>NC_072474.1:56056689-57256689 GCF_027574615.1 Eptesicus fuscus
TCTTTGTAATGCCAAGCAATACTCTATGGAGCCACAGGTACAATATCTAACATAAACGTTAACTAAATGGTGCTTAGCCAGAATGGCTGAGGGTCGGCCTGTGCACTGTTGAGGTTGGCGGTTGACTACTGGTAAGGGACACACCTGGGTTGTGGGTTTAATCCCACTCGGAAACTTATTGAAGGCAACCAATGGGTGTTTCTCCCTCATCTCTCTCCCTCCCTCCTCCAGCTCTCTAAGCATGTCCTCAAGTGAGGATAAAAAAAAATGAACTAAATGTTTAATTTTTCAAAATAACAAAACCAAACAAATATTGATAATTTATAGAAATTCAAATATCCATTTAATCATATAATCATTTTCAGAAATGGGAAAAATTTTAATTATATTGAAAGGGATATGTGATATCAAAAGGAAGCCTAAATATATTTGTCCTAAATATTTATGAGAATAAATCAAATCATAAAGATTACCCTTTATGGAGGAAAAGTTAACAAGACTATTTTATATTTCTGGCTATTCTAAAATATGACATTTGAACTGTACTATTTTTTTTCAGTAGATATATTTTCATATTTTAGAAAACACATTATATGTGAATCACTTAACATTCCCCAAGATGTTAGGACACATTAATTAAAGTGAGAATCCTTGCCCTAGTTGGTGTGACTCACTTGGTAGGAGCATTGTCCCATATACCAAAAGGTCGCAGGTTCCATTTTTGGTCAGGGGATATACCTGGAGGAAGCTGTGGGAGGTAACCAATTGATGTTTCTATCTCACATCAATGTTTCTCTCTCTCTCTCTCTCTCTCTCTCTCTCTCTCTCTCTCTCCCCCCCTCTCCCTTCCTCTCTCTCTAAGGTGAGGGGAGAAAAAAAAAAGGTGATAAGCCTTCCCTCACAGTTCCAGTTCCATAAACAAAAGCTTTTGGACTGCTTCCAAGGCCATTCCTAGAATTTCTGGAATGCATCCTGAATCTCTACAGATATTATCATTGAAAACTACCAGACACTTACTAGCTTAAAGTATCTTCTTGTGTCTTTATCAGGAATTTTACTAATACAACAATCCAAACATTTGTATGGCTCCCAAATACTATTTATATGTTTTATAAAGAGAGAGAGACAAACAGGAATACTTCTCCCACTGTTGATATGTATGACATTAGCTATAAGACTAGGATAAAAATCCAGGACCAATGGCTAGCAAAATATAGAACCACGTCTTTAAAGCTATACTCCACAGAAATCTCTCAAGGGCTATTACAGATGAGCGAATAATGAGCCCACTTCTTCTGAAGTACTTTTCTGTGCATGAAAGGTACAGCAGTAAACAGAAGTGATAAAAATCCACAAAAATTCTAATAGCGTTACATTCTACTTGAGACTCCATAGCCACTTCACAAAAGCACCCTCATTTTAGCAACAAAGCATTCCTTTATTCTTTATGCTTAGGCTAACACTTTGATTAAAGTGAGGGCTCAGCAACCAAAGAAAAAAAACTTAGAGACCATTGTACTATCATTAAGAATAAAGAATATATTACGTTTGGAGGGGGGGGAGGGGGGAGAATGGATAATAAATTCCATTAACTTTAATGGCTACAGGGAACAATGTTTAGGCTTAAAGTAGAATTAAATATCATAAAAATACTCCTGACTTTAAGCAGACATTTTCTTTGGTAGTGAATTGATGAGTGAAAGTCAAATTTGTATATCCATTTTAGAGTGAGGCTTCAAATAACTCAGGTAATAAGCCAAGCATCATTAGAAGAGACAGGGATAGAGAGTCTCAAGGAGAGGAAGGGGAGGAAAAGGAGAGTAATAAAAGAAATACACAGAGTAAACACTAAGTCTCAGTTCAGTACAACTAAAAGGATCAGAAAACATCCTATTATTTAGAATAGCCAGGTAATTAATCACTTTATCTTTAAATCATTCTAAGGGGCTTACTAGTATTATACATTATCACTAGTGATCAATTCCTAAACCCTCTAGGAATAAGTGGAAGAAAGAAGTATGGATTGGGATGTTTCTTATATTAAGAGAAAGGTGGAATTGGGCTATCCTTTGCCTTTGGAGCTTAGATACACAGCTTAATAATTTACTGTATTTTCCGGCATATAAGACGACTTTTTAACCCAGGAAAATCTTCTCAAAAGTCGGTGGTCATCTTAAACACCGGGTGTCATCTTATAGGGCGGGTATATCCCAAACTCTATATTTTAACTGGAAAAGTTGGGGGTCGTCTTATATGCCCAGTCGTCTTATACGCCAGAAAATATGGTAGTTCACATTTGTAAAAAAAAAAAAAAAATGGTGATCCTTTAAAACTCAGAATTTCTATTACCATTTTCAAAAATTTTAATTTGATATATTAGAAAGGATTTTCTCTAGTACTATCTAAAAATGTGCATATCTACCTCCTGCAATGGCCAAATATATGAAAAGGTATATATATATATATATATATATATATATATATATATATATATATATATAATTATATATATGTATATATAATTATATATATATATACCTTTAATTTATATATATATATATAAATTAAACATAGTATTGAAAAAATAAAAAAAATAAAAATTGTAACAAAAGGATCATTTCTTTTTAAGTTTGAAATTTGATTTATTTTAGACATATTACTTATTTCAATTCCACAGAGATATATACTATCAATGAATCATGCAGAGGCTTTTTTCTTAATAATATGATTTTAAATTTTAATAGCATATACCCAATGGACACAAACCTTAACTGCATACTTTCTGATCTTACACCACACACCTCTAAATTATTTCCACTATTCTTTGTAATTGAAATCACACAAAAAATATGTGTAAGAGACTGAAGAATTCTTAAAAGGCTTAATCAGATTTATTTAAGAAACGTACTATTTTCATGGTTCAAAACTTCCCTTCCTCCTCCCCTACTGGACTCTGCTGTTGCCAGGCAGCAATACAGACAGCACCTTCTCCCTCCCTTGCCTATAGGCGTTATGCTGTTGCCATGGACATAATTATCTCTACTTTTTTTTTCTCAGCTCCACTTTTAAAATACAGTATGTTCTCCAACCTCAATGGAGGACTCAATATAGTTATTGAGCAGAATAAAAAATTCCATTAAATTCCCAATCTCTAATATCATTTCAATCTTAGCATAACTATAAATATATTCAAAATTTGAAAATGTGGATACACCTACTACATTTTTAAAACTAATAGAACGCTCAATGACATACAGTAATTAGGTAGACCCAAAATTCTATTTTGAAAATTCTATTTAAACTTGAAGGGAAAAAATTTTAAAAACCTGAAAACCATAGTAATAGATGAATGTCCATTCTGTAGATACTGTGATTCTCATTGTCTTTATCATTTCCTATGGTTGGCTAAGAAAGAAAATTAAGTGGGAGGACAAAACAAAAATCACAGGAAACTGTCATCATTCAATGATAATACATCACAACTATTAAATATAAATTTTTTTATATTTAAAACCACATAAATAACAGAAAATGAATTTCTACACTAGCTGACAAATTTAGATTTTAGAATCAATTTACAATTTTTAACACATTAAGATTAAGTTATACATAATTTCCTTATAGTGGTGGTGATTTTCTTCAAAATATGCATTTAGAATAAAGAAACTTCAACATTGTAATGAAATTGTGCTGCCCTAATGACTTAATTGATGTGGACACAGAATTGAACAAGTGACATTAGTATGTCAGCACATTTTAGATCATTGGCATTGCAGGAAAACACACACACACACACAAAAACAAACAAAAACAAAACAAAACACTTATTTCATGTGATCATATGGTTGGCTCCCTAGTATTACTCAGTTGCCAGATCAAAACAAAACTGTCATCATTCAATGATAATACATCACAGCTATTAGAAAAACCATCCAAAGCACAGGGCAGCCAACTTGAATCCACATATAAAGCACATACTAGATGGGATAGAGGTGATAGAGAATATTGGTTAAAGGTATAGATTCTGGAGACAGACTACTGGGTTCAGATCTCAGCTGAGCTATTCAGTCACTGCCTAATGATAGGCAAATTTATTAACTTGTGTGTGCCTCAGTTTTCTCATTTGTATGCGGCGATAATACTAGTTACCCATCTCATTAGGTTACAGTGAGGATTAAGTTACATTGTATATACATATAAAGCCCTTAGAAAGTTCCTGAACCCTAGTAAATCTCAAGAATCATGCTTCACGATGCACTAGAGAAATTAATAAGCTATTATTGGAGGGCAAAATGGGGCTTTCTGGTTACAAATTAATAATTATCGAAAACTTCCTATTTCTCATGTTGCAAAGCATATCATTTAGTGATTTATGAGCATTTATGGAGGTGCTGTGATGTGTTATCTACCATTTTAGTTATATAATTGAATTATTCACAATGCATCTGAGAAAGCTAATTTTTACATGTAAAATCAAACCCTGAAAAGTGAACTCTATTATGAGCAATAAATAACTGTACCATATGACTCCATATTTTGATTCACCTTACAAAATTTACATTCTAAAATACAAAATAAAAAATTTTATACCAAGAACTAATTTATTTATATACTAGAGACCCAGTACACAAAATTCATACACAGGGAGTGGGGGGTGTGTCCCTCAGCCCAGGCTGCACCCTCTCCAATCTGGGACCCCTCAAGAGATGTCCGACTGCCTGTTTAGGCCCCATCCCACCGGACATCCCTCTCACAATCCAGGACTGCTGGCTCCCAACCGCCTGCCTGCCTGCCTGATTGCCCCTAACCGCTTGTGCCTGCCAGCCTGATCACCACCTAACCACTCCTCTGCCAGCCTGATCAATGCCTAACTGCCCCCCTGCCGGCCCAATTGCCCCTAACTGCCCTCCGTTGTAGGCCTGGTCCCCCCTAACTGCCCTCCGTTGTAGGCCTGGTCCCCCCCAACTGCCCTCCTCTTCAGACCTGGTCACCCCAACTACCCTCCTCTGCAGGCCTGGTGCCCCCCAACTGACCTCCCCTGCAGGCCTGGTCCCCCAACCTGCCCTCCCCAGCGACCCAGGACACCAAGCCTTCCCACCCATCTACTGCTCTGCTGTCCCGTCAGGCTTGGCATCCTGGGTCGCTGGGGTGACCCAGGACACCAAGCCTTCCCCCCACTTGCCTGCTCAGCTCTCCCATCAGGATTGGCATCCTGGGTTGCTAGGGAGACCCAGGATGCCAAGCCTTCCCGCCCATCTCCCGCTTTGCTCTCCCATCAGGCTTGATACTGCAGCAACTCAGGACACCAAGCCTTCCCCCCGCTCTCGGCAGGCTCCGTGGCTCCAGCTGGTGCCGCCATTTTGGCCTGTCAATTTGCATGTTCCCTCCTTATTGGCTGTGGGATGGCCATCTTTATCACAAAGTGATGGTTAATTTGCATGTTACTCTTTTATTAGATAGGATATACTAGCATACATAACTATATATAACTACATATATATATAGTTACATATATATAGATATACCAGTATATGTATCCTATCTAATAAAAGGGTAATGTGCAAATTAACCGTCACTCTGCTACAAAGATGGCAGCACCCATAGTGGCCGGGGTGGGACACTGGCATCGTAGCCCCGAGGCCAGCTTCCCATGCCAGGCTGCAGAGGGACAGAGGGCCTCTGGGCAGTGGGCACACGCCAGGGGTGGTAGCGGCTTGGAGCATGCCCCCATCCCAGCGGACAGGGCACAGCAGCGAGTGAGCAGCGGAGAGCTACCAGAGGTGGTGGGTGTGGTGGCCAGGCTGCCAGGAGGCTGGCTTTCGGCTGCTGGGGCCTGCGCTGAGGCGACTGGTGGTGCGGGCAACTTCAGGGGCATGACTGAGGCTGGGGCGCTGGGAGACATCGGACTGCGGCCCAGGAGGCAAGGCACTGGAGAACCTGGCCACCGCTGCCCCAGCACTGAAGATGCCTCCTACGAGATGTATCCTAGCCTAGGTGTGCGGGAAGCGGGTTCAGGGAACCTCTTCCTTTGTGGTGCCCAGAGCCTGGCTCGGAGAGGTGCTGCGAGGAAAGATCATGTTGGTTGATCAGGAGCAGCAGACCCGCCCTAGGCAGCTTCTCCTTGGGAATTTGGAGAAGACCCACTTCCAGTCCGGAGGCTGACGTGAACATTGGGCGTCTTTTAAAGAATGATTGTTTTGCTTGGGAATATGGTTTGTCTGTAGAAGGCTGGGAAAGAACAAAATCTGTTACCAGTCCTCCTCCAAACAGACACCCCCTGGAGCTGAAAGCCTCAAGAGCGAGTGCTCTCACGCCCCCATCTCCGGTCCTACCAGCGGCGGAGGCGGATCTGGTGAGTAGGAGGCACCCTGCCTATCGCTAGTCTGAGGGAGGCGTGTCTGAGAGTAGTGAGAAGGGGCATCTTCTAAAAGAAATGTCTCTGTCATTAACCGTTTCATAAATTTCTCCACTTGGGTAACAAGACATTACTTTTTTATATATTCAGAAGCAGGATAGTTCCCACATGCTCCAATCGGGAGGATGCAGCCCCCTGCTCTGCACCAGCCACAGCTGAAAAAGAGAGATGCCCATTAACCACATACCCTCCCCCCACAAACTTCAAAAAGTTGGGTCGGCTTCCTTTCCAGGGAGCTAGGACGGATTTAGGGTCCCAGGTACACTGGACCTGGTCACTGTGGAGCGATCTACCTGCTCAAATGACAGGGGCGGGATGAGACAGAGGATGTATTTGAGTTTTGTTCTGTTTTTCCAGAATTGCCTGTTACAAACACTTCTGCAGTAGTCCTCAATTGTACTCGAAGTACTGTATTTCCTCCATTTGTATGCATACTCCTTTCTTCAAATTTTAACATTTTTGAAACCAGGATACATCTTAACAGAGAGGTTAAAAGGACTTGCTAGCTGCTAGGCATCCACGTGGGTATCTATTTATATACAGAGCCAAGGTCCTACCGAAGGTTCGACCAAGTGGGCGGGGACTGGCAAGCGGGCTGAACTCTGCGAGGTTCCTGGTGGCCAAGGGTGCAGAGCGGGAATGTGGGCGTGTGGGTGTGTGCATGAGCGTGGACCCAAGTGACACACTCACACACCCGCACCCACACAGGGTCCTTGGAGTACCACCCGCACCTCCCTGGACCTCACCCTCCAGCCCAGATCCTCCTGGTCCCACCTCCCATCGGTGTGGGTGGGAGTCAGTCTGGGGAAACTTTCTTAGACTTGCTTGGTGCTGGGACTGGATGCATCCGAGCTCACAGGCCCCACGGAGGTTCCTGGTGGCCAAGGGTTCAGAGAGGGAGTGAGGGCATGTGGGTGTGTGCATGAGTGTGGACCCGAGCGACACACACACTCACAGGCCCACACCCACACAAGGCCCTCAACCACGTCACTCTCCAGCCTGGATCCTCCAGGTCCCACGCCCTGGGGTCTCTCAAGTTCAGTAAGAGTTTGCGATTTGCCCAAGGCGCGTTGAACAGTTTTCTCTTAACCCATTTGTGGGAGTGTAATCTGCCTTAAAACCAATGGACTAAACAAACAGAAGCACTTTCTAGAAAGTCAATTTGGAAATGTGGATCAAAATTCAAGTGAATTAGCTTTGGGCCAGGAGTTCCATGTCTGTGAATGTGTCCTAAGTAAACAGTCAAATAAGCAATTATGTTTACTGTAGTTGTTGATGCCAGGGGAAACCAGAAGCAACCTGCCCCACAATAAAGGGTAGTGAAGTAAACCACAGTAATGTCAAACAGTCAGGGATAACACTGTAGCCATTAAAAATTATGTCTGTACATCCAATTCGTTGACATGAAAAGAAGGCCATGGCCAAATATTAAGTGGAGGGCAGGGGAAGCTCAGAAGAGGGCATGTATATTTATATGTATGTATATTGTATATGTCAGGGAAATAATAGTTTTAAAACCAGTGATTCTTCCTGAGCTCTGCAATTGTGTTAGCAAATTGTGTTTCAGGTGTGACAGGTGTCCTCTGGTGTCCCATACACACAGACATCCTTGCCTGTGGGACAGCCTGAACCTTTGCCACACCTGCCCCTCTCTGCTGTGGCAACAGCCCAATCAGACATTCCCTTTTATTGGGCTGGTTTCCTTTTCTCCTTTGCCCAAACCATGCCTTTCCAACAAAAGAATATTAACCAAGCAATACTGACAACAAGTTTTGTTGCCAACTGCAACTTATGCCCTTTTATGCAAATGTTGTTGCTTTCAAGCCTACCAGGTTGTATTTCAAAACTTTTATTTTTCTGCAACTTGACCATTTTTTATTCACTTAAAATATTCTGGAGTATTTTAAATACATATAGAAAAGCAGAGAATAATATGACAAATACTTATCTATACTAATAAAAGGGTAATATGCTAATTAGACCAGACAACTTCTGGAAATCCTTCCGGACATCCTTCTGGAAAAAGCCAATGGTGGCGGGGGCCAAGGCAGAGGTGGTTAGGGGTGACCAGGTCAGCTGGGGAGGATAGTTAGGGGCGACCAGGCCAGCAGGGGAGGGCAGTTAGGGGTGACCAGGCAGGCAGATAGGTGAGTGGTTAGGAGCCAGCAGTCCCAGATTATAAGAGGGATGTCCGACTGCTGGTTTAGGGATCAGTCGGACATCCCTTGAGGGGTCCTGGAATGAAGAGGGTTCAGGCTGGGCTGAGGGACCCCCGCCCCCCCTGGGCATGAATTTCGTGCACCGGGCGTCTAGTGTGTGTGTATGTGTGTATATATATATATATATATATATATATATATATATATATATCCAGTGACTGTAAAGGCTTAGTGACCATAATGACCACTGTGGCCAGCAAACTAGCCCAATCAGGTACATATGTCTCCTTTTTTTCCCCATTGACCCAAGAGCTCTCTATGTGGTTAGCTGAGGCTGATCCCTGGCCTGCATTGCAGCTTTCTTTATTCCTCTGCTCAAACCTGCTCTTTTCCCATTCTTCCAAGTTACTGTTCTCAACAATATGCTTTAATAAGTACTACTCACTACTGGACTCTGCCACCCCATGGGCCAGCTGGCCAAATGCCCCACCCCCTTCCCCCCAACTAGCCCTGCCCCCGGCCGGCCAACCTCATACAGCCCCTCCCCCTGCCCGGCCCCACTCCAGATCGTCCCCCCACCCCCACCCCTGACAACACATGGCCCCTCCCCCAGGCCATTGACCCGATTGGCACCCCCCACTCCATTCGTGGGCTGGCTCGCGGACAATCGCCTGCAGTCCCTTCCCACACCTGGCCAGGCCCTGACTGGCCCCAATTGGGGCAGTCTGGCCGGCCAACCTCCCACCATCTTCTCCCAACAGGCCCAGTCCCGATCCTCCTTGAGGGAAAAAAAGAATAAAAATGCCTACAAACTGTCAGTTAGCCCTGCTTTGCTGATACTAACAAATCAAGAGCAGATTAAATCATATTAAAGATCAGCACTTTTGAATCTATACTATAGTCTAATAGTTTTTCACATAATTAGATCATTTTTAATCTGTTTGACAAGTTTGCTTACCACAAACAATATTTTTTTCTCCAAAGTAATAAGTATAGGATCATTACTTGTGCAGGCTGGCACCCCTGTGCTATAACTTAAGGATGGCTTAAAAGACAATTTGAGACCTTTATATAATTAAAGACACTAAATAAATAACATTTTATTAGATGCCTGTAAGGCTATTAAAATAAGCTCGAGAGATCTTTCCAACCATTTCCCAAAGGGATGATCAGTTTTCCAAAGTGAAATGACGGAAAGCAGCATCACTGAAGGCTTCTTGCACAGATAACACCTGAGTAACTGCAATGTGTCTCTGATGGGGCCTTGCTGGTTTATGCTTTCACTGCTCTCAGAGCGAATAATGAGCAATGCAACAAACAAATTACATGGGCTACAAAGATTTGAGTGTACTTCTTTTAGCACCCACATACTTATCCATAGATTTGGTTACCTCTGTGAAATTCTGTGATTTCATAAATATGATTCTTTGTCTCTCTTTTAAATTTTAAACATCAGAATTCAAGGGGAAAATGATATCAAACTTTAGGTCTTGCAAAGGGAAACAATTTTTTTCTAAATTTGTATTTTATAAATGCTGTACCAATACATACTATAGAAACAAATGAACAAAAAATACAAAATTTAAACTACACAAGAGAAATAAATAAGAAAACCTGATATGGAACATAGATCCCAATGATTTTGCTTGGGAAACTTTACCAATTCACAGATACTATGGAGATGGAAAAAATAGTGCAGCCTTTCAATGAAATATCAACATTGATTTAGCAACAATCTTTCTTTGTGATAACTCTCTGGTGCAGACCCTACAGTCTTCATGCACAACTACATCATCCTGTGTATTGAGAAAAAGCCATGGTTGTTCATTGTTTTCTGTGGAATATACCTGCCAGCTGTGACCTCTGGCACAGCATCGTGTGAATAACATAGTAATTTTCTCATTTTAATCACTTCTTATATTTTAGGTTCTTCCAGTGATTTTAGACAAAGGGATTAAGGACTGTCTGAATCATATGGATGATAATTTAAAAAGTATCACTGCAATCCCACCTCTCTTTTGCATTGTGCCTGATACATATTACAAGCCCAAGATATACTTAAATAACACTCCTTCTGGTCCACAGTTCCAGATTTAGTTAGAAAGTTTAAGGAAAAATGATATCCATGTGTGGATACATCCTCCTGATATACGTTTAAAGCTCTCAGGATGTACTCTACATTGAAGGGACTGCCTATTCTTTGGGCCAGGCTTTTTGCTTTACTCCTGTGTATCCTTCTTGCTCAGTCATTTATTCTCTTCTAAGCTGGCTATTCATTTTCATTAAACCTATCTAGGATGTTTCTATTGTACCCACCTCTTCAGATTTGTGACCCACCTGAATTTACAACATGGTTAATCCCTAATTCTTCTATATTTATGGAGATTTGGAAATTGTTCTATTCCCTGCCCTTGGCTCTGTCCCCTGCAGGATTCCCCTCTGAATAGGTGCTTATTGAACAACTCCAAAGTAAGAATCGCCCGGTCCTCCTCCCATGCCTTTATGGAGTGTACACTTCAGTGATGGGAATAAACATTAATAACATACGGAAGAAAGATGTAGAGTCAGAAAATAATCATATTGCACAAAGTCATTTTGTCATGAAATATGCAGTTAGAAGTATATGCTACTACATGTGAGAAAGAGAAAGCAGCCCTTGGTAGCTGGCCATGCACGATCAGGTAGACCTGGATCTTGCTGCAAGTTGGTCTAATGCTCTCAGCTGGGCCATGGTGTTTGCTTACTGAACACAGACTTTTTCATAGGGCACCAACTTCATACAAGGTGACTACGATAGATCCAGACAAAGTAAGGCCAATCTGTACAAATGTCTGAGCACAGACAAAAACAAAACCATAAAAGATCATCAAGTGCCCCCTCTCTTGGCTATCGTCAGGGTGAAGCTCCTGCTCTACCAGTGACAGCTTTAATAAAAAAATATAAGTCCAACCACAGACTTATCTTGGCTTTCTGACAGCATCCAAAGCAGACAAAGGCCCATCCATTGTTTGAACATGCTCCCAGACTACCCAACACAAGCCCTTATCATGTAATATATCCTTTCTAATGCCCTCTGACTGAGGCAGCCTATGATTCCTCATTTGTACAGAAATCTCCCTTACTGCAAAGTACTGATAAATCCAACTTTTTTAAATAAAGGTATGATTCTGGAGGGCTCTGACATACGTATAGTTATTTTCACTGAGAGGGGTAAATCCTATTTAATAAAAGCCTAAAATGCAAATCGACTGAACAGTGGAACAACTGGTCACTATGACGCACACTGACCACCGGGAGGCATGCGCTCAACGCAGCAGGAGTTTTGGCCGGGGGCAGGGTGGGTGGCGCCAGGCCAGCCAAGATGAGTGCTAGCAGGCCCTCCCGCCCCCAATCACCCTGCTGGTCACCCCACAGATCGGCCCTGATTGCCGACCAGGCCTAGGGACCCTATCCATGCACGAATTTTGTGCATTGGGCCTCTAGTATAACAATAAATATCCTCATTTAAGAATTAATGTTTCCTATAGCATCAATTATGCTGCATCCAAGTCTATTAATGAATTTCTCAATATGTAAATTTGCCTGAACTTTCCTTGAATACACAGGTAAAGTAGCTATCATATAAAGATAAATGTAACTTTTATGTATATTTGTTAAGTGAGTCAATATAATAAACACAATACTTTCAAAACTTGGTCACTATGCCTTCAATGTATTTCCATTTTCCATATCTAAAGGATTCCCAAGCACAAATGTTTCGTATTGCTATCTATGATCAAGGTTTGTTTCCTGGGTAAATATTCTATATGAGTACAGATTTTCTTTTTTAGAAGAAGGGAAAGAAATTTATTTTCTGCCTCTAATTATAGGAATATGCCTCTCACTTGTGAAAAAGATTTCTAGACTACTCTCCCTACCCCTAGCCCTCAACTCTATGTGGTTCTATGTAAGAATCCACAATTTTCCATTGGAAAATTACCCCTAACATCTGAAAATTTATTCAATATTAGTTAGATTATATGTCCTGAATTATTTTTTTCAACATATTAAGTAAATAGATACTAAAATTTGTTAGTAGTGAAATATAAGAACATTTGAAATATGACCCTGAAGCTGAGGCATGTTATAGGCCCATGGTTCAGTCTCCAGAGTTTGAAGTATTTAAGCCAGTGTTGTAAACAAGCAGCTGCCCTTCTGCCTAGAGCTGTGGTTGGCAAACCGCGGCTCGCGAGCCACATGCGGCTCTTTGGCCCCTTGAGTGTGGCTCTTCCACAAAATACCATGGCCTGGGCGAGTCTATTTTGAAGAAGTGGCATTAGGAGAAGTTTAAGTTTAAAAAATTTGACTCTCAAAAGAAATTTCAATCGTTGTTCTATTGATATTTGGCTCTGCTGACTAATGAGTTTGCCGACCACTGGCCTAGAGCATCTAATGGAACCTACTTGAAAAATTACAAAAATTTAAGGAGTAGGACACTTGCGTTTGTTTTGTAATAATATTTCTCAATTGGCTTGATTCTGATCTCAGATAAGTCACTTTTCTATGTCTTCTCCAAAGTTGCAGGCTAACTACTAAAATAAGGCCATTAGTCAATCATGAGGGGAAAGCTGAGAAGAAAATACTTAGGAAGAGACAAATTCATTCTTTACAATGATAGGAAATCTATTATTAGTTCTTTGAGTCAACAGAGTAATTTTGCACCCAGAAGACATCATATCTTTATGACAGTTTGAAACATTTTTACAAAGGATAACAATGGCTCGTTATTTCCACTACAAGCTGATAAAAACATGCAAGTTGGTCACATTTTCAGGAAAATTATATAAGAATTATTTAATAAGTAGAAGTAAAATAAGAGGATAGACTAGGCCCTCATGCAGTCTTTTAAAACTCCCTAAAATACTAATTTATTTATATATGTATATATTACAACTTACCCATTCAATTGAAACATGCCTTTAAAACTACAATGAATCTGAAACTACATAAATGTCGGTTCCACTGAATGATCAAAAGCTTAGGAATTGTTCACACTGTATGTGTCTTTATTACAGTTCTTGATTTTTCCTTCAGGTCACATTTAATACCCTTAAATTTCTAGCTCACTCTGTGGTAAAAAATAATGTTAGAATCATTAAATCATAGACTATGAGTAGGGTGAGACCTTAGATCCCTAATGCAACCTCCAACCAAATGCAATAATCTCTTATACAATGCCTTTCACAGGTTTATAATTAGATCATAAACTCTTTATATGAGTTTAGGTTTCCCATAAACCAAAGACCTTAAAAAAATTAATTCACATTGAATAGAAAACCAAGTTGTAGGCAAGTAATAAACAAAAGTATATAATATGATTCACACCAAAGTACATTTATTAAAACTTTAAATATACTGGTATTGTGTTGTTGAATTAAGTGCCATTATTACAGCATGAAACATGAGACATCACAGAGAGATATCACTAAAAAGGCCCATAACATTTGGAAAGCCTCAGTCATAAGTCTCTCCAACCACTTACCTGGTTCACCTCTCAACTCCCATCCAATTCAACTCACAGCTCTGTGCCATAAAGGACAACACTCAGGAATACAACACTAGAGCATCTAGGCTAGCCTTTTAAAACTCATCCCATTATATTCTACAGTGGGGCAACCAGAAGACATGCCTGCCTGGACTTCTGGTACTATCCAGACTCTCAGGAATATACAGCCTGAATCAGCCTAATGTTTCCAAACTTTCCATTTCTGAGTTTTCCTTATTCCCTACTATGGATTCCAGGCTTGTATCTTTTCTCCCTCTTACAAAACCCAGTATACCTTTGGGTTCACAACTTTTGAGAATATCACACTCTCCCTCACTTTTTGCTATCAACCAGTACCCCTAACAGTGATGACTACAGAACCATGTTTTTCGTTTTAACAGATCATTTTGAAGAGAAGTTTGTAAAGAGACAAATTAGACATCTACTGTTGTCCCATGAGATATAAGAGTAGCTTGATAACAACGCCATAAGCTAAGATAGGTCAGTAGACACATGTGTTTGCTACATGCCCCCTTCTAACCTATTCTCTACAAGGAAGCATTTTTTTTTAATCGTATCATGCCATATCTCTGCATAAATACTTAGCTAACTTTCAAATGCACTTAGAGGAAAATAATGAGCCTTCTATATAGTTTATATAGCCAAAGTGATCAGAGCTACATGGCTTCCCTTAGCTATATCGTATGCCTCCTGAACCCTAATCACTATACTCAGCCCCACTGGTGTTGAAGTTGCCCCCTTAAATGGTCTCAGCTCTAGCTCATGTAAAGCAATTCCTATTTATTGGATCCCACCCAAAATTCTTTACATGACAGCTCGTTCTACTTCTTAAACTGTCAGATTTAACATCAATTACTTAACTAACCACTATTAAAGTTATACTTCCCCCAAATCATTCTCACCAGCAGTCCCTGGATTATTTCCTACCTTGTACTTTTTAAAACACTTTTAATTTTATCTGTGTACATGCAAATGATTTCAGCATTGTTCTCTTTCCCTATTCTCTGTCTTACAAGGTAAGACACAACTAACTCAGGTAGCAGGGAAGATGGGATGAGAAAAATCAACATTTTTGCCAAAAATCTTAATTTTAATCAATTCAGGCAAAAATCATTGGTGGAAGCTAAAATTAATGAACCAACGTTTGGCTAGTAATAAGATAATTACATTGTACCAAAATGCATAACCTAATCATGAAGGAATATCAGACAAATTAAAATTAAAGAATGTTCTGCAAAATTTCTGGTGAAATGTCAATGCTATGAGTTACAAAAGAGATTCAAGAGTGGTTCCAGACTGGAGGCCTAACAAGACCTTAAAAATAAATGCAATACTGGATCTTGAATATAATTTTGCTATAAAAGTCTTTATTGGAACAACTGACAAAAATCTCAATAAAGTGTGTAAACTGGAGAATGATATTGTTTCAATATTAATGTCCTGAGTTTTCTAATTATATGGTGTTTATTGACATTAGATAAATATATAGATACGTAAACTTAAAAGTGACATCATGTTTATAACTTACTTTTAAAAAGTTCTAAAAACTCTATACACACATGCACACACACACACACACACAATGCACACAGACAGAGAGACAGGAAAATATAAAGTAAATGTAGTAAATTTTAACATTCAGGAAATATATGTGAAGAGTAACTGGAATATTTTTGTCCTTTCCAGCAAATTTTTTCTAAGTCTGAAATTATGTCAAAATAACATACTTTTAGAAAACAGTGAACTAACAACTGTTCAAGCAATATACTTTTATTTTCAGTAAATATTATTTAAAAGTTTGTGTTTTTTTTTCAAATTTGTCCCTTTGGGAGCTATATAAATTTCTCACACTTTTGGTAATTACAAAATGAGCTTTAACTTCCCAGAAACTATTTTTAGATCTTGCAATGTATTTTTGAATATGTTCTCAGTGGTGAAATGTTTCCATCATTTCAAAATGTAATTTACTTTTAGAAATGAGCAGAAGTCATTCAACCATTGGATTAGTAATGTGAGGCATATCAATTTGGGGATATGAAGTAACCAGGCTGGATGCCTGGATTTCTTATGTGGATTATAAAGTAATTTTTAATGTAATTCAAAATAATGAAGTCAAAACAATTTTGAAAAATAGAAACATTTTCAGGAATAACTTTTTCCCAAGGAGACACATAATAATAATAGTTAACATGTTTTGAGTACCAAATATATGGCTGGGTATTATACTAAATCCTTTAGATGAATTATTTCTTTGATTCCTCATCACTCTTTTAGATATTATATGGTTACTAGAGGCCCGATGCACAAAATTCATGCAAGGGGCTTGGTCCTCACCACCACGGCAGCCACATCCTCTGCCTCGGCCCCCAGCCACCGCAGCTTCTTCCGGAAGGATGTTGGTCTAATTAGCATATAATGCTTTATTATTATAGATTATACCTATTTTTGCAAGGTAGAAAAACTGAGACTTAGATGTTTTTTAGTTTGCCAAATATTTTCCAACCAGTAGAGAAACTTATGACATGATGCCAAGTTAAAAATCTTTATTATATCTGCTCCAGAAATAGAAAATGAGACAAGTAATAAGGGATAGTGGAGGACATTGTAGCACATTGGTGCTTAGCTGGATGCTTGACTATTCAGACTTAAATTTAACATTTCTGAGCCTGTTTCTTCATCTTTAAAATAGAAAGAAAACTATTTTATTGATGTGGTAATCACATTTTTCAATGAGGAAATATGAAGTCAGCGGTAATAATATATAATAGTAGCTAACATTTATTATGAACTTAATGTAGTTTTATTTTCAATCCCGACAGCAATTCTTTATAGTAGATCCTTTTATTATTCTCATTTTTCAGATGAGGAAACAGCTTTTGATAAGATTAGGTAATTTATTAATGAAATCAATGCTAGCTAATGTCAGAGATGTGATTATAACTCATATCCAGCTTACTCCAGAATCATCCATCCTTAAGCATTATTTCCTTCTTCTAATTTATGCTAGAAAGGGGATCTACACAACCACTACTGTTGAAAAGTTCATGAAGGGATGTGGTGGGAAAGAGAATAGTTCTTAAGCCAGTTGGATAGAGATTTGAGTATCAGTTTTACAATACATCCTATGCATGAGTGGTTTCAATGTCCTCCATGCTGGCAGGATTTCCAGGAGGTAAACAGGGCTGGTGCATGTTTAGAACAGAACCTAAAATCTTGACAGACAGGTGAGCAGACACAGTCTACTGCAGAAACCCACAGGAGAAAAGGTAAAGATTTTCCATTTATTTTTGAGCTCTATTCTTCCTCTGTTACACCACAAAGATCTACTCTCCACTTCTGTCAACAATAGGCAAGACCATCATGGAGTCTCTTCAACCACGAAGAGATGGTGAACAACGATCCACTATTTAAAGACCATACCATGGCTATCCTCCTCAGTCAATAAAAGTTTCTCCTATAATTTCCGCTACTAATAACTTCTACCCTTCCCTGACTTACCATGACACTCATTTTGTCATTTAATTATACTATATTAAATTAAGTCCAATTGGTCCACATAAATAAATGATGAGGGGGTTAATCTACACTGTCTCAAAAAGAACTCTATGCTTAAGGAAATGTTGACAGAGGTAAGCAACGACTTCACCAATGAATATCAGCTATTTTAAAACCTGTTCTATTGATGAACACAAATATTTTGGACTCACTTCAATTTATACAAATAAAACCTTCTTTCTTCTTCCTTCTTTCATTTACTCTTTCATTCTTTTAACTATTCATTTAGCCCTCTCTGACTTTTTCAGAGGCTACAATCATAATATATAATTCTTAAGTACAAACCTAGGAAAATTATGAAAAGTATTACCTTGAGTTTAGAAAAAAGTTTGATAACAGTAAGTTTTGTACTCTTCCATAACTTTATATTTATACATATTATAACAAATTTTATATCAATTTCACTCATTAATCATATATATATATATATACATATATATATACATATATATATATATATATATATATATATATATATATATATATTAGAGGCCTGGTGCACGACATTCGTGCACTGGCGGGGGAAGGAATGTCCCTCAATCCAGCCTGTGCCCTCTCACAGTCTGGGACCCCTCAGGGGATGTCCAACTGCTGGCTTAGGCCTGCTCCCCGCAGGGTCCTTAGCGCTGCCATGGAGGTAGGAGAGGCTCCCACCACCACCACTGCCCTCACCAGCCATAAGCCTAGCTTCTGGCTGAGCAGCGCTCCCATTGTTGGAGCGCACTGACCACCAGGGGGCAGCTCCTCCATTGAGCATCTGCCCATGGTGGTCAGTGTGCGTCATACCGACCAGTCATTCTACAATTTGGTCGATTTGCATATTAGGGTTTTATTATATAGGATGTATTTGTGCATGCATATACACACACACCCACACATACACATGCACTGAAAGACAACTTTATGTCAGACATAATGTTAAATATTTCCTTAAAAATGAATGTACTATATCTCTGATATTGAATAAATCATGGTATAAATTTTATTTCATATGTGAAATTAAATACAATTTCTAAAACGCCAAATGTTGGGGCAAGTTACTTTACTACTCTCTGCTTCAATTTGCTCATCTGAAAAGTGGCAATGAAAGTAGCACTTACCTCACAGGTTTGTTATACATATTGAATGAGTACAGAAAAAGTGTCAAATATTTCTAGGCTCTTAGTATAAATGTATAATATTATTCCTTTCCTCTAATTCTATTCTTTCTTTGCCCTTCCTGGCATTCAGTCACATGGGCTATTCTGTCCAAAATGCTTCAGTAGGGGAGTGGAAGTGGAGGGATTATGGTGCACTGGAGAGAGGGGGGTCCTGGAGGAAAAGGTTGAGAATGAAATAAAAAATCTAGTAAATCTCTTTCTTACCTTCCAATAGCCTATGTAGCCCTTATGGAACCTTTGGGTTTGACAAACTTTATGAGAAACAAGATATGAGAGCAATGATTTCTACATCTCTTATCTCTGCCATCCCAGAATAAAATAAGATTTTATGGATACAGGAAAGAATAGAAACAATGCAGGTTAGAATTTAGAGAGTGACTGGTCCCAGATAAAAGATTTTTAAGCCTTCCTCAGCTATAGAATGGTTAGAGAATCTAGGCAAAGCCTTTGTAATCCATGCTCAGGTGGTATGGACAGAGCAGAATGGTCCCACCCCCCTGTATGGCTAGAAGTACCAGAGTGTGCTGCTTGACCTGAAAGGATCAGAGAAGAAATTAAGGTATCTCAAAAGTAGGTGGCCTGCAAAGGGAGTTGACAGAGATGAGGTAGAGCCACATCTCAACAGGTATCTATGAGGTATCTATATAGGCATCTCAATAGGTATCTATGAGGCTGGGTAACCTTAAGGACTGGATAAATAACTGCCCAATATGTTGGTTCTAGGTAAGTCCTCTGGGATCAATCTGAAGGTGGTGGTGGAACCTTAGTTGACTGAAATTAGTTATCTACCACTTCCAGGGAATGGCACCTCAAATACAAGGTAGACTAATGTACAAATAAACAAACAAATGTATAATTCCTATACTCTTAAAGTCTGGTCAAAGATGAATTCTCATGGATCAGTTGAATTCTCATGAATCAATTTGGAATAGCAGCAGCCACACTGGCCTCTGCAATCTTTAAACACATCACATTCGCTTGCCTCTCAGGCTTCACAACTGTTATTCTACTGTCCGTAGTGCACTTAATCCAGTGTCCACAAACACATCTGCATCCTTTCAGGTTTTACTTAAAAGCCAACTCTTACTGAGGTCCTATGTGGCTATCCCAAGTAAAAAGTTTCAACACCCTCCACATCATCCCATACCATATAATTTATCAATTTCTAACATACTATATAATAAACAGTAAGCTAAACTCATTTCATATTATTATATTTTAGCAATGTAGTACATTGTTAATCAGTTCAGAAAAAAATAGAAAATCTAAATGACCAATTCATTAGAGAAATAATAATATATCCAAAGATAGGCATTCAGAAAAATAAATAGCCCTACACTGTATAAGTTATAAAACATTAGTATTTGACTTTAGTATAAATAACAATCTTTTGAATTCTCATGGATCAATTTGGAATAGCATACAGCTATTTAGGGGGTACTTGGTTGTCTTTTTCCTCCCTTGAGAATCATGTCTAGCTTCAAAGTTCACCAGTTTTATATCCTTTAACTAAAATGCTAGAAATGATATTCAAGGGTCCTTATTGTTCTGAACTCAAAATGAGTTATAATGACAAATAGTTTGCCTATTATTGCCTAGTTTGAAAGAATGAAAAAAGCTAAAAAGACCCTGGAATATTATTGAAAACACTGCCAGGGTCTCGCCAGCAGGTGAGGGGATCCCAAGGCAGGTGCTGGGCGAGGAGGCCATGGGGGCATAGGCTACCAAGGAGACAGAACTGAACCTCACATCACCCTGCTTGGCCCCAGAGGATGGCTGGTTAGCCAGAGACTGGTAAGATTCCTCAGGGAAGGAACAACCTAAGACAGGCACAGTCACAGAAGGGCCATCAGGAAAGAACTTGGGTGTCAACAGAGGTAGGGCACAGACCCTCACGCCCCCAATTTTGCAGGGGCCTGAACCCTCACCTCTTCTGAGGGAGGTCTCCTGCCCCCATGGCTGCTTCGCTTCCCATGCCCAGCTCAAATCGGGACTCAGGTAACAGACAGAGACTTGGCCAACAGCAGCTGCCCTCTCACTGCAACAAGACTTGTTTGAGTTGTCTTGTATCCATGGTGTGGGGAAGTGGGTTTTTGATATCTAAATCCAGCCTAGTACCAGGAATGCTCAGGGCCTACTCGAGAAGGCAAATAATCCTTTCCACTAATATTTACAGGGTAAAATAAGATTGTTGTTAGAGTATTAAATTTGACAGTAAAATAGTAGTCAAGTTTTCAGACTAATTTAAATTGGCTAACTGAAATAAGTGAATATTCTAGAAAAATTAATTGTACTGGATAAAAAGCTGTTCCTAAAGTGTTAACTAAAATTTTTATTGGTAGTTCATCTCATGGTAAAATTGTATAACATGTAATGAACCTAAAGCAGTCATAGTTTAGTGCAAAAAATTAAAATTTAAAAGCTATCAAGACTATATTATAGCCGAAACCGGTTTGGCTCAGTGGATAGAGCGTCGGTCTGAGGACTGGAAGGTCCCAGGTTCGATTCTGGTCAAGGGCATGTACATTGGTTGCGGGCACATCCCCAGGTGGGGGGTGTGCAGAAGGCAGCTGGTCGATGTCTCTCTCTCATCGATGTTTCTAGCTCTCTATCCCTCTCCCTTCCTCTCTGTGAAAAATCAATAAAATATATTTTTTTTAAAAAAGACTACATTATAAAATTTCCAAAAGCCTCCTAATATTTAAATCAAAAAAGGGGGGATAGTAGAAGAATATCAGGTAAGGAAAAATATCCTGTAAGTAAATTACATCTAGAAAAATTTTACTTTAGAAAATTAACTTTCATTTGTAATGCTAACAGCAAGACACCCATGAAAAACACACATGGTGTCAAAACAAGCCAAAGGAAAATCGTTTGGGCAAAAAATGAAAAAGGATCCCAAGTCAAATTTATAGAAAATATTCCTTTATTAACTTTTGGTTGAGAATATGTTTGTATATTTTCAGAAAACAACTCCAGGACCAAGTGGATTCCTGCAACAGAGAGGAATTGACAGGACTGCTCCAGCCATGAAGACAGAAGAGAAACAGTCCAGAGATGGAAGATGCTGATGATGCCTTGCCATACTAGCAGTCAGCAGCTGTGCGTTGCTGCAGGTTGCCCAGGACCAAACCCGAGAGGGTCGGACCTGCATTACCACAATTTGTCCACCATCCAGAACTGAAATATCATTGCTGACATGTACACATAAGGAACTCTTTGACATTGAAATTGGGTCTCAAAAAAACTGTTGGCCCAGAAAGAAACTCACTATAGACTGATTCATTTGCCTCTCAGCATAACCATTATTGCTTGTCTCATTTTCGGTTCTTATAAGTGTATTTCTTGTATCACATGATTTCACTCATCTAGGGGAAATAATGAACAACATAAACTGATGAACAAAAACAGACCCAGAGACAGGCAAACATCAGAGGAAAGGTAGGGGAGGGTGGGGGGGAGGGGGAGAGATCAACCAAAGGACTTGTATGCATGCATATAAGTCTAACCAGTAGTCACGGACAACATGGGGGTGGGGGCATGCGTGGGGAGGGGTTTGGGATGGGAATGGGGGAATGAGGACAAATATGTGATACCTTAATCAATAAAGAAATTAAAAAAAAAAGACTGCCAAGAAAGAATATGCTCATGAACACTGCTATAACACAATTTACTTGGGAAATTTTATAAAATGTAGCTTCTGATTCAGTAAGTTGGGTGGCACGTAATATTCTACATGACTAATCAGCTACAGATGATGCTGATGATGCCAGTTGCTAGCAAAGTTGGAGCAATGCAATGTTAGAAGTGGTGCCCTCTCAGGTACATTCACTTAACAATGTGAAAATGTGAAAATTAGGAGTAATCTTAACTCTAATTATAGCACATCATCACTCCATAAGAATTGAAAAAAGCTCTAAAGTCAGACAGCAGGAATTGAATACTGACTGCAAACTTAGACAGTCTATTAAAAAACAAATATTTTCTACACAGAACTGATATCACAATTCAATAAAATAACAAATACAATGGGACAGTAACATTCACAATACTAGTCAGAGTAGTATGAGTCATGTCAAAATGTTCTCATATTATTTTCCTAAATGAGTATTAGATGTTTGTGTTTTTTAGTCTTTTTGTTTTGAGTTAAAATTTATGAAGCTCTCAAAACTATCCTCTTTAATTCTACAAATATTTCCCACTAGTGTAAGACAAATTTGTTTTTAGTTGGCTTTAAATAATTTAAAGGAGAAGTTTAAAAATATGTATAATTTTGCTCAACAAGAAAAGTTTAAAATATGAAGTGTGACTATAGATTTTAAAAGAATGTTAAACAATTATGTACATGTATCAGAATCCATGCATTCACATAAGTAATGAGAAAATGTATATTATATTTGTGTTATAGTATATCAAGATAAATTTAGAAATGTGCTTTTGTAATAAACAGAGCCTGTCAATAAACCACATCTATTTTTTAAAGTTCCATTATTTTATAATCCTGCTTTGTTTTTGGCCAGAAATCATATTTCCAGCTTTGATCACCCACTTTATTCACCAAATTTGGCACATTCTAACTTCTGCTAGTGGCAAAAACAGAACTGACTCTTTTAAGTTTGAAGAGTTGCCACTGTTGAGAATTATTCAAAGTACATCCCACAGAATCCAAAGGTAACATCAACAAAGAAACCCCACACCTTGAGAGCGATGGCGACATGACTACGTTGTTGGCTCCTCTGATAACTAACTACAGTGAAGGGGACATCATTCGTGCCAATAAACCAGTTTGAATACATTGTTCAATCAAGCTTATTTTCTACGTGTCTCACCTCATGTTTTCATGTAGATTTTAATGAGAAATGGAAAGACTTGCATTATTTTCTACCCAACCTATCTCCAGGATACTCTGCACCAACAACATAATTCTACGGCAGTTGTTAACCCTTGCCATTCTCTAATTAACTGAGCTGATGTTTCTGGGATGGAAAGAGAAATCTGAATGAAAAGGCAGATGCTCACGGTACCACATTACTGTTGCAAATTCCCTGGCGCATATGGACGCCAGAAACCCAGATCAGACGGATTATGAATTCTGGAAGTCCTTCCACTAAAACCAGGGCACTGGCAATAAAGGAGTTTGGAGACCTGAAAACATTACAAGGGGATTGGCCAACTTCTTTATATTCATTAGCTTTTACCCCTGCTTTTCCAACCTTCTCCCATCACACCTGCTTCCTCTGGGAATGTCCAGATAAGAGTTAGCTACAGCAACTGTTTTCTAGAAAATGCCCATGCCAGATGGCACCATCAGAGTTGGAACACCTGGATCCTAAAAGGACGTAATAAATATAATACTACAACATGTGAAATCATCTTCAGAAATATCTTACTGCTTCATTTACTTTAAGGTTGTCCAGAGTGTTTTTCTGAATTTATAATATATATTATCATACATTGATATTTTCATTGAGAATTATTCAAGTTCATTGATTTGAATTTTTTTTAAATTTTAAGAGTGGCTTTGTTCATTTAAAGTCTAGCAAATATATGTGGAATGACCTCTGTGAAGGTAGGATAATACAGTTAAGAGTTATAGCTCTGGTGTTGACCTTGTAAATTAATTTGACATTTATGAAAGTCACTAAGCATTGCTTTATTTAATTATGAATAGAAGTAATAATAGTACCTAATCTCATAGAGTTATAGTTGAAGTTAAAGAAATATAAATGCCTATTTCTTAGCACAGTCCTTAGTACATGGTGAATAATAAATTAATTTCCAAGACTCAGTTATAGGATATTTTAAAGAGTAATAAAAAGTAGAGAAGAACCAGTCCTTAGTCTCAAGAAATTTAACACTCACCAGGACAATTATAAATGAACCACAAATATCTAATCTAGCTAAATACCTCTCTCTTTAGAAATAAAATAGGGATAAAACCCCAGAAAAGTTTCAAGTGGAGTTCAGTTTGAATCAGGATTATTAAGGTGATTTTTCTGGAGACCTAGGCCCTAAAAATCTGATGGTCCCTGGAGTCAATATTGTCTTCCAAGCATCTGTCTCTCCCCACCCAGAATCCTCTTCTGCTGTCTACCTAGCAAATGTCTTATCTTTCAAGACTTCATCCAGTTATCACTGATATTACTTATGGAGCCTCCATGACCTAGCCAAACACTACTGGGTAGTTTTTGAATGTGTTTCTATTCTCACACTGCTGCCATGGAATTAAATCTGTATGTATGCAGTTGTGAATTTTCTCGGAAAAACAGCCAGGTTTCATTTATAATGCTGTGACCCAGGATATGGTATGGTTTTGATTGATCTGTCTGTGTTTTTATTTGAACTTATGAATATATTAATAGGTGAAGGCAACAAACTGACTAGGAAAACAATTACGTTGTAGAGAGAACTTGACGGATCGGGGGCATATCACAGATGAAGGATAAAGACAAGGTAAGGGATGTTTACCTACAGCAAGTTTTCTTGGAATAGTAAGAGATTGAAGAGAAGTTGGAACCAGTATAAAAACTGTGAAACAGTGTAGTTGTAAATCCATAAGCAATTGGTTACTTATAAATCACAGTAGGAAAAACCAGGTAAAGCTCTGTACTTAATTAAATATTTCTTCTTTTCCCTCTTCCTGTCTTAAAATGCTTGCTATGTTCATAGAATTTCTTTCTTATCTCCAGAGGGAGATTAAGCTGCCCAAACGAAACCATTAAAGGGAGTTTATAGAGAATTATGATTCAGATAGCTGAGAATTCTCTGCTATAGAGAAATATGATTCAGATAGCTGAGAATTCTCTGTTCAGCAAGAGATTTAGAATCACAGGGTTGCTGCCTCTAGTACCCCTCTCTAAAGAGTTTTCCAAAAAAATAGTCAATATCAAAGGTCAGACATTTAAAAAGCCATTTGGAATTGGAAGCCTGAGGGAAAACACCTAGGGGAAAACGCTTTGGCAAGCTTTAGAAGCCTTTCATTGAGTTGGCATCAAGACAGACCTTGCTGGCCTCCCAAGCCAGCAGAGCAGATGTGTCATTTCAGAGGTGGTAGAAAGGCGTCCATCCCTAAACATCACTCTCAGCTGCATCTTTTTTCAAGAGCAATGATGCAGTCCTTGGTGTTGATGGCTATGCTTTATTGAAATGCACAAACTTCTGGAGGAAAGGGAGAGGAAGTAAAATAAGACAGGGTTCGCCCCACGCAACCTGCTATTCAGTCGTTTGGTTAAAAAAAAAAAAGACACGTTTAGTGACTACAAAGTACCAGGCATTGTGCTGGGCTTCTCATATACAGTTTGTCTTTAAGTCTAATTATCTGAGTTACAGAGGGAAAAAAAAATCTAGCTCAAAAAGTTAACTAACTTGCCAAAAGGCATACAGCCAGGAAGTGTGGAATTAGAATTTAACCTTAGGTCTGTCTAACTCAAAACTGCTTTTATGTTATTAATTTATAAAGTTATTTCTCATTCTTTTAGGTCTTCATATATGTGTCCTAAACGTTCCAACTGGCCACCAGATGAAAGCATGATTTGGTAGGAGAAGGAATAGAAAGCATTTGAAGTCTTAAGGAAGAGGTACTATAAAATGATGAAAAGAAAAGTGAAAGGCAAAGAATAAAAATCTTCAAAACTTAAAATTTTTATTAAGACCAGGCCTTTAGAAATCAGTTGGCTTCTACCACAAAAAATAAATAAATAAATAAATAATGACTAGAATTTAACTACAATATTTGTATACATTTTAAAAGAAATTTATTCGTTTTTTGAGATGGAAATACACCACCAATGTAAGGTTTTCTGTATATTTAGACATATGCTAATATTATAATTCAAAATGTGGAATTGCAATTAGTTGAGATATACAAGTATATAAAGCAAGAAATATACAAAAGAGGCATAATATATACATATTTATATTTATTTTTCAAATCGTCAAATGAAATTGAAAAGGCTTTTTCTGTTATAAATATACCACCTTTTTGTTTGCCTAAACAGAAATAAACTAGTAATAAATGAGAAATAGTGATAAATTCTGCATAAAGTCTAGTAAGTAAAAATTAAGTGATATAATGTGATTCCTTTTAGTATAATTCAAAGATAACCACATTCAAAATTTATTTTCTTTATGGGAGAGGAGTAACAGAGTATTATTCTTCTTATACTTTAAGGTTTCCCTCAAAAGCCATGTATACTAGAGTAAGCATAAGTTTTCTAATCATATAAGATTTTTCCCTCTTCTAATACTTTGTGTACAAGCACTTAATGGAACTTATAATTATTTATAATCATGTTAGCTCCAGGCCTGTGTTAACAATTCTTTATATCTCATCTCCATAGGTCCAGAAGGATCTGTGTTCTTAAGCATTGCTTAATACAGATTTATCAAATAAATATATATCATTATAATAAATTTAAAGTATCACATTAGAAAATATTGTATCCTAGAGATATAACAACAGGATCAACTATTTAACATATTTATAGTATAAATATATATTTAACAAATTTTTTTTTTCATTTTATGAGATAATCCTAATTGGTTCATATCATAATACACACAAAAAAGCTTGTAATATGTATTTATTTACTAAAAATGGGAGAAATATAGTAGCAGGTAAATTCAACTTTGTGATCACTAATACAATCATAGTTATAAGCAAATCATATGTGTAAATGGAAGTTTCCTTGCCAATTAGGTGTAAGAGTGCATTCAAATACAGATAACCTACCTGGGAAAGGTAAGAAGGCAAATTTCCAATTATTTTCAATATTATTGTATGTTTCTGTTTGCTTATATCAGATCTAATATGTTGCCATAAATATTCTAAGGGTACACTCTATCTCTAGCTTGACTGTGGTATTAACAAAATATGACAAGTTTGAAAGACATGTTCTAATATTTCCTAACTGATTAAAATGTTCAGAATTAGAATCATAGCAAAATAACTACAAATTGACCTCGTCCCCAGGCACTTGACATTCTTGTTAGGCATAATTCATTTAAAAATTCCACAGAGATGCCTTTTTTGAAATATTTTTCAAATGTGAGTGTTTTTAAATACTTAAGCCAACTTTTGGAAATACTGCCTCAGCTTGACAGCACTGCATAATCTTCTTTTAAATTCCACCTACTACCGCCAGATTCAGTGCGGCACACAGAGCATACACGGCTTTGTGGATACATGCATGTGCATAAAACCATAATGATCTGGCCTTTTTTTTTGTTAAGGATAGCATATTACAACCTCGGCTAGATTTTCTTTTGTTATGGTACAATGATTTCATTTTGCTTAAGCCACTTCCAAAATGTATGACCCCAGATAAATACATCCACCTGCCCATCATTTACTAAGCATGTGATTTGGTTGGCTTTTTCTAAACCTTTCTGCTTTGATTTTTCTAATGCATTAGTTATTATAGAAAAACTAGAGGCCTGGTGCACAAAATTCGTGCACAGGAAGAAGGTCCCCTGAGCTCGGCCTGCACTCTCTCCAATCTGGGACCCCGCAGGACCTCTGGCTCCTAACCGTTCACCTGCCTGCTGCCCTGATCCCCCTAACTGCTCCCCCCTGCTGGCCTGATCCCCCTAACTGCTCTCTCCTGCTGGCCTGATCCCCCTAATTGCTCTCCCCTGCCTGCCTGATAGCTGTAACCTCCTCTGCCTTAGCCCCACCAACATGGCTTTGTCCAGAAGGAGGTCTAGAGGGTCGTCCAGAAGATGTTCAGTCTAATTAGCATATTACACTTTTATTAGTATAGATGCCACCTTTTCCTAAAATGCAGGTTGATCCCAGGTTTTCCTATTGTGGAAGGGGATCCTGCAGTAGCATCCTAAGTTCTGACCAGGGCTTATGTGCTTGTGCTTTATCTCAGCAGATGTGATTCCTAGAAGAAGACTCTTGGATGTACCTTGAACATTTCTATCAAATTTGCCAAATCATCCTCCAAAAATGTTGAACCACTTTAAACTCCCACCAGCAACCATGCGTGTGCCCTCCATCCCACTTTGATGCCAATATCATTGATTTCTCCCTAGAAGCTTCCCTCCCGTCAGCCGGGACTGCTTGGTACTTGAGCCAATCTCAGTGTTCAGCTGGGGACTTGATTTCCCTAGATAGAATTATGGAGGAGGTAAAGTAGTTTTCCTCTACCTTTCTGAGTTCTTAGTGGAGGCCCTTGTAATGAAAGACAGATCACCAAGAGAACAACAAAAGTTCATTAACATGTGTACCTCGTGTATATGTGGGAGATCCCGGGGAAAAATGAGTAACTCCCCAAGGTGGCTTAGAATACAGATTTAAATACCTTCTTCCTAGGGAAAGGGGATGGGAGATGTAGGCTTCTTAGAGGAGAGTAAATGATTTTTAGGAAAGATGAATGGGGGTGGGGGAAAATAGTTTGTAACAAAGTTTGGGTGTGATGTCAACTTCTACAATCCTGCCCTGTGACAGGAGTCAGTCTTCTTTGCCTGATGACACTTCTCCCGTCAAGGGGACCTATGAAATTTAAGTTCCTTTTGAGGGGTCCAATTTTAGGCAGATCAGGAGACTTCAGTGAAAGCCTCTGAATGCATTTGCTGTTTTTCAAGCATCTGCAGCTCAAGATCATCAATATAACAACACAGCATATGTTGGGGTGGCATGTTCTCTGATCTTCAGAATAAACACAACAAAAGCTTGTTTCCTCTCTTAGATGATTTGTCACAGTAGTGTTATTCCCTGGAGACAGTATTCTGAATAGACCTTCCTGGGAGTGGTCATAACATACCCTGTGCTTGCAGAAAGGTGTGGGCCACATCACTAAATAAACCAGGGTCAGTTTTCTCATCTTGTGGAAAGGGAGATAAAGTTATGATAGTTTATCTCCCTTTCCACAGGTTTCTTGCGGGTTTATGTCTCCCCCAGCGCCCAGCGGGCCCAGCGCCTCAACCTCGGGGCTTGGGGCTGCTGGGTGCCAGGACTGCGGGTTTGTGTCTCCAATCCAGCCCCCAGCAGCCCCAGTGCAGCCCTGGTGGGGCTGTTGGGTGCTGGCCTCCCTGCATGTTTTTGTCTCTGATCCAGCCCCGAGCAGCCCCAGCGCTGCAATGGCAGGGCTCGGGGATGCTGGGTGCCGGCCTCCTTGCATGTTTTTGTCTCCGATCCAGCTCCCAGCAGCCTCAGCACTGCAGGGATGGGGCTTGGAGCTGTTGGGTGCCGGCCTCCCTGCGTGTTTTTGTCTCCGATCCAGCTCCCAGCAGCCCCAGCACTGTGGTGGCGGGGCTTGGGGCTGCTGGGTGCCGAGCTTACAGATTTGTGTCTCTGATCCAGCCCCCAGCAGCCGCAGCACCGTGGTGGCAGGCCCTGGGGCTACTGGGTGCCAGGCCTTCAGGTTTGTGTCTCCAGCATTGCCTGGCCGCTATGGGTGTTGCCAAGTTTGTTGGGTTACTTTGCATACTCACTCTTGATTGGCTGGTAGTGTAGCGGAGTGATGGTCATTTGCATGTTTCTCTTTTATTAGTGTAGATTGGCATTAAAATATGAAAAGAACAGTAATGTGCCGAATCACATATATTTTACATATGCTTATGTTTGTGTGTGTGTGTGTATGTATGTGTGTGTGTGTGTGTGTATATATATATATATATATACACACACACACACACACACAAGAGGCCCGGTGCACGAAATTCGTGCACAGAGGGGGGGTTCTCCCTCAACCCAGCCTGTACCCTCTCCAATATGGGACCCCTCGAGGGATGTCCAAATGCCCGTTTAGGCCCGATCCCGGTGGGCAGTCGGATCCATAAACGGGCAGTCGGACATCCCTCTCACAATCCAGGACTGCTGACTCCCAACTGCTTGCCTGCCTGCCTTCCTGATTGCCCCTAACCGCTTCTGCCTGCCAGCCTGATCACCCCCTAACCACTCTGCTGCCAGCCTGTTTGACCCCAACTTCCCTCCTCTGCTGGCCTGGTCACCCCTAACTGCCCTCTCCTGCAGGGTTGATCACCTCCAACTGCACTCCCTTGCAGGCCTGGTCCCTCTCAACTGCCCTCCCTTGCAGGCCTGGTCCTTCTTAACTGCCCTCCCTTGCAGGTCGGGTGCCTCCCAACTGCCCTCTCCTGCTGGCCATCTTGTGGTAGCCATCTTGTGTCCACATGGGGGCAGGATCTTTGACCACATGGGGGCAGCTATATTGTGTGTTGCAGTGATGATCAATCTGCATATTACTCTTTTATTATACAGATTAGGATAGAGGCCTGGTACAGGGGTGGGAGCCAACTGGTTTGCCCTGAAGGGTGTCCCGGATCAGGTGTGGGTTCCCTTGGGGTGTGGGGCGGCCTGAGCAAGGGGCCTGTGGTGGTTTGCAGGCCGGCCACGCCCCCTGGCAACCCAAGCGGAGGCCCTGGTATCTGGAATTTATTTTCCTTCTACAATTGAAACTTTGTAGCCTGGAGCGGAGCCAAGCCTGGGGCTCCCTCCAGGCCGGCAGCCATTTGTGTTGGGGTTATAATTGAAACTTTGTTGCCTTAAGCGGGTGGGCCTGGCCAGGGTGTTCGGAAAGCTTTGCTTCCCCAGTTGCCGGCGGCAACCCTGGCCTGCTCTCTCAAGCTCCATTCTGCTGCCATTTGTTTGAATTTGTTTACCTTCTCTAATTGAAACTTTGTAGCTTAAGTGGAGGCTTAGGCCTGGCAAGGGCAGGCGGAAAGCTTGGCTTCCTCTGTTACCTAGGAAACCTTGCTCTCTGTGGCTGTAGCCATCTTGGTTTGGGTTAATTTGCATGCTCGCTCTGATGGGATGGTGGGTGTGGCTTGTGGGCGTGGCTTGTGGGTGTGTCGGAGGTATGGTCAATTTGCATATTTGTCTATTATTAGATAGGGTATATATATGCTTGCTATATATGTGTGAGTATGTATATGAATGCATACAGTGTTTTATAGTACAAAATTACATGTAATTTGTTAATACTTATACAGTCATATTCATGTAAAACATATACATATATTAGATTGAGAATCTTATAAATCAGAACTGTAAGGTCTTAACATTTGGGGAGTGGCTAAGTTAGTAAAATAAATATCATCAATACAGAATGTTTTCCTAAATATTATACATTTTAAAAATATATATACATTGAAAAAGGCAGAGAACAGTTTGTTGTGTGTTTAGAATTCTGAGCTCTAATATAAGGAATCCACAAAATATATGTACAAAGCAGAATTCAAAAATTTCGTTCAAATATTTAAAATTGCCATTGCAGAAGGACAAAAGAAAATGAAAAGTCTAAGGAAAATAATATTTCCTCAGCTATTTTCATCTGAACTTTAACTATTTAAGATACATATTTCCCTAATAAAGGAATTATTTTCAAAGAAATATCTTCAGTGGAAGAAATAAAATACTGTGACCTAGAATAAGCATAAGATGACTATTTCAAAATATTACAAATGAAGTAATTGCACTTGGCATTTTAACTTGTGAAAAATTTTAACTATCTGATTTTTTATTCTCCATTATCAATAGGGGGAAATTTACTTTTTTTCATATAACTGATAAAATTTTACTGTCTATTATGGCCATAAGACAAAAGGGGATGCTTGTTGAAAAAGTTTAAATACCTAAAATACAGTTGTATCTATCTGTGTCACATATGTGATGTCCAGAAGGACAAGATTGATTTTGATAGACGCTAGAAAAGATGCCACACTAGGGAAAAACTGCTGAAAGTGTCATTAAAACTGAAAAGGATGGGGGTACAGAAATAGTTAATTGTTCAAACAAAATTGGGGAAGGAGAACAAAGCCAAGAATCTTGGAAAGAAATTAGCAGCATTTTTTTTAAAAAGGGGGAAAAAAAGAAAAAAGATGTGTTCTTAAACTTATATAGCTGCCCTGAACACTATGCTTTCTTAAAGTTGAGAAAAGTTAGAATATATAAAAGTTGCAGCAGAAAATATCAAGATCAAATACATACAAAGTTATTATAAAAACAAAGAACTTGAGGAGATACAAAAAAATTAAAAATGCTAGAAAATACTGTTCATGGGAACAGTATTTCAAAATTAGCTAACACATTAAAAAAGCTATAAGGAATGAAAAAAACTTAATGACAATCAGAAAAACAGAAATGATATGACATTTCTCAGGGGAAAATCAAAAGAAAATGTTTCAAAAATGAAGAAGTAACATCAGCAATATTGTCAAGTAGGTAATTCCAAGGTCAAGTCCCCTTAGAGACACATAAAAAAACAAGCAGATGGGCATTTGGCCTGTTTCCAGATCTTAGCTATTATAAATAATGCTGCTATGAACATATGGTTACATATCAGAGGATTGGGATTTCAGGATTCTTAGTATATATTCATAGAAGTGGGATCACTGGGTCAAATGGCAGTTCCATTTTTAATTTTTTTAGGAAACTCCCCAGTGTTTTTTTTTAGTGGCTGAAGATCTGAAAACAGCCCAAGTTCCCATCATTAGATGAATGAATAAAAAAAAAAAAAAATGTGGTACATTTACACTGTGGAATACTAAGCAGCTGTAAAAAAGAAGGATCTATTACCCTTTAAGGCAGCATGGAGGAACCTGGAGATGAACCAAAGAAATTGCATACATATATGCATTGCCCATGAACAGAGACAATAGAGTGGTGAAGGCCTGGGGCGGGATGGGAACTGGCTGGTGGGGGGCAAGGAGGAAAAAGAGGGGACATCTGTAATACTCTCAACAATAAATATTGTTTTAAGGTAGAAACAACTTTGTCAGAACTCTGGAAAATAGTTTTATAGCAACCAAGTAAATGCTGAATTAAAAAAAAAAGTCAATTAAAAAAATGGTAGGAATAACCCCGGACACAGACAATAATGGTGTGACGGCCTGGGGAGGGGACAGGAATGGGAAGAAGGGTGGTCAATGGGGGGAAAAGAGGACATCTAGAAAACTTTCAACAATAAAGATCTTTTTTTAAAAAAAAAGTCCCTACAGAGAAAAGACCAACAGCTGTCAGAGGGGAACAACAGTTGTCAGAGGGGAGAGGGGCTTGGAAGATGGATGAAACAGATTAAAAAAAAACAACAAACAAACCTCATAGACACAGACAATAGTATGATGATTACCAGGGGGAAAAGAATTGGGGCAGGAAGAAATGATGACAGAAGAAGACTAGACTTTGGATAGTAAACACACAGTACAATGTACAGATGATATATTATAGAATTGTATTCTAATGGTCATGATGCCCTCACACTGTAACGACCAATCAGCAGGAGGCTGCATCTGCGGCGGGAAGGAGCCACTGCATTGCTCCGGAGACAGGGCAGAAGCGGGGAGGCGCCTGGAGGAGGCGAGACCAGCCCAAGGTGACTCGTGGGACCTAGGGTGGGGCTTGAAGTGGTCAGAGAAGGCTGGAGGGGTAGGGGGTGGGGCCAGGCATACTCAAGCTCTCGGTGGAGAGGTTAGGGTGTCAAGGCAGGGTGGTGGGTGGGTGCGTGGGGCGTGCATGGGTCGGCGGGGCCATGCGATTTTGCGCGCTGGGCCTCTGGTATATATATAAAAACCTAAGTGACCTTTAGGACCGGTTGACCAGTCACTATTACAATGCACTGACCACCAGGGAGTAGACGCTCAATGCAGGAGCTGCCCACTGGTGGTCAGTGAACTCCCACAGCTAACCTCCCACTGCCGGCCAACCTCCTTCAGGCCCTCCCTCCAGCCAGCTGGCCCCGATCAGCTCCGATCACCAGCCAGGCCAAAGGACCCTACCCATGCACAAATTTGTGCATGGAGCCTCTAGCTTTTAAGAAAACTCCACAAAATAAATAATGAATTTAAATATTAAAAAGAGATGGTAAACAAAGCTTTCTGACATTTTCAGTAGCACTTGTCCCATTCTGTTCCTGGTTTGGCAGCATCTTGAAGCAGTAATCCATGTTTCTTGGTCTCTAATTCCACAGAAAAAAGACCAAACTTTTTTGTAAATTATTGAATAGATATGTTCTAACCTGTATGGACTGACACATAATGCTTATTTCTATCCCTTGTATAATGAAAAAATTAAAAAAATAATTTCCCCTGTATATTACACCCTATATCCCTAATTATATGTCTTATAGCAATGGAAAATAAGTATTAAAAGACTATCTTTTTTTAAAGTATATCCCTATTTATAATTTTTAATAATAGGCTATATAAATACATTTTCCAAAATAATGTCCTGAAATTTATTCTTCATCTATTTATTTATTACTCTCATTTCTCATAAAAATACTAGAGTCCTAGTGCACAAATCCGTGCACCAGTGGGGTCCCTCAGCCTGGCCTGTGAGATTGAGCCAAAACCAGTTCTCCGACATCCCCCGAGGGGTTCTGGATTGTGAGAGGGCACAGGCCAGGCCGAGGGACCCCACTGGTGCATGAATGGGGCCAGGGAGGGACGCAGGAGGTTGGCCAGCCTGGAAGGGACCACGGGAGGGCTCCAGGGTATGCCCAGTCCATCTCGCTCAGTCCCGATCAGCCAGACTCCAGAAGCAAGCTAACCTACCAGTCAGAGTGTCTGCCCCCTGTAGGTCCTTGCATGTCACAGCGAGTGGTTGAGTGGCCTTAGCATATCATTAGTATATTTCGCTTTGATTGGTTGAATGGACGACTGGATGACCAGACACTTAGCATATTGGGCTTTTATTATATAGGATAGGATTTTAATTTCATTTTAATTTAAAAATAAAATACAATTTAAATAAAAATCAAAAATTTAATTATTAAGTACCAATCATCTCCTTTTTATGTGTGACATTACATTGTAGATCATTTTCCCTATGTATAGCTATTTATCTACAGATATGTATAGCTACATATCCTTCGCAGGTTAATAACAGACTGACACCAATAAGAGAATTGTCATTATCAATTTGGCAATTGGTTATGTACATACTCTTTAAAAATTGGCAAGTTTACTATTTAGTGATATCATGGAGTTAAATACCCTCTTTTTTTAGTTCCTTCTGCTTGGAAAGTCATTGAAACTACTGTATCCCTTATACACATATAATTGAATATTTTCTATGGTGCAGATCTTCAAATTATTGTTTTACATTACTCTTTTGTTCTGAAATCTAGTTTAGATTAAAGCTTAAATTGTAGTCTGAAAAGGCAAAGGTAATCACATCCCTATTTCAGGAACGTAACTGTAATATAGCTAACTACTGGTGATCATTAATAAAACCTCTCCATTTTCCTATTACAATTAATGCTGTACTCTTAAAAAAAAAAAAAAAAAAAAAAGCACTTTACTATTGGTAGTTTCCCAAATGTTCAATTAACACATATTACATTTTCAGAGCATTCTCTGAGGCCCACCAATTTAAGGCCAACAAAGGCTCTAATTAATTTTGTAATTAGTATCTTTGATCTCTTTGCTTTGTAACCCACAATACTAAATTTCTCCCACTCTAATTACAGAGTCTGTTTACTTAATTTCTATTGGGTAACATGTAGCTGTTACCTTTGTCTTACTTTGCACATTGGAACATTATATATTTGGATGCAATGTCTCATAATCCATGTCTTAATCTCTAAAGCTTTCTTAAAGTATTCTTTTAATAACTATATATCGTAATATGAATGAATTGCCGTAATCAATCTTTGTATTTCCACATTCCTATCCTTTTTATTTACACCTAGCCTAATAGGTATAAAGCACTATTGAAAGTGAATACTATTCTTTCTGAAAGACTTAATTGAGTAATTTCAAAATTATGCCTCAGGAACCCTGAGTTTTTATTTGCCCTAAAATATAGTGGCTCTGTGATAATATCATTTTCTTCCTTTCAAATAAAAACTAATTCTGCACTACTGGTAAGGAAATCATTTGAAAAGTATTAGACCCTAAAAACAATTTCTGTGAAAATTAAAATTCTATAATGTTGAAATTTCAATAATTAGATGTACTACACAAAAGAACTACAGACTGCTGTTTTTATGTTTACTATATAACTATTGCTATTTTCTGAGATGGTTATTTTATAAATGGCAGTCTACATTATTTAGACTAATATATGAAAAGCATTTATTTTCATAAATCATTTCAAATAATAGACTCATCTAAATCTCAGCCTCTTATTTATAACTATTGTTTTTCAATTTTGTAATTCTATAGGTTATTACCCAGAAGTTTCATTTAATGTGATTTCTGAAAGCATAGTATAGTATAATAGTAAATATTTTAAAATCTCAATATTGTTGTAAAAAACAATGTTCTGAATTGTTAGTAAATATAGAATATAATCTTCTAAAATAGGTGAGTGTATTAATTTGAAATTAATGGCTCTGTCATCTATCCTCTGTTTGGCTGATCTTCAATCCAAATATTATACAGTAAATAAATTAATTAGGCATAAGCATAGGTCTAACCTTAACAAGTAAATGCATATTTTTTTTCTAACTCACACATAACCATCAGCCTCATGCCACAATATGGAAGCATACCTGATATATATTTTTAAAATGAAATCGGTATCTTGAAGAGATACCTCAAAGGGCACAAAGTTCCACTTATGCAAAGGGAATGATTTCTGGACATCTAATGTACAACAGTGTGACTATAGTTAACACTTTATTGCATACTAAAAATTTGCTAAGAAAGCCTTTTGTTCTCAACCCCTTTTACACATTGAAATGTTAACTATATGAGGTGATATATGTAATTAGCTTGATTGTGGTGATTATTTTACAATGTATACATATATCAAAATATTACATTATAGTCCTTAAATACACAAAATTTTAATCTGTCAATATATCTTAGTAAAGCTGAAAAGAAAGAAAATATCACAATTACACACCCTGGGAAAGAAATATTTCTCTTTTTAAACTAAACATTTAAAATATGAAAAGGCAAAATACATTTGAGATATGTATTTAAATAGCATGTGACTTAAATCATGTCAATGTGGCAGGCACTTTTATTCCTTCTCATCAGCAATTCTCTCATATTCCTTGTCAAGAACCCATAATTTTGCTGAACACACTTCAAAGCTGTTATCACGAAAGTTTGAGTTCCTCCCTAGGCTAACAAAAAGAAACAAAATTGGTCCAGACCATCAATGATATCCCTTTATTTTTAAATGTTTTTTAAAAGAGATTTTGGTTTACAACAAAATTACAAGAAAGGTACAGACAGAGCTTCCTCCTCCCAAACACACATAGGTTCCTGTATTATCACACACCAGAGTGGTACATGTTTTACTAAAGATGACCTACATTTGCCTAAATAATCACCAAAAGTCCATAGTATTCGCTTTGTATTGTACTATGAGTTTGTAAAAATGTGTAATAATTGTTGTGATGAATTATAATAATCGATTTTTGAATGTTGAACCAGGCTTTCGTACCTCTGATAAATCCCATTGGGCTCTGGTGTATAATCATTTTTGTACATCATAGACTTCAATCTGTTAAAATTTGACTAAACTGGACTTATAGTTGAATTAAGAAGTATTTCCTCTTCTTCTATTCTCTGAAAGGTAAAGACCTGATATAATTTCTTCTGTGAATGCTTGGTAAAATGGGCTTTCTGTTTTAAAAGGTTAATGATTATTTATTCAATTTCTTTAATAGATTTAAACCCATTGAGGTCATCTATTCCTAGTGTGAGTTTTGGCTAATTGTGTTCTTCAAGGAATTGGTTCATATATGGACATATTTATACTGGTATCAAAATATTGACATAGAATTGCTCATAATATTTCTTTATTATCCTTTTAATATTCATGGGATATATAGTGATGTTTCTTCTTGAATTTATGATACTAATAATTTGTGTCCTCTCTCCTTTTTTCTTAGGTATGCTGTCTTAAGTTATCAATTTCATTTATTTTTTCAAAGAACTAGGATCTGGTTTCATTAGTTTTCTCTATAGATTTCCTATTTTCAATTTGATTGATTTATGCTCTAAGTCTTATTTCTTTACTTATGCTTACTTTGGATTTAATCTGTTCTCTCTGTTTGTCTCCCAAATTACCTATTGTAAATTATTTATTTTAGAACTTTCTTTTTTCCTAATGTATGCATTCAATGCTATAAATTTTCTTCTAAGTATTGCTTGTGCTACATCACTCAAATTTTGATAAATTGTTTTTTTAATTTGTTGAGATTTCTTTGACTTATGTGTTATCCAGAAGTGTGTTGTTTAGTCAACATCTATTTTGTGATTTTTCCAATTTTTTTATGTTATTCTAATTTAATTGCATTGTAATCTGAGAGCAGATATTATATGATTCATATTCTTTTAAATGTGTTAAGGTGTGCTTTATGACACAGAATATGCTTGAAAATAATATTTATTATGCTGTTGTTGGATGAAGTTGTCTATTGATGTGGATTCTATTCAGTTGATGGATCAAGTTGTTGAGTTTAACTTTTTTCTTCACTGATTTTCTGCATGCCTGTTTCCATTTCTGCGATCAGGGTGTTATAGTCTCCAACTATCATAGTAAATTCATCCATTCTCTTTCCAATTATTTGATGGTTTGTGCCAGAAACCGAACATTGTCACTTGGCAGTTAAATGTGAAAAGGGAATCAGGAAGGCTGGTCAACCTTAATCACTCTGAATGGTCGGAGCTATTCATTCATTGTTTAGTTGAGACATTGGTAGTTAAAGCAACTTTCATATGTAAATTTTTGTTGATTGTCTATTATGAGAATTTCCTGCCTAAAGGATATGGGTGTATCTCAGAACCTCAATAAAAGGGATAGCAAAGGCCAGAGCAGTAGTAGTCCTCCCCCTAGAGGTGGACTCCAGCCTGGCCCCCATTTTCCCAAATTGATTCTTTTCTAGCTTCTCTTCATTTTGATTGCGGCCTTCTCCAGAACCCGGACCTGAACAGGAACCCTGAAACACGCGGGACGTGAAAGGGGCTCCCACAGTTTTGCCTCACATATTTTGTCACTCTGTTGTGAGGTTTAAGCATATTAGGGATTGTTATGTCTTCTTTGATAACTGACCCTCTATGATTACGTATGCCATTCTTTATCCCTGATAACTTTTTTGGCATTTAAGTCAGCTCTGTCTGCAAATAATATATCTAACACTGCCTTCTTTTAATTAGTAGTTACATGGTTTATTTTTCTCCAACCATGTACTATATTTAAAGTAGGTTACTTCTGCCCAGCGAGTATGGCTCCATGGTTGAGTGTTGACCCAGGAACCAAGAGGTCATGGTTCAATTCCATCCAGTGTACATGCCTGGGTTGGGGGCTCAATCCACTGTAGAGGGTGTGCAGGAGGCAGCTGATCGATGATTCTCTCTAATCAATGTTTCTATCTCTCTATTCCTCTGTCTTTTCCTCTAAAAAATAAAATAAAATAAAATAAAATAAATCAATAAAAACATTAAATAGGTTAATTCTGACAACATATAGTTGGTTCCTGTTTTTGGTCCACTCTGACATTTCTGTCTTTAATTGGCTCATTCAGATGATTGATATTCAAAGTAGTTAATGACATAGTTGAATTAATATCTACCATTAATTTCTATACTTTTCTATTTGCTGCCCTTATTCTCTATTCCTTTTTCTGTTTTTTCCCTGTTACGATTTTAATTGATAATTTTTATGATTCTATTGTTCTCCTTTCTTAGGATATAATTTATTTATTTTATTTTTTTATTTTTAGTGGTTGTCCCTGCATTTTCAATATACATGTACAGTTACTTCAAGTCTGCTTTTAACAAAACACTATATAACTTCATAGGTAGTGTGAGTACTTTCTAATAACAAAATAAGTCAGACAGAAAAAGACAAATACTGTATTATCTTCCTTACATGTGGACTAAAAGTAATTCAAACTCACAGAAAAAGAATAGAATGGTGGTTACAAGGTGTTGGGGAATGAAGAAAATGGGGCAATGCTAGCAACAGGCTAAAACAACTTCAGCTATAAGATGAATGAGGTCTGGGGACCTAATGTACAGCAGGGACACTGTTGTTAATAATGATATATTACATGCCTGAAATATGTCAGGAAAGTACATCTTTAGCATTCTCACCACACACACACATACACCACACACACACACACACACACACACACACACACACACACACACATGCAAAATGTTAACTATGTGAGATGATATATGTGTTAACTTAATTGTTGTAATAATTTCACAAAGTATATGTATATAACATCATCGCACTGTACACTTTAAATACCATTTCTTATGTCCATTATACCTCAGTAAAGCTGGGGAGGGAGAGATCCCAGCCCCCAGGCTTTGTGCTGTCCCTGGTGACTCTGAGTAGAGAAGAAACAAACTTCAAGCCACGTCCAGCACAGATTCTTGAGCGAAATAAGTGTTGTTCTCATTGTGAGTCACTAAGATTTAGGGAGAGAGAAGTTTTACAGCAATAGATAACTTGAACAGAAGCCAATCTTAAAAATATTAGGAATTCAAGGGAAACAATAATAATGTAAGATATACCAAAACAGTTCAGAGGAAAAGAGTTGAGACATTATAATTCCTTTCACAGCAGTCCACAATTAATTTCATACTCTAAATATTTGTTCTCACATGTAGTGGGCACAAAACATATTTTTTTCCAAGTGGGCAGGTGAATAAGTGTACCTAAGAAAACTCAGATGACATTCCTATAGAAAACACAGCATATCAAATAAATTAGCTAGCTGGCCGGGCCTCATTTTGGAACTTTTTAAAAAAATATCTCTGATTATGATGTGACTATATGAGGTGGTGTATACTCTCTTTAAATACAATGTGTATTATAGGTATAATGTGAATATAGTGTACATACACTATCTAAATAGTATATAAAAGCCCAGTGACCAAACGGCGGAATGACCAGAATGACCAGTCGACCAGTTGCTATGACACCAGTGACCACGAGGGGGAAAATGCTCAATGTAGGAGCTGCCTGTCCCCTGGTGGTCAGTGCACACCCACAGTGGGAGCAGCCGCTCAGAGGACAGGTCCACAGACACTTAGGTGACTGGGATAAGCGGCGCTCCCACACAGGCCGATCCCCGCAGGCCACACCCCCCACCAGTGCAAGAAATCATGCACCGGGCCTCTAATATATAAATATAGATACACATACATACAATAATAGTTGTTATGTTAAACATTTATATAAATACACACATGCAGAGGTTGATTAGTTTGAAACTTTCTTTTCCAGTTGGTAAACTTTCTCATCATTTTGAAACTTACAGAAAAGATGAAGTTTTACAAAGAAATTTAAAAAAAAAGACAAAGCACAAATAGCAGAGGAAAAGCAAATTTGAAAATTTGATAAACAAAAATAAGCAATGATGATAAATTAAATTTATTCTTGCAACACTACAGGGAAATATGTGAAATAGGCTTTCTTCAAATACCTTTTACTCATTTAAAAAGTATATTTACTGAATGGCTATTACATCCTGACAGTTTTGCCTATGGTATCATCCATGGCATACTTAGTGAACACAAGAGACAAAGCTTCTTGTCTGTCTACAGGCAGTCAATTAATTTCCAGGATATAGCTTAGGAACAGGAGAATATAGCATTATCAGGGGCATTATTATATTGGGAACAGCTGCCAATTTTCAAATATTTTAAGGCATCTTTCAATGTACAGATTGCCTGAAGGACTTTATGCATTTCTTTTATAGTAACAATCAGTAAAATTCATGATGTTACTAAAAACTCCTTCCACCAAAATTGTTGTTTGCAGAGGAAGTCTATGAATGAACACTCATACTTGAATCTTATCAGATTTTATTTAATGACTTTTCTTTCAAGAAGACCCTCTTATAGATATCCATTTGATTATGAATAACTCCACCCCAAAATTCTAGCATTATAATGTAAAACTATTGCTTCTAAACACTTTACCTCAAATGAACCATCGATGAGATCACTGACCTCACCAAATGTATGGATTCTTCAACCTCATGTCCCTCTTCCTTCAATACTAGGTGTACCAGTTAATAATGCGGATTTTGTAATCAAAGAAAACATGATAATTTTAAGAGAAACATCAAAAGTGCTTTATTCAAAGTAATGTACATCGCTGGCTGAACATTTCCCCCATCTTTTAGGTAATTTGTGGGTACATCCTAATAGAACTTTTCCTGTTTTGAGGCAAACCAATCAGAGACCCAATTTTCCAATTCTTCGTACATTTTGAAGTGCTGCTCAGAAAGTGCATGTGCCATCGATCGGAACAAGTGGTAATCTGAAGGAGCAAGGTCTGGTGAATACGGCGGGTGGGTTAATACTTCCCAGGCAAGATCTTTTAATGTGTCTTTAACTGGTTTTGAAGTGTTTGATGGTGCGTCATCATGAAGCAAAATTACTTTGCGTGTCTTCTGGTCCATTCTGGTTGTTTTACAATCAGAGCTTGGTTCAAATTGATTATTTGTTGTTGGTAGCGATCAGTATTAATGGTTTCACCTGGTTGTAGAAGCTCATAATACACCTCACCTTCCTGATCCCACCAAATGCAGAGCATTGTCTTCTTATCGAAGCAATTTGCCTTTGCAGTGGATGTTGACCTGGATAAACCCATGATTTTGTGCATTTGGGATTCTCAAAATAAATCACTTTTCATCGCCAGTCACATCTCAATGCAAAAAAGACTTTCTTTCATGCCGTTGAAGCAACATTTTACTGATGACTTTTCGGTTTTCCATTTGTCTTTTGTTCAGTTGATTTGGCACCCATTTTCCTTTAAAATATTCCCCATTGCTTGTAAATGATTGGAAATTGTTTGCTGAGTAATGTTTAATATTTCTGCAAGTTGTTTTTGAGTTTGACATGCATCTTCATCCAATAATTCTTGTAATTGTTGGTCTTCAAACTTTTTCGGTGAGCCATTCTTTGTCTTTCACATCAAAATCATCACTTTTAAAGCATTTAAACCAGCGTTCACAGGTATCTTGAGATGGAGCATGTTCACCATAAGCTTCCCGAAGTATACGATAACTTTCAGAAGCACTTTTCTTCAAAATAAAGTAATGAATTTCCCGCAAATGCTCTTTTTTTGGCACGAAATTCGACATTTTTAAGCGTAAAAATATCTATGATGTTAACACCTTCAGAAAATTTGACATATGAAATTTTGAAGCTTGTTGTCAGTACTACAAAATGGCATACATATCAAATCGCATATATATCAACATATGTGTGACTCCATCTATTGAAAAAAATCCGCATTATTAACTGGTACACCTGGTAAACCTTTCAAGATAAAGTGATTGTATCCTCTTAATTCATGGTCTCACTTTATAATATTACATAGCACAAATCTATGCTTCCTTCGGACTTTTATTTACTGAATTTTCATTCCGATATATTATCTATCTTTCACATTTTATTTAATATTTTAAACTTTTTTTTCCCCACTCATTTTTTAACTGGTACTATTATACACACTATAAATAACATAAAATATGCAACTATATATAGAGTATGCAACACCTCATTATAGTCACATCATAATCTGAAATATTTATTTTTAAGTTCCAAAATGCAGCCTGGCCAGTTAGCTATTTATTTGAGACATTATGTTTTCTATAGGAATGTCATCTGAGTTTTCTTGTGTGCACTTACTTATTCACCTGCCCACTTTGAGAAAAAAATATATTGTGTGTGTGTGTGTGTATCACCCCAATTAGTAGGTAAGCTCCCTGAGGGCAGTTACATTATCTATTTTGTAATTTTTTAAATTCAAAGTGCCCAGCACTGTGCTACAGACACACCACAAATATCTGTTAAATTAATGAGTTACCAATAAGTACCTTTTATTATTCAATAAAAATATAAATAATAGCTGGCAGAGTATAATGACTATTTTTATATCCTTCAAATAGTTATATAAAGTCATATGTTAATAGAAATATCCAAAATATCATTGATATAGAATTTTTGGACTGGAACCCGGATTCTTTGTCAGCCAGAGTCGAAGAATGAATCCACGGACAGAAGGTAGAATAGCAAAGGTAGAGATTTATTGAAGAACAAGTTCAGACTCCCACGTGGGGAGAGGGAAAGATTCTCACAGCACAGACTCCCATGTGGGGAGGGGGAAAGAGTACACAGAACGGACTCCCATGTAGGGAAAGGGATGAGTCCCACTGAGTTCCTTTTCCCTATCTCCACTAATAAAAGAGAAATATGCAAATTGACTGTACCTCCGCAACAACCACCAGCCAATCAGGAGTATGCAAATTAACCCAACAAAGATGGAGGGTTAATTTGCATATGCAGGTTCAGAGTGGCCGGGCAGGGTGGGACGCCTGCTATGAGGGGGAGGGCAAGGGGGTGGAGGGAGCTACAGGAGTAGCGTTCCGGCCAGAGCTGAGAAGACTGAAGGCTCCGACCAGAGTGAAGACTCCGGACAGAGCGAAGATGGAAGGCAGCGGCCAGAGCAAAGGCCTGGGTCCCGGGTGCCAGAGGAAAACCTGTGCTGGCAGCCAGGGGAAGAAAGGCCTATTGCATGAATCTTCGTGCAACAGGCCTCTAGTGACTTATAGAGGTTACAGATCCTGGTGCTTTGATATCTCCTCTTATTGGTCACTGTTCTCTGGACTGGTTACTATAGTAACTCCTGGACTCAAAGGTCAAACTCACCTGGGACATGTGAGGTTCTCCCCCCTCCTTCCTTATTGCTTTCCTATTCCCTTTAGGCTTTCTTCTTCTCCTTCTGGATGAAGGGCTTCCTTCTCCTATTTTGTAAATATAAACCTTTTGCTGTTCCCAGCTCCCTCATTCTATGGAAATGCACCTGTTGCAGCTTTTCAGCTTCCCTATTCTATGGAAATACACCTTCTGCTGCTCTGCAGCCCTGTGTTACCTCCATGGTCCCCTTAATTTCTAAAATTTCCTAAACCTGTCCTATTTTACCCCTAAAATTCCTGTTTCATCATTTTATCCATAGGAGGCTAACATATAAATCTTGATTCTCAAGTGTTTATTTGTAACAGAGATGAGCACAATTTTGTATGGTTCCTACACTAGATTCTTACCAGGTACTTGGCAATAACTAAATTACTTCTTAAAAATAGATCCTTAAACTCATATTTCACCATTGTATATGTCACACATCATTTACTAATATTGTCAAATAAATAATTCAAATATTGGCAATTATGATTTTGGAGTGAAAATTTTTCCTTTGTTCTTAAATCAAGTTTTTACTGATAAGATGCAAGAAGCTCTCAATTGCATGTGTGTCAAGATAAACCTGAAAAGTCGCCTTGAGCAGCTCATTTCCTGTCACTTGTGCAAATGCAGGTAGGCAGTCATCCACTGCACTGGCAGAAGGCACAACTGGACCTCTGGTACCTCAAAAAGTATCCCTCTCAAAAGTCCCTTGTATGTAAAGGATATGCCCCAGGCAAAAGGTGAGTAAATTGTTACAAGGCCAAGCATTACCCTCAGAGGAATGGATGGAGAACCTAAATCCTTCCCAAAGGCCTTTAAAGTTAAGCATTTTAAAAATCGATGCAATTGAGGCCCCAAGATATCCCTAAATAACATGATCCAGATGGAGGGCTAACTGTTGACAAGGGCTCAAAAGTCCCCAAAAGAAAAATCCGTTGGAGTGAGGTGATGGAAGGGTGTGGGGATGCTAGGTTGTAGCAGGTTGTGGATGGGTGTAGAAGCCATTTTCGGCTTTTTAGTGGCATCATTTTTCAGAGAAATAGCTGAGCATATGAATATAAAAATAACACTAGAGCTTTAGAAAATCAACTGTGAGTTGCCATCTCTTCCTGTGCAGGAATCTAAACAGCAAGGGAGCCACAGTAGACAGAACGCTCTGGAACATATGGGGCTCACTGTCAATGATGACATAATGTGGCAGTGACAGAAGCAATGAGAGGTAGGAACTGACGTGTATGAGTGGACTGATGAGCCTTTCCCATCTGAATTGAAAAAATTCCAAGGGATATATAAGTCACATATATCAAAGAAAAAAAAAAATACTACATGAGCTTACATTGAAGCAATAGTCTGTTAGAAGTTACCATACTCATTTGCTTATTCATTTAGTACTTATCACAAATATGGGCACAAAGTGGCTTTAAGAACCCCCAGTGCAAGCTTGCACAGAGAGTCTGAAATACTTGACACATATTATTATTCTCTGTGTTGTGGCCTCAGTACAAACCCTGAGACAGACAAGCCCATTTTAACTTTCTGTACATTATTCTGCACTGTGCCAGTCATGATAAACAAGACAAGCCACAGCCGCAGACGTTAGCAGCTGACAATAATATAATGGAAAAGAGACTGCTAAGCAACTAACTGCGATGAAACACAGTGAATAAAAATTGCAATGCAATATAGCAAATAAAGAGTATCTAAGATATGCCATGTGCATATCTAAGAAGGGACAACTATCTCTGTTGGAGGAGGACAGAAACACTTCATAGAGGAATTTTCTTTGAGTTGAAGCTTGGAGTATAAGTAGCTGTTCATCATATGAAATGCTTGGTACAGAAAACAACATGTTCAAAGGCACAAAGAAATAAACCAGCAGGTCACACGTCTACTGGGAGAGTCAAAGATCAGGGAGAACATCTGAGGCTGGCAAGAGATAAAATGCAGGAATTAAGCAACTGTCAAGGTAAGAAGGGCTTTGTGCATAAAGAAGAATTTCAAAAAGTTTGGACATTGTTACTAAACCACTGAACCACTCTAGGCGTTAACATTATTCATACTTGCTTCTGGACACCCATGCTGGAAAATGTGAATAGGCTTGGGGGGTGGGGAGGGTAGTAAGTATAAAACTTGATTTTATTGTTCCTGAAATGTGATTTATATGAATGCTGAATGTGTGAGGAAGACAGTGGATGATATGATTGAAAGAAAGAAAAAAGGAGATGCAATTTCTAAACTAGATTTATAATTTATCTGAATTTTCACAAGGACTAGCCTTACTTTATACTTTTTAAAATAGTGTTTATTTTTATTGTTCATCTTAAAAGTTCCTATATTTTTGTTCCTTTTTATTGAATTTATTGGAGTAACACTGGTTAACAAAATTATACAGGTTTCAGGTGCATAATTCCACAGCACATCATTTGTACATTGTATTGTGTGTTCACCGCCAAAAATCAAGTCTCCCTCCATCACCATTTATTCCCCTTCACCCTCCCCCAAACCCGCAATCACCACACTATTGTCCATGTCCTTGAGCTTTTTTCTTTTTAGCTCAATTCCTCCATCTCCCCCACCCCCACAGTTTGTTCCTTTTAAGAAAAAATTGAGTCTACTTTGTAGATAATGCATATAAACATTTTTATTTCCCAGTTTGAAACAATGCCTTTCTTAAACCTAGTTTACTTGTGCGGCATCCTTAGCTATGTGTTTTCCAACATAAGCCTAACAAAAATGAGCTTTGTTTATTGGATTCTTTGCACTTTCAGTGTTTATGCTTATTGGTTTGGCGAGAAACCAGAAAAGCAGTTCATGTAGAGAAAATTGGCAAAGGAGACCTCTGCTTCTACAGAGAACTCCTTCATGTTTCATTTCGTTATTAAAATTATCTTGATATATAGTCTAGATTCAGTAGAATCCATAATACTAAAACAGGCTTAATATTGAAAAGGTAGTATTTTAGAAATTTAGTGTTGCACTGGGGCTCAATAATATACTCAGGAGACACAAAACGTGACTTTAAATCCTGACTTCACCTCCAAGTAACTCTGTGACCTTGAGCTAGCTAATTACTTGCTTTGTTTCTTGCCTCCTTTTCTTCATGTTTAAATTCCCGAGTTCCATCTCCATTTCACAGCTATTATGAGGATCATAATAATGTATGAAATATGATGAGCCCATGCGTGAAAAATATATATAGTCAATAAATGGTAGCACTATTATTATATAAGAATATCACTATAGTAACTATTTTCTTCCTTTACTATCATAGGATACTTAGCAGGTATCTGTTTTAGTTTTAAAGCCATTATACTGAACATAAGATCTGATCTTTCCAACTCTGTAAATCCTTCCCATTTTTTTCCTCAGACTTTATATCAGAAAAATTTTCTGTCAGCAACATAGATAATAGAGTATAATGGATCACATTATAAATTATTTTAATATTTTCATATCAATAAATATATAATGGGAAGTGTGTTACATTTATATATTCAGATGCTGAGTATATAAATGTAACATATATACTCTGACTGTTATTTTTGATACATGGTAATGACCACAGAATTATAATAGTTTACCTAAAATTATGCTGTCTCATATACCAATTGTGCCAGGTATTTCAGAGTTAGGTATAAATCTGCAATAATGTCCCTATGGCAATGGGAAGTAATTAAAGTATTTCACACTTAGTTTAATATTTTGGATTTATATTGTATCTTTCATCTAAAGGCCTCAAAAAGCCTCTGTAGACATTAACTCATTAACTTTTCAATTGCTACCTCCTCTATAAGGTAAAAGGGTAGTTAACAAGCATTTTACAAATGAGGGAAATTAAATTGAGGAAAAGTAAATATTATGTTTATAACTCAGTAATCATGGTACACTGCAAGATTTCCTTAAAGATTTTAATAATGTTTATGGACTCACGATTTTCTACATGTACACAAATCCTTATCTAGTTTTCATTACACTGTTTTACATAACATTTTCTTAAAAAATTTTTTCCAATTCTTTCTATAGCATCTAAAAACATAAAGTGAGCCCTGCTGGCATGGCTCAGTGGTTGAGCATCAACCTGTGAACCAGGAGGTCACGGCTCGATTCCCAATCAGGGTACATGCCAGGTTGCAGGCTCAATCCCCAGTGTGGAGTGTGCAGGAGGCAGCTGATCAATGATTCTCTCTCATCATTGATGTTTCTATCTCTCTCTTCCTCTTCCTTCCTCTCTGAACTCAATAAAAATATTTTTTAAATAAACAAATAAATAAAAATAAAACCATAAAAGTGAGATATTTAAAGACAATCTTCCCTCGTATAATACATTTACAAACCAAAAAGAGAGGGGATGGGGTGGGATGTGAAATACTTTTGTGTGTGTGTTTGTGTTTTCATATATTGTCAGTTTCTCAACACCAGGTACAATATCTTACAATTCTGTGCTTACCAAAATTAACATAACACTCAATAGAGTAGAGAAAAGTAAAACGTTGTTCCTCCGCAGTAAATATTTTTCTATTTTCAGATTTTCAAACCTTTAAAATTAACTCAAAATTATACAAATATATCTGTTGAATGAAATCTCTTCATTAAACAATGTATGTTTTGCACCAGCTTGATTTTGAGATCTGTTGGGATATAGTAGATCCAATGCATTTTTATAACTTTATCTCTAAACTAGTGGCCTGGTGCACAAAATTCATACACATTAAAAGGGAATTAATTAGAGGAAATATTTTAATATTGCTTTAGCCCTTTCTCTACAATAGAAGTGTCAGAGATGAAAGACAATTAATAAAATGTATATGAAAACCTTCTTCCTGTCAGAGTCTGGGGCATGCAGCGGGACCCAGAGTCAAATCCCCACCCACCCACGCGCACCTCGAAATTGCATGAGACCCAGACCCAGATGGCCCCACCCCCATTGGGCAAGATCCAGACCCAGCCAGCCCCACCTCCATCAAGCCACACCAGTTGGGGGGGGGGGTCAGCTTCAGGTCCCCTGGCCCAGATCCGGGAAGGGGGTGCAGCCTCAGGGCCCCCGTCAATCCCCGCCGGGCGGGGGACACAGCCTCAGGTTCCCCAGCCTGATGCCGGGTGGGAGGTGCAGCCTCAGGTCCCCCAGCGCATGCCAGGTGGGGGGCACGGCCTGAGGTCCCCCAGCCCAGCGCTGGGGTGGGGGATGAGCCTGAGGTCCCCCATCAAGCCCCACCAGGCAGGCAGGGGGCATACCTTGAGGTCCCCCATCAAGCCCCGCCATGCAGGGGGGGCATGGCCTCAGGTTCCCCAGCCTGGTGCCATGGCAGGGGGCACAGCCTGATGTCCCCCGGCCCAGCGCCAGAGTGGGGGGTGCAGCCTGAGGTCCCCAGTCAAGCCCTGCTGGGCGGGCGGGGGGTGCAGCCTCAGGTCCCCCGCCCCAGTCCAGCACCACGCAGCCTCAGGTCCCTGCTGATCGCTCATTACAGCTCGTTACGGGAATCCCATCTCTGCTGTGGGTACAGCCATCTTAGGTTACGGGAACCCAGCCTCCGCTGAGTGCACCACCATCTCGTGATGGTGTTACAGCGTGAGGGTCAATTTGCATATTACCTCTTTATTATATAGGATATCCACTCCTCACTTAGCCTTTTCCTCAAATAACTCATTTTCACAAAAAACATGTTCATCACTTTCCTAATTTTGCTTTGTTTTTTCTCCTAAGAACATGCTTTTCCTATAGGTTATATGTCAAAATCATACTTAATACTTGAGGCCTCTTCCATTCAACCTCCAGCGACCTCCTCTGTACCAGATGATGTTAGTGCCTTGCCTAGATCCCCTTTACAGTCCAGGCCCTACAGGTTCACACTTGTGCACTTACACACACATGCACACAGAGGCAGTTCAAGGCTAAAGACTAATGGGTATAATAGTTCAGGTCTCTGGTTTTCAGATCTAACAACTTCTGTGATACAATTTCATTCCAGAGACACCTTTGGGATCAGGCAAAGGATAGACTTATGGAATAATTTCTTTGCCTAGATCCTACCTGTACCTTATTCTTTGCTCACTTCCTTCCGTTTTCTTCCGAGAGAATTCCACAATAAATTACTTGCACAGCAATCCCCATCTCAGGTTTGGTTTCTAGGGAACTCGACCAGTAATGCCCACAATTCTGTGAATTCCTGAATTAGTTGCATTATTTATAAGAGTGAACAATAACAATAATTTAAAACTCTAATAATAGGGCATGGTAAAATAAATTGTTCTCTATCTTCACAGTAGAATAACACAGAGAAATTAAAAACATTATTTTAGAAAAGGCTGGACAGAGTTTCTGACATAATAAAGGTACTAAATATTGTGTATAGTCTTACACACAAAGTCCATGCTACACAATGGAAATATGGCTCTAACAAAATTAAATATAGTCCCTGACCTTGTGAAGTGTATAACAATACAAGACACATATCCCATGAAGTATATAATCACCACGTAATCACCATATTTTAATTTCTATTGGGATAAATGCTATGAAGAATAAGGTGATGGAAAGATGAGAGATTTGACTTGGTCTATAGAGCCAAAAAGACTTCATTGAGGAAATAACATTAATTAGAAAGTCAAGGCATGACGGTGGGTGAAGCTGGCAGAGTAATCTATATTGGAAGTAGCAAATTCAATGGCCCAGAGGAAGAAGGATCACAGCACATTTGGATACATGGAAAGTCAACCTGGTTTGGGGAACAAAAGTTGATGAGGAGGTAGAGGTCTAAAAACCCAGAGCCTTAAAAGTCATACTAAAGGTGTTCTTTTTTTGTTTTCTGTTTGTTTGTTTTTGTTGTTGTTGTTTTGTTTTTTTAAACAATGTGATTTTTTTAAATAAATTTTTATTGATTTTAGAGAGGATGAGGGAGAGATAGAAACATCAATGATGAGAGAGAATCATTGATTGGCTGCCTCTTTCATGCCCTACACTGGGGATCAAGCCCACAACCAGGGCAGGTGCCACAGCAGGAATCAAACTGTGACCTCCTGCTTCTACGATCAATCACTGAGCCATGCCAGCTGGGTGTACTACTAAAGATTTTTTGTTTTGTCTTAACACTCCTAAGTCTCATGGGAAGTCATATAGTAACAAAGTATTTTAAGCTTAGTAGAGATATGGTACTAATTTATATTTTAAATATTACTAAATTACTCTGAGAATAATATATTAGTGAGGGTAGAAGATACAAGTGTTCAGGTTGGAGGGTTATTGCAATAGTTGAAGAAGAGATGATGGGCTCTTGAGCTAGAGAGTAGTATAGAGACTGAGAGAAATGGATGGATTTGAGATATTGAAGAAGCAGAAACAATAGGATTTGTGTTTGACCGCTTATAGGAATAGAGATTAAAGGAGACATTAAGCATTACTCCAGGGGTTCTGGCTTTCCCAAATGACAGATGGGGTACCTCACAGTGAGACAGACATCATAAAGAAGCAGTGTGTGGAGGAGTAAGGAAGGAGTTTCATTTCTAAACATACCAAGATTAGTGTATCTTTGCAACATCTAAGAAGAATTATTAAATACACATCAATCCAGAACTCCAAATTACTCATAAATAAACATGTACATGTGCACATGTGTTGCCTATAGAATACAAACATTAACAACAATAAAATGTTTGTGTGTAACAAAGATGAAGGCCATACATTATGTTTATATTTATGATTGAATAATAGGATCAATTTATTTTTGTAATTTTTTTATACTCTTCATTTTTCAGTGTACACATGTGAATTTTGCTCTCATAAAATAAGTTAATCAAGTCTGATATTTCTCCCATGGACTACCAACTCTTTGAAGCCTACTAAATTTTAGCCTTCTACACATATTAGAGAAACCAATTGTTGGAACCAATCACTCAGAGTACATGTTTAAAATACATTCTATGTACATGTATAAAATTTGGCATTTGGCTTTTTATGACCATTCAAGTCTAGGCATGGAACCATCCCTCTCTACAGCTAGCTCACCTTTTCAAATTTGTAGGCAATATTCCCCAGTAATTGTATAACAAAACCTTTTCTCGCATACTCAGCCTTCTTTTAGTTGCATAAGAAAAGTGATTCAAATTAGAAATGCAGTGACTTACTCATAAAAAAAATGATTTTTGGTTTAATCCTGAAATTCATAATTGAGATTAAATAACTCCCTAATAGAACCCTCCCCTGAAGTCAGACTGAAAGCAGAAAAAAAAAATGATCATAATAATGATGAATAATTACTAAGTGCTTATCATGTGCTAGGCAAAGCTCTTGGTGCTTTTCAGGATTATCTTCTTTAAGAATAAGTCTATAGTAAAATACATTTACGCTTTTCTTTGAGATGAAAAAACAGGTTCAGAGATGTCAAAAAAATTTCTGTAGGTCACATTACTTATAGTAGATGGAGCTGGGATTCCAATCAGTGAGGCCAACAGTAACTGCATGCCAAACCTCATAATATTCTACTCTCATTCTGCAAAGGGTGCAGTTTCATGTAAATTTGGAACTGAGATTATAGACATAATTTTTCTTAGGCTGTACTTCCTTCAAATATAAAGATAAAAGGCCACAGGGAATGTGACCCTTTCCAGTATAGTAATCAACTGCTCAGTAGATCATGAAGCCAAGATTTATTGATTACCTATAATCAATAAATAAGAAATATATTGTGGAATAAATAGGAAAATCTAAATCAACTTCAAACAGGAAACTGTTGCCTCACAAAATGAAAAGTCTAAGTGAAGGGCAGGCTAAAGGCACAATTTGATCAAGAGGTTCACAAAACCACCAAGGCTTGGCTCTACTGGTATTTTTCTGCAATTCCCTTGGCTCTGCTCTGATCCCTGGCTTAGTCTCTAGGCTGGGAGCCAAGATAGCTACAGAAGTTCAAGGTTTCTCATCCACATACATCACCATTATAGAAAATGGCAAAACCTTTGTTCAAGTTTCTAAGTCCCAAGCATGAGTCCTGAGACTCTCTAATTGGGCCAGGTTAGGTCACATGTCTATCCCTCACAATTACCATGATCAGGAAGATTCAATGCACCGATGGGGTCGGCCTGGAATACATGCTTTACTCCTAGTGCTGCAATGTCCATAGATACCCACAATGAAATCAGCAGCTACTGGGAAGAGGTAGGGGAAAACAGAAGCTGAGAAATCAAGCAATAAGTGTTCCTGCCTCATAGTGTGTGTAATATCTGTGCATAGATCTAATTTAAATTAAGCCAAAAGTTCCAATGAAATAGGAACTATTAATTCCACTGTACAAATTAAAATACAGAGGATTACATCGTTACATAAACCAGGATCTTTTTTATTTCCTTCTGGCTTAATAGCTTCTGCTTTCCTTACACTAGCAATTTCAACTATTTTATATAGAAATAGTGTCAGCTATCGAGCTGTTAACTGGTAGTCATTATGGGAACAAGATATGTAAGGTACAGTCTCATCCCTCTGGAGTTACACAAATATTAGGGGAGAGAGATAGATGCTCCGCTAACTCTAATTCAGGACAGGTTAGGTTACGTATTCTAACTTCAATTTTAACTCCATTATCCACATTTCAAACTGCTTATTCAATGAGTACTTAGTGTGGTTGGCACATGTTTTCTAGTCTTATCCTTTTTAATCGATGAAAAGATTGTGTTCGAAATTAAATAAATGTAAACCATTGTTAAAAAGATTTCTTCATAAGTGTAACAGGTCAGTCTAAAACATCACTTGGGAGTAATAATTGAAATAGCATGGGTTGGGTCTTACAATAGTTCCTTGTACACATTTCAAACTCCTATGTGCTATAAGTTGAAGACAAACCCTATAATTTAATTCTGTGAAGTACCTGTCTGGTGAGTAATACAGGGCCTTGAATAGAGTAGTAATTGCTCAATAAAAATGTGTTCAATAAATCCTGATGAGTGAAAGGAGTTCCCATGCATACTGTTAAGGCATATACTTCATTTTCCTAGAAATGTACATATCCTAATTGGGATACTCTGAGAATATGAGCTTGAAAAAATTCAGAATTTCTTCACAATTCCACTTATCTTAGTAGCTAGAATTTTTTTGCAAGATGACTTCAACTGTAATTTATAAGCTAAGTGCAACATTTCTGATAGCATCAAAGCAGTCTGTCAGCCACCCTCACGGCTAAGCTCTAACAATCAGAAACGTGTGCATCAATGTAGCATATTTGCTCCACTCTTTACTCACACATTTCAATTCAATACTAAACAACACATTTAATATCCTATTGTTGCTTTCCATTCTGCAAAGCCTAATATTAGCAAAGTCTATCTTCCAAATTCCTAGATTTCAGTTTAAAATTGAGTTTATATTATTTCTCTTGTGAAAAACATTTACACACACACACACACACACACACACACACTGAGTGGCCAGATTATTATGATCTCTGAACGCATAATGATCTGGCCACTCAGTATGTATATATATATATATATATATTAGAGTATTAGAGGCCTGGTGCATGAATTCATGCATGGGTGGGGTCCGGCCAGCCAGGCCAGGGGGAGAGGGGGAGGGGACATGGGCAGTTGGCCGGCCTACCTGCTGGTCAAACTCCTGGTTGAGGGGACAATTTGCATATTAGCCTTTTATTATATAGGATATACACTGAGTGGCCAGATTACTATGCGTTCAGAGATCATAATAATCTGGCCACTCAGTGTATATATACTAGAGGCCTGGTGCACGAAATTCATGCACTGGGGGAGGGGGCCTCCCTCAGCCTGGCCTGCACCCTCTTGCATTCTGGGAGCCCTTGGGGGATGTCCGACTGACAGGCCTAAGCCATCAGTTGGACATCCTTAGCACTGCTGCGGAGGTGGGAGAGGCTCTCGCCACCGCCGCTGCGCTTGCCAGCTGTGAGCTTGGCTTCTGGCTGAGCAGCACTTCCCTTGTGGGAGAGCACTGACCACCAGGGGGTAGCTCCTGCGTTGAGCATCTGCCCCTGGTGGTCAGTGCATGTCATAGAGACCAGTCATTCTGCCATTTTGTCAATTTGCATATTATCCTATTATCTAATCTAATAATAGACAAATATGCAAATTGACTGCACCTTTGCTACACCTAAACCACGCCCACCAGCCAAGCCACGCCCACCAACCAATCAGGACGAGTATGCAAATTACCCCAACAAAGATGGTGGCTAATTTGCATATCAAGACAGCGGCCAAAGAAGCCAAGAGCTGCAGAAGGGAGTAAAGCTTCCAAGAAACAAGCAAACCGAGGGGGGGGGGAAGGAGAAGGGCGGGGCGGAGGCGGGGCCAGGGGTGAAGGGAAACGTGGGCGGGCTGGAGGAGAAGGTGAGCCGGGTGACAAGGGCGGGGCGGAGGCAGAGGCGGGGCCGGGGCCGAAGGGAAACGCGTGCGGGCTGGAGGAGAAGGTGAGCCGGGTGACAAGGGCGGGGCGGAGGCGGAGGCGGGGCCGGGGCCGAAGGGAAACTTGGGCGGGCTGGAGGAGAAGGTGAGCCGGGTGACAAGGGCGGGGCAGAGGCGGGGCCAGGGGAGAAGGGAAATGCGGGCGGGCTGGAGGAGAAGGTGAGGCAGACGACAAGGGAGGAATGGAGGCGGAGTAGAGTGCAGCAGGAAATCCTATTGCAGGATTTTTCCTGCAACGGGAAAGCTAGTATATATATATATATATATTCTGAATAGTTACTTTGTTTATAGACACTACAATAAGAATCCTTTTTTGGGATTAGTCTGAAAAAATAATGAATATGAAATTTACAAATACGGTCTCCCTAAGCATTTGTCTAAGAGTTCTCTCTTAGAAAGAGGCAGGGTGGAGGGAGAATTCTTGAAATCATATAAATTCTACCCTTGAATACTGCCACATTGGTAGAGGGTACCCAACTAACAAATCTGTGCCTTGTGAACGTTCAGTGTAAGGTGACACACACAGGTACTCTTGTTACTGCTGCTGAGGAAACCCTCCAAATGAGGAAGACACCCTGAAGGGGTATTGTGCCTCATTCCCTCAATCCCTGGCTCCAGGGTTCCTAAACCATTCTCCACAAGATACGATGTTTCTTTCCTGAAAATCTGGTTACTTTTGATCTATACAATCCTAAAATAACAAGAACCCTGGTGCAAACTGGAGTGAGGGTGTGGGGTGAGATGGTTCCAACAGCAGCAAGCACTGCTTTTAGATAATGGGATCTCCTATTATGTTGCCATGGTGCCCACAGAAAGGTTTCTGACAGCAAAAGGCAGCTTAGAACGTATCTCTCCATTGAAAAACTTAAACATTTTAAATGGTAATGAAATTCTATACGATTACTAGAGGCCCGGTGCACAAAATTCATGCACTCGGCGGGGGGGTGGGGTCCTTCAGCCTGGCCTTCACCCTCTCGCAGTCCGGGAGCCCTCAGGGAATGTCCAACTGATGGCTAAGCCATCTGTTGGATATTTTTAGAACTGCCGCAGAGGCGAGAGAGGTTCCCGCCACTGCCGCTGCACTTGCCAGCTGTGTGCCTGGCTTCTGGCTGAGCGATGCTCTCCCTGTGGGAGCACACTGATCACCAGGGGGCAGCTCCTGCATTGAGCATCTGCCCCTGGTGGTCAGTGCGCGTCATAGCAACCAGTTGTTCCGCCGTTTGGTCGATTTGCATACTAGCCTTTTATTATATAGTATCATAGAGCAATGTGTGATTCCCAATGAGTTAAATAATTATCTTCTTTCTCCTTGAACTATTCTGCTACCATATTCACCCTTGCTTGCTGTGCTCTGGTAGAAAAACACATTCCTAAAAGGGCCATTTTTTTATATACACTTTTGATAATATCCAGCAAATAAAAAAAAAATGTTGCTTTTAGTTTCCTATGATAACAAATGTTTGTTTGTTTGTTTCAGGTCACATTGTATTATGTTTTTTGTGACTCTTAGCATAAAACTACCTTTCAGCCCAGCCAGTGTGGTTCAGTGGTTGACCCATGAACTAACAGGTCACCAGATAGATTCTCGATCAGGGCACATGCCTGGGTTGTGGGCTCAATCCCTAGTGGAGAGTGTGCAAGAGGCAGTTGATTGATGTTTCTCTCTCATCAATGTTTCTATCTATCCCTCTCCTTCCTCTCTCTCTAAAATAATAAATATTTTGTTAAAAACTACCTATCAAAACAAACTAACAAATAAAATTTAGGAAAAGTATAGTTTATGCTATAGTAAATGTAGCACTCAATCCATCCTTCTAGTGAAAGAAATATCAGTGTCCTTGGCATGATTACAGAGATGCTATCAGAGGTGAAGATAAATATAGTAGAAGTACAATCATATATAACAGAAACAAATTATCACCATTTTCCTAATAACCACAAGTGGATTGTGCTTTTATTTCTTCTGAATGTTTACATTCAGCCATCCTGGCTGAACATCAAAAAGTCCCAAATGTTGGTCTCTGGCACACTGAGTGGTACTCAAATAGCTGGCTGACATTAGCTGAACTGACCTATCTGTCCCTCTCTTGCACTTCGCCCTGCATCAGTGCTCCTGCAGAGAGCATTTCACAGGGCACAGGATGCAGCCCTTGTCTTGTTCTAGCAGAGACCTGGACCACATGCAGCTGTTAGGCATTCTATAAAGGTCATCCTCCCTCTCAAATTTTTGTGTATTATTTGTTTTTGTTCTTATTCTACATTTGACATTGTTCCCTATCTCTATCTCTGCACAGCTCAACTGCAAGTGGGTGAGCATGTATCACAGTATATATAGACATATATAAGAAGCACATTTAAAATAAATTGGTAAAAGTAAACTTTACTTTTTCCTTTCTTTTTCTTTCATGATAACCCTTACCTTAACACAGTGCATCATCCTACAAAATAGGAAAATGACTTGTAAAAATGCACTTTGTCCGTCTTTTCCCACTTTGTATATAAATCATTATAGTTTTATTTTATTTTCTTCTATTCCACACATAAGAAGAACATCAAAATGTACATATGTCAGAAAGAATGTTTGAAATGTTTTCTGGATTAGAGGAAAATAAAATTTCAGTTTAAAAAATGTTCTAAAATTTCTTTTTTCAATGTTAAAATAAAAATGTAATTTTTGTGAAGTAATTTAATTCACTTGGTTTTGTTTCATAAGGGGAAAAGGATGGTCAAATGGACTGGGCTAGCTTAAGAAAAAGATCTGGCCAAGGAATCATGGCTAACTTACAAGTCCCATATCTCAGTGGGAAAAGAAGGCAAAACAGAATATATGTGACACATGTCTAGTTACTCCCTGGCATATGATCTACTCTAAATATAAAACTGAGTAAGGTTTTCCCAGTGGGATCCAGAGGTTGAGAGAGCATAGAACCTTATCTAGAATTATAGGCAGGAATACTGCTACTCACAAATATTTAATTTTTTAGGAATAATGTGAAACAAAGACTTATGTGAACTTCAAGTACTTATACACCAACTGGAGACAAGTGAATAGACACTCAAAGATATAGACACAGAGCCTATTAGTTATTTTTTTTATTAACCATTGACACTGTGACTCAGAGAAAGGCACCACAAAATAATAGTCATCAGTAAAGCGCCAACAAAGCAAGGATTGAGGTGTTGTTTTTTAAATGACAACTCACTATAAGAGATATTTCACTCTTTTTTTCTCTTTCAAGATGATGGAAAATCAAATGCAAGGCTACAATAATACTAGAATGTGGTGAAAAACGTATGGGTTACCCTACATCACAATGGTTAGAAAATCAGAGAGGGCTGTTAAGACAGAATCTGTCTTCTTGCTGGCAAAGGGGGTATCAGAGAAAAAAAGAGCACAGGGTACATGGAATAGATACAAACACGACGACTATTTTCTAGACATGATTAATAAGGGAAGAAATGAGGACAGGTGTCATACTCTATTCTACTTCTGTGCTGAGTGAAGTTGGGCAAATAATATAGCAAGGCTGAAGTTCCTGTAACTTCATCTGCAAAATGGGGATGATGATAATACCAGCTTTATTAGGGCTAATATAAAAATGTAATGAGACAATAGCTATAAAGGGTTTGTAATAATGATTAGAATATTATAAGTGCTTTATAAATGTATTTGCTCTTATATATGATTATGAATAAGTTAAAAATAATTCTCATTTCAGAGAATGGATTCAGTCATTTTTTCTTTTGTTATCTCCTTTATCTTTTTTGTTCTCTTCTACAGTATCCTCAGTATTTTTACAGAGAAATAAATCAGACTAAGGGGACTTTTTATTTATCACTAGAGGCCCAGTGCACAAAATTCGTGCATGGAGAGGGGTTGTCCCTCAGCCCAGCCTATACCCTCTCCAATATGGGATCCCTCTCACAATCCAGGACTGCTGGCTCCCAACTACTTGCCTGCCTGCCTTCCTGATTGCCCCTAACTGCTTCTGCCTGCCAGCCTGATCACCCCCTAACCACTCTGCTGCCAGCCTGTTCGCCCCTAACTTCCCTCCTCTGCCGGCCTGGTCACCCCTAAATGCCCTCTCCTGCAGGGCTGATCACCTCCAACTGCCCTCCCTTGCAGGCCTGGTCCCTCTCAACTGCCCTCCCTTGCAGGCCAGGTGCCTCCCAACTGCCCTCTCCTACTGGCCATCTTGTGGTGGCCATCTTGTGTCCACATGGGAGCAGGATCTGTGACCACATGGGGGCAGCTATATTGTGTGTTGCAGTGATGATCAATCTGTATATTACTCTTTTATTAGATAGGATAGAGGCCTGGTAAAGGGGTTGGGGCCAGCTGGTTTGCCCTAAAGGGTGTCCCGGATCAGGTGGGGGTTCCCTTGGGGTGTGGGGCGGCCTGAGCGAGGGGCCTGTGGTGGTTTGCAGGCCGGCCACGCCCCCTGGCAACCCAAGGGGAGGCCCTGGTATCTGGAATTTATTTTCCTTCTACAATTGAAACTTTGTAGCCTGGAGCGGAGCCAAGCCTGGGGCTCCCTCCAGGCTGGCAGCCATTTGTGTTGGGGTTATAATTGAAACTTTGTTGCCTTAAGCGGGTGGGCCCGGCCAGGGTGTGCAGAAAGCTTTGCTTCCCCTGTTGCCGGCGGCAACCCTGACCTGCTCTCTCAAGCTCCATTCTGCCGCCATTTGCTTGAATTTGTTTACCTTCTATAATTGAAACTTTGTAGCTTGAATGGAGGCTTAGGCCTGGCAAGAGCAGGCAGAAAGCTTGGCTTCCTCTGTTACCTAGGAAACCTTGCTCTCTATGGCTGTAGCCATCTTGGTTTAGGTTAATTTGCATACTCGCTCAGATTGGATGGTGGGCGTGGCTTGTGGACATGGCTTGTGGGTGTGTTGGAGGTATTGTCAATTTGCATATTTGACTATTATTAGGTAGGATATTTATGATAATGGCACCCAACATAGGCAAACTAGTTCAATGATCCCTTTATATACTATAGCAGCACTTCAATTGCATTTTATTTCAAATAACGTTGATTCTCAATAAAAGTCCTTTTTCTTTAAAGTACCTTTAAATTAAAATTAAATTGTGGAATTTACATTCGGGGTTCTATACAAATTGTGCTGATTTGATTTCAAATGTCCAAATAATTTACTGACCTTTAGTCAGTTACAAACTTGTGGAACAAGCTCTATTGATTAAAATCACATTAATAGCTCAATTCCAGAAGTCAAGTTTAACTGAAAAAAAAAAGAATAATTAGTAAATCAGTACCAATATATAAAACTGCCAAGAGAATTCTTAGCAAATTCACTGTGACTTCCCACTCCCTTTGTTTTTTCATAAAAACACAATTTCCCCCTACAGAATTTGTTTACATAAATATAGGACATGCAAAATTAATATTTATACAGTAAGTTTTAGGAGGTTTAGAAAAAGAATCAATGATTATTTTAAAATTAAATTAGAAGGTAATTGATTTTTATAGCATGGACATTAAAATCTGAAAATAATATGATTTGAAGAGATTACATTTTAAAAATATAAAAAGTATAATGTTAGATTGATTTGAAAAATGACTTAAAGAAGGTTTATGTCTCAAAATGGCTCCAGGCAGCAGAAAGATTATGAGCTTATAAAGTAACTAAAAAAACATTTATTTTATGAAAGTTCTGAAGCAAAAAAAGAAAAAAGATGAGAAAAAAAAAACCTAAAATTGTATGAGGTGTTTTCTGTCGTGTTAAACAAACAGCAAATCTCTTTGTTTGAGTTTGAAAAAGAGAATATAAATAACCCATATTTTCAAAGACAGTTTTCCTCTTCACTTGACATAATTACAAAAATCAATTAACTCCAGCCTAAAGATATTTGGCAAATATGCACAAAACAGACAAAAATAAAATGTGCAATTATCTAAATAAAACTATTGTATTTTTGAAGTTTTGAGGGAAAGCAGGGAAAAGAAAAGTAAAGGAATATTTAGTGAAAACTCATTCTGTTCCAGTTACTGTTTTATTTTTTAGAACACTGAAATAAATTGTCCAAAAGTGATAAAAACCAGGGTAAATTGGCATATTCTCAAGCAATTAAAATATATGTGCAATGACATGGTTTGACAGAGACAAAATTAACTTTATTACATCTTAGCAGAAATGAGTTCCAACCTTAGTTTCAAGGGAGAAGAAGTGGATAGGAGGAGAGAGAGTGAGGAAGAAAGTGTGGAGTAGGTAGTTTGAGGAATAGGGTATGGATCTGAGTAGACTTTTCTGGGCTCTGAATTCTTGGAGAAGTTCTAGAAAATGGTATATACACTTACTGCCCCCAGAATCTTGTGGGAATAGTTCTCCAACAATTAGGTTAGCTACATGTAACATATTAGCTGGTTTCAAAGGAATTAATTACAGTGCTCCACAGCAATATAGACAGGGAAAATGGACTAATCCTATCTTAATGGAAACAATTATCCAATTCTACATAATTGGGCCATTTCCATCTCCTGGCCAATAGCCCACATTAATATATCTTTGATGATGTGACTATAGTTACTTTTTTTGGTAAAAAGTATGTTTAATAGACTATTCAAAAACTCCTTTCTATGCAGCATTCGAGTCACTTAACCTCTCAATTTGCTCATCAGCAACAGGAGGACTCAAGGCTATAGATACTAGTAACCTCTAATATTCCAACTGTAAAAGTCTAGGATTACATATTCTACAGGGAAGATGACCTAAAGATCAGGGTGTGCCCATGTCTGAAAATCACTGCGGGTGAATAAAGGACAAAGGCTGCACTCTTCTGGGGAGCACAGTGAGAGGGGGGTGCTCTCCAATCCAGTTCCACATTTGGAAAACATAGAAAGTAATGCCCTGGGTGCCAGCCAGGAAGAAAAGGAGATACGGTTCATATGAACTAGGTTATCAGGGGAAGAGCAAGAGTGTGAGGGAAGAGGCCAATGCAGGGTATCGCCTAATCCTTCTTAAGTTAAACCGGACTTTGGAACAGTGAGAATAGGGGGAAGTTTCATAGAATCTAATGATTTTACACCAGATTAAAGAAGGGCACATTTCTGTAGGAGAAGTGAGTAGAGTTTGAATCAAATTAGATAACACAGAAGTTATAGTATAATCAATGCAAAATCACAAAACAGTATTTCCTGATTTTCCCTTATAATAAAAATAATTATTTTTTAAGTATGCATCTTTGACACTTTAACTGTTAAGGCTATCCCCTTCTTATCTGGAGTATCTGCTATTTTATACAAAAATAATCAAAACTTGTTTATTTGATTATTTATCCTTTTAAAATGAAAAAAAAATTAAGCAAATTTAAATCTTTGTTGTAAATTCTCTTTATATTTCCTAGAACAATCTACTCCATATAAAAATACATGTCCTTTATTTAGTACTAAAGAAACAGCATCTGAATTTAGGTGCAAATTGATGGGATTGCCAATATCTAATGAGTTCTGCTAGGAGCGGCAGTCAAATAGCAGATAGAGAGAATGGATGTGAAAAGGATAAAAGCAGTGATTACAGATACTAATTTCTGATTTAAAAAAAAAAACAACAGTTAAGTGTATTTGTGTGAACAAAGACAACCTATACTTAGCTATTTTTCCTTTTTCTGCTGCCTGTGAAGAAAAGAGTTCTAGGTAATTAAAAAACAAGACAAAAATAAAACCTAAGTCTATTTCTTTAATCAACATAAAAGACCTAGATAAGGGGAAGGACCAACCTGTTGCTAAGTCAGAATCACTGCCTAGTGAAGGAGAATCTGCCCAGGGGAGCTTTGAGGCTGTGGCTGCGCGAAACTGCAAGCTAATCGCATGCCTGCAGACAGGAGTTTGCAATGAGAGTGCTGCCTTATTTATCCCTGTTTGCCTCCAGTCAGACCTAGTTTGCCCCTTTCACTCACGCAGAAATCTTAATACTGCCATTTCCACTCTCAAAAGGGTCCTAGTTTGGACAATCTACACTAATGAAATAGAAAGGTGCAAATTGGCCATACCCCCACAATGTCCATCAGCCAATCAGGAGTGAGTATGCAAATTAACCCAACAAAGATGGTGGGTTAATTTGCATACACAGGCACAGAGCGGCCAGGTGGAGCAGGACATCTGTTAAGTGGGGAGAGCGGTGGGGGGGGGGGGGGAGGGAACTACAGGAGCGGCGCTCTGGCCGGGAGCTAAGACTGACTGCAGGCTCCTGCGAGGCTGGGAGCGAAGCCAGGGGAAGGAAGGCCTATTCTTGCACGAATCTTTGTGCAATGGGCCTCTAGTAAATTATAAGATCCACCTATTTCAAATTAAAGGGTGTAGTCCCTAAATATCAGCATCAGTGATAACAAATAATATTCTAGCCATCTATTTAATGTAAATTTAGAGTGAAATGTCATCTTTGAAATAGTTAACATTAAATTCAGTTACTTTAACAAAGACGTTCAACTGTGATGTATATGTTGTGAAAAGCCGTATATATCACAGAACTGTACATTTGAAAGTTTTATAATCTTAATAACCATTGTCACCCCATTTTAATTAAAAATAAAATAAAGAAAAATGCCTTGCCTCCAAAATTAAAAAAATAGCGCCACAGCTGTAAATCTAAATTAATGTTTCAGAAACAGAGGTACACAGGGAGCCCTATCTGATCTTGGGTATGATTCTAATGCAAACTCAGATCCAGGTTCCTGAGTGGAAATATATTAAATTACAAGTACAGATCATGTAAGTATGGATACTGGCTGTTTGCAGAGTCTACAGGTCCATATTTTACATTTTATTACAGTTCCAGATGAGGTGGAGAGGAAACAGGAGCAAGTAAATTTGAGCCTTCCAAAGTTTCATTACTTATCTAGAGACATCACAGTTAGGGGTTGGCAAAGTGACTCAGGCAAGATTCACATAGTCTAACGCCAATATCAAATCCAGCATTTCTATTTTTGGTACCATATGCCACTCAGTTTAAGAAACAAAAAATTACTAGTCATCCCAGGTTTTGACTGACTCAGCTCACTCAGGTTATCCATCACTGGTGCTAAATGTCTTATCCCTTAATCTCTTCTACAACCTATTAGAGAGGCCGAGAGCAAGACTGAGAAATGCTGAAGCCTTCCTCCCCACTGGTGTACTCAATTGTCCATCCTTGGCTCTCTTCCAAATAGATCAACTTAGTAAGAACAAAAAAAGAGCAAGGTTCCAAAATTAAGTTCTAATAATAGGTCATACTTAAACTGATTTCACCAGATTAAGCACTGACAGTATGGATAAAAACAGGCTGAAAAGCTAGACTCTATAAACAGAGACACAGAGGAGAAAAGAAGACTGGCTTATCTGGATCCAGGCCATTCCATCCAGTGTTTTCACACATGAGCAGACACACTGTTTCTGCTCTCACATTCTTCAGACTCCACATCAGTGTTTGCAAACATTTCTTATCTGAGAACCCAGATCCTTAACTATGAAGTGTCTTCTAAGACTCTTAAAAAAAAAAAAAAAAAAGTAAGACCAACAAGATCCCTTTAGTGTGTTCTAAGTCCTAAATGGCACATGTCCCATTGCAGGCTTAGCTTCTGCCATCCTAGGAGCACAATGTTCCTTCCCCTCAGCTAATTATGTTTGCAGATAATGTGTAACTAAACAACACAAAATTCTACTGAAATGCGTTTACCCTTCTATGCTATTTTAATAATTTACACAAGGGGATTCTACTTGTAATATGCACAAAAAAATTAAATTAGCATATTTTTATTTTACTTTTAGCAACCTAAGATTCTGTCGAAGATCATTCCATGCTAAATGGAAATAGCTAAATAAATAACAGCATTAGTCTCTTAATATTAAACCCAGACTTTGATTTTTAAAAAAAAGTATACTCACATTAAGAAACGAGAATGAGATATATACTTTAAAAGGTCAGTATTATTATTTAGAATCAATAATGTGAATTGATACATAAGCACACAGAAACTAAAAGCCATAAGGCTCTTGCTGTTGTAGAATTACTATTTTCTGAATATAAGTAGCTCAAAAATAGTTCAAATGGTTCACATTTTAAATAGAAAATGACACTATTAACATTGAATCTTAGAAAAGTTTAGAAAAGAATGACAAGAAAAACACTTTGCTTTTTTAGATTAAAATAGGATTGATGGCTAAGGAGAATGGCCTTTTTTTCCATATGAGGCAGGAAGGGGCTTATTGGAAAGCTGCTCTCTGGGATATGAAACTGCATAGTCATGTCAGAATCATTTTGAGTCCAAACCAAACTCAGTTTCTCTCCTCTCATAATGGCTCCTTTCTTTCTGGGTTTCCTATATTGGTGATTATTAGCCTCCTCATCAGCTCAGTCCCTCAAGACAGCACTCAAAAATAATGTTAGACATTGTTCTTTTACCCGAACTCACTCCATGACTGAGTTGATGAATGCAAGCTTCTTAGTCTCTCTCTTAAGCAAATTCTCCTCTTCATTCCCATTTGCCATGATTGGCACAGCCCTCACCAACACACATCTAGAGTTGGAGTATCATCCCATATACCAAACGGTTTCAGTTTTGATTCCCAGTCAGGGCACATAGCCAGTGAGGTCCCATACAGGAGGCAACCTATGGAGGTTTCTCTCTCTCCCTCTCCCTCTCTCCCTCCCTCCCTTTGTTCCTCCTTTCCACTCACTCTAAAATCAATTTAAACAAAGAAAAAACATATCCTCAGGTAAGAATATAAAAAAGAATAGATAAGTGCTGGGGATAGTGTAGAGAATCCTTGTACACTGTTGGTGGAAATGTAAATTGTGCAATCACTATGAAAAACAGTATGGAAGGTACTCAAAGGATTACAAATAGAACTATAGTATGATCCAGTAATTTCACTTATGGGTATATATCCAGGACTTGAAATCAGGAATTCAAAGAGATATCTGTGCCTCCATGTTCACTGCAGCATTATCCACAACAGCCAAAATAAAAAATAAAAACAAACAAAGTGTCTATCAAAGGATGAATGCATAAAGAATATTCCATTATTCAGCCACGAGAAACAAGGAGATTCTGCCGTTTGTGACAGCTTGGATGAACCTTGAGGGCAGTGTGCTAAGTGAAATAAGTCAGATCAGACAGAGAAGCCAATATTCTATGATATCACTCAAATGTGGGATCTAAAAAAGCTTGCCTCAGAGAAACAGAGGGTAGAATAGTTACTAGGGGTTGGGGGGTGGTGGAGGAATTGGAGAGATTAATCAAAAGGTAGAAACTTTCAGTTATAAAAAAGGTTCTAGTAATCTAGTATATGGTATGGTGATTATAGTTAATAACTAGAGGCCGGGTGCACTGGGGAGGGGTGTTCCTCAGCCCAGCCTGCACCCTCTTCAATCTGAGACCCCTCGGGGGATATCCAACTGCCAGTTTAGTTGGACATCCCTCTCACAATCCAGGACAGCGGGCTCCTAGCCACTCGCCTGCCAGCCTGATTGAAACCTAACTGCTCCTCTGCCTGCCCGATCACCCCCAACTGCCCTCCCCTGCAGGCCCGATCGCCCCCAACTGCCCTCCCCTGCTGGCCTGATCGCCCCCAACTGCCCTCCCCTGCAGGCCTGATCATCCACAACTGCCCTTCCCTGCCGGCCATCTTGTGGTGGCCATCTTGTGACAACTTGGGGGCAGCCATCTTGTGACGACATGTGAGTGACCATCTTGTGATGATGGGAAGGTGTGACGCCACCTAGGCTTTTATTAGTATAGATACGGTATTATAAACTTGAAAGTTGCAAAGAGTATAGATCTTACATGCTCTCACCACAAAACAATGCAATTTTTATGTGATGGGATGGAGGTGTTAATGCCACTGTAATAATCATTTTGTAATATATAAATATATCAAATCATAATGCTGTAGACCTTCAAGTTACACAGTGTTATATGACAGCTAGATCTCAATAAAGCTAGAAAAAATAGCCTCTTCTCTGCCTCTGAGGTTGTTTTGTAGAAGCTTTTCTCCTCATTCTTTCTGATTTATATGGATTTAAAGTGAACTATTCCATTGGAAATTCAATCAAGAGCCACAGCATTAAGCTCAATCAGTTTCAATAAGCTCTTTGTCTGCTCATCACTGCAGAATAGAGTATCTTAGTTTATAGTTGGAGTAAAAGATACAGTATTAAATTATCAAAATATCAATTATTTGGATTAGCTTTATTATTAATTACTATAAGCACATAATAACATCAATACAAGATCAAGAAAATAATTAACTCCTCAAGGATACTTTCTAAAATAATTGTTCATACTTTCTTAGAACCCAAGGGTGTGATAGAAGTTGTTAATACTAGCAAAATATGAATTACAAAAGTATAACACATTACCTTTTTTATATTTGTATTATGAAATATTAAAAACATGGATTAGCCGAAACCAGTTTGGCTCAGTGGATAGAGTGTCGACCTGCGGACTGAAAGGTCCCGGGTTCGATTCCGGTCAAGGGCATGTACATTGGTTGCGGGCACATCCCCGATAGGGGGTGTGCAGGAGGCAGCTGGTCGATGTTTCCCTCTCATCGATGTTTCTAGCTCTCTGTCCCTCTCCCTTCCTCTCTGTAAAAAATCAATAAAATATATATAAAAAAAAAACACACATGGATTATTCCAAACTTCCTCTGATGGTACTGATCCGATTGTTCCCTCTGCACGTTCCTTCCTCTCTTCTCTCTCACTTCAGCACGTAAGGGCACTCCCTGCCCTTACTACAGGAGAAACAACGGTTCCAAGACAAGGTTCTGAAGAGCAGAGAAAGCAGCTTGCTTGATGAATCCATCCCAGAGCGTCATGTTTGGACACAGACTTCTGGATTGTTCTCTCACTTGCCATTGAATGACCCTGGCATATTATAAACACTCTCTTCCCCTCCAAGAAATGTTGGGGACTGGGCCATCCTATGTGGTGGGTGGGGTCTAACCAAAGGTGGAACTGAAAAGTACCAAGGGATTTTACTGTAAGGAGAGGCAACGGGAACACGTATCATCACTTACAAATCAATTACAAAGTTTCAGATGTATGCATGAAATCAACACTTGTGTAACCACCACTCAGCTTAATACCTAAGACACGAGCAGTAATATTGACACCATGCAGCTCTCCTAGATCACATCAATCACTTTCCCTTCTCACTTCTCTTCAGATGAACCCCAACCTAATCACTAACCATACCTTTGTGTTTGTTTTTGTCATGTGTGTCACAGTTTCTTTCTAAAAGTGAAATGTTCAATGTCTTCCTGATGATCTATAAGATAGCATCACCTGGGAATAAACAATGTAGATGCTCCTTAAACAATGTATACTGATGGGAATGTCAGACTAGCACAGCGCATACATAACTACCTAACGTGTTTTAAAAGTAAAGCTGGAATCTATATATTTTCTTTTAACCCTTTGCACTCGCTTGCTTTTTTCTCGATTCCTTTTATTCTAATGCTAAGCGTGTCGAGTCACACTCGACATCCGAGTGCAAAAGGTTAAATGTCACCATGACACACAGAAACTGAGCTAATCATGGGGGTCCTAGCTGTCAAGTGGCATTAACCTTGAAGGACATTCTTTTCCCAAAATAATATTCTCCCTTCTGTCCCAGCCTGCGCCATTCACAGTATTCCTCTTTGTGACCTGGAAGCTTCAATCCTCTTACAGGTTCAGCAGCTAAGAGGAAATTTTATCTTCAGAATCTAAACAATATTTAGAGAAATTAAAAGTGTATCTTCTCAGCAAACCTGTTCATATAAGCATTCAGAGGTTGAATTTCCGGTTTATGGATTACTGAAAACCATTTGTGCCCTATTCCTTGCTTTCAGCCATTTCATTGCTGATTAACATTGCCACTGAAGGGTGAACAAGAAAAATAAAAAGAATAAGAACATCCATTTTTGCTGCTTATTAACTGAACTCTTATGGAGAAATAGAAAGTATTGACTAGTTAGTTTTTGAACAATTCCAATTTTTAATGCTTGTCCTATTCAAAATTATACCTACATAATTAAAAGTTGGTATTAATATGTTTTCCCAATAACACTTATTCCACTTGAAAAGGTAACTAATGTTACTTGTTCTGTGAGGTAATTTTCTCTGTGTGTTTGCTACAGTAAAAAACTGTCATTTTCATTGATGTTCTACACATCTAGAAGAAAGCACAGATTAGTAGTATGAAATAGTAGCATACTAATAACTTCAAAAGAGGAAGAAAAAATAAAAATAAATGTATTTTCTCTATACCCAAGAAACCAGGCTGAGAGGGATGAGCTGATATGTGGTAATAAATTTAGAAATGGTCTCATTACTTCTATTAATTACAGGATAACTGGATCTCAAAGCCACCTCCTTTACAGGACCTTATAGCATAACTACTGCCATCTATAGAAAACAAAAAAAAAAAAAGATGAAAAGAAGCAAATAGTAGAGACTTTCTCTTAGCTCTATGGCATAACAGTATTGTTTTTGTACCCTGTAGGTACAACAAGGTGAATGATTAACCATCAGAAAATTGAATAAAGAGATTTCTACTATAAATGAAGACCTTCTGTAAGTGATCCCTATCACATAATTTTTTCTGAAATATATTTTAGCTTTATGGCAACTTAAAGGCATCATAAAGATGGCATTTATTGAATTATCATCATCCCCTTTGTCATAATAGACCATAGCTTTTCAACTGTGAGTCCTGAATTGCTCTACCTTCAGCTTCCTGATAATAAAGTATGAACTCAGAAGGCAGATATACCTAAAAACATCTAAAGAATGAAAACCATGTATTACGTGTGCATTTTTGTATTCAACATAATAGGGACTCATAAGCATTTATTGATTTTTTTTAAATGTTACACATGTCATGGTTTTCATGTACCTTAAAAGTATATTTTTTTGCAAATGAATATGAAGATATAGATTGTGATTTCTTAGCTTGAATGCAATGAACTATCAAAAATGTCCAAAATCCAACTTGACTGAACCACCAAAGAACAGGAGAGTAATCCCTCTCAAATCTGTGCATGAGCCCATGCTAATGACGTGTTAAAATTTTTAACAGTTTTATTAAGAAGAAATTTATCATGATTTTCATAAAGTCCATGCCTTCTTTCATCTTTGCTGAGAATTGCCGGTATTTCTAAAAAGAAAATTCTCTAGTTTCCTGTTGTCACCATTCACAGAATCAGCAAAGAAGAGAAGAGATCCGACATTGGAGAGCAAGACAGTAATTGCCACTATACTACTAACGCAGTTTTGTCTGTTGTCAGATTGTGGAGATTATCAAAAGGAAGAATACCTCTTCTAGATTTTAATTCACCCTAAACTGCATGCAACAGAGCACTAGAACTGACTCTTTCATCCTGCTATAACTTCTAATAGATTATCTGTTCTTTGGTTTTTTAAGGTAATCAGCCAATCTAAAATGAGCTGTCAGAGTGGTATGACATTTCAATGATGTACAGGTTAAGTAAACTAAGCACTTCACCAATTTCAGGTGCTCATTCTAATTTAAATTTTGATTTAAATCTTCTTAGCATTTCTTTCAAATGATTACATATCACCACCTAGGAAGTTATAAAATAGTAAATTTAAAATATTTTTTTTAATATTATGTATCTCATTAATTATGTTTGTATGTTCCAGCCGTAACAGTTTGCTTTTTTATTTGTCATCGTTATGCCCAAACCACAGGACTCCTATCCCCTCCCTGTTCATGTAGTCCATGTTTACACATCAATTAATAAATGTAACCAAGCAGAAAAAAAAACATGTGACATTCATATTACATTGTTCCCATAAGACAAAAATGTTTTTATAGAGGAGAAAACACTGGAAATCTCTCTTTCTCTCTCTCTCTCTCTCTCTCTCTCTCTCTCTCTCTCTCTCTCACACACACACACACACACACACACACACAAATATAATTCACTGACATCTAGCATTCTTATTTCAAAACAAATCTTATTTTAGTGGCAAAATCAATGTAATATACATAACTTATGTTACTAATAGGAGACCAATGAAATAATTAAGATTCATTTTTAGGAGGCTGAATTCTGAGATTAGAAAATTTAGAACATTTCCTTTCCTCATTTTCACCTATGACTAAAGATCTGTCAGCTATGGTATAGCACAAATAGAAGTGAAACTTCCAAAAAAGGAACTATTTAAATGTGTCACTGAAAATTAATATCACATGAATTTCTTTCATCTATTTAACTTCTATGTAGCAATGATATGCATTGCCTTGTGAAATAACTATTTTTTAAAAATTGTTCCAAGGCCGAAACCGGTTTGGCTCAGTGGATAGAGCGTCAGCCTGCGGACTGAAGGGTCTCGGGTTCGATTCCGGTCAAGGGCATGTACCTTGGTTGCGGGCACATCCCCAGTAGGGGGTGTGCAAGAGGCAGCTGATCGATGTTTCTAACTCTCTATCCCTCTCTCTTCCTCTCTGTAAAAAATCAATAAAATATATTAAAAAAAAAAAAAATTGTTCCAAAATGATTTTTAAGTAAATCAAATGCATACTAGAAGTGAAACCTATAATCAATTCAAATGTTTCTATTTATTGCTACAAGAGGATTTTATGCTATTTTAATACTGCTACATAGGAATACTGTAAATTCTTAAAATTAGTACATTAAATTACATATTGATTCTATTTGTAATGGCATATCAATATTCTTTAAGGTATAATCCATGCGTAATTTCAGGTAAGACATTTTTATCTAAGTTTGAGTGCTAATCTGGGAAATGAAATAAAGCAAAATGCAGAACAACTAATAGAGTCTGTTTCAGAAAGGACATCTAAGCTTTCTCTGGTTAATTCTACTGGCATTGGCCTGTATCACTTGATCCAAGGTTACAAAAACAAACAGACAGTGCTATCCAATCACTTGCTGTCCAAACTAAGGAATCAAATACATTTACATAAAAAGAAATACTTTATTTTAAATCCTCTTTCTGAAAAATTCTTATGAATAAACTTTTTAAAAATTATCATCTATATCCCAACTCACCTTTATTTTTTAATAAAATTTTATTTTTTAACCTTTATTGTTGAAAGTATTCCATATGTCCCCTTTTTTACCCCATTGACCCCCTCCAGCCAGCCCCTGCCCCCAGCCCAAGGCCTTCATCGCACTATTGCCTGTGTCCATGAGTTATGCATATATGCAAACTAGTTATTTGGTTGATTATCTCCTACCCACCCACCCTTCCCATCCTTCCCTCCAAGATTCCACAGTTAAAATCCTCCCTTTACCTCAAATCCCAGCCCCCACTCCTATGTTTTCCCTTATAGCAACCCTCATAGAGTTCCTCATGTCCTATTATATTTTTGAATCCTCCCCAATCAGTATTTTGTCAGTTCCAATCCACGGAAACCACTTTTTATCTAAGTTACCTTGGTCCTCAACATTTTCAAATGCGGTAGTCAAGTCTCAATTTTCATTTACAGAATTTAACAGGGTGTCTCGTTTGCTTCTTCTTGATACTTTACTTGCTTAGTTTCCAGAACAACACACCCTCTGCTTTTCTTTCTAACTCACAGATCATCCATTTTGTTCTTTTCCTGGATCCTCTCCCTCTACATTTTGGGCTGTCCCATGGCATAGTTCTGGAGTTCTCTCTACACAGTTATTCCCTGAATAGGCTACCTCCCCCCACCCCCATTTCTTTGAAGACTATGTCTATAATGATGAGTTCTAAATATATAGCTTGAATCCATAAATTCCAGACTCATAGAATCAAATGCCAACTTAAATTCTCAAATTTGATGTGTCATAGGAATATCCAATTGAATAAATGCAAATTTTAATGTCTATCTAAAGCTTGGCCATTGCCCATGTTTCCAATTTTAGTTAATAGTAAGACATTTCACCCTCTTAATTCAGGTAAAATACCTTAGAACCCACTTTTCTTCCTCTGGATTTCTCCCAGTTGAATCATCAATCAGAAAAACCCTCTTTCTTCTACTTTCAGAATATATCTACAATCTGTAAACTACTCAGTTAAGTTACAAACTAGTCCAATTCACTATTGTCAAGCTAAAATTCATACAGTATGTCTTTTCCACCCAGTCTGCCCAAGCAGAGAAGCTTACCTTTCTAAAATACAAACTATGTCATACACATTTGATCTCAACACTCCACTGGGCCACCTATATACCCGGATGACCTAAATACCTTAGCATAACTATCATAAGTCCCTACACGGCCTTCCTTAGTTAGCTCTCGGACCTTATTTCCTTCTGCTGCCTGCTTTGCTCATTAAAGTTTAGCCACAGTGACTTCCAAGGTGTTCCTTAGTGTCTTGTCTCAGGGCCGTTGCCTTTGTTATGCCTTCTGCCTGAAATCCTATTCATCAGATAGCCACATGACTGATTTCCTTTCTTTGAGTCATGTCTCTGCTCGGATGGCCGTCTCTTGAGAGAGGTCTTACTGAAATGAGTTCTAGGGACAAAATAGGCAGATTTAGGGAGTCTTAGAGATAAGGAGGGTCCATGGGAGAAGAATACATAGATGGAGACTTGAAGATGCCAGGGAGCTTATCTTACTTGTACAGAGGATAGAGAAATACCACAGGCAGATGGAAACATTTCTGGCCTAAGCAATTAAAACATCCATAAACCAAGGACAGACAGGGGTATCTCTGGCCTGAGCAATTAAAGTGATCATAAGTTAGACCAAAAGTAGCCCTGATCTGAATAGCTGGGAGAGCTATAAGGCTTTCTCTGACAGCACAACTGGGAGAAAACCATCTATACTAATAAAAGGGTAATATGCTAATTAGACTGGGTCAACTGGCCATCTTCCGGACGTCGGAATTCCTTCTGGACAAAGCAATGGTGATGGGGGCTGAGGCATGGCAGTTGGGGGCGAGATCAGGCAGGCAGAGGTAGTTAGGGGCAATCAGGCCAGCAGAGGAGAGCAGTTGGGGGTGAGATCAGGCTGGCAGGAGAGGGCAGGTGGGGGCGAGATCAGGCCGGCAGGGGAGGGCATTTAGGGGTGATCAGGCAGGCAGGCAGGCAGAGGCAGTTAGGGGCGATCAGGCAGGCAGGCAGAGGCAGTTAAGGGCGATCAGGCAGGCAGGCAGGTGAGCAGTTAGGAACCAGTGGTCCCAGATTGCAAGAGGGATGTCCAATTGGAGAGGGTGCAGGCTGGGCTGAGGGAAACCCCCCCACCCCCACCCCCACCCCTGTGCACGAATTTAATGCACCGGGACACTAGTAAGATAATCAAAAGTGACTCCAATCAGCAAGATAAGGTGAGGGAAAGTGGGGGAGGCAGCATGTGGGCTTTGAGCTTTGAAATTAATACCATATAGCAGAATAACCAATGAGGAAAGCAGGGGTGGTCCCAAATTAAGGAAAGGGACCAATAAAAAAAGGTCAGATTCAAACAAAGAACTACAGCATATATGAACTGGCGACAAAGGGACAAGAGGGAGGGGATCTTTTAATTTTCCCATTAGAGGAAGACAACAGGCTGTTCCCATTTGGGGGGGGGGGTGTTGCTCCCCATGGGGTTCCCTTTGGGGACATTCCTGCCCAGATGGAGTTTATACCTGCTTCCAATAAAATTCTAAACTTTGTATTAAATAAGCCTTTTTGTTCGCGAGTTTATTCTTCAAACTTCATGAGGACAAGAACCCACGGGAAGAAAAGTCTGTACCCCATACCCCACCTTTCATTACCAGATCACCCTATTCACAATAGCAACTTCATTCACCTGCCATTCCCTCATTTTTCTTCATAGATTTATCACTACCTGACATTATAACATTATGTTTTCTTATTTCTCCTTTGCCTGCCCGATGAGGATGTAAACTCCTTAAACTAAAAGAAGAGAGGTTACTTGTTCAACATTCCGGGGCCTAAAAGCAGTACTTCATAGAGAAGAGATTCGGAATAAGTGTTTGTTGAATGAAAACACCTGCTCCCAGTTAGCACCCATACTACATGTTGGTAGTAGTGCTTACCTTACCCTGCAGTTTCAGGAACATTAACATTTAGAATTATAATGACTTTAATAATGAAGCAAACACCCTATTTATGTACTCAGAGCAATGAAATATGATTATTTCTAAAAGTTATTTGAATTATTAGGGAGTGAAAAAAAGTATAAGAATTATTTTAATAAAATTAACTACTTGATCTTTTTCATGATTAAATATTTGTTAATAAGAAACTTGACTCCGAATTATTTAAAATTTCTAACAGACACAGGCAGGTGCTTAGCTTCTTGTCCTTGCCTCTGAGTTTCCCTATGTTCACCTGGAGTCGCTTTCAAGTGGTCAACCCAGCCTCAGCTGCACATGAATAACCACTAGGTAAGCAACAATAAGGTAAAAGAACACCTGGAGAAGGAACCCAAAACTTTGAAGATCTTTGACAAAATACTGAATGTTTCTTTTACTTTCTAGTGATACCAAACATATGTGGCTATTCCTGGTGTGCATCCAGCTTGTAAATTCCAAAAGTTACAGTGGTCTGTGATGGTTAGAGCATAAGACTACTAATTTCTCCAATCAGCCTTAATAAGCATTAGTATTTCAGTGAATATAACACATTAGTATTAATGCTAGGCATAAGAGAAACAAAATCTAAAAAGAAAAAAATCCACCTCTCTCAATCTACTACTTGCAGTTATCTAGAATATCTGATGAACAAATATGTTATTCATAATTCTTATTCATACCCTAAAAATCTTCATTTTAAGCATCCTTAATTTGTGTGATTAAGGTTTTATTCTCCACCTATTTCCCCTAATATAGTTATGTTTTAATTCACTCTCCACCTAGCTATTAAGCACAGTTATATGAACCACGCGACTGGATCTCTTCTACAAATTCCTGAAATATAGTATTTTATTTATTCCTCAAATATAATATTTTAGTATTTTTTTCTTATCCTTTAGCTATCCATCTGATCAGTTGATTTTGTTCTGGGCTTTCAATAGCACATTATCCCAACAGTTTATTAATTAATATTGGCACAGGGCAAGGTCTAACATAATATGACTAACTGTTCCTTCATTTAACCTATTATTGCATGTGATTTTTGTTGATGCTAAAACTAATTTATCATGTTAAAGTTGACTAAGTTTCATCCTCTTATAATGGGATGTACTAGAAGAAAAATTTTGCCTCTTTAAAAAAAATTCAATAAACAAAAAAAGGTGTAAGTGATAACAGACATTGGTTGTATATTACTATACAAACCAGATGGTGGTGGTATGTGTGTGGAGATTGATACAATACATAAAACAATAATTATCAGTCCAAAATTATCTGAAGACATATATGATCATTCACAAAATTCAATGATGATACTATTTTTACGTATCTGTATTTGTGTTCATATATATGTTTATTCATAGCTCCATGTGTATGGGATTCATGTTACAAACAGCAATCAGTTCTGAACTCCAAATGTTCAATAGGAAAGCAGAACCACTGCAGTGAAGAAATCACTTAGCAAACTCATTCACTAATGTCTGTTTACACCAGCATTGTTATGCATTTTTACAAACTTCTTGGTGTCTTAGACTTTTCAACAGAGAATGAGTATTAGTTTAAGAATATATTTTGTGATATTTCAAATTTGTGAAAATTTACATCACTAGGTCTAGGAAGCTCATCTATCTACAGAATAGAGGGTGTTGATAAATCCTAAAACTAAATTCTTACAAGAATAAGAGACAGGATATGATATTTCCTCTTCAGGTTTGAAAATAAAAACCACCTGTACTTTACAACATCACAGGCCTTGTTAAATGGCATTTTTCCCCCTGAGGATATAAGAGAATATATATATTTCATGTGATTTTCAAATAGGACAACAAGGAACAGCTCAGAATGTAGTGACACCTAATGGCAAAGCTATCTTGGTAGGCCATAAATATATTTTCTAATAAATGTATTTGTAGTAAAAATCTAAGTATTCCTACTCATCAATATGCTGTCTTTAATCTGAAATATCATGAGGATTCACTAGCAATGCCAAGTACTGGACTTTGTTGAACTAAAAGAATCTATGCAAGTAAAAAATTCTGCATGAAAAAGTGTGGTTTTAAAATTACAATAACCCTTTGAGATAAAATTACAGTATGATAAATTTAGCTTTAGAGATTAGAATTAAATGTAATGCATCTTCCATTACTTTTAAGAATTTCAACTGGTTGTTAAGGTTGGATAAGTTGAAAGTTAATCACCTTGATTTTTATTCATATTTTAATTGAAATTATAGGAGGTATTTGCTGAACGAACATTTGGAGTAGAAAGCAAAGGTCCTTAGTGTGCTCACTTATTAGTCATGTCATAGTTGATATCATTGAATAATAACATTGTCTAAGTTAATGCACATCTAAACTGTGCTCAAATAACTGTTTTAATGACACAGAGTAAAGGTAAAGTATAAACTTATTTTAAATTCAGGAGCTACTTCTTAATACAGTATAAGTTTATACTATATATTACCCATAATTCAGAGAGCAGTAAACTCTTATAAATAATAAGAGGATACTTTAAATCATTGAGATATTTTATACAGAGGGAAGAGTCCTTGATGACTCCTGGGGGCTATCATTAAACAATGCAAATCACAGTGGAAATGCTTTTACATTCTGTATTTGATAGAACAGTCCTCAATAGCAACAGAATAAAAACTGATGGTTTAAATCCACCCTCAATTTTTGTTTTATAATGCATTGACACCTTTTACTCAACCACCAATTTTGTACTTTAATTTGCACTTTCTCATGATGAAAATACTCTGAATTGTGTAAGGCTTCTCAAATGTCATAGTTGATGATTATGATCTTGGAGGATAAAGCATCAATGGCTTATGAGAAAAACATGAATAAATGCTTGGTTTCTATTTCCTGCTGGCATAAGGTATTTTACCATGACTGCCAACAACAAAAACATGCTAGTCATTTTTGTAATAAATGAATAAGTACTCAGTGTCAGTGTTTCCTTGCAGAGATATATAACTGAGGATAGCTCATTTCAATCAGTTCTGTGAGCACAAGAACCAGATAAAGAAATGAGCATACATTAAGCTGCTAAAACATGAGATCCTCCATATTAGATATGAAGCAAAGCACAAACTGTGCAGTTGGCTGGAAATGCCACCTAATCCCTGCTTAATTAAAGCAGTGCTCTAAACTCCTGTTGTGTTAAGGGAGTCAAGAGTGTGAGACGACTGATGTATGAAGAAAATAGCACTCGGCGTGGCTAATCTCAAAGACTTTGGAGCTTTCTAGCTACATAAATCAGAGCGACTTTTGAATAGCCTCATAAAACACAGTATCATTGCCATTCCACTCACGACTTTTTGGTTCTTCCTACAGCATGCAGATCATTAGGAAACTTCTAAGCAATCAAGTAATGTGGGTCTGATGAAATTACTCAATCAATGCACAGCCTTAAAGTAGAAGCATAATTTCAAAATTGCATAGTTTTTATGTGTCAAAAGACCTTTCTTTGGGGTGGGGGCTGAAGAAGATCACAACGGAGGTGATCCATTTCTACATACTGTGTCTGTGTGTATGAATATTAAACAGTGTATATAATTATCAAAATTTTTAAAAATGTGCTTTAACAGAAACACAAAGTAATGATATTATGCGTTTTGACTGCAATAAATACATTTCCATTTCAATCATTAATTTAATCATTAGAATATACCTCATCATTGTAGTGAACTAATGTGTTTAATAAAACATGTTAGAGTTTAAAATATGTAATTAACTATATTAATCTACCTGCATGAATAGTAGAAAACAAAGAGAAAGAAAGAAGAATGGAGAGAGTTTTCATACATATAATTTGGTTCAATACCAAAAGGATTCAATATTTAAAGAACCTCTTATAATGGAATACTATTCAGCCATAAAAAAGAAGGAAATCTTACCTTTTGCAACAGCATGGATGGACCTGGAGAGTATTATGCTAAGTGAAATATATTAACCTCTGAAGTGCATACAAATTAGTCTTGAAAAAGACAAGTAGCATATGATCTCACTTATATGTGGAATCTAATGAACAACATTAACAAACAAAAAAGAAACAGACTCATAGATACAGAGTCAGAGGGGAAGGGGTTTGAGGGATGAGTGAAAAAGGTAAAAGGGATTAGAGAAAAAAAAAAGTTAAAAACGCAGACAACAGTAGTTGCCAGAAGGAAAGGGGGGGAGGGGAGATAAGAGGGTAAAAAGGGGCTAAATGGTGATGGAAGGAGACTTGACTTAGCGTGATGAACACACAATACAATATACAGATGATGTATTATAGAATTGTACACCTGAAACCTATATAATTTTATTGACCAATACATTCAATTGAATTAAAAAGAAAACTAAAAGTACAAAGTCACTGAGATCAAGGTGCTGTCTTACACTAAATCTATATGCCCCACACTGAAGTATGTGTGGAAGGTGTTCAATAAATACATACAGGATGGTGAAAACACAGGCAAACAAAAGGAACCTATTGCAGCAGTGTCTTTTATCTTTCCAGCTTGCCTGAACTACACATTACAGCTACTTTCTGCTTAAACACATCACATGAGGCTGTGGAAACCTTTCATTTCTGCATATCTCCTTATATCTCTAGAGTTGAAATATTCTTCCCCTCCTGTTTCATCACTTTCATCCCTTTAGTCCTGAAATAATATATTTACCATACGCATATTTCTCAGATTAAATATCAAATGAAAGCAGTCACCTCTTAAACGTAATTAATTCTCTTTTCCTATCCAACCAAGCAAGTAAACTGATCCAATGAATAGTAACAGGTGCTTTAAAATTTTAATATATGAGCATTTAGTTTTGAATTTATTATACTCAGCCTGGGGTAGGGGTGGAAGGGGGAGATAATTTTAACCTCTGAAGTGCACACAAATTAGTCTTACTTCTGTCATTTTTTTTAATTTAGGAGATAACATTTTCACTATATTGTAAAAGATATGGAGCATTTGAAACAATCATCAATTTGCTAGCTTCATGGCATTATTAGGTAGTCTATAAAAGAAGCTAATCCTCTTGTCTAATGTACTAATTGCATTCAAGTCCAATTAATTGTCTAAGAAGTAACGATTTCTTTTAGTAGGACATGCACAGTTCATGCATACAACCAGCTTTCTAAAGAAATCTGTCATTTGTACACAGTTACTTTTTTGGTCGGGTTATAAATAAGTAAGCCATGTCACACTGACAGACAACAGAATGGAAAGGAGAAAAAAAATACAACAGTTGTGTTCTATTTTGAAACAAATAGCCCAGACTGCATTGCAAAATAGTATTCATCTGGTAAAGGATAGCAAGAGCTGTAGGTGTTTGCAAATAGAGTATTTATTGTGTAGACCACAGAATAAGCAATAAAATAAGCATGTATCCACAAGCCTTCCCTCCTGCGTGATAAAGAGCATACGGCAGAAACCCCTAATCATAAAATGAATGCAAAAGTGCAATAATATATATCTCCATTCCTGTTGCAGTCATTTACACTGGACATAAATATAAGTCATTTATTTAAGAGGAGCACAGTTCATTTCTGAACTCCATCAAAACATTACTGAACCCCTCCATAAGACCATAATTTCTCCCAGGAAAGTTCAGAACCCCCGGGCACTATTAGCCCCCAAGCAAAAGGTGATCTAGCAGGCAAGCTATCTAGCGTTTAATTTACTTAATGCCTAAGTGCAAGGTTTTCTGAATTCTGACCTCATTACTCCTTGCACAGAGACATATGGTTCTATTGATATAAATAATAGAGAATGGCAGACATGTTTACAAAGACAATCTCTGAGACCCAGAGAGAGGGAGCCCCCTGGAGCTGAGGGGCCGGCCTCTTGGGGCACGCACATGATAGAAGACCCTGGCTTGGGCAGGCACAGCCGCCACCTGCAGCAGGTTAGGCTCACAGGAGCCAGAGAGAGGGAGAGGGAGAGCCAAGGAGGGGGAGAGAGAGAGAGAGAGAGAAGGAGGTGGAGGGAGGAGAGGGAGAGTGTGTGTGTCTGTGTGCTGCGCGGGGGAGGGGCAGGGGGACTGAAAGGGGAGATGCTGCGACCCATCTGTCTCCTCAATTTGCAGAACATCACGCCGTGCGGACAGATAAAAGTCCTGTGCCCAGAAATATTCCCCAAGAGGGGCCTCTCTCCAGCCCAATAAAGGAATCTCGCTGGCCCGCACAGGCGAATTTCCGAAAAGGAAATTGCATTAAGGCAGAAAAGGCTGCGCGAGCTCCTCTCTCCGCTCAGCTCTCACGGATTAGCAAGTGAGAAGAGTTGGAGCCTGGAGCTGCGAGCGCCGTGCATGATAATGACGCGGAGCCCCCGCCCGCCCCCGGCCGCCTCGGCCAGTCGGGTCGCCTATAGGTGGGGCCAAGAGCATCTCCCCTCGGCTCGGCGTCCTCCTCCCGGAGTCTGGCCGCCCCGCCGTAGCCCGAGCGCCTCCGCTCTAGGCCCGGCGCTGCAACGGAGAGTCGCCGGCGAGGCGAGGCAGGTGTCGGCCAGGCGGCCCACGAAGGTGCCCGGCGCGCGTTTGCTCCCCGAGCGGCCCCCGAGCGAGCGCCGTGGGGCCGGGCTGGCCGCCGCGCCAGGCCCGGAGGTCGCGAGCGAGGCAGCGAGGCGCGCGGATCCCGGTCCCCGCTACACCGCCCCCGGCCCCTCCCGCCACCGTCGCGGCGACTCTGCGCGAGGACCGCAAAGCCGAGGGGACGCGGAGAGGCGGCGGCGGCGGCGGTGGCGGGCGCCTCCAGCAGCCCGTGCCCATCGCACGGCGCTGCGGCGAAGGCAGCCGGCTCGCTCACGTTGCAAAACCACCTGTTCGATCCGAAGGGAGCGCCCCCCCACCTCCCACCCCAGTTCCCTTCGCCTCGCAGGTGACACCTCTCCGGTTCCCTCCAAGATCATCTTTCAAAATAGAGCGAGTGTGTATCCGGGGAAGAAGATGGGAAAACTGAGTCAGTCCATTCATTCAACTTCCCTTCCCCAGACACTGAAAACCCCGCACGCCCCGGCACACACGCACCCCGGGGTAAACTCGAGACACCCCCCCCCCCCCAACACGCGTGCAGCCCACACTCCGCGATGCACCGCCACCCGACGGCACCAGCCCGGGGCCGCGCACCCTCCGCACCCTCCGGGGAGACGGACCGAGCGCGAGGGAGGAAGGGTCTGTGGCAGCGGCCGCCGCCGAGCAGCCACACCGCAGGGCGGAGAGGGGGACGCCCCGGGGAAAAAGCACTGGCGAACCGGAGCGGTGCAGAGTACCCCCGGGCAGCCCCTGCCCTCACTTACCGATGTGGATGATCGAATCCGCGCTCCCCGCGTCCCAGGTTCGAGACCACCACACGGACAAAACCAAGAGCCAGGGGAAAACTTCCATCTCCTCCTCGGCCGGGTTTCTTTCACGGTGGGTTTTCTTTGCACGATTATTGAAAACGACACGCCGTCCAAAGAGTTGGGAGGTCACGGTGGAGTTTGGCACAGCTTTTTTTTTTTTTTTTCTTCCCCCCCGCTCCTAAATTCCTACTGCCGGAGCAAAGCCTTGAATCAGTCGCCGAGGAAGGCAGGGCGAATCAGAGGAAAGAGCTCAGCCCGAGGAATCCTCCTTCGCAAAGCCGTGTCACTCGGCAGGGAATGTTGGCAGCGCCAGAGTTGTTTGCAGTTTGGCTTTTGGGAAAAATAAATAAATAAATGTAGCCAGCCCCGGCCGCACTCGGGCAGGGGGAGAGGCTGGAGCTCAGACCTTGCCCATCGCGGCGCCGGGCCCGGGTCTCGCGTCCCGGCTCCGCAGCAACTTCCCACAGACCCACCCCCCTTCACGCCGGATGTCCCCCTCCCCCTCCCCAGCCAAAAAGCACGGCCCCCCCCGCTCTGGCCCTCACGGCCCCGCAGAGAATCACTTGTCTTCGTTGCCAAAATAAAATCTAAGTGGAAAGGAAAGAGTGGGAGATTCCGAGCGGAGCTGCCAGGTTCCAAGCAGGGATGGGGGGGTGGGGGGCGGTGAGGATGGCGCGGGGGGGGGGAGCCTCTCCAAGAGGGGTAGAAAAAGTGAACTTCAAGGTAATGCAGATAGTAATGCAGAGAAAATCCGTTTCCTGCGCGAGGCGGGGAGCGGAGCGCGGCGAGGCGGGCCCGGGCGGCTGGATCGCTCGGGCGCGGTTGGCGGGGGAGTTGCGCTGGGCGCGAGCAGCCGGGCAGGGCGGGCGGGCGGGCGGGCGGAGGGAAGCCGCCGCGGGCCGCAGGATGCTCTCGGAGCGGTTCGCCGGGCGGGATGCGGGAAGCGAGGCGAGAGCGAGCCTGGCAGCTTCGGCCCCGGCCCCCACGTTGCCTAGAAATGGATCACCTAGAGAACCCGCGAGCCTGCGAGAGAGCGGTGCTGTCAGGCGGAGAGAGGGGGAAACCGAGAGAGGGAAGAGCTTCTCTCTAATAACCACCTCCTCCCCCTATCTGCAATACAAGGCAGACACAAAACAGTGCTCTCATTTCCCTGGGAATCTTCAACCGGGACTGAAAAAAAAGGCAGGACTCGGAGAGAAGAGACGTTGAAGCCTTAAAAAAAAAAAAAAAGAAAGAAAAAAAAAAAACAAGGTTAAAGGCAACCTAAAAAGCCACCCCACTTCTTTAACCTTGCTATTGCTATTCTCCAACAGGTATTAGACTTTTTCTAGTCGTTGCCTGGAATTAGTCACATTAGTTTAAAAACAAATTAGGGACACCTGGTCACTAAGGGAGCTGAGACCTAGAAAGCTTTTAATGAGATTTCAATTATAAAGTTATAAAAAGGAGAGGACGTGCTAATTACCTTTTATACAATGTGGGCTTTGTGGGGTTTTTGGTGTGTGTTTTTTTTCTGTCTCCAGGGTATTTTTTAGGAATTCGGGATACAGAAAGGATAAAAAAAAAAAAAAAAGATCTTGAAATAAAAGATATAATAATTAAATAAAACTGAAATACATCCTTCAGGGAAGCATTTGATCAAAATATTACATTTAGTAGCTTGATAACAGATTAGTTATATAAATTAAGAATAAGGAAATGTGTTGTTTCTCCATGGAAAGAGCTGAGAAAGAAAGTACTGAATGACAGCATCCCAATCCTGGAATGAAAGAATTTTCTGCAAATTTGTTCCTTGAAATAAAATCCTGAGGATTGTGACTTCCCTTCTTCTAAAGATTAACATATCCAGTCTGGCTTCATTTCAGACTTACACAACCAAGAGGCTAGTTGAGACCAGGCATCATCATCATCATTATTATTATTATTATTATTATTATTATTTCAGTTATGTTTGGAGTCCTTTGGGAATATTGCTACTTGGGATGTATGGATGTCAAACTCCTCAAACAACCTTTCCGAGCCCTCCCTAACCCTCAACCTTGGCAAACCTCTTTTCCTCTTGCTCTCTCACTTGAGTCCTTCTCTCAGTCTAGTCTGGAGAATTGAGCTATTGTTTCTCCAAACACAATTGAGTGTTCTTACCTCTGTGACATGCTTCTTTCATTCATCCTGTGCATTATTTCCCTGAACATCCCAGAAAATGTTGTGCTTCCGTATTGTTATTTATGTCAATAGTAATGTTGGAAGGCATTTATTCATCCTCCCAATCACTCTCCTCCAACACTTCAAGACTTAGTTCAAATTCCTTTTGCCCAGGAAGTTGCACACAATGTTGTAATATGACATAAACCCATCCTCTGCTGTGCTCTTCTAGCATGTTCTTCCTTTGTTTCAGACTTTCCATGGACCTCCTCCTGAATTAGATAATCAAGGCCTCTACAGTGAGGACCATAGCTTATTCACATTTTATTCACTGTGGCATTTACACAGAGTCCCTTTGTTGACTGAAATTTCATTGTGGACTTTCTGAAATGCATCACTTCCTTCTGAATTTGTCATAAAGCAGTGCTTCCAAGAAGACATCATTGATTACTGCCTCTCAGTTTGGATCATTTCTTTATCTCTTTTTGTCATTAGTACACCTGGACTCAGTATTGATTGTATTCAGATTGTTGTTGGTGTCATGTTACTTTTCAAAGGGTTCCATTGCAATTTCATGGATTATATTTTGTTGGTACAGATAATGAATCTTTGACAGAATGGATATATCTCCTCATAGCTTGCTTCTATTATATTATTCACAAGCCCTTTTTAAAAATTGATGAGTCACTATGTGTTCTATCAAGAAAAAAATATGAAATAATCATTAACATGGAAAGAACACTATATCTTAGAGTCAGAGAACTAGGAAGAACTTCAGCTAAACATAATCAATTCAGACATCTTCTCTCTTGGAAATCTGTTCTAGCATATTACAAGCAAAACATTTTCGTTATTCCCCAATCCTCCCATTTAGTGGTTCTCAAAGATAGCTTCACTTTGGAATAACCTGAGAAACTTTTCACAAAAATCACTTCAAGTTAATTTAATCAAAATACTGGGTTTGGGGGCCTGGCCAATATGTTTTACATGACTCTAATGTGAAGCTATAGTTCAGAACCACTGTTACAACACTCAAACGTGTAAATGAATCTGAGGGACACATCACAAAATACCTTAAGGCATCATGAACCATGAGATACAGATTTCCAAAAGTAACACAAGAAAGTTAATGCAAAATTAAAGCAGTGGCTTATTGATTTGCATTTTAAGAATATCAATCAATCATTTCAATGTCCAAATAATTTCTGTACCCAATGAGAGCTAATTAATAGTTTTTATATGGAATATAGGTTTAAACACATTTTAACAAATTATGTGTTAACTATATTTTCCGCTATTTTAGAAAATTGCATCTTGTGATATAATATTAGTTAGCTACAAAGTTTTTAATGTGTAAGTTAGATGTTAAGTTCCAGAGGGAAAAGAATAACAAGTTTACTGGATGCACTTTCATAGAGGCATTTTTATGAAGGCTATCTTATTAGTCTAATTAAGGCTGCTTAGCTGTAATTTAAACATTATCACGTGGAAATGGTTGCTGAATCTGGCTCGCTGCAATGAAATTCAAAACTTTTTGACAGTCTAACATTTTGGGAAAAACAGCCTTCATTCATTCAAGTTTCACATCCAATGATTAATTTTTTGAAATTAAAATGTAAGTGAACCACAATTCATGAATTTATTCCTCCTATGTGAAGACTATCACTTCATTCAGGCATTAGTTATGATATGCGCATCAATAATTTGAAGAAATGGTAGATCATATGAGCAGTTTTAAGGTATAAAACATAATTATTAATTTTACAGAAAAACAAATTTGGAGGAAATATTAATTTGGATTTTTGAAGGGACATACACATGCAGGCTCTTTTAATCATGTACAATGTACTTTGTATAAAGAAACAATCTAATGGAAATCCTTGGAACATATAATTCTTTCACTTTCACTTTTAAAAAACTAAAAAAACAACTAATGCCTGAACTTTAAATATCATCTTCTCACTGAATATTATAAAAGTCATAAGTCAACTTGTATTAGTTAATTTTAAAGGATTCTTTAATAATATTCAATGATTCAGAGATTTACTTTCAGTATAAAAATCAGTTAATTTATGAGACAGCCCATATGAAAATTAGGGGAGAAAGTTAGCTTTGAAAAGAATATAGGGGGAAAATAGAATCTAATGCATTTAACACAGTACTTTTAATTCACTATACAGCAGGTCCTGCAACAATGCGGTTTTGTGTAACATCGTTTCATTATAACATTGATGGAGTAGGGGGAGGAGGGAGGCGGGAAATCAGCTCCAGACTTGGCCACTCTCTGTATTAGTTTGCATGTCTATGTCCAAGTAGGTTCTCTCCAGGTACTCTGGTTTCCTTTCATCTCCCAAAGATGTGCACATTACATGAATTGACATATCTAAATTGTCCCAGTGTCAATGAGTGTGAGTGTGGGTATGACTAACCTGCCAGAATAGATTCTTGTCAACCTCAACCCTGAACTGGAATAAGCAATTTGGGAAATAATTACGTATCTTATTTGTTTTTATTATTCTTTCTTAAATGTATTATAGCTCACATTTATTTCAAGGTTTAATATTAGTTTTTAGGATCTTATTTAGAAGTTTGGAGATGTTTTTGTGACCAGAAATATGCCATAGGAACTAAACTCTTGTTTATATCAAGTAGCCCATGGCAAAATCCTTATATGTCATTTCTTAAAGTCCCAGTTTCCAAAATCTATTGACAAAGTTAAGTGAGGACTTGGGGTAATTGTATCATTAGTATCATAAATATGGTTAGCCACACAAAAGATTCTAAGTGCATTACAACTTGAACATGAATATGAAAGGAAACTATAAGAGGACAATGACGGACCATATATATATATATATATATATATATATATGCAGACAATAACAAATTATGGCTGTAAAATTATAATTGAGATGTACATTTGCAAAAGTTAAAAATATAAATTCTTTTTCTTTTATGGGCTGAAAGAACACATTTTATACTTAGCAGATCACAGAAAGTAAGAACAAACTGGTACTTTAGGGCCTCTCTTATGTAATGTCTGGTTTTCTAGAAAACAATGGGAAACTGAGTCTCAAAAGTTGTACTGATGTTTGTTGAAAGATTGAAACTTGCAAAACACATTTTTTTTATTTGTATATATGCTTCAAGAAAATCATTAAATCACATATCCCTATGTAACATATTCACATTGGGTATAGCCTGTCCTTTTTAATTTCTTTCTTTTCTGGGTCAACCTTGCACTGACTCACCACTTTCTACTCTATCAAACTATTTTAACTGTGACCATAGTGAAAATCTTTTCAGATAGGTGGTATCTTCCTTATTTCTTCCCTTCCACATTACTCCTAAATCCTCCCTTCCTTTCAAAGCTTTTCCTAAATATGTAAGGCTGCAGATACCATGCTTTCTTCTAAATACAAAGTCTAACCAACTTCTGCAACTATATTGATTTTGTTTAACTATGAGCACTTTACCAAGTTCATCTATTATTAGAATTAATGCAAGTGAAAACTTTGAATTTCAAAGTTTTTTCACTGTACATACATTAGCCACGATACTGAACTTTTGGGATCAAAATTTCAGTTTTATATATGTATATGTATATATACATAAATAATTTTGTTCATCTTTTTGTTCAGACCTTTTATCTCCTCTGCCTGGATGTTGATATGGAATTTTAGGGAGAATATTAATAAATATCAAGCAATTGGTAAATGGAGGTCAGATCATTTCTTGTAACCCAACAGGGACACGTTGTTGAGATTGGCCCCTCACTACATTATATCCTGTCCCCACAAGATGGCAGCCATGCTTGATGTAGATTTAATCAGCTTACTTTTTACATGTCTCAATACTTAACAGTTTACCAGAGTATTATTATCCCATATGAATCCAATGACTATATTTAAGCAAACGATATTTTAAGTGATTTATTTTAGACAACTTTATTTTCTGAAGTTTTATTTCTTCTGAAACTTTCACGTAGGAATAATAACTACCTATTATCACAGTCTTACAATATTTGCTTTATTCACATCACTGAATTCATCAGTTACTTAGGAATTAAGTATTACTAGAACATTTTTTAATAATATGCCACTCAACCCTATGGTAAAGGGTAATTTGAATGCTGGGACATTATTATGTGATTCAAATTTTAAATTTTACAACTTCAAAAATGAGGTTAATTTAACTATTCTGCTTCTCAAGTATTTCATATATCTTGAGTTAAGGGATTGCACTTGGCCATGGAATGTTAAAATTGTCTAACAATGATGGGATTGATTCTTCTAACATGGCATTATCACTTAAGGCAAATGTGTAACAGGTCAAAAGCAAAAAGAAAGGCATAATGCCAAATAATAGTGAATTTCAATTATAATTTAACCCTTAAAGATCAGATTTTATTATCTTCCTGCGATTAACAATTTCAATTCTGGAATTAACTGGGGTTTTTTAAATACCTTTCTCTAGGCACATGAGTAACTCAGATACAAAGTGTGCTTAAGTGCTTAGTTGAAGATGTATTTTATAGCAGCAGATATCATGGGGGAAGTTTAAATAAAGATAAAAAAATCATTTACATAAATACTCCTTGGCTTTAAAGGATTTTCAAAGTAGTAATAAAACTCTATAAACATTTAATTTCACTTCTTACTAGGAAGGATAAATAATCAGTGTAGTCTCAAATACAGTAAATTATTTATTTCTCATTGGTCCTGCAAGTTGGTGTTTAACATTATGAATAAATGAATGAAAAGATAACATGAAAAATGTTAAATATTGGGGAATATTACTCATACAGTATAGGGCAAGAGCATCTTGACTCACTTCAAAATAGATTACTGAGGTATCAAGTGATATGTTTATGAGATTATCTGGTTGGTGCAGAAAAAAATAGAAGATGTTTTACAAGAGTTCTTTGGACAATGACAATAAAAATTATCTCAGCATTAGAAGTCCAATATTAATCTCTGCACAAATTTAACTTGACATAGTTCCACTATGGTTTATTTTACTTAAGATAATGCAGAGGGAGGAAACCTAAATTTTATATTGAATCTGATAGAATTTATCTAAAGTTTGCTAATAAAATTAATTATATTGTCAACACTTTAATTGTTTCATAATTTCTTTTACACTTTGCTGCTATATCATATTTTAAAAATTCCATCAAGATAAAGTTGAACTATAAAGAATCAGATACAACAAGATCAAATTTGTGAAAATATGATACAATTTTAAAATTTTCAAATGCCTTAAGCTACTGGAAATTTCTGAATTAGCATTTCCTACTTGAGTATTGCAGATTACTTTGTTCTGGAAAGAAAGAGATTTAGTGGCCACATCAGATTGCAAAGTGCTACACAGATTTTTCTTCTCTTAGAGACTAATAGTACACATTAACATAATAAAAACATGGAGAAGTCCCCTAGGAAACAAATTATTAACCTGTATTTAACCCAAACTATTTCAAATTTATATAATCATCAGTTCCCTTTTTTAATAAATAGATTTGTTATACTGTTGCAATCCATTTTTTATTTCCCCAAACTAAAAACTTTTTGTTGATTCCACCTCTGCTTTTCTTTATGGATGTTGATATTAGCCAATTGCATATCAGTAGGCCAGTATACCATATCTGGGAAGAGATTCCATTTTTTGCTATATATAGGAATTTCTTATATCTGTTTTGCACTTCTATGATGAAGGAAAATGTATCATTCAGTCATCAACAAAGTAAACTAAGTTCCAAAGAGTGGCAAAAATTTGATTTGAAAATACATAGATATATTCCGAAGAAACTAGAAACACCAATCAGAAAGGATATATGCACCCCTATGTTCATAGCGGCACAATTTACAATAGCTGAGATTTGGAAACAGCCTAAGTGCCCATCAGCAGATGAGTGGATTAGAAAACTGTGGTACATCTACACAATGGAATACTACACTGCTGTAAAAAGGAAGGAACTCCTACCATTTGCAGCAGCATAGATGGAGCTGGAGAGCGTTATGCTAAGCAAAATAAGTCAGTCAGAGAAAGATAAATATCACATGATCTCACTCATTTGTGGATTACAATGAACAACATAAACTGATGAACAAAAACAGATCCAGAGAAATAGAAGCATCGATCAGATGCTCAAACCTTAGAGGGAAGGTAGGGGAGGTTGGGGGTAAGGGAGAGAGATCAACCAAAGGACTTGTATGCATGCATATAAGCATAACCAATGGACACAGACACCAGGGGGGTGAGGGCATGAATGGGGGTGGGGAGGCAATGGGAATATAAGGACACATATGTAATACCTTAATCAATTAAAAAAAAAGAAAATACATATAATGGAAAAATACCTTAAAAGAAGAAAACTTACAAAGTTCACTTAAATATTAGGTCACCTACATAGCTCATATCTATTACAGGAAGTTGAATTACTAATTTGACCTCCTCACAAAGAAAAACTCAGAAGCAGATGATGAATTATACCAAAGAGTTAAGAAATAAGGCCAATTATTTACAGCTCTTCCAGGACACAAAAGAGAAGTGAACAATTCCCCACTCATTTTATGAGGTCAGCATTACTTCAATACTGAAACAAGCAAAAACAATACATGAATAACTACAGATTGGAAAGAGAGAGAGAAAAAAAAAGCAGCTTTTGTTCTCAGATAACATGATTGCCTATGTAAAAAAATCTGAAAAAATCATGAGAAACCTTCCTGTGACTAATAAGCAATTATATAGTAAGGTTGCAAAATATAAGGGTAATATGCAAAAGTCAACTGCTTTCCTATACACCAGCAATGCACAAGTAGAATTTCAAGTTCAAAACACAATATCATTTATATAAGCACTCAAAAAACCTTCACGTAGATGTTTATAGCAGTTGTATTCATAATTGCCAAAACTTAGAAGCAGTAAGATGTTCTTCAGTAGATGAATGGATAAATAATCTGTTGTACATCCAGACGTCAGAATATTATTCAGGGCTAAAAAGAAATGCACTATCAACCATGAAAAAACATGGAGGAAACTTAAATGTGTATCGTTAAGTGAAAGAAGCCACTCTGAAAGACTACATATTATATAACCCCAACTGTATGACAGTCTGGAAAAGGGCAAACTATGGAGAGAGTAAAAAATATACATTGTTGCCCGGGGTTAGTGGGAGGGAGGGATGAATTAGGGGCACTCGAGGGACTTTTAGGATAGTGAAACTATTCTCTATGATATTACAATGGTTAATACATCTCATTTTACATGTGTCAAACCCATAGAATGTACAACAGTAAGAGTGAACCCCAATATAAAGTATGTACTTTGGGTAATTATGATGTGTCTATATAGGTTCATGCATTGTAACAAATACACCATTATGGTGTGGGACGGATGTTGAGAGTTGGGGAGGCTGTATGTATATGGGATAGGGAGTATATGGGAATTCTCTATACTTTCCCTCAGTTTTGTTATGAACTTAAAACTGCTCTAAAAAAAATAAAGTGTCGTAACTAAAAAATAATGGACAAAAGATTTAAAGAGACAGTTTACTAGAGAGATGAATGGCAAGTAAAGACCGAAAATATGTTCAATAATATTAGTCATTTAGGGAAATGCATATTAAAACAATTAGATATTGCTATAGGAGAAAGACTCAATGATGTGAGGCAATTAGAAATACTATATATTGCTGGTAGGAGGCAGAGCGGTAAAGCTATTGTGCATGCAGTTTAGCAGTTTCTTATAAAGTTAAATACAAAATCCATCAGACATAGTAATCTCACTATGTAGTTACCCAAGATAAATAAAAGCACATGTCCAAAATTAGACCTGTATATGAATATTTATAGTTACTTTACATGTAATTGATCAAAACTGGAAATAGCCCAAATATCAAAAAAACAGTGAATAGATACTGTTGTACATTTATACAGTATAATAATATTCAACAATAAAAAGGAACGAACTCCTGATACATGCAATAATATTGGTGAATCTCAAAAGCATATAAGAAGAGAAAGAAGCCACACAGGGAAGGCTGAGTGCTCAATAAGCTATTGATCATTAATCTATAATCTATATAGAATATGTAATCTATTTAGTAGAAGAGAAAACTATATAAAGACAGAAATCAGAACATGGTTTCCAGAGATAGAATGATAGATTTTATAAAAAAGGACAAAATCCTTTGCAAAGGTAAAAGAAGATTAAAAAGTAAAAAATAAGACGTTGACTAATTATGTTGTTGACTATATAGTGTGATTACCAAAAATCAAAGAAGTATAATAACAAACATCTAAAAAAAATGCTGTTAAATTATTGGACAAATGAAATATCTTTAAAACTCTAGTTATAGTGGCATGCTTACAAATCTTTATTTTAAAAAAACTTGTTTTAGGGCAACAAATTCATCTAAATGTTTGCAAAATTTTCTGTTAAAGAAATTAGTAATATTGATAACATCTATTTTCTTTATCTCTTTATTAATCTCAATACTTAAATCTTCGTTGAAAAAAATAGAGACATGCAACAAGATTTCAACTTCATAATAAAAATAAATGTAAGTTCCTGTTTTACCAGGAGGGAGAGCTTTCCCATCAATTATATTTGTGGAATTATTAGGAACATGGAGTCTGAGATTTCTATTTCCTACCTGCAAGCTACAGGGTTAAGAAGTCTTTGGAAAAATGGACCTTATATCTAAGGGAAGAAACCTCAGACATAACCTGGACAGTGTTCACTTGTCTTTATCTTCTTTTCCATATAAAATGAGCATAGGAATGCACGCAAGTATCTCTCTCTCTTGTTTATTTCATCTGTAAAATATTGCTTTTTCTTATACCTCCATTTTCTCTTTTATCTAAGGGGTTTTTTTTTGGTCCTACCTCATATTTTAATAGAGCTTTAAAATTTTTGCCTTTCTCTTTTTGAAAAATAATGTCATGATGTTATTTAAATATTTAGAAGACATCTAAAAACTAATTAAAATGTTCACTTAAAATAAATGTTGAAGTTGAATTTTTATTAGACATAGGAAACCTCCTATGATCTTCTGATAGTGGGATCTCAGCAATTATTTTCTTATAACTTAGAAGTATTTTTCCTGTACTAAAGTTGTTGAAGGCAAGGATTAAGGCTATTTTACTAACATAGTTAAAGCATAGTTAGAATAAATATGTACAGAAAAAGAAAAATACTAATCAAGTTCTTTCAGATAAGGAAAGTTGTGCTAAAATATTAACTATATAAATTCTCTTTTTTGCTTGCAGTTTTAGGTATTACAATTTTAATGGAATTGACTCAGTGTTCCCAAGTACCAGCTTCAATTTTATAAAAGTGTCAATTTGTTATCGGCCACTAATGCCCCAAGGTTTAAGTTAAAGCAGTACAACATATTAATTACTGAAGATGTTATTAGCACAACAGGAATATTATAAAATGTGAAAACAAGTTTCTAATTTTTTCTTACTGCACTCGTGGTGAGAGAGGATAGCTACCATTTCTAAATACCCAAATAAGTTAAATCCTGATGCAATTCACAGAAGTGAAAAATATTGGTTTACCTTCCCAATATTTCTCATGTCACATATACTTACACTATGATCAAACTTTGAACATCATTATTTAAATCGCAGTGGTTAGATGAGTATCTATACATATAAAAGCCTAAGCAACCAAACAACCAAATGACCGGTCGCTATGACACGCACTGACCACCAGGGGGCAGACGCTCAATGCAGGAGCTGCGCCCTGGTGGTCAGTGTGCTCCCACAGCAGAAGCGCCGCTCAGCTGACAGACCCGTCCTGGTGGCCCACCGCCCTGGCAGCAGCCACTCCCTCAGTAGTCCTGCATGTCGAACCTCAGGAGAACGGGCCAGGCACTGATAGGAACCGGCATGACAATGCTGCCTGGCCTCCTGGAAGTTGGCCTCAGGCAAGGGCATCCCACTGCCTGCCCGGAGGGCCGATCGCATCCTGGCCCCCCGCCACCTCCCCCACCCCCCGGGACCCCACCCGTGCATGAATTCATACCCCGGGCTTCTAGTAGCAAAATAACCATCTATATCTTTGACAATTTTTACAGGTAAATAAAATAAAAGCAGAACTTATTTTTTCTAGTCTGTTGGTAATAGAATAGTGCCTCTGCATGTAGCTGGGGTTTATTTTTTTTTCAGTAGCCAGACTTAACCCTAAGCAGAATCAAAGTGGGCAGGCAGTTACCATTGCAAGGCTGTACCTGAAGCTGCCTTACCAGGTGGTTACTATTACTGATATTCACTAATCTCAGGATCATTTTGTTGAGTAAAGTAATTATCTTCTACTAAAACAAAATCTAATCATCTAGGATAAGTCATATAAATCCAAATTAGGCTCTGGTTCCGTGGTGGTCAGCTGAAATCAATTATCCAAAATGAAGAACCAGTAGGGTGTTTTTGTGGTTGTTGTTAAAAAAATAAATAAATAAATCTTGAGGCAGGAGGCAGACACAAATGGACCAGAGAGCAAATTAGTTGTCAACATGAAGAATCTGGGTATTTAAAGGGTATGGAAAAGTACCAACTATAAAATTTCCCTCTTTCTCGATTTTTCTAAGGTTAACACGACTGAAAAGTTCGGAAGAGATTTACACTGGGCTTGGAAATAAAATCAGTATAATAAAGTCCCTATTTAATCCAGTCAGTTAGCTTAGGTAGTGCGCCCCATTTAGAAATGCAGATTCAGGCTCAGGTTTCTATCAGTCATCAAGGGTTTTAGGGAAACAGCACAACGCTACTGTTAACCTGGAGCGACCTGAAAGTTCTGCACTTCATGGGAAGCACAAAAATCCTATTCATCTGGAGAGTGAATGAAGAATAATGAGCTTAAGAGCATTGGCCCAGGAAAAGCAGCAATTACATCTTCGTAGCATGATGAAGCCTCGCATCACCATGTTAACAAGCGTGAGCGAGGCTCCTGGATGACAGACGTGACCCTGTTGCCTCAGCTGACAGCCAACCCTTTGGCCTATTTTTCAAAGTGTGAAAAAAATGCGCTTCATATATTTGACCAGTTTTATAGTTGTTTTCTGAAGAAGGGCAAGTCTAATACCAGTTACTCTGTCATAGCTCAAAACAAGCAGGAGCACTCATCTTAACTTTTACACTGTTTCCCCCCAAAAACCCATATAGTGTAGAAGTTTGGGAGACAGGTTGTCAGCTATGCATAATATTGAAAAGGCAGGCACAGTTTCTTTTTCTCCCCTGTGGCCACACCTTTTCAATGTGCCTTTGAAATTCCTCCCATCATGAGGTATACTCTATGCTAGCTCTGCGATGTGGCTTAATCAGAGAATATCAGGAAAGGGATGTTAGTCCACGAGTGAGAGTAAACTCAGGGGGCCTTATGCTAGTCTGCTCTGTCTTTGGAAAACCTGCCTTCCTTGTTAAGAAGGACGTGGTAAGCTTATGGATAAGGAAAGTGACCCTGCCACCACAGTGGACAAAAAACTTTTTTTTTTTTAATTTAAGAAAGGTACAATTTTTTTTTTTTTGGAAGGTACAATTTTGATCACCCCAGATAGTTACTGTTATGTTGGCTGTTGTCATTTCTGTTTTTAATTTGACAATCTAAGGGAAAAGAGTTCGGTGCTCCTCACTAAATTGTCAAGTATTGTATGTTTTAAAAATTCTAGCCACACCAGGGTGCCACAGTAGCTTAGCAGATGCAAATAGTTACTTCATAGCACCCGAGCCTGCTCTAGTTTCATTCCAACCTCTGCAGGGGCTAGAATTTTCAAGTCTTAGCACCAGAGAAGAGGGACAAGTCTGTGTGGTGATTCCACACAGGACCTTAGAAGTAGGGTGAAGCTTTACACTGTCTGACAGATCACTTATTACTGGGTTATGCAGTACTGGTCAATGTTGGGATTCCAAAATAGATGGAGTATGGGAACCGCACAGAGCAAATCATGTTCAGTGGAAGCCCCAGAAATGTCATGCCATAGCGGGTAACTATCCTATATAATAAAAGCGTAATATGCAAATCGAACAAATGATGGAATGACCGGTAGGCGGAGGGCAGGGCCAGCAAACAGGTGGTGCCAGGCCACCCAAGGCGCGTGCCAGCGGGCAGAGGGAGGGGATGGTGATGGGAGGGGGGTGGCGACAGCGCCATCCCCTGATTGCCCACTGGGTCACCTACCTGCAGGGAGCGGGCCTAAGCCATCAGTTGGACATCCCCTGAGGGCTCCCAGACTGCGAGCGGGTGCAAGCTGGCCTGAGGGACCCCTGAGTGCACAAATTTTCATGCACCAGGCCTGAAGTCATCTATGAAGACGAGCAAGTCGTAGGACTAATTTTACAACTCAGAATCATTTAAAATAGCATGAAATAAGCCAAATAAAAGCCCAAACTGATCTATTAGTAATTTAACTGTATTACAAATATATTCAACATATTTTAAGGGAAGTGTGCTAATTCTGAAATCTTATAATTTATCACCCACAACATCAAACACACAACAGAAGATTTTTGACATGTGACTATACAGGAAAATATAAGCTGCAGTTTAGACAAAAAGAAGCAGAAACACATATCACCAAGATACTGAAATTAGCATGACCAATTATTTAACAAAATATAAGGAGAGGATATTTTCCAACTCATTTTATGTTACAATCATGAGTCTGATGCCAAATCCAACAAAGTCATCCTATCTAATAAAAGAGTAATATGCAAATTAACCATCACTCCACTACACCCACAAGCCACGCCCACTAGCCAATCAGGAGCGAGAATGAAAATTAACCCAACCAAGATGGATGCAGCCACAGAGAGCAGGAGGGAGGCTTGGGTTTCCCCGGCAATTGAGGAAGCCAAACTTTCCACCTGCCCTTGCTGACCCAGGCCTCCACTCAATGCTGCAAAGTTTCAATGATAGAAGATAAATAAATCCCAACAAAAATGGCGGCAGCCACAGAGATGGAGAGAGCAGGAGGCTAGCGTTGCCCCTGGCAATGTAGGAAGCCAAGCTTCTGCAGCCCTGGCCGGCCTAGGCCTCCACTCCAGGCTACAAAGTTTCAATTACAGAAGATAAATAAATCCCAACAGAAATGGCTGCCGCCACTGAGCGAGCAGAAGGCTTGGCTCCACTCCAGGCTACAAAGTTTCTATTGTAGAAGATAAATAAATCCCAGATACCAGGGCCTCCACTTGGGTCGCCGGGGGGTGTGGCCAGCCTGCAAACCACCACAAGCCCCTCACCCAGGCTGCCCCACACCCCAAGGGAACCCCCACTTTGATCCGGGACAGCCTTCAGGGCAAACCAGCTGGCCCCCACCCATGCACCAGGCCTCTATCCTATCTAATAAAAGAGTAATATGCAGATTGACCATCACTCCAACACACAAGATGGCTTCCCCCATGTGGACACAAGATGGCCACCACCAGATGGACAGCAGGGGAGGGCAGTCGGAATGGACCAGGCCTGCAAGGGAGGGCAGTTGTGGGCCAGCAGGGGAGGGCAGTCGGAATGGACCAGGCCTGCAAGGGAGGGCAGTTGGGGGCGATCAAGCAAGCAGGGGAGGGCAGTTAGGAGTGACCAGGCCTGCAGGGGAGGGAAGTTAGGGGCAACAGGGCCTGCACGGGAGGGCAGTTAGGGGCAAACAGGCTGGCAGGGGAACAGTTAGGCATCAATCAGGCTAGTAGGGGAATGGTTAGGGGATGATCAGGCTGGCAGGCAGAAGCAGTTAGGGGCAATCAGGAAGGCAGGCAGGTGAGCAGTTGGGAGCCAGCAGTCCTGGATTGTGAGAGGGATGTCCTACTAGGATCAGGCATAAATGGGCAGTCGGACATCCCTCTAGGGGATGAAGGTGCAGGCTGGGCTGAGAGACACACACCCCCGTGCATGAATTTCGTGCACTGGGCCTCTAGTTGTAAGATATTTAACATATCATGTTTCTTAGAAATTAGCAATTATAAGCCAGAAGTATATAAATATATTACTATTTCATGTTCTAGTGAAGTTCATCCAAGAATGCAAGGTTGTTTTATAATTTTAAAATTAATCAATAAAACTCACCATATTAAGAAAACAATGGAGAAAAAGTATAGATTATATCAATAGTTGCCCAAAAAAAAGCATCTGGCAGAAAATCCTCAGTTATTCTTGATTGATAGGAAACCAAAAAACTCAGCAGACTAAAATAAAAAGAATGTCCTTAGTCTGATAGGGAATATTGTGTTAGTTCCCTTGGGCTGACATAATAAAATGTCACAAACTAGGTAGCTTAAAACAACAGAAATGTATTGCCTTACAGTTTTGGAGGCTAGAGGTCTGAAACCGATGTGTGGCCAGGCCATGCTCCCTCTGAAACCTCTGAGAGCCATCTTCCTTGCCTCTTGTTACTTTATGGTGGTTTTCCAGTAATCTTTGGCATTCCTTGTCTTGCAATTGCATCACTCCAATCTCTACCTTCATTATCACAAAGTGTTCTCCCTATGTGTATCTGCCTTATGTGGCTATTTCTAAAAAAGTCATTGATCTGACTGGCTAGGGGTTTACCCTATTACACTATGACCTCAACTTAACTAATTGTGCCTGCAATAACCCTATTTTCACATAAAGTCACATTCTGATGGTATTAGGGGTTAGGGTTTCAACATACCTTTCTTTTCAGCATTTAAAAGTCCTATAGCTATTATCACAATTGACAGTGAAATACTGAATACTTTTCCTCTAAATCTAGGACAAGGCAAGGGTATACACTCTCTCTCTTGTAAGAGTCAACATTCTAGTGGAGGTTATAAGCCAGTGTTATTTATAAGAATAAAAAATAAAAATCATAAAATTTGGAAAAGAAGAAAAAATCTCCCTCTTCACAAATGACATAATATTTATGTACAAAAACCTAAGGAATCAAGAAAAACAATGACAAACTACTATGCATAACTATTAAAGGAATTTAGTGAGGTACCAGAAGTCAAGGTCAATTTAAAAATTATCTATATTCCTACATAATAGAAACACAAACAATTAGAAAATAAATGTAAAACAATTTCATTATAACAGTGTAAAATATTTAAGAATAAACTTAAAAATGATGTGCAAAGATATACCATATGTATAATTTGGAAGATTAGATTTTAAATCTGCCACAATTGATCTAAAATTTACAAATACAAGCATAATCACACTAGCCCTTTCGTTAGACACTGATACATTTTTTCTAAAATTTATAATGAAATATAAAAAGCCTAGAATACCTAAGACAATTTAGAAAGTACTCATCTCAAAGAAATGCAAATCAAAACCATAATGAGATATTATGCCCACTAGCACAGCTGAAATCAATTTCTAATGGATAATAATACCACATACAAAAGTTAAATTCAAAAATCTTCTTGAATAAATCATTGTAGTGCATATCTGTGATTGAGGGGCAGGTAATTCATTCTTAGAACATAGAAATCAATAAATCAAAAATTTAAAAAATCAGTTAACTTTTTTTTTCATCGGTGAACAACTTTAAGAAAAATAGGCAAGCTACAAACTAAAACAAAAAAATGACTGGAAGAAATACTTATATGTCAAAGAAATTAGATACTGAAAGTATAATTCATATGACTCACTAATAATAAGGCAAACAAAAATTACCTTATGACCCAGCAATTCCACTTCTGGGGATATATCTGAAGAAACCCAAAACATTAATTTGAAAGGGTATATGAACACTTATGTTCATTGCAGCATTACTTACAATAACCAAGATATGGAAGCAACCCAAATGCCCATCAACAGACAAGTGGATAAAAGGGTGGTAGTGAATACACTAGTATACAATGGATATTACTCCTCTATAAAAAAGAATGAAATCTTACCCTTTGCAACAGCATGGATGGGCCTGGGAGGCATTATGATCAGTGAAATAAGTCAGTCAGAGAAAGACAAATACAATATGATCTCACCTATATTTGGAATCTAAAGAACAAAATAAATGTACAAACAAAACTGAAACAAACTCATAGACAAACAGAGCAGACTGGTGGTTGCCAGAGGAAAGGAGGGTGGGGAAACTGGATGAAAAGGGTAAAGATATTACCAAGAACAGATTGGTAGACAAGAGTCAAGGGGATGTAAAGTAAAGCATAGGAAATGTAGTCAATAATATTTTGATAACTATAATGGTGCCAGCTGGGTACTGGAAATCACAAGGTGAACACTTTGTGAAGTATTTTATTGTCTAACCACTAAGCAGTGCACCTAAATTTAATACAAAATAAAATTGAAAGTGAACTGTGAAAACAATTAGCAATACTTTAAAATACCTTTGAAAGGAAGATTTGAAGATTGTACTGCAATGTACAATAAACCCATGAAAAAGTCCTCATCTCAAAGAAAGGCAAATCAAAACCATAATGAGATACTATGCCCACTAGCACAGCTGAAATTAAAAGTTCTATCAACACCAAATGTTGGTGAGTGTGTGAAGCAATAAGGATCTTCATGCATCTCTGGAGGGAATGCCAATGGTACAATATCTATGGAAAAAAAGGATCGTTTCTTATAATGTCAAGCATACACCCATCCTAAGATAGAGTAATTGTATTTAAAAAAGAATCTTAAGAAAATGAAACAAAGGCCTACGAAAGGACTTGTAAGAGAAATTTCATAGTTCTTTTATTCATAGTAACCTCCAACTGAAAACAACAGAAATATCCATAAATAAAGAATAAAGAAAGTCATGGTATATACAAACAATGGAATAAATGTATCAATATTTTTATTGATTTCAGTTCCCTCACTTACAACACAGAGATAAGGCTGATAAATTTACTTTCCTACTTTGATAGCTGTGAAGATTAAGTGAGATAAAGAATGTTAAAAGGTCCTTATGAGTGCTCAATAAATGTGTTATTATCATTATTTTTATTACATGGGCTTTAAGCTCTTTGATAATAAATATCTCTTCTTAGAGTTTTGATTTTGCAGAGATCATATCTAAGTTCTGACTAAATAACTGTATTCTACAATTGCCTTATTGATCAACTAAAAATGTTTTTATTATCCAAATGTATAACATATGCAAAGAGTAATGCACCAGATGCCATTTATGTGAGGTGACTTTTGTATAATAAAGATTCAGATAAAACAATTTTTTTGGGATATAATGAAAACAATTCAGTAAACCATGATTTCAACCAGTCTTCTACAAAGACATTATGTTGTCTCTTATGTAGAATATATGTAATTAGATATTACCTGTTTTTAGGAAAAAAATGGTTTACATAACTAAGTATATTTTTAAAAAACTAATTGACAAAAACAATCTATTAATTTGTGTTTGTGTTCACCAAACAATCACATCAGAGGGAGGGGGCATGGAGGAAGGTAGAAGAGCATAGAGAGGGGCTAAATGGTGTAGAAGGAGACTAGACTATGGGTGGTGAAGACACAATACAATATACAGATGATGTATTATAGATTTAAACCTATTTAATTAACTAATGGAACTCTAATACAATCAATAAAAATATATAAAAATATTAAAAAAAAATAAAGTGAAACAACTTTAGCCACCAAATTTTCTTGAATTAAAAAAATAAACATTTGCTATGGCTAATATATTCAATTTCTCTTTCTACTTACTTGTCCTTTGCTGCCTTCATATAATCAAATTTTGAAAAAAAATCCCTTTATGAACCCTAAAACCTAGAGATGCAATTATATTTCTTTCCTTTTCACTGCCAAGAATCCACATGTATGACACCTATTGCTTCCCTATTCTCTATCTACTTAATCCTATGTAGTCTAACTTTGTCTCCCAGAAACTGTCAAAAATGCACTTTAAAGCACATCTACGCTTTTCTTTGTCATGTTTTATCTTGTCTCAAGCCACAAAAACCTTGTATTACATAATATTTGAATTAAGTTTTGTAGCAGTGTTTCTTTGATTTTCACATGCCTCAGAATAACTTGGAAATTTAATTAAAGATTCTGATTTATGCCTAGCTGCTGGGGCTCAATGGTTGAGTGTCAATGCATGAACCAGGAGGTCAAGGTTGGATTCCAAGTCAGGGCATATGCCCGGGTGTAGGGGACGTGCAGGAGGTAACTGATTGATGATTCTCTTTCATCACTGATGTTTCTATCATCTCTCTCTCCCTCTCTCTTCTCTCTGAAATAAATAAAAACATATAAAATAAAAAATAAAAAAATATGATTTATGAAACCCTAATTCCAGAGATTCTGATTCAGTGACACTGTGGTAGGGGGCAGGAATCTAAATTTTTTCACAAAAATCCAAAATACTTTTGAAGCATTGAAGTCTGCTCTTTGAAGGGACACCACCTTAAGAGAATTGAAAAAAGCAGAGGGGAAATGAGAGCTTTTCTATCTTAAACATTCTCTCCTCTTAGTTCCTTTGATACTTTTATTTTTGTTTTCTTTTATTTCCAGTGTCCTCCTACTACTACTTGGTTAGAGATGGCTAGATCTAAATATGCTCATTTTTATTTTATTTGAGCATTTTTCACACCCACAGATTGAACTATAATATTTATTCAGAGCTTTCAAAAATCTGTATCCCCTGACTATTTTTTCCTAACTCATACATATTTTTAAGTGTCCCTTGGGTACTTACACATTCTAAGTTCATTAAATCAGTTTATTTCTGAAAATGGTGCTAGACTTCATTTTCTCTCTCTTTTTTTTCCCCCTTAGTCTATCATCTTTGGTTACCAATGCAGTTCATGTTCCTGTCAAAATATCACTGATCAGCTTTAAATGAGTTTTATTTGCTTCAGGATGGGAGAGATTGAGGAAAAGCAGTAGTCCTGAGATTACACAGAGCTTAGGGACATGGTCAACAATTGAGAGAAATTTGGAAACAAGAAAGAAAGATATACTCAGATGTCCATTTTCTGTAGAGATTTGAAAAAATAGTGGCTTTGCGTGTTGGAGATCCAAATCTCTAAAAACACTTGGAAGACACCAAGAACCTATTACTATTGACAAGAAAATAAAAATATGAACTCAGGTATTGTAGGTGAACAAAGATACAATTTTTAGAAATAGATCACAGATTGTATCAAAATGAAAGAAAGTAAAGTTTATGTACCCAAACCATGATATATTCATCCAGTCAGTCAGTCAGTCAGTTGTTATTGAAAATCTACTACTGTCAGACCTTGTCAAATGGATTAGGATTATAGCAGCGAACAAAAGAGTCCCTGCTCCCAAGAAGTTTAAATTCTAAAGAAGAAAGAAATTAAAATGTAAATAATTATTATTAAATGTTGTGAGTTCATTGTCTAATAATGGGATTGAAGGAGAAGGGGCAAGGGTCCTTTAGACAAGGTGTTCAGAGAAGTTTTCTCTGATGATTGGGAAAATGTTTCCAACTGAGAGTCATATGACAACCTAAGAGGAAGAGTCTTTGAGGCAAAGGAACAAAGGTATTACTTAGTACAGTGATGGGCAACCTTTTGAGCTTGGTGTGTCAAACTTCGCCAAAAAACTGAGCATAACTCGGGTAGTATGTCACTTTGAGGAAAAAACATTATTTCACAAACTAGAGGCCCAGTGCACGAAATTCGTGCACGGGGGGCGGGGAGGGGAGGTGTGGCGCTCATCCCAGCCTGCACCCTCTCCAATCTGGGACCCCTCGAGGGATGTCCGACTGCCCGTTTAGGCCCGATCCTACCAAGATCGGGCCTAAACGGGCAGTCGGACATCCCTCTCACAATCCAGGACTGATGGCTCCCAATTGCTCACCTGCCTGCCTTCCTGATTGCCCCTAACTGCTTCTGCCTGCCAGCCCGATCACCCACTAGCCACTCCCCTGCCAGCCTGATTGATGCCTAACTGCCCTTCCCTGCCAGCCTGTTTGCCCCTAACTGCAGGCCTGGTCCCTCCCAACTGCCCTCCCCTGCTGGCCATCTTGTGGTGGCCATCTTGTGTCCACATGGGGGCAGCCATCTTGTGTGTTGGAGTGATGGTCAATTTGCATATTACGCTTTTATTAAATAGGATGTTTCATCCTCAGGAGCAGCAAATGTTTCATCCTCGGCATGCGGCCACCTCAGCAGCCGTGTGTCATCAGAAATGGCTACGCGTGTCAGTGCTGACACGCGTGTCATAGGTTCGCCATCACTGACTTAGTAGAAAGACAGGGTGACCAAATTCAGATTTGAGAATATGAGGAATCTAAAGAAGGCTGCTATGGCTGGGGCTTAATGAATAATGGAACAGAAATAGTAGTAAGTGAAGTAAAATAGGTACTTGGAAGATAGATTATGTGGGTCTTTATGAGCCACATTAGGTTATTGGATTTTACTCAGTGCAATGAAAAGCCATAGGGAATTTTAAGCAAAAAAAGTGAAAATTATATTTATAAAAGATAACAGAGGATTCTACATGGAGAATGAACTGTAGAAATACAAGAGAGGATGCAGATGAAACAGAAAATCATCGTAGAAGCCTAGAGGATTTCTTGGGTGGAGATGAGGAAAACTGGACATATAGAAGATATATTTGGAAGTTAAATCTGATGAGATGTGATAGATTAGCTTCGGGAAGGATTCAGATAGAGAGAAATTAAGAAAGACTTTTAGGTTTTTCACTTGACTAAATGGAGGTACCATATAACAAATTGGAGACATTTGTAGAGAGAAAAATTTGAAAGGAAATAAATTCTTCTGCTTTGTCTCTGTTGACTTAGAGAAGCCTAATAGACAGTCGAGTCTAGATGCTAGAGAAGAAATGGGATCTATAAGTCTGAAATTAAGTGGAGAAATATAGACTACAGAATTATTGAAAGTCATGGATATTTAGAGGACTATCAGGGGAGTTAAGCCAACATAAGAAGTAGAGAAGTAGGCACTGAGTCAGGAGTGTGGTGCTGCACTAACCAAGAGAAAAAGAGTTTTAGGAAAAAGGGAGTAATTTATTATTTCAAAAGCTGCTTTAAGTTCCAGGGAGGTGCAAAACTCAAAGAAACAATTAGGTTGAGCTAGATAAAGGTTATTGAAGACCTTTACAAAAACTATTTCAGGAATTTCATGTAAATGAAGGTGGAAATCCAATTGGTGTAGCTGAGAAGACAGTGGGAAATGAAGAAATGGAGATGTGAATTATAAAACTCTGAAGAAACTTTGATGAAAAATTTAAAAAAAAAGTAATAATATACACAATGCTGACATTGCAGCTAATGAGATACTTTTTTTTTTAAATGTTCTGGTGGGAGAACCAAGATGGTGACGTAGGTAAACACAGTACTCACCACCTCCCACAATCACATCAAAATTACAACTAAAGTACAGAACAATCATCATTCAGCACCACCTGAAATCTGACTGAATGGAAGTTCTACAACTAGAGAAGTAAAGAAGTAAGCACACTGAGACTGGTAGGAGGAGTGGAGGCGCTGAAGGGGCTGGTCCAATACATGTAGTATATTTTTACTAGTAATCAGGAGGGACATCTCTGCTGCAGAGGCCTCCCATGAGAAGCAAGGGGTCCCAGTCCCACATCAGACCCACAATCCAGGGTTTCAGTGCTGGGAAGAGAAGCTCTTGTAACTTTAGCCTGCAAAAACCAGCAGGGACTGTGGCTGAGTGACAAGGAGGCTGCTGGAGACCCAGGCAGTCCCTCTTAAAGGGCCAGTGCACAAACTTACACAGACCCTCTCTGAGCTCCAGTGCTGGGACAACAGCTAGAGTGTGTGTGTGTGTGTGTGTGTGTGTGTGTGTGTGTGTGTGTGTGTGTGTGTGTGTTTTGTTTTGGGGGTTGGGGGTTCCAGGGACATATGGGGAGGAACTGAATTGTCTGGCATTGGAGCAAGAACTCAGGAGTGGCTTTCTCCTAGACAGGGGTGCTCACAGGGGTTATTGTTCCTATGCTGAGACCTCTCTCATGGCAGAGATAACTGGCAGTCTTTGAAGCTTAAAGTAGTATATGAGTAAAACCAATTAATGTGGATATAATATTTTTTCATGGCTACCTTTCAAGTTATCACCAATGCTCAATAAGTTTTGGTTTGGAGTAGTGCTGGTTTATTTATAATCCTATTCATGTGCTCTATTAAAAAGAAAAACGTTTTCACACATGAAAAATTGAGTCAAAACATTATTCGACATTCAAGTGAACTATGAAAGATTTGGGAGGCCATTTATGTCAATCAACATTCTGAGTAAAAGTATAAAAGTATTGACTGTAAGAGAGCCCAGACAGCACCTTCACCTTAAATCTATCCAGCTGAAATATAGCTATTTAATAAGGCAGTAATATAAATTTAAATTTTGAACTCTTAAGTAGAATTTATAGCCCCTATTTCCTATTCCTTGTTTCTAAGAAACAAATATGACACATGAAAAGAAAATTACATCTTAGACTTTCAGGTAGGATTTAAATTTGATTTATCCTTAATGAACATTGTGGCCTTCAGCAAACCACTTAATATTTCTGGGTTATAGTTTGCCTATATCCATCCATAAAATGTACACTTCAAACAGATGATCTCTAAGACCTTTACCTACTTCATTCTTAGAACCTCTGAAAATTCAAGCTCCTTGAACAATGTACTATGCTATAGAATTTTATTTACATGGAAAACAATATATAAAGTATATGCAAAGGAACAAATTATTGACCAAATCACTGACGGTTACTGTTTTGTCTATTGAAATTACCATGGAAGAACTAATGAGAATCATTGCACAAATTAAGTGAATAACGAACTAAGAGAAACTAAGAATAATTAACATTAAAGTAGTGTTGAGTGATAATCAATGTTTAATGGATTTTTCTTTTGCCTTACCAATATTAAGTATTATTTCAATAAACAGTTTAAAGCACATATAAATGCTCAGTAGAGCCAACTTAAAAATCTATTTGAAAGGTCGTAAGAGCCAACAAATAAGTTGTGTTTTTGTTTTTTTTTTTTTTACATAAAAAAAGATTTTATTTTAGGCATGGATTTACTTACCTTTCACAGTTGCACAATATCTCAGATGAATTTTAAGATGTAAATAACTTGCAATGGAAGTAAACCTTAAAAAAAAGGAAAATCACATTAAGTAGTTAGCATAGTATGAGTCTATCCCTTATTTATTTGTATGATGCTTGAGAAGAAAAACTAGCCAAAGGACTGATTGAATGCTCTGCACTACAGAGGTAGGTACTAAAGTATCGACGTCTACCACTTTGGGGCACAAATAATCATGGTGTTAATATTTGCCTAGCCAGAAAAATGCATATCAGTTCTGCATGTATTTATTGATCCCTCTCCTCTTCTTCTGTCCTTTTTCACTGAATGACCTTCATATTAACTGGAGAGGCAAAATCAATTTAAATCAAGTCATGTATTTAAATAATATATTTCAATTCTGTCATCAAAAAGGCAACTCAAAGTAGATAGAAAAGGCAGTTAAGTTGCAGTATGTTTAATAACTCATGATGGCAGAAATGAATTGGAGGATAACAATTTATTATTCTAGATATTTTGCAGTACATTTATCCTGCTTCATTATTTTTACGTGGGGTGTGATACAGGTGGCAGAGGCACATGGGGTAAAAAAAAACAAAAAACAAAAAAAAAAAAAACCTGTGTCTGCAAATTTAGCCCCACTCTCTGTAGATGGTTTTGAAACAGGAATTTTGGGGGGTTAAAAAAGTTTTAGGAAATTTTAGAAATTTTGGAAATTAAGGGGACCATGGAGGAAGCACAGGGCTGCAGAGCAGCAGAGGGTACATTTCCATAGAATAGAAAAGCTGAAAAGCTGCAACAGGTACATTTCCATAGAATGAGGGAGCTGGGAACAGCAGAAAGGTCTATATTTTCAAAATAAAGAGAAGGAAGCCCTTCATCCAGAAGGAGAAGAAGAAAGCCTAAAGGGACTAGGAAAACAATAAGGAAAGAGGGGGAAGAACCTCACATGTCCATCCTTTGAGCCCAGGAGTTACTATGGTAATCAGTCTAAGGGAATGGTGACCAATCAGAGGGGATATCAAGGCACCAGGATCTGCAGCCTTTATAAGCCATAGGGGAAAGGGAACTCAGTGGGACCCTTTCCCCCTCCCCATATGGGAGTCCGTTCTGTGGGACTCTTTTCCTCTCCCCACGTGGGAGTCTGTACTTGTTCTCCAATAAATGTCCACCTTTGCTATACCACTCTCTGTCCGTGGATTCATTCTTTGACTCTGGCGGACAAAGAATCCGGGTTCCAGTCCAAAAATTCTGTTTCAGTTTGTTACTAAGGAATTACCAGTTCAATGGTAATTTTACCACAGCACCACTGTTGGATGTAATGAAGTTGCAGGAACAGTTTTCTAGCAGGGGGGAAAAATCAATACACACATAGATCTCACTAGTGGCCATGAGCAGGGAATTGGCTTTTTTTCTTTTAGTAATATATGCTTAAGGTTCCTCCTTCAATACCTGGGATAAATTCCACTTATACATGGTGTATAATTCTTTTTATACATTGTTGAATTCAATTTGCTAATATTTTATTGGGAATTTTGGCATCTAGATTCATAAGCAATGCTGCTTTGTAGTTTTCCTTACTTAGAATCTCTTGGCCTGGTGTTGGTATTAAGATAATGCTGGTCTCATAGAATGAGTCAAAAAAGTATTCCCTTGACATCTATCCTCTGAAAAAGACGTTAGAAAATTGGTATGAATTTTTCTATAAATGATTGGTAAAATTTGTCATTGAACCATCTGTGCCTGGTCCTGTCTGTTTAGGAACATTATTAATTATAGGTTCAATGTCTTTAAGAGATATAGGCTTATTAGGATTATCTGTTACTTCTTGTGTGGACTTTGGCAAATTGTGTCTTTCAGGTTTGGTCCATTCCATCTATGTTATCACAGATTGTAAGGTGTTTTTCTCCTTTGGCTTCTTTCAGGATTTTTCTTTGTCTTTGATATTCTGTAGTTTAATAGTGGTATTGAAACAGGAATTTTGGGGGGTAAAAAAGACAGGTTTTAGGAAATTTTAGAAATTAAGGGGACCATGGAGGAAGCACAGGGCTGCAGAGCAGCAGAAAGTATATTTCCATAGAATAGGAAAGTTGAAAAGCTGCAATAGGTACATTTTCATAGAATCAGGGAACTGAGAACAGCAAAAGGTCTATATTTACAAAATAAAGGGAAGGAAGCCCTTCATCCAGAAGGAGAAGAAGAAATCCCAAAGGGAATAGGAAAACAATAAGGAAGGAGTTACTATAGCAACCAGTCTAAGGGAATAGTAACCAATCAGAGGGTATATCAAGGCACCAGGATCTGCAGCCTTATAAGCCATGGGGAAAAGGAACTCAGTGGGACCCTTGCCCCCTCCCTACGTGGGAGTCTGTTCTGTGGGACTCTTTCCCCCTCCTCACATGGGAGTCTGTACTTGTTCTTCAATAAATCTCCACCTTTGCTATACCACTCTCTGTCCGTGGATTCATTCTTTGACTCCGGTGGACAAAGAATCCGGGTTCCAGTCCAAAAATTCCATATCAGTATCTTAGGTGTAGTTTTGTTTTGTTTTGCATGTATCCCACTTGGTATTCTCTGAGCTTTCTGGATCTGTGGTTTGGTATCTGCGATAACTTAAGGAATTCTCAGTCATTATTGCTTCAAATATATATTCTGTTCCTTTATCTCTTCTGGTATTCCCATACATTATACTTTTAGTGTTGTTCCACACTCCTTGGGTTGTTTTTTTCAGTCTTTTTTTTTTTTTGTTTTGTTTTTTTTTTTGTTTGTTTTTGAGATCCTTTCATCCACCATGCCCAGTCTACTAGTAAGCGTATGACAAGCCTTCTTCATTTCAGTTACAATGTTTTGTTTTGTTTTTTTTTATATCAAGCTTTTCCCTTTTGGTTCTTTCTTAAGATTTGTGTCTCTCTGCTTACATTGCCCATCTCGTTTTTGCATACTGTCTACTTTACTATTAGAGCCCTTAATATATTAATCAGTTATTTTAAATTCCCGGTCTGATCATTCTAACATCCCTCCCACGTCTGATTCTGATGTTTGCTCTGTTTCTTCAAATACTGTTTTTTTTTTTTTTGTTTGTTTGTTTTTATTTTTTGTCTTTCAGTCTGTCTTGTAATGTTTTCTTGATCCCTGGACATGTCCCGGGTAAGACAAACTGCTGCAAACAGGCCTTAGTAATGCGGTAGTGAGGAGTGTGGGGAAGGTAAATGTTCCGTAGCTCTATGATTAGGTCTAAGTTCTTTACTGAGCCTGTGCCTCTGGACTGTGAACTTCATAAGAGTTTCTCAAGACTTTATTTCCCCTCCTCAGGTAGGCCAGGATGGCTAGATTGTGCTGGATTGAGTATTTCCCTTTTTCCACACCAGTTAGGCTCTGATAATGCCACAGTGGGTTAGGCTTTAAATCACGCATTTCCCCTGAGGGCAGGCTTTGTTAAAAAGAACAGAATTCTGTGATTTGTTTCCACATCATTCATTTCCCTTCCCACCTCTGGGCCAGAAGCAGGAAGTGATTTTTTTTTCTCTGGTATTTGCTGTGGGAATCCCAGAGATAAATTTCAGAATACTTGGGGGGCTGAGGGGCATGACTAGGTCTCCCTGAAGTTTTTAATTCTCAGCGTTTTCTGCACTGACCCTCTAGTAGTTCATCCATTCCAGTTCAGGTTTTCCCACCTGGCAGTGATTCCCCTGGTGGTCCACACCCAGCCTCCTCTGGTAAGCCTTGCCTTCAGGTATTTGCCTGTGGGCCTGTATGTCTCTTCAATCTTGGGGCAGCAGTCTGCGCTGTGTCCTTTCCTGTCATGGATCCAAAAAGAGGCCTTATTTTGTTTTGTATTAGTTTGTTCAGCTTTTTATTCCTTTTTAGGGCAGAGTGGTAACTACCAATTTAATACAAGTGGAACTGGAAACTGAAAGTCCAGAATTATTTTTTAGGATTTAATTTGTAATAAGCACTTGGAATAGGGTATACTTTAAGCATGATATGTAGTTACCTAATACATATCATAGTTAATACATATGGCATATCCTATATAATAAAAGGCTAATATGCAAATTGGCTGTATGGCGGAATGATCCATCTATGAGGGGCACTGACCACCAGGGGACAGGCGCTCAACTCAGGAGCTGCCCCCTGGTGGTCAGTGTGCTCCCACAGAGGGAGCGCCACTCAGGTAGAAACCAGGCTTACAGCTGGTGAGCACAGCGGCCATGGCGGAAGCCTCTCCCGCCTCCGCAGCAGCACTAAGGATGTCTGCAGGGAGCGGGCCTAAGCCATTAGTCGTACATCTCCTGAGGGCTTCTGGACTGCAAGAGGGTGCAGGCCGGGCTGAGGAAGCCCCCCCCCGCAAGTGCATGAATCTTGTGCACCAGGCCTCTAGTCTATATATATAAAAGCTTAAGCAACTGTCCAACTATTCGACCGTTTGACTGGTAGCTATGATGCACACTGACCACTAGGGGACAGATGCTCTGACCTGTAGGTTAGCTTGTTGCTGGGGTCCGGCTGATCAGGACTGGGTGAGATGGGCCAGACACGTCCTGGAACCCTCCCGTGGTCCCTCCCCAGCCCCAATTGTGCACCGGTGGGGTCCCTCGGCCTGGCCTGTGCCATCTTGCAATCTGGGACCTCTCAGGGGATGTCAGAGAGCTGGTTTCAGCCTGATCCCCACAGGCTAGGCCGAGGGACCCTACCAGTGCACGAATTCGTGCACTGGGCCTTTAGTTTAAATGTATTATTGTATAATTTGCATGTTACTATAATGCATTAGTGTATTATGTATGTACTTTTTGATATATTCTTTTAATGTACTACCATAATTGTTAACATATCATAAAATTTTCCATGTATTATATAGTACTATTATTTTACTATACAGAATTACTATTTAGTGGTAAGTAGATTCCTTTTTAACCCTTTGCACTCGCTTGCTTTTTTCTCGATTCCTTTATTCTACTCAGGATTTAATTTTTTAAATACTCCAGATTTTACAAAGCACAGCAGTAGAATAAAAAATGAGTTTCTTTTCATACAAACTTATTTATTTGGATTTTTTTATATTTCAAATTATTGATACATTCAAAGAGTATAAAAAGAGCTGCTACTGATGCTAACCGTGTTGAGTCACACTCGACATCCGAGTGCAAAAGGTTAAAGTACATTTATTAAATTATGACATACACTAGAGGCCCGGTGCATGAAATTCATGCATGGGAGGGGGTGTCCCTCAGCCCAGCCTGCACCGTCTCCAATCTGGGACCCCTTGAGGGATGTCCAACTGCCCGTTTAGGCCCAATCCCAGTGGGCCTAAACGGGCAGTCAGACATTCCTCTCACAATCCAGGACTGTTAGCTCCCAACTACTCGCCTGCCTGCCTGCCTGCCTGATTGCCCCTAACCGCTTCTGCCTGCCAGCCTGATCAACCCCTAACCACTCCTTTGCCAGCCTGATCGATGCCTAACTGCTCTGCTGCTGGCCCAATTGCCCCTAACTGCCCACCCTTGCCAGCCTGGTCACCCCTAACTGCCCTCCCCTGCAGGCTTGGTCCTCCCCAACTGCCCTCCCCTGCAGGCCTGGTTGCCCCTAATTGCCCTCTCTTGCCAGCCTGGTCCCTCCCAACTGCCCTCCCCTGCAGGCCTGATCAGCCCCTAACTGCCCTCCCTTGCCAGCCTGGTCCCTCCCAACTGCCCTCCCCTGCAGGTCTGATCGGCCCCAACTGCCCTCCCTTGCCTGCCTGGTCCCTCCCAACTGCCCTCCCCTGCTGACCATTTTGTGGCGACCATCTTGTGTCCACATGGGGGTGGCCATCTTGTGTATTAGAGTGATGGTCAATTTGCATATTATCTCTTTATAGAATACCAAACAACATACAAAAAAATAACTAACTAAATAAGACACATAAGTTTTAATACAGTGAACACATTCATGTGAGCAACACTCAGATAAAGAAAGAGAATATTATCAGAGCACAGAAGTCCCTCTGTACCCCCTTATAAGGAAGGGTGGACTCTCTAATGGCACCTCTTCTTTGACTTCTAACAGCCTATAACTGCTTTCACCTGTTTTTGAACTTTATATAAATGAAGACAAACAGTTTTCTTTTGTGACTGGCTTCCTTTGCCTTAAATTCTGCTTGTAAGATTCATTTATTTTGTATGTAGCAGTGGCTCATTCATCTTCATTGCTGAATTGTGTGTATAAACTACAATCAATTTATTCTTCTCATTACATTGGAAAAGACTGCTAAGATAATGTTTATTAGACATATAGAAAGCATGCATGCTTGTGTCATATCTAATCTTTCAAAAACTCACCAGAAGGATGATGTTTGTTTTGGGATTTTATAGATAGATATTCATTATTTGATTGACATTCTCTCTATACTTACTTTTCTAAAAATCACTTTTTAATGAATGAGCTTTGATTGTATCAAATGATTTACTGTATCTATGATCATACTAATCACTGATGATTTTCCTCTGTTTTTCTGTTAATATGAAGAATTTGGTGGCTATATAATTAAGGAATTCAGAACAAAAAAAATCTTTTCCTCTGTGAAAATAATTGCTATGCATAATATGCTATAGTAAAATTCAACATTGATAATGATTTCAGAAAAATGGTTGTTTACATGGATATTCATGACTGGTTTCATTAGAAAATTAATAGACTGATTTATAATCTTTATCTGCAGATGAAGGAATGGCTCTCAGTAAGCTGGGAAACTGGTTCTAGGAAATTCACTATTTGTGACTTTGAGAAAATTATAAAATTGTGGCTTTCATCCACAATATTAACAAAATGAATTGGTCTCTAAAGTACATAAAATATTAATTTTTCCTGATCTGAGACCAAGTACACCACAAAAGGAAAGTATATGCTATCTATAAAATACCTAGTTCCAAGTTATAATTGAAAGACAGTTTTATTATGCCCATGTATATTCAGAATTCAATAGGATATTAAATTTCTCTATTGGGATTATAAAAGCTAGGAGGAATTCTTGATTAGAAAAAGTGTGATTAAACTATATTACTGATTTCTTTGCAGAATAGGAATGATATGTTTAACATGCAAATATTTAAATTTTCATTTTTTCTTGAGGATTATTCTTTCCATTTTTTCTTGTAAATATAATTGCACTATCTCAGTAAGTTTCCCCCACCCCTCAACACCATAGTTTTTAAAGAACCAGGTGATGAGTAATTTTTTTTCATCTATACATGTTACGTATGTGCCAAACAATGTGCTGGGCATCATCGCTATAGATGTGGAGCTCTCTGCCCTCCAGAAGCTTCCATTCAAGTGCATATGTCTCCTAATACTCAAAACTAGGGTTTCACTGAATAAAAAATAAATAAATAAAAAAATAAAAATTAAGAGGATTGTAGTGCTTTATAATCCAGAGTCAAATAAAAGAAATATAGTGTGAACCCTTAAATCATTTTTTAAGATGAAATTAATTTTTTATATCCTTTTTTGAACATAAAAGGGATTGACTTCTGAAGTGATAGCCAACAGGTGAATTTGAAGTGATGTATGTAATATTTGGAAGGAATACATCTGGTGCCAGTTTACCAGGATTGATAGCATAGCTTATCCAAAAAGTGACAAACTAATGTTTTCTAGCTTTGCGAAGTCAAATCTAAAAATTTGGTGCTGAAAGTGCTAACATCTTTATAACTATACTAGAGGCCTGGTGCATGAATTCGTGCATGGGTGGGGTCCCTCTGGGTGGCCTGCAGGGATTGGGCCAAAACCTGCAGGTCAATACTGTCTTCAGCTTCTACCTGCTGCCCCTGCTCATCCCAGCCCCACTGTGCCTGCCGCGGATTTGTGCCCAATCAGTCCCAATCGGGAGACGCTTGCGCTGCCACAGCGGTGCTTGCTAGCCATGAGCCCTGCATCTGGAGCCCTCCCAAGGGGAGTGGCCTGTGGGATCAGGCTGAAACTGGCTCTCTGACATCTCCCAAAGGGTACCAAATTGCAAGAGGGTGCAGGCCAGGCTGAGAGACCCCAACGGAGCATGATGGTGCTGGGGCGGTTCAACAGGAGGGCCCCAGGGCATGTCCAGCTCATCTTGCTCAGTCCCGATCAGCCAGACTCCAGCAGCAAGCTAACCTACCAGTCGGAGCATCTGTCTCCTGGTGGTCAGTGCATATCATAACGACTGGTCAACCAGTTGACTGTCTGCCCCCTGGTGGTCAGTGCATGTCATAGCAAGCAGTTGAGCATCGTTAGCATATCATTAGCATATTACTCTTTGATTGGCTGTTCGGTTGTTCCACCGTTCGGCCTACTTGCATATTACCTTTTATTATATAGGATTACTATGTAGGATTATTATATAGGGTGTATTAGCAGATATAAAGCTCGCCCAAATTGATTCTTTTGTTTTTTTGTGCTACCCACTAATCAGGAAACAAAACCCTATTGTGCAAGATGTATATTGTTATTTTATGATATATATCATTTCTTTTATTGGCAGAGTAGGCATATGGCCATGTCTATATTAGGTTTAATATTTTAATAAAACATTTTGGGAAAAGAAATGCACTACTTGATTCCCATACTGTACATTTTTCTGTAGATATCCTACCTTCGAAAATAAAAAATATATACCTTTAAAATATAGAAATAGTTTGGTAGACTCAAGATATATTTGGCAGTACATTTTACAGAAGTGGTTAAAGACTCATCTATGAAAATATATTATCAAATACTTTTATTTATTTAACTGTGTTATGTGAGTTCTTTTTTAAAAATGACTTTCATATTTCCATCAAGAGGTCTTAGTGATAGAATTCCCCATGCTTTTCCTTGGTTTTAAAAAGGCTTAGCAAAGAAATATATTGCTGTGATGTGACTTGAAGTGCTATTTTAATACAGAGCTCTCAAATTTCTGACTTATGAGATCTATGGGATTCAGGCCATGTTTTTTTTTTTTTTGTTTTTTTTTTTTTAAATCTATTATTTGTCTTTATAACGCATAGTATGGAATCCAAAATATCTTCCTATGCCTCAATAGAACAGTGTCTAAAGCTATAATTTTTTCCTAACTCAAAATGTCTAGAATGTTTTGTTTAAAAGAACCACTCAGTCATGAGAGAGATGTTGCTTAAATGTAACTTTGTATTTTAATGTTTTACTGCCTTGCCTCTTATTTTGCCTAGATTTCCCTGAAGTCAGTGGGCCTCATCTGTGTAAGATTTTTCAGGTGGCTTGAATTTATGCACTTAACATTGGGAATTCTGCCTACTTTAACAGGGCACTCAACTAGCCTTGCAGAAGTAGTGTACAGAGATTGGTACCTTCATTGAATATTCATTTCACATAATGGCTCATTCTTAAGAATGTGCCATGAATAGAATTTCTTAAAAACTGCGCCTTCCTAAGAATCTATTTCAGGACTGCATTTTTACCATAGGATTATAAAGGCACTGTTGTCTTTAGGAAGGGAGAAATAAGGCATGTAGATTAACATTTTGTTTAATCCTACAATACGGTGTATGAATTAAATTAATTAGAAACAATAGAAGCATTCTTTTCCTATTATATGTGTTTATTTAAAATTATACAATGTAATTTCTGATCTTGTTGCATTAAATAAGTCAGTAGAATATTTGAACTTTGAACCTTTATATTGTGTAAACTTTGATATTTGCTTTATCTGAAATAAAATTGGAATTTTACAGCATGTCTCTAGTCTAGTTAATTTTCCTAGGGGATTGTATCTATGTTTGTCTGCTGGTAATGGTGTCCTGGATACAGTAAACTGTAAGATGCTTCTTCATTTACATCCGGCTAGTTGTGTCCAGAGCATGCCCTTCCATGCCACTTTACAGTAAAAATTAACTTATGTTGAAAATGATAGGTTCCTTAAACAATAATATTTTTCAAGTGATTGCGAGTCACAGAAATATCCTATCTAATAAAAGAGTAATATGCAGATTGACCATCACTCCAACACACAAGATTGCTGCCCCCATGTGGTCAAAGATCCTGCCCCTATGTGGACACAGGATGGCCACCACAAGATGGCCAGCAGGGCAGGGCAGTTGGGAGGCACCAGGCCAGCAGGGGAGAGCAGTTGAGAGGGACCGGGCCTGCAAGGGAGGGCAGTTGGGGGCAATCAACCCTGCAGGGGAGGGCAGTTAGGGGTGACCAGGCCGGCAGAGGAGAAAAGTTGGGGGCAAACAGGCTGGCAGGGGAGCAGTTAGACATCAATCAGGCTGACCTGGGAATGGTTAGGGGGTGATCAGGCTGGCAGGCAGAAGCAGTTAGGGGCAATCAGGAAGGCAGGCAGATGAGCAGTTGGGAGCCAGCAGTCCTGGATTGTGAGAGGGATGTCCGACTGCCCGTTTAGGCCCGATCCCACCGGGGTCCCAGATTGGAGAGGGTGCAGGCTGGGCTGAGGGACATCCCCCTTCCCCCCCGCAATGCACGAATTTCATGCACTGGGCCTCCAGTAATATCATAAAAAGCAAAGTTTCACAATGTTATAAACTTAAACTGTTATTGATTCCACTTAATGAAATAAAGAGTTTTGAACTTAGAATGCAGATGTTTGTTGGTTCTGAAATTTTAGGGGTAATTCAAACTTAATTCTCATTTCCCTTTAAAATAAAACAAATAAAACAAAACTACCTGTCTGCTTTATCAGAGATAAACACCAATATGAACAGCACTGTGGCTCTATAAGGAAAAAAGGTCTTCTCTTCGTTAGCTGTCCCACTCCTTACTACAGCTTTGTATGTAATGGACCATATTCTGAGATCCTACTTCTCAGTCTTTACACTTTTTATTACAATGGAAAAAAGGAAGAAATATCTGCCCATTTCTTCTTAAGACTTTGTAGCACCTACGTTTTAGCACACGAATAACTGAATAACCTACTGAAACAACTTATTTTAATAGAGGGTGCATTTTATAATTATTTAGTTTCATAAACAGTTTTTGCACACAAAAAACCCCAAGCCATTTGAGTCTGGCTTGGGGTTTTTTGTGCCAAGTCTCTTCACAACTATCAAATAATTGTTACATAAGAATTAAAAGAAAAACATATGTTATCAGTTAACAACTATAATAAAATCATGATGTTAAATGTTCTTTTCTTTAGAGAAGATGATTTTATTAGTATTCTGAGATCATCAGAGTATTGAACAATTTCATTTTTCCAGCTATATTTCTGAAAGGTTATAAACAATTTCTAGAAAGAAGTCCAAAATAGCAAATGCTATTTACAGAGCTTTCAAAATCTAGGAACAAATGTCTAATTTCCTATTGTCTTAGTTTTGGGTTTTCCCCAAAGCAGACATGAGATAAAAACTTGGATACAGGTACTGTATTTATAATGAATCAAAGAAATAAAAATGAAGGAATAGGGAAATGATATGAGAAGAGAAAAAAAAGCCATTACAGGGTGTATTCATGAGTGGGTTATCAGGGTTCAGTTCTGCTGTGCTCCCTCTGATAAATCATGTTGGTTGTGCCTCAGAATTGTGTCACTGAGGAAAAGTAAAACACAATATTTGTTCTCCACAGTTTCAGATATGGAGTGCTTTGTCAAATATAACCCACTAATATATATATATATATATATATATATATAGATATATATATATGTATATGTATATATATATATATATATATATATATATATATATATATATTAGTGGGTTATATTTATATTTCAGAGAGGAAGGAGGAGGGAAAGAGAGATAGAAACATCAATGATGAGAAAGAATCATTGATCGTCTGTCTCCTGCATGCCTCCTACTGGGGATTGAGCCCATAACCCAGTCATGTGCCCTTGACTGGAAAGGAACCCAGGACCCTTCAGTCAGATATGCTTGTGCCCAATAATGATTCCATTCTGTCACTGGCACTTCAAAATGGCAGCTGTATTCAGTGCCTGAAATAAAAGCATGAAATGAGAGGGTTAGTTAAATCTATTTGTTTCTACAAAGAGTGACCATTATTGATATTCAATACCTTTCTCTATCTCCATTTTAGAAACCCATAATCTTAGTGAGCACTTCTTTGTTTTAGTTCCATTGCCTAGTAGGGTGACACAATTTTTCATTCCTGAGGTTTCTAAGCCTCCAGTTACATTGTCATCAACCTATGATTGTTGCAAAAGTTCACTTACTCTCATTAAATGTGTAGAAGTACTAAGAGGTGTCCCAGTGAAATGCCCACCCCCCAGGCACATTCTCCATGCTCTCATTTTGTAGTAGCAACTCTAATATCTCACGTGCCAGTTATGGGAATATGCCTCTCCGATCTCACACTGCTGGGAAATTTAATTGTCTGAAATTAAGTCCATGTTCCCTTTAGGTTATTTCCAGCCAATGGTTGGGCATAGAAGGGATATTAAGGCAGACCCATTCCTGAGAAGTGCCAGACTCCTCTGATAAGCAACTTTGACTCAAGAGCTCCCCGGCAGTCTTGTTAAATCTATTAGAATTGCACGGTGTCTGAGATGCTTCTACCCAATCTTCCTTTGTCTTCTCTTCTTCACCTGGGATTAACTCTTCATCTTAGGCTTCTAGCTCCCCCTGCCTCATTTTCACTCCTTTGTCCATTTTCCTAAAACAGATATTGTCATATGAAATCTCTTGCATGGCTCATCCTGTCTTGGTGTCTGTTTCTTGGAGGACCTCACACCGCACAAGCGATACTAGAACAATAAGCATAAGAAGCGTCCATAGCAGAGGTAGAGAAGGATGGATGTTTAAAGCAGGAGTATAGGTGTGTTGTCTCAATTACTGACATTTCCAAAGGGCCATCTCAGCTTCAGACATTCCTCTGCCCCAGTTGCTTGAGGTCTTTGCTGCAACCTAATAATCATCATGGTTTAACTTCTTTCCAATCCTGCTTTGTCTCTGCCTTTCTGGTGTGGTTCCTGATACCAATCTCCAATAAAACTCTTGCATGGAAATCTCCATTTTGAGGAGCCCAATCTATAATTTTGTAATGCAACTTCCTCCTCTATCTTTACTATAAAGTCTTCTATAATGTTTATATTGTTCACTAATGCTTTTGTGTCCTCTCCTCTCTTATGGATCAAAAAAAGTTTTTAAATTTTCTATTTGAACAGGTTTTTACTTGTTGCTAGGGTAGTATGGCAACTTCTAAGATCTTTACATGAGAATCTGGAAACCAAAGTTCTTCACATTCCATTTTATTAATGAACTAGTAGCCCATTTGCACGAAGATTCATGCAATAGACCTTCATTCACCTGGCTGCCTGCACCAGTTTTCTGCCAGCACCGGGGACCCAGGCCTTGGCTGTGGCCACTGCCTTCTGCCTTCTTTCAGGGTCCAGGCTTGGCCCTGGGCGGTGGCCTTGGGCTCGGCTGCACCCAGCGTCCCTGCTACCCGATCTCAGGAGCCAGCCGACCCCCCAGGTCGGCTCGCTCCTGCGATCGGCACAGGCACCCCGCTGGCGCCCAAGGCCAGGAAAGCCTCGGGCGGCTTTCCTGGCCTTGGGCTCCGCCGCACCCCAGCGTCCCTGCAACGGTTTCCTGGTGGGCGTGGTCGATGGGCGTGGCTTGGTTGGTGGGCGTGGCTTGGGCGTAGCGAAGGTGCGGTCAATTTGCATATTTGTCTATTATAAGGTAAGATGCTTTAAGGATAACCAATGAGATGTGGTATCAGAGTTGTTTAAAAATTCCTCCCCAGCCTGGCCAGTGTGGCTGAGTAGTTGAGCATCGACCTATGAACCAGGTGGTCACGGTTTGATGGTTTGATTTCCAGCCAGGGCATATGCCCAGGTTGCAGGCTTGATCCCAAGTAGGGGGCGTGCAGGAGTTAGCTGATCGACGATTCTCTCTCATCATTGATGTTTCTATCTCTCTCTCCCTCTCTAAAATCAATAAAAATGTATATTTAAAAATAATAATTAAAATTTCCTAAAAAAAAAAAAAAAGAAAACAAAACAAAACAGTTCCTCCCCAATCAAAAGAAATCCTGGAGGAAAATGCCAGTTTTGTCTTTTGACATGATTTTGTCATGCCTTGAACAGCAGTCCCTTGCAATGGGCAGAAAAGTTCCAGAAGGAAAGCCCAATTGCTCAGGATGGCATATTAGAAAAACGTAAGGATCTGAGGTCTTGAAGTTATTTTCGAAACCTCCTGACTTTGTATTATGATAATAATACCTCTTGTTTATGTCAAATTAGTGTCTGTTATTTGCAATTACAAATATTCAAATGGATGCCATGGATTAACAAGATAAATTTAATAGAAATATGTTTATAGATAAAATATGAGAGGTTACTGTTTAATAAAATAAACTGTAAACATAAATAATAAATAAACATAGTTAAACTAAGCCTAGTTTAACCTTTTGACTCCACTTGATTTTCCCCCAAAAAAGATAGGCAGTTATTTGGGCAGGTGTACAGAGTAAAAGAAATACAGATGAAAGAGTTACTATTTGGAGATACAATCAATTAATATGGATAAATCATGTCAACAAGTCTCATTCATTTTCAATTAAATGTTGGCAGATTACCCTTCTTGCATGAAACTGGTCGCTGCTCAATGTTTTACTTACTTTTGTCGCACTTTCCCCTCTAAGAAGTGGGGAAACTTAAGTGCTTGGCCTGTGTTTCATTCCTTTTTTCTTTTTGTTAAGTGGAGACTTGACCTTAACCTCTGTTTCTAAATACAGCATTGCTTTTTCTTTCCATGGCTACTGACCATGATTTTATTTACTGGTGGAAAATACAACCCTAGGAGAAAAGTGAGACACAAAACAGACGGGGCAAGCTCTAGAGCATTGAATCCAAGTGCCAGGGATAGCTTGTAAAAGTATGGTTGCTGTGGCTTCTGAATGCTTATTCAGTGCTCTCTTATCAAAATATAATTCCTCATGCTTCATTTCTGAAATGAGACAGGGTTGCAGAATTTTATTCTAGAGCAAGAGAAATTTTTTTTTTTTAATTTCTTTATTGATTAAGGTGTCACATATTTGTCCTCATCCCCCCATTCCCATCCCACCCCTCTCCCCACGCATGCCCCAATCCCCTGTTGAACTTAACCGTTGGATAGGCTTATATGCATGCATACAGGTCCTTTGGTTGAACTCTCCCCCTCCCCCCACCCTCCCCCTACCCTCCCCTATCCTCCCTCTGAGGCCCGATAGTCCGATCGATGCCTCCTTGCTTCTGGTTCTGTTCTTGTTCCTCAGTCTATGTTGTTCATCATTTCCCCTAGATGAGCGAGATCATATGTCACTAGATATATACTAATAAGAACTGAATGTGAGACGAGCAATACTAGTTATGCTGACAGGCAAATGAATCAATCTGTAGCGAGCTTCCCCCTGGACCAACAGTTCTTTTGAGACCCAATTTCAATGTCCAGTAGTTCCTTATGTGTACATGTCAGCACTGACCCCTCAGCTCTGGATGGTGGACAAATGGTGGTAATGGAGGTCCGACTCCCTCTGGTTTGGTCTCGGCCGAACCCAGGGGCACGGCGTCACCCGGACTAAGGGGCACATGGCCTCACCCATACCCAAGGGGCGCGTGTTCTCACCCGGGCCTGGGACCCAGCCTCACCCGGATGGATCCAGGGGCGCACGGCCTCACCCGGACCCAGGATCTGGCTTCACCCGTACCCAGGGACGCTTGGCCTCTCCCAGACCCAGGGGCACGTGGCCTCACCCGGCCCTAGGTGCACGAGGCCTCATCCGGATCCAGGGATACATGGTCGCACCCGGACCCAGGGACGCTTGGCCTCTCCCAGACCCAGGGACACTTGGGCTCACCCGGGCCTAGGTGTACGAGGCCTCACCCGGATCCAGGGACACATGGTCTCACCCGGACCCAGGGGCGCTTGGCCTCTCCCAGACCCAGGGCCACTTGGGCTCACCCGGGCCTAGGTGCACGAGGCCTCATCTGGATCCAGGGACGCATGGTCTCACCCGGACCCAGGGACGCTTGGCCTCTCCCAGACCCAGGGGCACGTGGCCTCACCCGGGCCTAGGTGCACGAGGCCTCACCCGGATCCAGGGACACATGGTCTCACCCGGACCCAGGGATGCTTGGCCTCTCCCAGACCCAGGGCCACTTGGGCTCACCCGGGCCTAGGTGCACGAGGCCTCACCCGGATCCAGGGACACATGGTCTCACCCGGACCCAGGGACGCTTGGCCTCTCCCAGACCCAGGGCCACTTGGGCTCACCCGGGCCTAGGTGCACGAGGCTTCACCCGGATCCTGGGACACATGGTCTCACCCGGACCCAGGGACGCTTGGCCTCTCCCAGACCCAGGGCCACTTGGGCTCACCCGGGCCTAGGTGCACGAGGCCTCACCCGGATCCAGGGACACATGGTCTCACCCGGATCCAGGGACGCTTGGCCTCTCCCAGACCCAGGGCCACTTGGGCTCACCCGGGCCTAGGTGCACGAGGCCTCACCCGGATCCAGGGACACATGGTCTCACCCGGACCCAGGGACGCTTGGCCTCTCAGACCCCGGGGCACGTGGCCTCACCCGGGCCTAGGCGCACGAGGCCTCACCCGGATCCAGGGACACACGGTCTCATCCGGACCCAGTGATGCCTGGCCTCCCCCAGACCCAGGGGCACGTGGCCTCACCCGGGCCTAGGCGCACGAGGCCTCACCCGGATCCAGGGACACACGGTCTCACCCGGACCCAGGGACGCCTGGCCTCCCCCAGACCCAGGGGCACGCGGCCCCACCCGGGCCTAGGTGCACGAGGCCCCACCCGGATCCAGGGACACATGGTCTCGCCCGGACCTAGGGGTGCGTGGCCTCTCTCAGACCCAGGGGCACGTGGCCTCACCTGGACCTAGGTGCACGAAGCCACCCGGACCCAGGGGCGCGTTACCTCTCTCAGACCCCTGGTCGCGTGGTCTCACCCGGATCCAGGGGCTCACGGCCTCACCCGTACTCGGGACCCAGCCTTACCCGGATCCAGGGGCCCACGGCCTCACCCGGACCCAGGGTTCAGATTCGCCTGGACCCAGGGGCACATGGCCTCACCCGAACCCGGAATCCAGCTTCACCTGGACCCAGGGGCGCGTGGCCTCACCCAAACCCAGGGGCGTGAGGCCTCACCTAGACCCAGAGGCGTGTGACCACATCTGAGCCCAGAGGCTCGCAGGCTCGCCTGGACTCGGGTCTCAGTGGGGTTTCGTCTTCTTGATCCCAATTCCTGTTGGTCAATTCCCTCTCAGCAATTCCTTCGGTCATTTTCTCAGAGCTCCAGGGCGGCTGCCGCAGAACTTGTTGGGCGGCGGACTCGGCAAGGCTCTGGTGTGCCCGGTGCCCGGCGGTGGGCTGGTCCGGTGTCGCTGCGTCGGCCCTTGGGTCTGCAAAGGTGGCCAGTCGCTGAGCGTGCGCACCTGGCCACTTCAGGGCATTGAGATTCTTGAAGGACTCGGAGGTCAGCAAGCACGGAGTCTCCCTCCCCATGTCTCCCAGGGGCTCGTCTGTCCGTGCTCGGCAGCGAGTGGAGCCGTCCCCTCAGCCGGAGACCGCCGGGGGAACTGCGCCAAGCACGTTCCAGGCCGCCATTGTGTCGCCTGAGCCATAGTTCTTAAAGTGTGGACTTTGGGTCACCGGCATCAGCATCATCCTGCGTACCCCTCTCTTTTATTCTAGTTGTAGAGCATCTGCTCAGCCAGCCCCCCGGTCTTTCTGGCTGGTGTCTGCTCTGCTCTCCCATCGTAGTCTCAATATTGTTGTGGTAGGCAACGATCAGGCTGCCGCCCTATGTCTCCATCTTGGTCCTCCTTTGTACAGTTAAGTCTTGATTGTTGTTGGTGTCACTGGGAGGAATTGTCCTCCAGGCCAATTGGCCGTGAGGACCCTCTTTGTCCATATAGGAAGAGTTGCTGTGCAGGAGACATGTTTGTGGGCCGGGTCTTGATGCAGCAATGCCTTGGCGCTCACTGAGTCTGCCTCTAGAATGCCTCCCTTATGCAAGTGATTGAAATCTGGTGTCATCTCCCACCAACCACTAGATGCCCTCGTTTCTGGGTCTCCAATGTAGTGTGGGTCAGCCACTACCTGAGGCACTCAGCAGGAAAAAGCTTCTGCTCAGCTTGGCTGGGGCGGAGCTACAGGGTGGAGCCTATAACCTTGGCTTCCTGTCAGCCCCGCCCTAAGAGGCTCCTGTGTCTGTGTCCCTCTGTATTCCTTGCAAACACCTCTGAGAGAAACGCGCCCTGGAGTTTCGCCCACTGCCAAACAGTCCAGTCCCTCCCCTAATGAATCTGGACTCCCAGATTCTCGCCTGGAACTGGGTTTCAGTGTAGTTGGAACTGGGTCTCAGCGCAGTCTGGCGTCCCTGTCTCCTTCCCAGCAGGGCCACCCAGTGGCGCAGGCAAAAGTCTGTCCTCTGCGCACCTTCCAGTGAGCGCGTCTGGAGCCGCCGCTTCTCTGTGCCTCCGCCACCACAGCCCAAATTCATTCCACCCGGGGTGCGCCTGGCTTCCCAGGGTTTCGCCCGGAACTGGGGTTCAGTGCAGTCGGAACTGGGGTTCAGCACGGTCCTGAGCTTATGTCTCCTTCCCGCTCAGTGGCGCAGGCAACAGTCCGTCCTTTGCGCCCCTTCCCGTGCGCGCCTCTGGAGCTCTGCCTTCCCCCGCTCCTCTGTGCCTGCGCCCCACAGCCCAGATTCATTCCCCCAGCCTGCGCCTGGCTTCCCAGGGTTTCGCCCGGAACTGGCGCTCAGTGCAGTCGGAGCCGGCGCTTAGCGCACTCCGGAGCCTTTATCTCCTTCCTGCCAGTGAACGCCGGCCAGGCCGTCAGCCGCCCCTTCCTCTCTGGCTCCATCCTCCCCGCAGGCGCGCGTGCTCGTGTCTCCGCCAGTTTCTCCATACCTCAGGCTTTTACGGCTCCCCCAATTGTCCCCGTGGCCTTCTCCTTCCCCCCAGCTGTGGGCATTTCAGTCCGCCAGCTCTCCTGTGGTTCTGGACGATGTCCGTTCTGACCTCTAGTTGTGCCTTTGAAATTGTTGTGCCCGGCTGCAGGTTAGGTGTTTCACCTATGCCGCCATCTTGGTTTCTCCAAGAGAAATCTTTTTATACAGAATGAGTCTGGGCCCAGCTCCTCCTCCTCCTCTTCCTCCTTCTCCTCCTCCCTCTCAAATTATTTAAAATATGTACAACTTCAGTGAAATTCATACCAAGTAATTAACTTACATTTTTTGTTGTTGTTAATCCTCACCCAAGGATATTTTCTCCATTGATTTTTAGAGAAAGTGGAAGGGAGGAGGGATGGGAAAAGAAAGAAAGGGAGAGAAACATGGAGGTGAGACACATTGATTAGTTGCCTTCCACCCAGGCCCTGACCAGGGCTAGGGGTCAAACTTGCAATCCAGGTACATGCCCTTGACCAGAATGGAACTGTGACCCTTCAGTGTGTGGGCCAGTGTTCTAACCATTGAGAACACTGGCCAGGGCTGTCTTACAATTTTTTAAAGCATCCATTTTATTATCTTGATAACCAAAGCAACATTTTCTAAACCTTTAGTAACTATGTTTTCTATAAAGAAGTTAAGTTCAGTTTTTTTCCATTATGTAAAGTATATTCCAATTGATGCTTAGTATAAAAGGTAGCTGCATAAACATTTTGATTTTTTATACATTATAAAATAATACTTTATAATGTAAACTTACTGTTTAAGTTCCATTGGGGAGATATTGGGTGATTCGTTACTTTGGAGATGTTTAATTTTGAACAGAGGAAAAGAAGAAGAGAGGTGAGGCTGTAATACATTTATCTGCATGTATCTTCTTGTTAGCTGTGGTGAAATATTAGAACAACAGGACCAATGTAATTATTTAAATATATGATCATAAATCATTCAGGACAGAACAGCATTGAGCCAGCTAAGCATTGAGTGAAGAATTATTCTTATTTGGGAGTAGCTCATTGTTAACAAGAAGGTAAATTGGAAGCTACTCCAGGGAACAGTATTCTCTCAGGAGGAACCCTAGAGAAATACCGCTCTAATATGAGAAATTTGCCAGACCAGTAAAAACATATGACTCCGAAATTATTTTGCTAATATGAAGTTTAATAATTCAATCATGTAGTCTAGCTCATAAAGTTATTCTTAATTTACAATGTTGTGTTAATAAGATATAGAATATGCACAAAGACCTAAGTTCCAGAAAAATCATATTTTAATAAAATAGTATGTAATCCTTCATTCAGTAAATCTCTAAGCAGAAATGCTTACAGGCCCAAAAATTGTAGGCTGAGCTGTTTAAAATATTGTTGTTGAAAAGTTAATAAAAATATTCAAAAGAAAGACAGCAAACTCAATGAATGACTAGAAGTAAAGTCCTCAATAGGGGTAAGAACTAATATTTATACCTGTTACACCTAGGAAGTAAAAAGTTGCTTTTCATATAAAGAGTCTAAATTCATGTCTTCAATCACAGATTAGATCATCAACTCTGAACTTTTCTGTTCTACTGGATGGATTTACAAGATAGTTCCACAAGAAAGAATCGGGTCATAGAAAGACTTTTTCTTGCTTAAATATCAATGCATTTTCTGTTACTTTTGCACTATTGTTATTAAAATGATAGTCCAAATGACAATTTTTTTGTTATATTTTACATTTGGAAAAATCAATGACTTGAATCTATTAAAGCTGATCACAGTACAAGATACTTAACTATGCAAATAATTATAATGTATGTAGATTAGTCTCTCAAGACCTTAGTTTCTACATCTGTAAAATAAGGCATTTAGATTCAATGAATTCTAATATTGCTCACAATTTTGAAAATACTGAGAATATTATTTCTACAAAATAGAGACTTGAAGTTGAGTGTAGCCATCCAAAGAGGATGAAGGTCAGAACACAAAACAAAACCCAAAATCAAACAAGCAAACAGTAGCAGCAAGACACAAACAAACAGAAACACATTTAAAAAAAAAGAGAATTTAATTAGTTACTGAGTATATATTTTTGTCATTTATAAGATATTTCACAGAATGAAATTAGCTATTGAATTAATGTAATTATTAAATATATTTCTATAGTTTTATCTTTTCTCTTAAAAACCAATTTTGGAAAAATCTGAAAGTTTGCCTTTGAGCTGTGACTACTAATATAAAATAATTTTTCAGAAGTTGCTGAGAGAGTAAAAAATGGTTTAAAAAATTTACACCTTATCTAGTATTCCTGGAGAATTCAAGCAATATAAAATAATGCTATACAGAAAAAAGCACAAAAATATTTATTAAAAATATAGAATATGAACTGTGAGGAAGGATGATTCATCATCTTATTATAGTTTCTTTTTTCAAATGAATTCTTTCTTATTCTGAATTTGCATAATCTAACCTTGAATGGTCTGTATAATAGCTTTAAATGTAAACTCAGCTGAAGAAAATACATAACCCTTTACATGAGTGTAGCATTTCATCTATCTAGAATATTTCCTGTGAGGGCATATCATATCAAAAGTAAACAGGATTTCCTTTTCTGAATTAAGGAATACAAAGACTGAATGGATTATGGAATAAATGAGTGAATGAAGGATGAAGACCCAATTTTGAAAACATAGAACAATTATACTTTCCACCTATGCTCGAGGAAAATAAAAAGAGAGGCACCTGTGTGGAGGAGTGGTGACTCCTCTTGCCGTCACCAGTACTTGTGAGGACAAGTCAGGTCTATGGAATTGTGCTTTTAAGACTGAAACCTATGCCACCCCAATAGATTGAATTAAAAATAAAAAAGATTAAAGTTATTTTATATTTTTCTACCTAATGGCTTGGATCTAATTCTAATAAACATGTTTGAACTGATTAAAAATATATATATCCTTATAAACCAAAAATACTGAGTTTCTTTAACATGTGGTGTTTACCCATTTCTCCATTTCATAACTTCAAACACACTAGAACTTAGAAAAGATAATCATGGCTTCCCTGGCCAGTATCTCTCAAGTCAGTTGGAGCAGCATCCTGTGAATAGAAAGGTTGCCAGTTCCATTCCTAGTTAGGGCACATACCTACTAGCTTGTGGGAGGTTTAGGCGTGTACTGGAGGCGACTAATTGATGTTTCTCACCTCTCTCTTCTCTCTCTCTCTCTCTCTCTCTCTCTCTCTCTCTCTCTCTCTCTCTCTCTCTCTCTCTCTTTCTCTCTCAAATCAGTAAAACATATCTTCAAGTGAGGATTTTTAAAAAATAAATAACTATGACTGCTTATAGCTCTCCTCTGGTGCAGAACTCCATACCTCTTACTTTTTGTCTAATTAAAAATATATATATTGTTTTTCTTTCTTATTTTCTGATTCTGTTTCTGTCTGTCTCTATTCCCCCGCCCCCCCCCCCCCCCCGCTCTCTCTCTCTTTTTCTCTCTCATAGTCATGGTTAGTCAGGTCTCTGGTAATGTCGACCTTAGATAATGCTGCAGTGAAAATGATTACCCAGATATATCTTGGAGATCTCTTGGAGATTATATCTTGGAGCTCTCTTGGAGATATTGATTTCCTTTCCTTTGCATATATACTCAGGAGTGGGATGGCTGGATCAAATGGTAGTTCCATACTTAGTTTTTAAGGAACCACCATACTTTTTTACCTAATGGTTGTACCAATTTACATTTCCATCAAAGTGTATAGGGGTTCCCTTTTCTCCACTTCCTTGCCAATATTTATCTCTTGTCTATTGATAATGGTCCTTCTAACATATGTGAAGTGATGTGTTTTGATTTGCATTTCCCTGATGATTAGTAATGTTGAGCACCTTTTCATATACCTATTGAACAATTTAATGTCTTATTTGGAATATGTCTATTCATGTATTTTATACAAAATATACAAAAAATACAAAATGGGGAAAGCATAGTCCCTTAAATAATTGGTGTTGGGAAAGCAGGATGTACATATGCAAAAGAAAGAAACTGGAATCCTATCTTACACTATTCATAAATATTAACTCAAAATGAATCAAATACTTAAATGTAACACCTGAGGCCCTGGCCAGGTAGCTCAGTTTGTTAGAGCTTTGTCCTGATACGCCAAGGTTGCAGGTTCAATCCCCAGTGAGGACACATACAAGAATCAACCAAGAAATGCATAAATAAGTGGAACAACAAATTGACCTCTCTCTCTCTCTCTCTCTCTCTCTCTCTCTCTCTCTCTCTCTCTCTTCTTTCTCTCTCTCTCTTTTCCCCCCATCTGTCTCTCTATCTCCCTCCTCCCTTCCCCTCTCTCTCCAAAATTAATCAATAAAAATAAATAAACATAACACCTGAGACTATACAACTACTAGGAAAAAAGCAAAGGGAAAAAAGATCTTTGACATTGGTCTTGGCAATTATTTTTTTGGATAAGATATAAAAAATACAGGCAACAAAAGCTAAAATCAACAAGTGGGATTACATAGCACTAAATAATTGCACAGCAAAGAAAACATTCAATTGAAAAGGCAACCTATAGAATGGACACAATATTTGCAAACCATATGTCTTATAAAGGGTTAATATGCAATGGCAATTTTCAGTTCAGAAGTGATATGTGTAGAGAGGTAAGAAGTCAAGCAGAATAGCTGTTAAGAAGCAAAGAATTAGAAGAGGTGTTAGCAGCCTCATTGAACAGGAAAGACAAAAATTTAAAGTTCAGATTTACCAATGCAAGCCCTCTAGGGCCAAGATCCTGGATCACAGCACAGAATAGGCCCAGCATACAGAATTTATTGTTTCCCTTTAAGGCATTTGCCCTTTTCTAGGTGGAACTGGCTGGGAGGTAGAGAAGGCAAACAGAAAGCTGCTCATGAAATGCTGAATAGCTAAGGAGAACTATTGTTGGTCTTGTGTTACTGAGGAGAGAAAAATTGGTGTTTAGATATTGGTAGTGGAAAGTCTAAACAGTCCATAAATTTATTCAGGACCCTGAAAGTTCAAATTTTAAAAGCAAAGAATAATTGAAGATTTTCAGGCCCTCACAGAGACTATAACTCATGGGTAAATCAGTCCAATTCCTGATTGGGTTAAGGCTATATGTTCCTATTCCAACTACCTATCATAAGCTACCAAAAAAATCTGTTCTTGAGGAAGAACACAAGAAGAGACTCCACATTTTTTCAAAAACAATTTCTATCACTCAGTTACAAACAGCTGGACAAGCCTTCCATTTTGTGCCATGATGCTATAATTGGGGCCAACGTTAACCTCCACCGTTAAACACCCGGAAAACAGGGCTCAGCGTGTACAAGAGCTATCTTTGGCTATTGGGTACAGACAGCACAGAATTTGGATGCCTAAAAAAGAAGACAATGGAGTTGTGTAGAGAAAACAGTAATGAGAATCATCACAGACTTGTCAGAAATGCAGTGGAAAGATTCTTGGAGTGGGTTGAAGGAACAGCATAAAACAAAACTTTCCACCTCTAATTTCATATCCAGATTGACTCAAACCCTTTTTCAGACAAACAAAATGTGATAGAATTTGTTGCCACCAGACCTGCACTACAGGAAATATTAAAAGAGGCTCCTCAGTGTGAAGAAAAATGAGGCCAGATGGAAAATTGAATTTGCACAAGGAATGAAGGTGCCTGGAATGGCAAGTATATGCATAAATATAAACCGCCTTTCATTCTTGGTTTTTAATACATTTAAGATATAATCAAGTAAAAATAATTTGGGGCGATTTATAATATTGATGCAAGTAAAAAAAATGTATAACAATAAAAAAATAAAGATCAGGAGAGGGAGAAGCAAATTAAATGTTGAACGGTCCTTATATTATACATGAAGTAGAATAATATTATTTAAAGGTAAACTGGAAAAACACAGAAGCATAACCACTAACAGTGGAAATCATTTATATTTCACCTATTAAAAGGGATCAAATAACTCTGCAACTGAAAAATAAAAATGTGATAAATGGCTTTCAGTGAAGATTAAAGAGTTGTAGAAAAGATATACAATCTGGATTATACATTGTAAAAAATATATAGGCAAATATTTGCAGAGCAGAGGGAAAACCATTAAAAGTCCAGTATGTATATATGTAAATTATTTTGTGTTCAAAAAAGAGAAAGGCTAAAATAATCAGTGATCAAGTATAAAAAAATAAAAAAAACAGGAATATAAAATCAAACAAAATAGAAGGAAGGAAATGAAAAAAATAAGATCAGAAATCAATTAATAGAAAACAAATTTAAGATAGAGAAAATCAGCAAAACCACAAACCACCTTTAGCAAGACTGGTGTGTGTGTGTGTGTGTGTGTGTGTGTGAGAGAGAGAGAGAGAGAGAGAGAGAGAGAGAGAGAGAGAGAGAATCAGGAATGAAAAACAAAATCTCTACTGATTCTACAAATAAAATGCTAATTCCAGGATATTATAATGAAATTGACAGAAATAAATTTGAAAATTTAGATGAAATGGACAGATTGATTTGTGCCATCCTTTATTAAAGAAATCACACTTGAATTTAAAAATCTTCTCACAATGAAACCTCTCAATTAAAATAATTTTAGCATAGAATTATTTTGTGTCTCTAAGGGAGAAATAATCCTAATCATAAATAAACTTCCGGAGAATAGAAAAAGGCTAGTATTATTTTGCTAACAAAACTAGTAAGAATATGAAAGGAACAGAAACTACAGCACAGTTATTCCCCTCATAAATATTAGATATAAGAATTCCTAAGAAAGTAGTGACAAATTTAGTCTAGAGACCTAGACAAAGAAGAATACATAATCACTGATTTGGGTTTATACAAAGAACCCAAGGATATAATAACATTCAAAACCAATTTATTTAATTACATTAACAGAATAAATAACATAGTATTGCATTCATTTCAACAGATGCAGATAAAACTTTTGATCAAATTCAATTCCCTTCTTAATAAATTTTTTTTAGCAAATTATGAGTAGTAGGGACCTTCTTTAATCTGATAAAGGGTAGCTAAAACACAAAAACAGAAACAACAACAAAAACTTCAGCATGCATCCTAGGCACTTAGGAAATTTTGAAAGCTTATACGCTGAGGTTACAAATGAGGCACAGACAACTATCAATCCTCTTCAACACTGTATTGAGTTTCTACTGTGAGCAACATGTGGAGAAACTGTAAAAAAGATATATGTTTAGAAAACAAGGAAGTACAGTTGCCAATAGTTGCAGATAATATATTTATATACTTGGAAAATCCCCCAAAAATCTACAGATTAAAACTTTGGGAATTAATATGTTAATTTAGTAAGTTCATCTGATAAAAGGTCAACATACATTGATTAATGATATATTGGAAATAGAAAATTAATTTAAAAAATACCATTTAATTAATGTTATAAGTCATCAATATTCTATAACTGAGTTTATCAATAGATTTTCTAGCCCTTTACACAGATCACATTACTGAGAGAAATTAATAGGCCCATAAACGGGGAGGAGGAGTATTTCTGAAGTAGAAGTTTCAATATAATTAATGTCTCAATTCTTCTCATATACTTTTCAGACTAACTTCTTTCCCAATGAGAACCTTTGCAGGCACTTTTTTTTTAAATTTGATTTTAAAATTTATATGGAAATACAAACATCCCTAAAGAATATAGTTAAGAGGATTTTCTACTACATAGCAAGGGAGAGTAATTAAGACAGTGTGCTATTGGTTAAAAAACAAAATGAATAGTTTATAGGAACAAAATAAAGCATTTGAATAATGACAAAGGGGGGAATATAAATTCTATAGGGAAAGAATGTTCCTTTACTATATGGAGCTAAGTCAAATGAATACTCAGATAGTATAAAATGTATTTTGACTCTTGCTTCACACCATAAACAAAAATCAGTTATGAGTGGATTGTTGATTGAAATGTGAAACATAAAACAATTTTCCTCTGGAAAATGCTGTCCCATAGAACTATATGAGTCAAATATGCAATTGATTTTATCAGATATTTTACTAGCATATATCCAGGATATTATCATTTCAACATATAGTCACTGTAAAAAAAATGATATGCATCCTTATTTTCAAACAAATTTTTCAACATTTGGCGTACATTTCACACTCTGGCACATCTCAATTTCGACTAGCCATAGTTCAAGTGCTCAATAACCACATGTGGCTAGTTGCTACTGTACTGGACAGTGCGCCTCTACAGATAACAAAGAGCAATGTCTTCATGAGCTTTGGGTAGGCAAAAATATTTTCAATAATCCCAAAGAATAATGATTATAAAGAAAAATAATACCTTAAATTTAAGAGCTTCTATTCACTACACATCATTAAAAGTAAGAAGCAAGCATCAAAGTGGAAGGAAGTATATACTTTATTAACTATAATATAATATATACTACAGGCTTTGTGCACGAAATTCATGCACAAGTAGGGTCCCTAGGCCTGGCAGGCAATCAGGGCCCACTGGGGCCTTCCAGCTGCTGGCCAGGGCCTTCCTTCATTCCGCGCTGCCCCCTGGTGGTCAGTGCACGTAATAGCGAGTGATTGAACTCCTGGTCTCCTGGTTGAACTCCCGAGGGGACAATTTGCATATTAGGCTTTTATATAGAGAGATTATATTTTAATTATACACATACATATTTCAGGGTTCCTCAATTTTGGAAATAACATTTTGGCCCAGATACTACTATTCCTTGTAATTGAAGGGCTCTCTTGTTTGTTGTAGGATGCTTAGCAGAATCCCTGGTCTCTACCCATTGTATTATCCAATGGCAAACAAAAATGTCTCTAGGCACTACCAAATGTCCCCGAAGGGATAAAATCCTCCACAACTGAGAACCACTGATAAAATGCATACAAGAAAAAGTGACAGCTACAACTCAATAGAAAACACAGGGATAGTATTTGAATAAGCATTTCACAAAAGAAGATTTTCAAATACACAATAAGATATAAAAATATTCTTAGCCTCATCATTCATTCTGGGAATGCAAATTAAAACCACAATGTGATATGACTACACTGCCACTAGAATGGCTAATTTATACACAATAACTTACACATAATAACAAGTGGAGCAAGTGGAAGTCTGTGGAACAGCTGGAAGTCTTATAAACTGCTGGAGGGAGCTTATATTTTACAAGCGCTTTGGAAAACTGGCAGTATGTGCTTGAGTTGAGCATATCATATCTTATCACCTCTCAGTTCTGTACTTGAGTACATTCTCTGAGAGATATTTGTAAGTATGTGCACTAAAACATGATAGAAAATATGTTCATAGCAGTATTGTTCATCATAGGCAACACCTGGAAACAACCCAAATGGATAAAAATAATGGTTTAATGCAGTGGTTCTCAACCTTTCTAATGCCGCAACCCTTTAATACAGTTCCTCATGTTGTGGTGACCCCCAACCACAAAATTATTTCCGTTGCTACTTCATAACTGTCATTTTGCTACTGTTATGAATCGTAATGTAAATATCTGTGTTTTCCGATGGTCTTAGGTGACCCTGCTAGTGGTTCTCAACCGGTGGGTCACAACCCACAGGTTGAGAACCGCTGCTGTAGAGCTTAAGACCATCAGAAAACACAGATATTTACATTATGATTCATTAACAGTAGCAAAATGACAGTTATGAAGTAGCAACGGAAATAATTTTATGGTTGAGGGTCACCACAACATGAGGAACTGTATTAAAGGGTCGCGGCATTAGAAAGGTTGAGAACCACTGGTTTAATGGAACACTACACATAACAATGGAAATAAATGAACTACTGCTTCTTGTCATAACATGGGTAAATTTCACAATCATAATGTTGAACAAATAAACCAAATATAATAAAATATGTACTGTATGATTTCATTAATAAAAGTCCAGATCTAGGCAAATCCAATCTATGGTGATAGAAGACATTATCTTTTGGTAAAAGGAAGGAAATGATGATGAGGGTGGATGGGACCCTTTGGACATTTAAGGGGGCTGGTAACTCATCTGGGGAGTAGTTGCACTGGTGTGCTCACTTTGTGAAAATTTATAAAACTGTATACTTATGATGTGTTCATTATTTTCTATTTAAAAAAATTAGATTTAATCTTTGGAATATCATCATGTAGGAAGAAATCATTTGTAATACTAGTAAATATAGACAACTATGCCTAATCTCGACCATTCTAAATATTTATAAAATATTTTTACAAGATGCATAAGGTCACATAAGTATCTAAAATATGAACAAATATCTCTTTTTGAATGAGTCAACTGACAAAAGACTATAAGGATATTGCAGAGATTATATTTCAGAAACAATAATTGATGTATGCCTGGCTTTTAAAAAATATATACTTGAATTTATTCCAGAGAGGAAGGGAGAGGGGGAGAGAGATAGAAACATTAATGATAAGAGAGAATAATTGATTGGTTGCCTCCTGCACACCCCTTACTGGGGATCAAGCCTGCAACCCACGCATGTGCCCTGATTGGGAATCAAAGTGTGAAACTCCTGGCTCATGGGTTGATACTCAACCATTGAGCCACACCAGCTGTGCTGCCTGGCTTTTTTATACCTTCAATACTTGGAGCCACTGGGAATGCCCAGAGCAGCATAGGGCTTTGTGAGTGGGAGTGGAAGGAAGGGCTGGGCCACCTACTAACTGGTTTCTATATTGGGCTGCAGGTGCCCTTTTCCTTAGAGCCTGTTTTAAATCCCTTTGTGCCCATGGGGCATGTGGGAGAGAAATGTGTTCCTAATCAAGAGCAGACAAATCTGTAGTAACTATTTTATTTAAAAAACAATTGAGGAAGCAGTGAATAATCTCAATATCTTTAAGAAACTTATATGAACTATTTGAACAAAGTGGTTATCCCCATGAAGCAAACATTGTTTTTTTTTTTTTTTAATAACTGGGAAATATATAACATTTTTATGAAAATATTTTCACTTTTTAATATTACTTTTGTTTTCAGAAACTCAGAGTTTATGGGAAAAGAGTTAATGCAATTTCAATTATGTGAAATATAAAAATGTTGACAAATTCAAGGGCTAGTAGTATACTTAGTACATTCAGAATAAATATATGTTGAATGAGTGAGTGATGAATGAATGGTGCATGACTGCCAAAATCTACCTCTGACCTTGGGAAGGCTCCAGGGTAATAGTTCACCATCCTTGCAGGAAGCAGTCCAGCTTTCTATAAGGTACCTTCTCCTGGTTGCACATGTTTAGATATCAATCCCTTCTTTTCACTTTTGGTTTATCAGATAATTGACCAAACCAAAGCATAATAAAGCTCTCTGTCATGCTCAGATGGGGAAAAAAAAAAGGTAGGACAAGTAGTTGAACACAACTGAATTACCTTTTAAACTTTATAATCACCAAAATACCCCTGAAAAGGACAGCCGTAACTTTGAAATGGAAATGATTGCTGAAGTGCACTTCTAAAACCAAAGTTGAAAGACAACCCCTCTTTAGCTTAACTAATTAGCACCTCCTCCCTTGGGTAATGTATTTTTGGTTTCTTTAAACTTCAATGTCACCACTTTGAGGTGACATAACTGATAATATGCCGACACTTTATCACATATCAGCCCTTGTTTTAGCAATGGGCACACAAAAGAACAAACCATAAACACTGCCATGAGTATGAGGTGCTGTGCTTTTTAAAAATATATGTTTTTACTAAAAGTACTTTATGTTGGTATAGCTGTTTGTATTTTAAGCACTTTCTTCTTCATTTTATTCTCTAAACCACTGTGTTTACTGCCCAGGGATATTATTTCCAAATTATAGATAAGGACAGGTGTCAGATAAATTTGGAACCTTCTCCAGGTGAGCTCACACACAGTTTCTCAGAGAACCAGCACAAATAATTGGTCTTTGGATGTCTAGTCCAAGTCTTATTTTTATCCCATGCATCATCAGTTCTGTTTGTTTTAATGACATGGTAGCAAGCTAATATTTTTCATATCTTATTTGAAAAGAATATCAATTTATATAACTACATTGGACTTCTAATGAATGACTGTATACACATAATTCAAGTAATCTGAGTAGCACAGATATGATCTACTAGATTTGGGTAGATAATAGTGATAAGTACATTTAAGAATCAATGGAAATTTAAATTATTTAGAATCATTAAATTGATAAAGCCTTAATATTTATTCATTATATTATTGAGGAGACAGAAAGAAGCTAGGTAGATGGGGGCAGGATCATGGGAGGAGAAAGTGAAACCCAGGAACCCAACTAGGCGGAGTTACTAAGACATCCTAACTGGGTGGGGAAGAAAGTGCATGTGTGGGAGACATGAGCTTTAAAATGTATGGATGTTGCTAAGACAGGCAGCTTTCAGATAACCAATCACAAGGTAGTCTAAGGCAAAATTATTTGAAAGGACCAATCAGGAACTAACAAGCATAAATACAAAAAAAGTGCGCGCGCACTTCCTCTCTCCCCTGGCCCAGAGTACAGTGGATACCTGATGTTCCTGTTGCAGGGGAGCACATACGGCCATGTGGGGCTCCACACAGGGACTAATAGATTTTAATTAGCTAGGGTTCTGAACTACTCCTGATTGTAACATGAAAAGGAAGTTCTTGACACTGGGCTGCTCCTGAAACCCCAGCCATACCTTTTCCAGGTGTGGCTTCTCCCAATAAATTTTGATTCCACTAATTGTTGTTGTCTTTGACTTCATTCTTCCTTTTTGGGAGACAAGAACTATGAATTCAAACAACACCCATGATGGGATACAGAGTAAAACTCTATCAATGGGCTAGTGCCAAGCAGGGAATCTTGAATGTTTTGCAATGTTCAGAGGCAAACAGGCAGTTATGGGAAGGGAACAAGTTGTGATGGATCAAAAATCCCTTTAAACGTATCTTAGTAGCTGGAGTCATCATGACCACTTCTGACTATTCTGTGTTGTTTACCCTGAGTTGATGAAGACTTCATTTATTGACCTAATTGCATTTTAATTTTATTTTAAAATTACAGTTTACATTCAATATTATTTTGTATTAGTTTCAGGTGTACAGCATAGCGATTAGATAATCATATATATTTTTGAGTTCCTGTTATGAGCTGGGCATTGTGCCCAGCGCAGGGGACATGAAGAATAGGTGCAGTGTGGCCCTTAATTAGCTCATAATCTCCAGGTGGAACCAAACATGTAAAGTCCAATATTTACAGTTCAATATAACAAGTGTTCTAATAGAGGTTTATAAAAATGCCATGGGAACCCAGGGGATTAAATTTGCAGTTAAATAGTGGAGATGTGCAAATCTTAACAAGTAGGCAGCATTAGAGCAAAGCCTGTAGGATGAATATTTCTCCACTCAAAGAGACAAAAGAGGCTATTCTAGCAGGGGAAGTTATATATTGGTGCAACTTGGGATATTACTTGAAAGAGTGGGAAGTTGTATGGCTGGTGCTTAACTTATGTTCTGGAGACAAGAGTAGTAGAATACGAACCTTGGTATATAGGTTATTGAGAAGATCCATATAATTAATGGTAAAGAATGCAGACTTTGTAGGTGAAGAAAACATTAGGAGATTTGGGAAGAATTTCTAGATAAGATATGTTTTAGGATAATAGGGAGAGGCAAAATACAGGATGCACTGCAAAGTAAGATTAAATCTCACTGTCAGGCATGTCAATTTCTATGGTATGAAGATATAATATCTTAATTACTTTTTAAACTTTATACCAGAGATAAAATGGTGATCCTTCTTCTAAAGATCACCAAGGGCTTTAAGGCTTAATGAAAATGTGAGTGCTGGTACATTATAGAACTAAAAGAGTAAGGTGAGTAAGAGCATTTACTCTAGATTAGATATATATCCAGATCTACTTCTTTCTACTCATGTGAGATGTGTACGTTAGTTAAACCCTCCATGCATGGATTTTTATCTGTAAAATGTGCAAAATGGTAATATCTTCTCTATGCAGCTGCTTTGGAGATTGAACACATTCTTGCATGTTAAGTGTTTTAGCTGTAATTATCCCCCCATGGTTTTCAACTGGAGGTAATTTGCCTACCAGTGGACACTTGGAAATATCTGGAGACATTATACTTTGGGTTATCACAACTTGGAAGGAATGCTTCTATCATCTAGTGCATAAAGGCCACAGATGCTTCTTAACAACCCACAAAATACAAGACAGCCAGCAATGACACAGTCATTTGTCTTAAAATATCACCGGTGCCAAGACTGAGAAATCCTGCACTCGAAAATGCTAAATTTTTCCCCAAGTTACCCGAGGATAATTTTGAGCAGTCAGCTAGGAAATAAAGCTTAATCTACTGAATTGTTGGATCCAGATATGACACTGGGTAAGAAGATAGAAGAGTTAGTTCCCTATGCATTTCTATCAGTCACAGCCATTTGCTAGAAATTAAGATTTTTTTAAAGAAAAAATCAGAATGTAGAAAGCTGACAGAACCTACAGAGAGTCAGAGACCTGGGCTTGATTGGCTAAGAGCCAAGAACAAAGCAACAAGTTATAATGCATCCAGAAAAACATGCAAAAGAAAATAAAAACATTCTCTCTCCAGCCTATGCCCACTTGAGTGTACTTTCCTAAGCTCCAAGAGCCTTTATTTGCCTCTGTACCTTGTTTTCTTAGCCCATTTATTCTATGGGTCACTTTTACTACCTCTGTAAGTTTCTGAATACACTTTCTTTTATAACTTGGGGGAAAAAAACAAAAAAACAAACTCAAAACACCCAACACCACATAGAACTGCTACCTCTAACTGCTACGTAGCTTCTGTGACACTATATACAACACCCAGGCACCTGCATGCTGACATCTCCAAAGAAGCAGTTGCCTTTGCCCTGTGCTTGGCAAAAGATCCAATTTCTCCCAGATGACCGCCACTTAAGGATGCTTGCTTCCCTCTCTACGTCTCCTGTGGGTCCATCTGATCAGCAGAACAGAGGTAACATGCGCACTTGAGCTGCAAGGGAATCTTGGAGATCAGATTTTTAAAAATCCAATTGACCTCTAATTTAACTAGTTTACCTTCTCTTATAGAGGGAAGCTATCTGAAGTTCCTTTAGTGCTCATTTAGTATTATCAGGTAAGGTTGTTCTTTAACTTCTATTGTGACCCCAAATTTTAATACTTAGGTGGTATGAGCCCTACTGTTCCTTCCTTCCTCTTCTATTAACTTGCATTAATATACCAGACAGTTTTAGGACATACCTGAGACAACACATTCCCTTGTCTTAATAACCAGTGTTATCCATTTCAGTCATCAGACTAAACATCTGAATTTTCTATTCACCCAGAGGCAGGAAGGGCTCATTTGGAGTAAACCATCTGTCATAAGTTGAATCCTGTCTCCCAAGAGAGATATATTCGTGTACTAACCCCAGTACTTCAGAATGTGACCTTCTTTGAAAATAGGGTCTTTACAGAGGTAATCAAATTAAAATGAGGTTATTAGGGTGGAACCTAATTCAGGATGAATGTCTTTATCCAAAGGGGGGATTTGAACATAGAAACAGATGTGTATAGACGAAAATGATGTGAAGACACAAAGTGAGAAGATGGCCTTGAGACACTAGCAGTACATCTACCTACAAGCCATGGAATGCTACAGACTGTAAGCACTAACTCTAACCCTAACCCTAACCCTAACCCTAACCCTAACCCTAACCCTAACCATAACCATAACCATAACCCTCACCCTAACCACCAGAAGCTGGAAGAGACAAGGAAGGAAGGAGTCTCTCCTGAACCGTTACAGAGAGCATGGCTCTGCTTAAACCTTGCTTTCAGATTTCTAGGCTCCAGAACTGTAATATAATATCTTTTGTATTATTAAGCCACCCAGGTGTTGGTACTTTGGTTACAGCAGTCCTAGGACACTATCCTTCCTAGGGATTACATCCTTCCCTCAGGTTCCAAGCCTGAACCAACAGAGACTATAATCATGAAAAGGCAAAGCATTTGTATCAGACCTATTAAAAAATAAAAACAGTAGTGTCCTCCCATAGAATAGAAGCGTAGGTCACCAATTACAGTGTTTAGGAAGTGAAAGGGAAGTAAGTAGAGACTCCTTTTGAGAAATCTATAAACAACATAATGGCTGGAATCTGATTTTATTTAATCTTCAGTTAATCTTCAGAGGTTATAACAAAATCTGCACATGTAATTTCAGACTCCCTTCTCATGTGATTAGTATTAAGATGCTCAATACTTTTCTGAATTAAAAGCTTGAAAAGAGAAGCTGGTAAGTTGTGGGTCTTAATTTCAAAAATAGTTGAAAGTTGGGCATATTTATTTTATGAAAGAAAGGAGCCTGTTTAGAGGAAGACATTAAAGTTGCAAACAATAAAAGATAATTAACAAACCAAAGTACTTGTGTAGACAAATCAGCTAGAAACAAAAGCTACATAGAAGAGTTAGCTTCACAAATGAGCCAGGATATTCTTTCTTTGACATATGAAGGGGGGAAAAAGCATGAACAGGTGAAATACAGATATAATTCTGGGGGTGAAATGTAGAGGTTGGAAGAGTACATAAAGCTGGTTTCTAATTTCCTGGTAAAGTAAAGTGCTGGCTGCCTGCCAAGAATAAGTAGGCAGGGTGTGGGCATAAAACTTGAGAAATATGGGCAAGATTTGGAATAGTCACTAAGGGAAATAGAAAAGTTGTTGATTAGTATTAAGTAAAAGAAGTGCTGTACAGAATTGAGGGGCCAGCTGAGGTTGAAAATTAAATTTGTAATGGAGACAGTCAGCTCAGTTATGTGATCTTCCCTAACAGCATTTAGCCATCTGAGAGCAAAAGCAGAGAAAACGGATGTTAGGGTTGGACATTGGTGAGACAGGTGAGGCAGATGGTCAAGGGGATGATGGATGCAAAAGTGCTGCCAAGAATGTATTTGAGATGATGGATCATGGGATCCAGTGTGAGTAAGGAGGGGAGGGCTGCCAGGAGGGACTGAGGGAATCAGAGAACAAAGCAGGGTTGACTAGGCATAGGTGTCAAAGAGGTGAAACAGTAGGTTTATTGGGCCTAAGGGACTGAGAGAGGGGAAAGAGTCAGAGGTTGTGGTCAGATGGAGAAATCAGTGTTCTAATTTCTTAGCCGTAGCATCCATCATTATCAACAAAACTGTTACTAAATGAGCACACAGTCCCACATTTCTAGGTCAGAGATTTTATTCTTTTTTTTTTTAATACATTTTATTGATTTTTTACAGAGAGGAAGGGAGAGGGATAGAGAGTTAGAAACATCAATGAGAAGGAAACATCGATCAGCTGCCTCCTGCACACCTCCTACTGGGGATGTGCCCGCAACCAAGGTACATGCCCTTGACCAGAATCGAACCTGGGACCTTTCAGTCCACAGGCCAACGCTCTATCCACTGAGCCAAACCGGTTAGGACAGAGATTTTATTTTTATAGCTCATCTTCTTGAAGGAAAACAGAAGTAGTATCTATGATTTGGGTTAGGAAGCAGAATACTAAATAAAGATTCAAAACTTGTGGGAAAGTATGGGGAATAGTAAATTCAGACTCCCTTCTCATGTGATCAGAAGCTGAGTGCTTTATACATCTGCTGTCAAAAGTCCCGTCTCTTGCCTTAATTTCACCCTTTTCAGTATACCAGTTTTCCTTTGGACCGGTTATTTTATAATTCCATTAAATTTCTATGGAATTTCCATGTATTGTCAGAAAGAGGGTGGTTCCTCCCCCCTCTCCCCTTCCCCCAAAACAACAGAGAAACCTAATACCTGCCCCTGAATCTTTCTAAACTATACACAGCAAGGTTTTTGTGGACTAATTTCAGTTCCTAATGCATATTTCTTCATTCCTATAGTCTGGAAAAAGTTGTATCTTACTCAGTGTTGTCAAGTAAATCGTGTCTTTCTGACTTGACCATATTTCTGAAATCTAAAAGCAGTTGGTATAGTTGAACAACCTAAGTATAAAGTTTGTTAGGAAATTCTACTAAGTAAAAATTAACTCAAAACTGGAGTTACTTATCCTAATAAGTAGCAATATGACTGTAAAACAAGTAGGTCAAAAAGAGTAATTATATTTCTAACCAAACTTAAAACATTAGAACTTATTGCCACAAGGTTAAAAAGTTCATAAGAGAAGATTCTAGTAGAAACATACGCTCAAAGTATTGAAATGGTCCTATAGTGACAAAATGCATTTGCAGAAAAAAATTATTTACCCAGTGGTGGCTAATGTGTGAGAGAGAGTTAATGCAATCTGTATATCACAGCTAAAGATATAACACTGGAAAAGAGAGGTCATGGTCAGGCCAGTCAGACCAGTATGAAATTGCTCTTCTAATATTCTGTATATTTCTTCTCTACAATGTTACGGAGTATTTAGAATAATTTGAGAAAGCCTAAAAGAGAACACAAAGGATTAAAAAAAAAGGAGGGGGGGAGGAAAAGATATATGAAATAGAACTGAAAAAGCTTAACTTGAGTAGTCTAGAAAAGAGAAAAATGAAGTGAGGCATGTTCACAATCTATAAATAATACCTCCTGGGTAACGATGTAATGAAAGAAGGGAATTATTCATAGTCTCAGAAGACATGAGGACAAAGAGCAATGACTAGAAGCTAAAGAAAGCAAAATATAGGTTAGATATTAGGAACACAGTATGAAACGTGGCCTATTCGGGTTAGGCCAATGGGATAAGACATTTTTTGTCTTAACATGGAAATTGAGAGATTAGACAATTTCCCAGAAAATTTACTTTTCACTTGGTAAATTTTCTTTACATCAATGCCAGAATATATCAAAACATTTTAACCTGAAAATTAACTAATTAGACAACTCCCACTTGCAAATGAAAAAATACACAAATCAACCAAATAAATGGAAACACACAAAAGTAGTTTTAAGATCTATAGGTAGGTTTTTAACTCTTGTCAGAAATGTGTCATTGATGTGCCAGATTTACTTCCATATGAAAGCTGAAAGTACACCCTTCGGAAAGTGCTTGAAGAAAAACCTTGAACTCTGTCACATACCATAAAAGCTGGTGAAGGTAAAAACAAAAAAGTGGGGTTTTAGTAGAGGGATATTTTTTAGGAAAAACTCTAGGGAAGGTCTAGCAAATGGAGAGGTAGTTTGAAGCTAAGGAAGCTTGCAGATTTAGAAATCTGCACTTACATCCCTACTCGAGCACTTGCTCTGCGGCCTTGGGCTTATGCTTTCTCTATCTTAACACCACCATTGTCAAATGGGAACACCCAACCCAGAGGGTTAAATTTCATAAGATAATGTGTATAAGGTGCACTATCCGGAAGCTGATAGTGTTCAATGACTTGTCAACCTTGGGATGAGTGTGCTGGTAAATAGCTAGAGGGGTAAGCAGTGAATAGTCATAAGCAGGGAACACAGGCTAGAAGGAGCAGCTACCAGAACAAACTCCCATTTTTCCTGCATCTCTTTCTATCTCCTCTCCCCTGGTAACTCAACTTTTAGCTCTGGAAGCTCAAAATGAAACCAACAACAAAACAAACAAACAAACAAAACAAGAAAAGTGAGGTAAGTCATATATAATATTTATTAAAATATGTATTTATACTTGATCATGATTCTATGTAGAGTTTCATTATACTATCCTTTAGGTGTAGCACAGTATAATAAAGCACCAGAAATTTTAGGAAATGAAAAATGATGCAGCTAGTTTGAGACTTTAAAAAGTATATTGAACACTTCTTGAACATCTGCCCAGTTCTCAATGACACTTTCTCTGTCAACTGCCACTTCCCTGTTCCCCTGTCCTCCACCCCATTTATCTCATTAACTGGAGTGAGATTCTGGCAGCTAAACCATACCCAGGTGGGTCAATGGGAACCTGCCTCCTATGAATTTGGACTTGGGATCCAGAGACAGAGACAAAATCTATTGACTCAGGAACTGAGGAGATGTGACCTAAGGAACTTTTCAAGGATTGTATTCTGCCTGCCATGCATGAAGAGACAATAAAAAGGCAGTCTCTGCCCACCAAGGGAAGAGGTGCAGAGAGGAAAAGTAGAAAAAAAGTATAGTTTGGTTCCTTGTTCCAGGTGGTAGTGCTGTGACAAATTTCTCCCAAGTATCCCAACCTTCTTCCAATATATTTTTCATTTGAAAAATTTCTTAAGGTAGCTTGAGATGGTTTCTATAATTCTCAACCTAATGAGATTTGAGTAAGCATGACAGGGACTTTCAGTGCTCACCCACATCCTATCTTATTTTCTTATAACTTCAACTTTCTCATCTCTAATCCTTAAGCCTAAAATGTCTAGAACTGGAATCTTGCTTAAGTTCTGGGTTGGATATGTTCATTGGTTTCCATGGCCGTTTTTGGAGCACATGACCATTTATTTAAGCAACAGGAAACAAATCAAAGTACCTTCTCCAAAGGGTTGGGGGAGGGAAAAAGAGAGGATTTATTGGCTCATACACCTGGAAGTCCAAGAGTAGATCTGGGTTTAAGAATAGCTAAATCCAAGGCTGAAATGCTCTCATCAGTCAAGTGACATTATTTTCTATGAGATCTGCTTTCTGGTATATTGGTTTCTGTCTTCTGCAAACTCTAATGGCAGAGACAATCAGAACAATTGTGTTATATTGTGATAGTGAGCAAACATCAGTAAAAAGTGATACCTCTTTTATAATTATTCCAGTGACTCCTAGAGGTCTTATTTGTATTAATGGACATGCCTGAGCCTGTTACATCGACTTTTCTGCACATCTGGTTCCAAGGATTTTGTTGGTGATAGCTTCATTAAAAACATACCAACTGACAAGAGTGAAGGGATGGTTTCTCTAAGGAAAATCCCCATGTATGACCAAAAAAAATGGGGCAATTGATGCTGAACAGACAACACCTATGCTAATTAAGTTTATCACTTTAATCTCTTACCTAATCTGGTTTTATAATTTCATATTGAGGAAAACTTCTTTTCGGTTATCAGAAAGAAAAAAATAAAACCCAGTTCAAACCTTAAATTTTAATCTGACTGTATTAATATACTACATCACATGTTAAAAGATTTATCAATTGTCTATCTTACCAAGGGAAGGACAATAAAAGGATCATGTGGAATAAATGTGTCAGTTGTTCTTGGTATTTCCAGAATTATATGAAAAATTATGAAACCTTTTAAAATATCCTCTCAATTTTAGACTTTTCATCTGCCACTGTTTTTACTAGTATATTAAACATTTAAACATTCATATAGGACAAAAAAAAGACTAATACTTTAACATTTTTTATAATTGAATACAACACTTTTCAGCTCTGATGTGTGTGTGTGTGTGTGTGTGTGTGTGTGTGTGTGTGTGTGTTATGCTAAATATAATTAAACTAGAAGCCCAGTGCACGAATTCGTGCATCAGTGGGGTCCCTCGGCCTGGCCTGCAGGATAGGGCCGAAACCGGCTCTTTGACATCTTCTGAGGGTTCCCAGATTGTGAGAGGGTGCAGGCCAGGGCAAGGGACCCTACGGGTGCATTATTGGGGTCGGGGAGGAACTCGGAAGGTTGGCCAGCTGGGAAGGGACCGCAGAAAAAAATGTATTATATTGCAAACTAAAGTATATTTTGTATCCTATCTTATTTGTACTAAAGAAAGACTCCATATGACCAAAAAATGATTGCTATATTTGTGGTTGAATAGTAAACCTTATTTGTTACTTTATGCCATGTATTTTGCTTAATTATGTTGGGTGGCTAGATTTAATGTCAAATAATATGACATTGAGCATTAGATTTATGGGACAATCTATATGAAAGCTTAAGAGATCAAATAAGCCATAAAATAAAATATTATGCATTTTATTACTTGTAGCAACTTAAGAAATTGACCAAGATTAATGCAAATTACTCATTGGTATCAATTGCTGAGCTGACAAAAATAATAAAATATGAGTTATAGACAACTTTCAAATTATCTAAATATAAAACTTTAGGAAATATAGTGCAAGTTTTAAATATATGATGTTGTATCTGCACAACACATTTTGTCTAGTAATGTATTGATGCATAAAGCCACAGGCAGAAGCTACTTGAAAGCTGGGTTCCCACATTTATTATATAGAAAAACTGCTGTTCATATTTTGGTTTTTCACCTGTACACACAAATACAAGTATTGATTGTCATCTAAAGCAACATCTTGAAAAAGATAGATCACTGATTTTCCCCAAGGAAAGCTTTCTTTAAATTATTTCTTTTAAACTCTTACTTTTGGACTTCATTTTGACATAACTGTTCGATACAGTTTGAATCAAAAGTTTATTGTTAGACTAACAGCTTTAGTCTGCATACTGAGATAATTCACACCTTTCAACCATTGAATAGGAGAAGAAAAAATTATTGAATTCAACAATATTATTAAAAGTACTATAGATGTGTAAGTGATTTACATATGCTCAGGAAATTTCATCAATATTAGTACTTCTACATATATCAATAACAGGAATTTAAAATTAAATATATTAGTAAATAGAGGAAAAAAATTATATGAAAACCAAAGACAATTATCTTTTGAATCCTTAATGCCTGGGAATTCAAAGATGAAGCTTTCTCAAGGAATTTACAATATACATGAGAATTCAAGAAAAACACATCATAGCACTGTACACTTGAAACCTATATAATTTTATTAACCAATAAATTTAATTAAAAAAGAAAAACACAAAAATGCTAAATAGCAATATAATTGACACATAAAAATTGAATATGAAGAAATGTGAAATATAATGTAGATATATATAATTAATCAGCAAAAGAAAGGATTTTATCTTTAGAAATAAGAGTTCAGAATGGTTTAGGAGCTGTAAGCTGAAGATTTAAAATAGAGGAAGAAGTTGAGCTAGTCCTGAAAAAAAAGTGGTTTGGTTGGATAAAGAATAGAGGGATGTCATTTTAGGAGACTAGAAAAATATTGCAACAAATGACTAATGGGCACTTGGGCACATGTGCTTGCACACACACTTAGGGAAGCATGGTGAACTACAGGAATAAGGCCAGACCTCTTTTTTCTCACTTTGCTGCAAATAATGTGCAAAACCCAGGTTATTAATAAGGAGCTGATGAACATACTGCTTCTAAAATCTAAGTAAATAGAAGATGCTTTCTATTGTAATTCAAGATGGTGAAGGAAACAGATCATTTTGGTTCTCCAGGAAATAGATTCAGTCTTCTAGGCAATTTTTTAGTAAAAGATGTGTGACTCTTAGACATATATTTAGTAATGAGAAGAGGAGAAAGACACACTAGCAAGCTATTATCCAGAGTAAAGACTTCCTTGGGATTCTCGCTCCTTTCCTTCCTAGTCAATAGCTGGAGATAGGCAGTGAAAGGGTCACTACAAGAGGTGACATGACCAGAGAAGTAAAAAGTCTGAGTCCTCAGACAATTTTACATGTTAGTTTTATTCACCAAAGATTCACAGTTCAGTACCTGAATTATATTTATAAAACATTTGAAATACATAAGAAAGTTCCGCTGTAAAATCAAGTTTTATTTCAGGAATCCAGGATGGAAATTCTTGGCTTATCAATATGCCTATTGGTATATGGATTGGGGAGGGAATATTTGAAGCTAAAGGTCATTAAATAGGAAATTTCACTCTGTTGGTGCAGTCTGACCCACAAAGCCTGAAATGATGGCATGCCAAGCCAAAGGGCATGAAGTTGGTCAGAGAAAGAGAGAGATGAAAGAAGTAAGAAAGCAAAGGGCTAACAGTGGGAAGCCTGTTGGAGCCCAGCCAGCACTGCCTCTCTTGGGTAAATCATTTTGTTCTTTACTCACAGAGGCCTCCTTCAATCCCTATGCAACCACGGCGAGGCTGGACATTGAATAAAGGGAAATCCATAGTTAACACATACAGAAATACGTCCATAAAAAAGTGAATAAACTCAGTCTGATAAATGAGCTATTAGGTAAAACAAATTTATTTTTAATTGAGCATTTCAACTATTTGGGTCAAAAGAGTCAATTTGATATGACAAGAAATTGAGACAAAGTTATATAGTAAGATAGTATATTCTTGTTAGAATTGATTAAGGTTCAGAGCAAAATAATTATTTGTAGCTAGTCAGTAATTGAACGAAATTAAACGGATGACCTAAAAGTATCTGATTTTTAAAAAATTGAAAAAGTTGCATTCTTTCTCAAATTTGCATTTATGTATAGCTAGAGAGGAAAAAAAAAGTGTTTTTGCTTTACTAAAATAGATCTTATATAAACACTAATTTGTTGAAAATTTAAAATCTCTGGTAATTAATTTTGTTTCACTTGTTCTTTATTTTTTTATTGAAATTATGGAGGTGACATTGGTTGATAAAATTATATAGGTTTGAGGGGTACAATTCCATAATATATGAAATATAAATTTTAAAATATCTTCTTTGTGGTATAAGTTTATTAAATATATTTTTACCATGGGCCCACCTTAATTATGGTTATGCTTTTGCATTTTTAGAACGATTGACTCATAATTTTAAAGATCACTTATGCCGAAACCAGTTTGGCTCAGTGGATAGAGCGTCAGTCTGCGGACTGGAGGGTCCCAGGTTCGATTCCGGTCAAGGGCATGTACATTGGTTGCGGGCACGTCCCCCGGTGGGGGGTGTGCTGGAGGCAGCTGGTCGATGTGTCTCTCTCATCCATGTTTCTAGCTCTCTATCCCTCTCCCTTCCTCTCTGTGAAAAATCAATAAAATATATTTAAAGATCACTTATTATATTTTAAAAAAGGCAGGGTGTAAAACCAATGAGACAAAACAAGAAAGGAAATGAGATCTGTGAAGATAATTTTGAAGATAAGGGAGATATAGCTTAATACTGGAAACATGATACATTGCTAAATAAAAAATAAGTCTTCTGTTTGAAAACAGGAAAAATAAAATGATAACTGAGATATAGCTATATTAAATGTGTAAGAAATAAGGCGAGCCCCCAAATTCAGGGGTCCTAGTAGAATACAAAACATACTCAGGAGCCAGGCAGCAAGGCAAATATCTTTACTTCTACGTAGGAGGGTGTGCACACATGGTCTGGAAGCACGAGCACACTGAGCAGGCCATCTGCTTGGCTTTTTAATCCTGATGCACATGACCTGTCCCTCACTCTTGATTGGAGCTCAGGTGCACAGTCTTTCGTGATTGGCTAATTTGAAGGGAGGTGTTGGCCTTTGCCGGTTCAAGATAGCGGCCCCCAGGGGAGCTGCAAGTCATGCATGTGGCCAACATGGTGACTGCCAAATCACATGACCCAAAATGGTGGCTGCCAAGTCATGGGGGCCAAAATGGCAGCTGTCTAAACTGTTCTTTGACAGAAAAGATGACATTTTTATTCTCACAAATGTATATACCTATTATATATAGTTGTTTTTTTTTAAAGAATTGCATATAAGAATCGTATAAAAAAGAAGAAAATGGGTTTCAAAATCCCATTTGAAATACTTTTTTATGTTATTCATTGCATTGTAAATTTTGTAACTTCCTTGAGAATTAGGATATATATATATATATATATATATATATATATATATATATATATCTAGAGGCCCGGTGCATGAAATTCATGCTTGGAGGGGGGGGGGGGTGTTCCTCAGCCCAGCCTGCACCCTCTCCAATATGGGATCCCTCTCACAATCCAGGACTACTGGCTCCCAACTGCTCACCTGCCTGCCTTCCTGATTGACCCTAACTGCTTCTGCCTGCCAGCCTGATCACCCCCTAAGCATTACCCTGCCAGCCTGATTGATGCCTAACTGCTCCCCTGCCAGTCTGTTTGCCCCTAACTGCCCTCCCCTGCAGGCCTGGTCCCCCCAACTGCCTTTCCTTGCTGGCCTGGTCACCCCCAACTTCCCTTCTCTGCCAGCCTGGTCACCCCTAACTGCCCTCCCCTACAGGCTTGATTGCCCCCAACTGCCCTCCCTTGCAGGCCTGGTGCCTCCCAACTGCCCTCCCCTGCTGGCCATCTTATGGTGGCCATCTTGTGTCCACATGGGGTAAGATCTTTGACCACATGGGGGCAGCCATCTTGTGTGTTGGAGTGATGGTCAATCTGCATATTACTCTTTTATTAGATAGGATATCCCATCTAATAAGAGTGATATGCAGATTGACCATCACTCCAAGACACAAGATGGCTGTCCCCATGTGGTCAAAGATGGCTGCCCCCATGTGGACACAAGATGGCCGCCACAAGATGGCCGGCAGGGGAGGGCAGTTGTGGGCAATCAGGTCAGCAGGGGAAGGTAGTTAGGGGTGACCGGGCCTGCAGGGGAGGGAGTTGGGGGCGACCAGGCTGGCAAGGGAGGGCAGTTAGGGGTTACTGGAGCAGCAGGGGAGGGAAGTTAGGGGTGACCAGGCCTGCAGGGGAGGGAAGTTAGAGGTGACTGGGCCAGCAGAGGAGGGCAGTTGGGGGTGACCACGCTGGCAAGGGAGAGCAGTTAGGGGTCACTGGGCCAGCAGGAGAGGGCACTTGGGGGCGATCAGGCCAGCAGTGGAGCAGATAGGAATCTATCAGACTGGCAGGGGAGTGGTTAGGGGATGATCAGGCTGGCAGGCAGAATTGGTTAGGGTCAATCAGGAAGGCAGGCAAGTGAGTGGTTGGGAGCCAGCAGTCCTGGGTTGATGTGAGATGGATGTCTGACTGCCCGTTTAGGCCCGATCCCAGGAACGGGCAGTTGGACATCCCTCAAGGGGTCCCAGATTGGAAAGGGTGCAGGCTGGGCTGAGGGACAGCCCTCCCCCCCGCCACATGCACAAATTTCATGCATAATATATGTTATTGATTAATTAAAATTGATTGATGTTTGAATTTGTTATGTCAGGGAAGTTATCTGTTTAGAAATAAATATAAAGCTACCTCACATTACTTGTGAAGCTCTCCGTTCGTTCATTTTTATTTCTGTCTTTTCATGCAGAATAATTTCTACACATCTCAGCAAGCGCTGAGGCTTTTCCTAGTTACTAAACTAAATAAAGCACATTGGGATTCCTGGACTATCATGGAGAATGGGGTGGAATGAGGATTAGAATTCAGTAGAGGATTTTTAAGGCCCAAAGAAGAGATAATGTTCCTATTTAATCCAGCTTTGGGTTTTAATTGATTTGGGGATAAGGCCACAAACTCCTTTGTTTGCTGTTCCATGTCTTTAAACAGTCTCGTGAGAGAAAATCATCAAAGTGAATTCTGTAAATGTGGAATTAACAAGGCAAAACTAAAGACACTTAGGTTTGCATCATAAATTGTGGCTATTGACTAAATTGTCTAGGAAAAGGTCCAATTTTTATCTAAAAATTTAACTTTTTTCATTTCCCAGTTGGAAAATGTTGGCTCAGCATTGTCTACATATCTAATGTCTCTCAAATGAAAGTGTAATTTAAGTTAAAAAAAATGAATATTGTGACAGAAACAATTCTCATGTACATAAAAATTTATAATCTCATATGAATGAAATTTCAATTTAAAAGAAATCTGTTTGAGTATTTATGTCAACTTTGGCTACACAGAGATCTACTTTTCTATGTAGAAATAAAATGATTATGGAAAATTATACCACTTTTAAGATTAAGAATTTGAATTTTGGGGCAAAAAAACTTCTAAAGAAGATTTTCTTCATAAAATAACACTTATTAAAAAACATCAAAGCCTTAATTTTTTTCTTATTTTTATCAGAGTAAAGGTGGTTAATAGCACTTCAATGAGGTTTATATAATTTCTATATTTATGTAATTTGACTAGTTTTCCTTACATGCAATTAACTTTTATGTTCCAGAATGATTTAACTGTAATGGTAGTAAATATAAGAAGTTAACTGTCAATTGGTACTTGGGATCATATTCAAATTGACACTTCAATGGGGTTGCCAATTGTTTGACAAAAAAACAAAAAAAGCCTTTTACATTTTGCATTTGAATTAATAAACAGCAAAAAACATTCACATTCTTTCTTGTCTGAGTTAAGTGGGGAATATTACTTTGTTTACATTTACATGCACACTAATCCCTACATCCTGCATAGAATAGTTTCATGATATTGAGGAGAGAAGGAAGCTGAGTAGGTAGGGGCGGGACCATGGGAAGGGAAGATAGAACCAGGGAACCAGTTGGAGGAAGTTACTAAGACAACCCAACGGGGAGGGAAAGAAGGGCGGCACTAGAAAAGCAAGCTTTAAAATATATGAATGTTGCTAAGACCGGCAGCTTGCAGGTAACCAATCACAAAATAGTAAGGCGTATAAACCAGTCCCAAGGATGTTGCTAAGGGAAAAATTCTTTGAAAGGACCAATCAGGAACTAACAAGCATATATACAAAAAAGCGCATGTGCCCCTCCTCACCCCACACACTAGGTTTTTGGATTGAGCGCAGGAGATGAGCTCCCCTGAGCCCACGTTGCTTATGGCTTTAATCATCTTGGATGCTGAAGGGCTCCCGACTGTAACACGGAAAGGAAGCTCTGGACACTGGCCTGCTCCTGGGGCCCCAGCTGCACCTTTCCCAGGACTGGCTTCTCTCACACTTTGGTTCCATTAACTGTTTTTTGGTCCGCGACTTAATTCTTTGATTTCACGAGACAATGAACTCAGACTCAAACCCCACATTTCAGTTTGGTTTCAATATTGAAGTTACAGTGTTAAACTAATGTCATGACTTTTAGGCAAGTGCATAATTGAAAGTAATTTTAATATGTTTATTCTCTTGTATCTACTTGCAGACCAAGAGTAAAAAGACCCTGAATCATTCTGTAAGTGGGATAACATGATTTATGATATGGAGTTATAAAGCAATTTCTTTTGCAAAGTTAGGTAATAACACTCTTGAAACAGAGTATGACTTAGTGTGTTAAGATGTTTTGTTTGAATTCCTCAGATGTCTGTGTCTGGAAGATTGACTATACTTTATTTCCAATTGTAAGCTCGTTGCTTTCAATTTAGGAAAGTTTACTTATCAGGTCTTTGCACCTTATTTCTGTTCTAAGGCTTTATCAACATATCTATCACACATGATGTACATTCTACTTTTCCAAATGTGTTGTCCTTAATATTTTTGTTTCCTATCTTCAGTTCTTCAGGAGAGTTTGTGTAACTCCAATATGTGATAAGTATGCTTTTTTCACCCCACTCCACATTTCTTCCCCAACTTTTTAAATAAATAATCTGTGTGTTTTTTCCCCCAAACAGCTTTTCAGCCATTATTACATCAAGTTAACAATGGCCCTTAGAGATAAATATTTTAAGGAAAGGATAAATGTATGACATAGAGAGACTTCCTATCAGGCAAGGATATAAAGGCCATCCTGTAAAAAGAAAACTATCTGGGGTTGAAAGAGAATGTTTTGGCTTAGAGTCTCTGTCTTAAACTATGAGGTTTTAGACAAACTATGAGGTTTAACTCCCAAATATAATGGGATAATATATTTGATTACCTACATTAACTCTATCTCTTCTCATGTATATGTTTTCCTTTCTTGGTCATTTGTGTCCATTTTATTCAGTCCTTTTTCCCATTATTGCATCAGATATCAAAGAGCAAAGGTCATCTGCGGAAGGAGAAGTATTTAAGATAGGAGGAGTTCCTGTCAGAAGGAAGCAGGAGATTTTCAGATAATGGAAAGTATTGTCAAGGAATGATAATGGGATATCAAAAGTGCAGAAGGACTCCTTTTGAGTTCCAGACCCCAAAGAAAGTGAAACCAGGGGCAGAAAGGGAAATGAACAGGCTGAGGATTCTTGTGTTTTGGCCCAACAGAGGAGCAAAGATGGGATGGTACATTTAGACAGGAGTAGGTCCCTGGTTTCCCACAGCCTGCATGTGGCATGAAGAGGATATAGGCATATCCTCAAATGCCTCAAATGCCCGCTAGTCCCGATGCAGTGGAAGGATTACTGGTGAACTCACCTGGAGGCTTCGTGTGGTGAGGGTAACCTTTAGCCTACACAATGCTGCAAGGCTGAGTGTTCACATGAGCATTAGGGTTTGAATAGATGTTGCAATCCAATCTCCAGTTGTTTGATTAAAATGAATTTTACTTTAAATAAATAGGTGATTGTAGTCCCCACACTCAGAACTTTAAATAGGCCTCTTTTAAAAATTCATGCAATTATTGGCAGCAAAAGAATGACAACTGGATAATTTATTACTTTACTGGTATCATTTCTTAGCCTTTTCACCTATTCGCCATTACAATGTGCTTTTACATTATGTGAGGATAAAAGCTCTCAGTGAAATGAACAAATCACAAAACCATTATAGCAGCATCGTTTCTTTCCTTTGTTTTTGGTCCACTTATATGAAAGTTCTAAACTACCTTAAATTGTATTCCACCTTTAAGTTCCTAACAATGATAGGACTTCTGAGTAGAGGTGGAAGAAGACTCTTCAGATCATTTGAAATACAAATACAAATTTTATGTGAATTAAAAAAAATTAATTTTCATTTAAAACTTTTGAAGTTTTCAAAAAAATGTGTTTAAAAGGAGTGAAAAATCTTATTCCTTCATGGAGGGGGTCATGTGGGATGAGTTGCAATTTCCAGTTTAATTTTGACTGGACTAGCACAGTAACATGACTTCGTTTTTTTTTTTTTTTTTTACCTTTAAAGTTTCAACTAGAAACTGGAGCAGAGGGTAGCATAATCCAAAGAAATGAAAGTTAACCTAAAACTGTCACTTAAAAAAAATTTAGCTTAGGATCAAGTTTGGGTGAGGATTTTTTTGAAATCAGATAATTTTTTTTTTTTTTTTTTTGAAGTGCAATCTTCTAGCCACAGCAGGGAGACACCAAGGAGCTATCTATCTTCCCTTCTCTCTCCCTTGCTCTCATTTCTGGAAGCACAGCAGATAATGCCACAATTATGGAATGAAAGAAAGTGAGGCCTCTGACACCAGTATCCTCCCCACTGCTTTCCTGTGTATTGTAGTCCAGCCATTTCCATGGCAGGGCAGGCTCTCTTAAAAAAGATGAAATGCCAGGTAGTACAGCAACTTTCAACTTCCACATAATCAGGTGCAGTAAATCACACACAAAGAAGCTTTCTCACTTTCTGCTTTTCATTCTTACCAAAATTCCTTCTATTTTACTTTCTGTCACATCTGGCCAGTTAAGCATCATTTTTAAGTAATTTTCATCAGCACCATCATCAATAATCAATGATTAAAGTTCAATAGATAGTTAATACTGTGCTGAGTGGTAGATTATGTAATGAAGGGGGCAAGGCACAATCACAAAGTTCAAAAAGCACACATTTTTAAGCTTAAAGTAGAATGCTAAGGACAAATAATTACAAAATAATGTGTGTTCACTATATCTACTATATTTTTTCCCAAAATAATGATGGTATTTATTCTACTATCCTATATAATAATAGACAAATATGCAAATTGACCATACCTCCGACACACCCACCAAGCCATGCCCACAAGTCACGCCCACCATCCCATCAGAGCGAGTATGCAAATTAACCCAAACCAAGATGGCTACAGCCACAGAGAGCAAGGTTTCCTAGGTAACAGAGGAAGCCAAGCTTTCTGCCAGCCGTTGCAGGCCTAAGCCTCCATTCAAGCTACAGAGTTTCAATTATAGACGGTAAACAAATTCAAACAAATGGCAGCAGAATGTAGCTTGAGAGAGCAGGCCAGGGTTGCCGGCGGCAACAGGGGAAACAAAGCTTTCTGCACACCCTGGCCGGGCCCATCCGCTTAAGGCAACAAAGTTTCAATTATAACCCCAACACAAATGGCTGCTGGCCTCAGAGGGAGCCCCAGGCTTGGCTCTGCTTCAGGCTACAAAGTTTCAATTGTAGAAGGAAAATAAATTCCAGATACCAGGACCTCCACTTGCATTGCCAGGGGGCGTGGCCCGCCTGCAAACCACCACAGGCCCCTCGCTCAGGCCACCCCACGCCCCAAGGGAACCCCACCCTGATCAGGGACACCCTTCAGGGCAAACCAGCTGGCCCCCACCCCTGTACCAGGCCTCTATTCTATCTAATAAAAGAGTACTATGCAGATTGATCATCACTGCAACACACAATATAGCTGCCCCCATGTGGTCAAAGATCCTGCCCCCATGTGGACACAAGATGGCCACCACAAGGTGGCCAGCAGGAGAGGGCAGTTGGGAGGCACTGGCCTGCAAGGGAGGGCAGTTGAGAAGGACCAGGCTTGCAAGGGAGGGCAGTTGGAGGTGATCAACCCTGCAGGAGAGGGCAGTTAGGGGTAACCAGGCCGGCAGAGGAGGGAAGTTGGGGGCAAACAGGCTGGCAGCAGAGTGATTAGGGGTGATCAGGCTGGCAGGCAGAAGTGGTTGGGGGCAATCAGGCAGGCAGGCAGGCAAGCAGTTGGGAGCCAGCCGTCCTGGATTGTGAGAGGGATGTCCTACTGCCCGTTTAGGCCCAATCCCACCAGGATCAGGCCTAAACGGGCAGTCGGACATCCCTTGAGGGGTCCCAGATTAGAGAGGGTACAGGTTGGGCTGAGGGACAACCCCCCTCTGTGCACGAATTTCGTGCACCAGGCCTCTAGTGCTATATAAGTGGTCATTAATAGTTATCACTTTTCAGAGTAATTGGAGTTCAACTCTTTTATCAGTAAAAGCTACTAGTGTGTGGCCATTCCTTCAGATTATTCTGCTCATGCATTTCATAATAGAGGCCTGATGCACGAAATTTGTGCATGGGGGTAGGGAGGGTTCCTCAGACCAGCTTGTGCCCTCTTCCAATCTGGAACCTCTCGCTCCTAACCGCCCACCTGCTCACTCCTAACCACCCACCTGCTTGCTCCTTACTGCCTGCCTGCTCACTCCTTACCACTTGGCTTGCCACTCATTAGCGCTGCCATGGAGGTGGGTGAGGCTATCACCACCACCACTGCGCTCGCTAGCTGTGAGCCCAGCTTCTGGCTGAGAGGCGCTCCCACTGTGGGAGCGCACTGACCACCACGGGCCAGCTCCTGCATTGAGTGTCTGGCGGTCAGTGTGTGTCATAGCGACCAGTTGTTCTGGTCGTTCTGGTCATCCGGTCATTCCACTGTAAGGATTGCTAGGCTTTTATATGTATAGATGCCAATACAAAAAAAGTTAATTGTATCACTAATCTCCATTTATTTTTATAAAATATATATTAATTAGATACTTTAGTTATTTAGTACAACAACTCTTTGAAGTCACTATTATTTTCTCTCCATTTCATAGATGAATAAAACTAAAGTTCAGGAGGTTGATGGAAGATGGCACCGTGGGTTACTCACTGCCTCCCACAGCCACATCAAAATTACAACTAAAATGCAGAACAAACATCATCCAGAAGTGTCAGAAAGCTGGCGGAATAGAAGTCCTACAACTAGAGAAGTAAAGAAGAAAACACTGGTAGGAGGTGCAAAGGAGCAGAACGGGCTGGTTCAGGACCCACGTGGCCACTTTTTTAATCAAGAGGGAGATCATCTCTGCAGAGGCCGCCTGGAGAAACAAATGATCCCAGCCCCACAGATCCCCAACCCAGGGTCCCAGAGCTGGGAAAAGAAGTCCATATGGGCAGCAGGAACTACAGGCTGTAAAAAACCAGTATAGATTGGGGCTCAGTGGCATAGAGGCTGGTGGAGACCCAGCTATTCCTCTTAATAGGCCGACACCATGAACTGAACTTACAAGGTCCCACTTCCTTTGAGCTCCAGCACCAAGGCGAGGCTCTGGGGGACACAGACATATACAGGAGGAACTGGATTGTTTGGCATTGGGGTAGGAACTTGGGAGTGGTTTTCTCCCAGACGGAGGTGCTTTCAGGGATCATTGTTCCTATGCTAGGACCTCCCAGGTAGCAGGGCTGACTGGCAGCCATTTCTGTTTGCTCTGCCCTGGTGATTCCCTGAGACCCTGTCCAACCCAATTTACAACCCCACCCAAACTGTGTGCAGCAGCTTTTGCATATGAATTGCCTGTCCTTGCTCAGGCTAAAATCTCTCACACAAGCTGCAGCTGGGTCAGGGAGCCCCAAACCTATCAATAAAAGCTACAAGACCCAGCACCAGCAACAGCCTTCCTTGCTTCATAGCTGGGCCTCATCTGGGCACTTCCAAACCCAATACAAAGAGGAGGAGTCTGAAGATCTATCTGTAGCTCCTGCTGGATGGTCCCAGGTAGTGGCTAACTTTTCACCTCCCTGGAGACCCAAGAGCCAGTGTACCCAGTGGTCAGTTTCAGACCATACCTGATTACAACTCTTCACATCCATAAGCGACACACTCAAGGGGCAGACTCAGTGAGCACCAAAGCCCCACTGAAGCAAGTGCTGCTCCATGGGGGTGTCTCCTGCATAGCAGCTCTCCAACTGTAGTTGCAGCTGGTCCTCACAGCCAATTGTCCTGGAGGTCAATTCCTCTCAGTGACAGCAACAACAATCAAGTCTCAACTACAACAAGACTGTGCTCACAGCCCACAAAGGAATACACCTAGAGTGGCCAGCTCAGGTGAATGGTGAGGCTGAGCTACTGGCCCTATAGAACACCTACTACATAAGGCCACTCAACCAACTCAAAGAGACATAGCAGCTCTACCCAATACATAGAAACAAACACAGGGAAGCACCCAAAATGCGAAGACAAAGAAACATGTCACAAATGAAAGAAATGAAAGAAAGCAAACTACTGGATATAGAGTTCAAGACCACGGTTATAAGGTTACTCAAGAATCTTCTAGAAACCTCCAAAAACAAACAAACAACAAACATACAAACAAACAAACAAACCGAAAAGGACTAGTCAGAAATTAAGCATACACTGACTGAAATAAAGAATAATATACAGGGGTTCAACTGTAGAGTAGAGAATTCTGAGAATCAAAGTAATGATTTGAAATATGAGGAAGCAAAAAACACCCAACAGAAGAGCAAAAAGAAAAAATAGAATCTCAAAAATATTAAGATAGTATAAGGAGCCTCTGGGACAACTTCAAGCATACCTACATTCTCATTATTGGGGTGTCAAAAGAAGAGAGACAGCAAGATATTGAAAATCTATTTGCAGAAATAATGACAGAAAACTTCTCCTACCTGGTGAAAAAAAATTGTCTTACAAATCCAGGAAGTACAGAGAGACCCAAACAAAAGGAACCCAAAGCAGACCACACCAAGACACATCATAATTAAAATGCCAAGGGCTAAAGACAAGAGAGAACCTTAAAAGCAGCAAGAGAAAAGCAGTTAGTTACCTACAAGGGCGCGCCCATGACTGTCAGCAGATTTCTTAACAGAAACTATGCAGGTCAGAAGGGAGTGGCAAGACATATTCAAAGTGATGAATAGCAAGGACCTACAACCAAGATTACTCTACTAAGCAAAGCTATAATTTAGAATTAAAGGAGGAGATAAGAGCTTCACAGATAAAAAAAAAAGCTAAAGGAGTTCATCACCACCAAACCAGTATTAGATAAAATGTTGAAGGGTATTCTTTAAGAAGAGGAAGGAGAAAGAAGAAAAAGAAAAAATATGAACAACAAAATGGCAACAAATACATACCTATCAACAAGTGAATCTAAAAACCAACTGAATAAAAAATCTGATGAACAGAATAAACTGGTGAATATAATAGAATCAATACTTGAGATGTAAAATTTTATTTAACTTTTCTTTAATAAGTACATAATCTTCTCTTCCAACATCGTGAACTTTTAAATATACTTTCTATGAGGAATCTGTTGTAGTTTAAATGAGTCTCTGAGGTATGGAATTTATAAAAATCAAGTTTGACTTTCAAATGGCTTTAATTTACTTCAGTTAAATAATATGGGATTACCTTATCATTGTGAAAATTTTAAAACCTGCTAAGGCAAGAAAATAATAGGATAAAATCTCAATTAGATTTGAAAAGCAAAGTCTATCATTTAATTAATTGCATTTTAAAAGTATTTTTATCTTTACCAGTATAGGAATATACTTTCATTGCTTTAATTATATACTTACCAGTAATATCTTTTGAAGCTTTTTACTTAAACATGAAAATATTAGCTCAACTTATGCTAAACCTGAAATTAGTTTAATCTTTGAAGTAGGATGTCATTTATATGTTCAAATTTATTTTTATATCTGTAATATTTAAGCAAGTCAACTTTTGTCTATCTCTTACAAAAAGTTAAAATTTAAATAATGGTGACACAACTTTTGTCTATCTCTTACAAAAAGTTAAAATTTAAATAATGGTGATACTTTATTTTATAAGTAAAATAATGCATGCTCATTGATTAAGTGGAGAGATTATTGGGGGATAAGTTGTGTCACTATAGACAGTACAGAAATATATGCATAGTCAGTGAGAGCCTCTCTATTTTAAGAACCCATTCCCCTTGGGTAATCACTATTAGCAGTTTGCTATGTATCTTTCTAGACATGTATCTTTCAAATTAAATATATACATGTGCATTTAACCAATGAAGACATGCTAGTATTTTTGTTCCAAAGCATATGTATTTTCTTCCCTTGTTATGATAGTAGTCTCCTTCAATATATGTCCCAAGTTTGAATTTCTTCTAACATATTTCATTCAGTATGTTACTTATGTAAGTTCCCCTATCTCTCTGAACTTATATCCTAATTTGTAAATGGGAAAATAATTGCAGAAAAAGATGAAATTATTCTGGGAAAAGTTAACCAGGAAAACTTTCACCCTATAGGTTCAGTTACTGATCATCCTGGTTTTTGCTTATTGTCCCAAATTAATTATTATTGGTGCTCCATTTCACTCTCACAAGTACCCTAGTTTGAATGTTAAATGATATGACCACACTTATAACATTGTTGGGAGGATTACATGAGATAGTGCCTGGTGTTAAGAGTTCTTATATTTAACCTATGAGTACTTTATATGGAAAGAGCTAAATCTTTATATACATTAATTACTTTAGTATTTTCTTCATTTACATGTGTGTATTGTTTTTTTTTTGCTAATGAACAATGATAATGAGATATATGTAGATATACACAAATTCAGGATTATTACAGATACAATTAGATTAGATTTTAAATTTAGAACAAACATTTCAAGATCAAACCCAGCTCATTGGTATAATTAAAATTGACTTCTCAATGCCAATTGTACAAGTTTTGTCATCTAGCTAAAATATGACAAAAGTTTAACAGAAGTTGACATGTAATAATTGAACTGTTCATGTTGTGTATTTACCTCATGTGGAAAAAGAGATTATTTTTATTGATTTGCAGTTCTTCAGAAGAAGAAATTTGGTCTTCCAGAAATTTAAGGTGTCCTTATTTAAGTGAAAACAAACAAAAAATCGAACAGTGCCAGTGAATGAGGAATTATAGCAGGCAATAAACAATCTTAAATGAAAGCCACAAAGCAGGGAAGAATATAATCAAAGGTTACCACCTTCTCAATTCTTTACCAACACTTCTTAAATGAAACACTTGTTTCATGGACGTTGTTCGTGTACCCTGAAAGATCACATGTTGAAATCAATGTGATGGCATTAGGTGCTGGGGCCTTTGGGAGGTTATTAGTGTCCTTATAAGAGTCACGAGAGGCTTGCTTTCCCTCTCTCTGCCCTCTGCATGTGAGGATATAATGAGAAGTGGGTAGTCTACAAACTGGAAGAGGGTACTTACCAGAGCTTGACCTTGTTGGCACCCAGACCTGGGTCTTCCAACCTCTAGAACTGTGAGAAATAAATTTCTGACGTTCATATGCCAACCAGCCTATGATTTTTTAAATTATATCTGCTCTAAATGATTATGACAACTTGAATTAAATCGCATGTTTTTCTCTATCAAATAGGCAAAAACTGTTTTAACTTTTCATTTTTTGGTTCAAATTGTTTAATAGTACCTTGAAATATATATTTAGCTTCTGTAGGTTATGATATTTTGTTAACATTATATTTTAAATAATAATTATAAACACATTTGGAGACACTTTTGTAACATAAGAAGTGATAATCATGTAAAACCAGATATACTATAAATAAATCTTGAAATTAGTAAATAATAAGCTATATAAAGAACTAAAGAAATTTTCCTAGCAAGTACATGTCCCTTGCTTCAAATTTGTTTAAGAAAAATAACAATAAAAATAATGAATAATTAATATCACCTCTTTTAAGTACCAAATGAAATGTATTATCAAGAATTGGATATGCTTTGTGGCTTTCAGAGAATGGAGAGATTATTCTGAGCTGATTTTTTCACTGATAACTTTCTAATAAAATGGAAAAAGATTGAAGCAAGGAAAGAGTGAAGTTAAAATAACAAAAATAAAGACAATAAATGATTCAGTTTAAACTGGTAGATTGAACATATAAAAATGAGAAAAACAAAGGTAATAATTTTGCTCTATTGGGCATAGTAGAAGAAGTAAGCAATATTTTATGACAGTTAAACACTTAAATATTAACCAATATTTTAACCAGAATTTGATTTACCTCAGTCAGGAAGGTGAGGAGTAGAAGAAAGCTGAAGGTAGAGATATAAAAGAGTTAAATCAACTGTTAAACCATGAGATCAATAGATACTATGTAAGATCAAGAAATCAAAGCACAGTAGTGTAATATATGGTGGTAAATATCAGAAGAAAGTATTTCAGATACTCTAAGTATAGTCTATGTATTTGCAATGTAGGAAAATAGGGAAGAAACTGCTGTATTTCTTTTTAAGAATATTACCTCTCTTGGATTATTAATTTATTCATATATTAATTTATAAATGTATTATATGATAAAAAAGGGAAGCCAAGTGCAATTCTGAGAAATAATTAGTACTTAGATTTTTTTGCTATAGACTTTTGTCAAAGAAACTCAGCTGAAATTGAACCTGGAAAAATAATGGACACAGAGTCTTCATACATCTTAAGTATCATAATTGAGACTTTATTACACAGATAAAAAGTAGTGATAAAAATAATATTTGTTATTTTTTAATATATTTTTAAAGAGAAGTTCTTCAAAGTCACAAAATAATTTAAGATCATTAGTCTCATTTCATAATATAACCCGTTACTTTAATTGTAGGGAACAAATTAGTTTTCAGGTTTTTATTAAAAATAACTTATTAAATCTGTAGGTTACAGGTTTGAGTATCTAGAGCTTTGGAATTTATCCTATATAATGCTTCCTTGCTTCTATACGAGTTCTAATATTCAAAGTTAAAGTTTTATAAGATCAAAATATTTCTAGGTCACAGGAATAAGTAGAACAAAACACATCTGGTAAGGACAGTTTTCTCAGTGTAACTATCAGAGCCTGGCAAGCTGCAACCTTGTCTGCCCAAAGAGAGATTTACCCACTTAGAGGAGCTGAAGGGGTGATCTGCATCAAATCAATCTTTATGTCAGATCCTTTCCATCACAGTAATGAAACATTAAAGTAATATATTGCAAGTTACTGTATGTCACTTCTAACCTTTGCATTATTATCCAGGATTAAACTGTAATTATAATTATCCTCCTACTTATTTTTAAGTCTGTCTTGTAATGACACCTTATGCCCTCTTACCCTTTGCTGCCAAATAATTTTCAAATTTGTTGTTTAGTCAGCTTGTTTATAACTTTGAGTGTTACATTTCCTGTTATAACTGTCATTAATGTATGATATCTGCCCTGATAGGGATGGGCTTACCAAGTAAACATGCAAAGTGTTAAAGAAAAGGACATTTTGGTGACTTCCCTTTAATACTCTACAGAGAGAATTTGAGGATATCGATAGTCCCCCAAATATTTTTGCTACTTAATTTTGTTTATAATTGATAGCCCATATTCTGAACCTCTTCTCCATAACTTTTGAATCACTATCCTATTTTTCCAATGTAAATGGACAAAAATAATTTTATTATTATTTATAGTGATTTAACTTTTAAAATGCTGCTATTTAATATAGTTTGTTGGATAGACTCTGTTCTTTGTCCTCAATTTTCCTATTCCAGTTTAGATAATCATGACATCATTTAAACTAGATAAAACTGCCATGGAAATTCAGTTCATGACAAAAAAAGAAAAATATTATTTTTTATATGAACTGTTTAATTACTTTTTGAAGATATCAAAACATTTAGTTCTTAAATCCTTACTATATTACTGGAGCTAGAAGAAAAATTTATTAAAATTCAGTCACAGAGTCACAGAAAAAGTGAGATGTTCAAGGTTGTGATGCTCCAAGCAGTGTTTAAGCCTCATGACTATGTATTGAGTGAATCAATAAATCGCCATCTAATTATTAGCTTATTAAAGACAATTATTATAGTTCATAATTCTAAATTATTACTGAGAGTTTCTGAAAGTGAGCAGCATTACACATTTTCAGTTGCTTTTTGAAATTGAATTTTATTGATTTTAGAGAGAAAGAGGAAGGGAGAGAGAGAGAAACATTAATGTGTTGCTCCACCCATTCATGCACTCTTTGTTTGATTCCTGCATGTGCCCCCAGCAGGATCGAACCTACAACCCTGGTGCATAACCTAAACACTCCAACCAACTGAACTACCCAGCGAGGGCCTGGAATTTACTTAAGAAACAAATTGAATTGATTCTCAGTTTTTGCCCCCAGATATGGAGAGCTGGAAAACGCCATCCTCAATGATTACAACAATAATAACAACAACAAAAGCCAAGCAAACAGGAAATTCACAACTTCTTTTTAACCCATCAGAGCACAGAAGGTGCAGGTCCCAAAATCTAAGGTATATTTGAAGGTGTGAGACAAAACCAAAACCCTTGTTTACTTGTGCAAGCTGCTCCTGGATACCTATCTTTAAAAGGTAGGATAATTGAGTAATTACTGGAGGCCAGGTGTGCACAAACTCCACCTAATACTCACAAAAATGATTGTTAGAGACCAGAAAAGCTCTGCAGTATGGGGAAGAACAGAGGAAGAGGAGAACAGGAGCACAGAAACCAATGCCAGAGCAGTAAGAAACTGAGAATCCTCTTCCTTGTTTTCCCTAAGGAAATAAATCCTTTGATGTGTAGGATAAGGACAAGTTGTCCCATTAGTACTGGTGAAAACTCATTGCAGCTGGGAAAGGAACCCCTGGGAAATAAGTGCAAGGCTCAAAACTGCACTGTGCCTCTGACTGGGTAGCTCTGTTGGTTAGAGCATCGTCCTGATATGCCAAGGTTGTGGGTTCCATCTCTGGTCATGGCATGTGTCAGAGCCAGCAGCAAGAGCACCCACAGCTCTGCTGGTCTGACTGGCTCTGAGTCCATGTATTCTTCTAAATTCTCCCATTCGACTACGCCAGGGCTGATTCCTGCTTGAACCCTGCCCACTGTACTGTTGGGAACTTAGTCCAAGTTCCTCCTTTATCCTCTGCTCACTATTAACAGGTGTTGGGTCCGAGCCCCTCTGCCTGAGGCTGGACCTCCTAGGACTCTGGGTCTTAGACAGAGTAGCCATGGGAGGTTGTGGGCATATAATATTGAGTCTTTGTGCTGAAGCCAGTGGCCATATAGCTATCAGACAAGAACAGTCCTCACAGCAAAGTCCATACAGGCCGGCTAGTGAACATATATCTTTCCATAAAGCAGCATCAGTCTCTGTACTCATAGCTGTATTATCTGGGCAGCCATGTGCTCCCTCCTAGACTCACCACCTCACATCATAGCGGTACCTGAGCTCTCCGGCTCAGCAGCTTCTCCTGTCTCTCCTGCCCAGCTGCTCCCTCTAGCAGACTTCTTCACACACTCCATCCTAGCTTCTCTCTCTCCATACTCCAGCAGACTTCTTCTCACTCTAGCCTCAGTTGACTAATCAGTGGCCTACTTTTATACTATTTAGACAAAGGCTTCTTGCCAATAGTTATATCAATCATATCAGCTACTGAAGGGCACAGTGTACCATGTGTCTTTGCACCCGCTCATGGTATCTTGGCTTGATTAGGATTTCCAGGCTCAGAGTCCTTGTGGTCATTTAGGCACATCTCCAGAGCAGCCTTTGGTCATTCTGGTGTTTTGACATTAAGACCTCTGTGCTCCCACCGGCCTTGACTATCAGTGGACCTGGCATGGTTCCCACAGCATGGAACACACACATACAAGAATCAACCAATGAATGTATAAATAAGTGGAACAACAAATGGATGTTTCTCTCTTCCCCCCTCTCTCTTTTCCTCTCTCTCTCTAAAAAATCAATTTTAAAAATTGCATTAAGGAAGTCATATCCTAAAGAACCACAGATACCATGCCTACTTAATATTTAAACTTAATCAGAACATCATAGACCATCCACAACTCTACTACGAAGTTAACAAATGTTGAATGAATGAAGAGTTACTTACAGGAAACAGACCATTTCTGAAGTGCAGCAGCAAGAAAGGAAAGGCCTAAAGCTCAGAGTGAAGCATATATTGAGGGGGAAAAAACCTGTCAAATCAACTACCACACTAAACAAAATATTTCCTAAAGGAATTTAAAGCCTATGGTATCCAGCAACTATAGCAGCAAGAAACCTAAAACTTTGTTCATTTCCTATTTAGATTAATTCAATCCCACTTAAAGATTGCCTAGAAGAAGAAAAGTCATGTCCATTACAAGTTATAGAAATTATTTGTGGTAAAAAATACTATGAATGGTTTGAGTTTTTATCCTACTTGCAGACTAACAAGGTAGCCTGTCAACATTCATGATTGCTGGCAGAAGACATAAGATTTCTGGATCAGAGACAAGGAGAGTCAACAAATGATGATAATGTAGTTGACAACTACAAAAAACAGAACCAAACAAAAAATTTAAATATGTTTTATGAGCTTTATAAAATTAACTTCAAATGAATATCTGTTTTAGACATAATAGCAAAAGAAAAATCCAAAACAGAAAAAAAGATAAATTACACTATATTCAAATAAAATAAAACATCACCTATGCTTACTCTATGACAGACATCTTTATGAGAATAAAAAGACAAGCTATGAGGGAAGAAATTACTTGAAAATCACATTCCCAGTAAAGAATTTTTATCCAGAATATATAGTAAGTAACTCTCAAAGTTCCACAATTAAAAAATAAACAGCACAATAAAAATTTGCCCAAAATCTAAAAAGACTCTTGGCTAAAGAAACTATAAAGGTAACAGAGGAGTATTTGAAAAGATACACAATATTATTAGTTATCTAAAAATGCAAATTAAAACCACAATGAATTTTTACTAGAAAGAGTAGAATAACAACAATCACAAAAACAATTTTTAAAAACCCCTAAATCTGAAAATGCCAAGAGCTAGTGAATATGCAGAGCAACTGGAACTTTCAAACATTGATAGTGGGAAAGTATACCCACTCTGAGAACACAGCTTGGCTGTTTCTTATAAAGTTAACCATATACCAGGAGGTGAGGGAGAGAAAGTGCGTGAGTGAGGGGATGAAAGGAGAGTGTGTGGATGTGTGTGGTGAGTGTGAGAGTGAGTGAGGGACAGTTAAATCTCGCAGGAGCAGCAGGGGCTGGCAGATCAGGCTCTCTTGGACAGGGAGAGACTACCACCGCTGTGGGCACTCCCGGGACTGCGGGACACCAACACGGAGCCCACGCCATCTTGAAGGGGAGAACGGCCTTTTGTAGGAACTCATCAGCACCACCAACCAGACAGGCCTTGGAACTGCTCGGGGACCCAGCAGCCACTCCAGGCAAAATCCTGCTGCCCCACCCACAGACCCACAGACCTGCGGACCCTGGGACCTCCACCTCCAAAGGTGCGCCACTCAGCAGCAGTAAGTGCAACTTCCCCCTACCCAGCAGCAGAACTCTGGACACCACATTTGTGCGTCTCCAGTGGAGCAGGCATCCAGGGCACACCACTCCGTAGGCAGCGCCTGGGAGCCACTAGGAGCCCCCGTGGGTGTGATTTTGTACAGACAAGGGTGCGCGGCCTTGCAGTAGAAATTCTGAACTCTCTCTTCCTGAATAACTGCCCACGGACACCCCAGCTGTGCAACTTCAGTGCCAGGGCCCCTCAGAATCCGTCAGAGATCTGCACTGGCAAAGGCACCTCCACAGATGCACATTTCCAACAGGCAGGCCCCCTGAGCCCATCTATCCCCAGTGCACTGGGGAAGCAGCTGTGAGACTCTGCTGGGTGTGATTCTGCACAGACAACGTCGCGCTGCCCTGCAGTAGAAATTGTGAATTCCTGAATAACTGCCCACAGCCACTCCAGCTGCTCAACCTCAGTGCCAGGGAACCTCAGAGTGTGTCAGAGACCTCCACAGATGTGCATTTCCAACAGGCAGGCACCCTGAGCCCATCTATCCACAGGGCACTCATGGTAGCCACTGTGAGCTCTCCCTGGGTGCGATCTTGGACAAACAGGGGCGCACTCCCCCTTCCCAGCAGTAGAAATTCTGAATTCACTCATTCTGGATATCTGCCCACAGATGCCTCAATTATGTGGCTACACTGCCAGGGCCCTTCAGAGTGCTTCAGTGTGCCTCGCTGGCAAACGTACTGTGGGTGCCCCTGTGAGCCACCACTGGGAGCGAATGCCTATCCACCACAGGTGCAGCAGCAAAAGCTGAGTCTGCCTACCCCACAACTACAGAAGTTTGGACACCACAGTCACACCTTTCCAGAGCGCAGGCCCCCTGAGCCCCATCACCCCAACAGACAGTTCCTGGGTGCCACTGTGAGTCCCCACTGGGCACGCGTGATTTCAATCAAGGGCGCAAGGCAGCAAAAATTGGGACATGCCCCTCCACGGCTGCTGACTTCTAGACACCGCAGTTGTGCCACTCCAGCTTTCAGCCCTACAGCTCGCAGCCCTACATCAAGAGAACTCAAATAGCTCAAGTGGGGAGCTACACTAGATTACTAAGCACAGGACACCTGAGAGATTACACCAGTAGCACCATCCCCAAAAGAACCTGGGTAGCAAAGCAATTGGATCTACAATTAAAACACTATAGGAAAACATGGGAAGACAAAAAAGCAATCCCCAAAAGAAAGAAAAAGAGGAATCACCAGAAAGGGAGTTAAATGAAATTGAGGATAGCAACATACAAGAGAAAGAATTCAGAGTAATGGTTCTAAGGATGCTCAAATGGCTGGATGACAAATACATACAACTCAATGAGAATTATAAGGAGCTAAATGAGAATGTCGCCAACATTGAAAGGATCCAAGAGGAGATGAAGAACGACATAGCTGCAATAAAGAACACAATGGAAGGCTTAAACAGTAGACTAGAAGAGGCTGAGGACCGCATCAGTGAATTAGAAGACAAGGTAGGAAAAAAACACACAAACACAGCAGTAACTGCAAAGAAGACTTAAAAAGCAAGAGGAGAGCCTAAGGGAGCTTTGGGACAACACAAAACAACATTCACATAATAGGGGTACCAGAAGGAGAGGAAGAGAAACAAGGAATAGAAAACCTGTTTGAGGAAATAATGACAGAAAACTTCCCTGATATTGGCAAGAAAAAAACTATGCAAGTCCAAGAAGCACATAGAGTCCCAAACAAGTTGAACCCCAAAAGACCGACACCAAGACACATCATAATTAAATTGACGAACACTTACGACAAAGTAAGAATCTTAAAGGCTGCCAGAGAGAGACAGAAAGTGACCTACAAGGGATCTCCTATTAGAATATCAACTGATTTCTCAACAGAAACACACCAGGCCAGGAGGAAATGGAATGAAATATACAAAGTGATGCAAAGCAAAGGACTGAACCCAAGAATACTATACCCAGCAAGGCTATCATTGAAGGTGGAATCAGGAGCTTCACAGACAAAAAAGGGCTAGGAGAGTTTATCACACCAAGCCAGCAATGCAAGAAATGCTAAAGGGACTGCTGTAAAAGGAAGAAAGAGAAAGGCAAACATTAAGAAAAAATATGACAACAAACATGTACTTATCAATAATAACATTAAACATAAATGGATTAAAAGCACCAATCAAAAGACATAGAGTAGCTGAATGGATAAGAAAACATGACCCATATTTTTGCTGTCTGCAAGAGACCCACCTCAGAACAAAGGATTTACACAGACTAAGAGTGAAGGGATGGAAAAATATTTTTCAGGCAAATGGAAATAAGAAAAAAGCTGGGGTTGTGATACTTATATCTGATAAAATAGACCTCAAAGTAAAGGCAATAACAAGAGATAAGGAAGGCCACTACATAATACTAAAGGGAGCAATTCAACAAGAAGATATAACTCTGGTAAACATATATGCACCCAATACTAGAGCACCCAAATACATAAAACAACTTCTGGAAGATATCAAGGGAGAGATTGATAGCAATACAGTCATAGTAGGGAACTTTAATACCCCACTGACACCACTGGATAAACAAAAAATCAGCAAAGAAACAGCAATCCTAAATGACACACTAGATCATATGGACTTAATTGACATCTTTAGAACATTTAACCCCAAAGTTCCAGAATATACATGCTTCTCCAGTGCACATGGAACATTTTCAAGGATAGACCACCTATTAGGACACAGGAAAAGTTCAAATTCAAGAAGACAGAAATCATATCAAGCATCTTCTCAGATCACAGTGGCATAAAACTGGAAATCAACTACAATAAAAACAATGCAAAAAAATCAAACACATGGAGACTAAATAGCATGCTATTAAACAATGACTGCATTACCAGAGAGATCAAAGAAAAAAAAACAAAAAACATCATGGCAACAAATGACAATGAAAACACAATAATCCAAAATCTATGGGACACAGCGAAAGCAGTCTTGAGAGGGAAGTTCATAGCTCTACAAGTCTACTGCAAAAAAATAAGAAACTATGGTAATAAATTTCCTAACCCTACAACTCAAAGAATTAGAAAGAGAGCAACAAGAAAAGCCCAGTGTAAGCAGAAGGAAAGAAATAATAAAGATCAGAGCGGAGATAAACGACATAGAAATGCTAAAGGGACTGCTTTAAAAAACAATACAAAAAAACAATACAAAAAGATCAACAAAACCAAGAGCTGGTTCTTTGAAAGGATAAACAAGATTGATGAACTTCTAGCCAGGCTCACCAAGAAGCAAAGGGAGAGGACCCAAATAAACAAAATCAGAAATGAAAGAGGATAAATAACAACAGACTCCACAGAAATACAAAGGATTGTTAAAAAATATTATGAACAACTCTATTCCACACAGCTGGACAACCTGGAGGAAATGGACATATTCCTAGAAAAGTACAACCTTCCAAAACTCAATCAGGAAGAATCTAAAAATCTCAATAGGCCAATAACTATGGACGAAATTGAAGCAGTCATTAAAAAGTTTCCAGCAAACAAAAGCCCAGGGCCAGATGGCTTCACAGGGGAGTTTTACCAAACATTCAAAGAAGAACTAAAACCTATCCTCCTCAGACTATTCCAAAAAATTCAAGAGGAAGGAACACTTCCAAGCTCATTCAATGAAGCCAGCATCACCCTAATACCAAAACCAGATAAAGACAACACAATGAAAGAGAATTACAGACCAGTATCCCTCATGAACATAGATGCCAAAATCCTCAACAAAATTCTAGCAAATCGGATCCAGCAGTACATCAGAAAGACCATACACCATGACCAAGTAAGATTTATCCCAGAGGTGCAAGGATGGTACAATATCTGCAAATCAATAAATGTGATACATCACATAAACAAATTGAGAGATGGAAACCACATACTCATATCAATTGATGCAGAAAAAGCATTTGACAAAATCAAACACCCATTTTTGATAAAAACTCTCAGCAAGGTGGGAATAGAAGGATCATACCACAACATAATAAAAGCCATATATGACAAACGCACAGCCAACATCATACTCAATGGGCAAAAACTAAAACCATTTCCCCTAAGAACAGGAACAAGACAAGGATGCCCGCTTTCACCATTCCTGTTCAACATAGTACTGGAAGTGCTAACCACAGCAATCAGACAAGAAAAAGAAATAAAGGGCATCCAAATTGGAAAAGAAGAAGTAAAATTGTCATTATTCTCAGATGACATGATACTGTACATAGAAAACCCTAAAGACTCCATCAAAAAATTATGAGATTTAATAAATTAATTTGGCAATGTAGCAGGATACAAAATTAATGCCAAGAAATCTATGGCATTTCTATACACCAATAGTGAACTTACAGAAAGAGAGACTAAGAAAACAATCCCATTTACCATCACACCAAAAAAATTAAGATACCTAGGAATAAACTTATCTAAGGAGGTAAAAGACCTCTACTCAGAAAAACTACAGGACACTGAAAAAAGAGATAGAGAAAGACATAAATAGATGGAAGAGCATACCGTGTTCATGGATTGGTAGAATCAACATCATTAAATGTCCACACTACCCAAAGCAATCTATAGATTCAACGCACTCCCCATTAAAATACCAACAGCATATTTCACAGACCTAGAAAGAACTCTCCAAAAATTCATCTGGAATAAAAAAAGACCCCAAATAGCCACAGCAATCCTGAGAAAGAAGAAGAAAGTAGGTGGGATCTCAATACCAGATTTCAAGCTATATTACAAAGCCACTGTTCTCAAAACAGCCTGGTACTGGCACAAGAACAGGCATATAGACAAATGGAATAGAATAGAGAACCCAGATATCGACCCAAACCACTATCTCAATTAATATTTGACAAAGGAGGCATGAACATACAATGGAGTCAAGACAGTCTCTTCAATAAATGGTGTTGGGAAAATTGGACAGATACATGCAAAGAAAATGAAACTAGACCACCAACTTACACCATACACAAAAATAAACTCAAAATGGATAAAGGACTTAAACATAAGACAAGAAACCATAAAAATACTAGAGGAATCCACAGGCAGAGAAATCTCAGACATATGCCAAAGCAATTTCATCACCGATACCACTCCTAGGGCAATGGAAACTAAAGAGAAAATAAACAAATGGGACTAATCAAAATAAAAAGCTTCTGCACAGCAAAAGAAACCATCAACAAAACAATAAGAAAGCCCACTGTATGGGAGAACATATTTGCAAATGTTATCACTAATAAAGGTTTAATCTCCAACATTTACAGGGAACTCATACAACATAACAAAAGAAAGATAAATGATCCAATAAAAAAATGGGCAATGGACTTAAATAGATGCTTTTTGAAAGAAGACAGAAGGAAGGTCAAGAGACATATGAAAACATGCTCAAAGTCACTAATTATCCGAGAGATGCAAATTAAAACAACAATGCGGTACCATCTCACACCTGTCAGAATGGCAGTCATAAACAAATCAACCAAGGACAAGTGCTGGCGAGGATGCAGAGAAAAAGGAACCCTCGTGCACTGCTGGTAGGAATGCAGACTGGTGCAGCCACTGTGGAGAACAGTATGGAGTTTCCTCAAAGAACTAAAAATGGAACTCCCATTTGACCCAGTCATCCCACTTCTAGGAATATATCCCAAGAAAATAGAAACACCAATCAGAAAAGATGTATGCACCCCTATGTTCATAGCAACACAATTTACAATAGCTAAGATTTGGAAACAGCCTAAGTGCCCATCAGCAGATGACTGCATCAGAAAATTATGGTACAGCTACACAATGGAATACTACACTGCTATAAAAAAGAAAGAATTCTTACCATTTGCAGCAGCATGGATGGAACTGGAGAGCATTATGCTAAGTGAAATAAGCCAGTCAATGAAAGAAAAATACCACATGACCTCACTCATTTGTGGATAATAAGGAACATTATAACCTGATGAACAAAAAGATATATACAGAGGCAGTAAAGCATCAAACAGACTATCAAATTACAGCGGGAAGGTTGGGGAGGGGGAGTAGATAAGAGATCAACCGAAGGACTTGTATGCATGCATATAAGCATAACCAATGGACACAAGACACTGGGGGGTGAGGGCATGTATGGGTGTGGGATGGGGGTCAATGGGAAGATATGTACACATGTAATACCTCAATAAATTAAAAAAAAGTTAACCATATACCTACCACATGACCCAGCAATCATGCATTCAATGCCCACATGAATTCAAAACTTACCTTCACTCAAAAACTTGTATATTTGTGTTTCCATGAAAAAAAGTAAAGGATCTGTTGAAAGTATATAGGAAGCAATCTGACAAGTTGAGATTGGGAGTGTTCAGGTTGGTATGACCATAGACTGGGAGTCATTCTGAAAAAGCCCCAAATGTTCAAAGCTGGAATAATTTGAGCAGCAAAATATAACAACAACGTTGAATCCTATCTAACAAAGAGGGAATATGCTAAATGACCATCACGGCCTCATAAAGATGGCGGCGCCCATGGGCAATAAGAAGGGAATATGCTAATTGACTACCATGCTCTCAAAGATGGCGGCACCCACAGCCACAAGATGGTGACACCCAAACCCCTCAGCTCTGCTGGGGCAGCAGGCACGTGGCACAGCCGGGCCCGCCCCCAGGAGCTTGCCTCTGGAGTCCCCCAGTCTCCCATGCCCCCAGCTGTCCAGGGCCGGCCCAAGGTGCAGGCAAGCCTTGGATGGAGGGTGCCCAGCCGATGCCCGAGGTGCAGGCAAGCCTAGGATGGCAGCTGCCCAGCTGCCCAGGGCTGCCCAAGGCTAAGGTAACCAGGGCCGGCCAAGGCTTGCTCTTCTGGCAGTGGCAGCAGCAGAGGTGTGATGGAGACCCCACCTTGCCCTGATCGCCGTCTGGCCTCCCGCCCCTGAGGGCTTCCGGACTGTGAGAGGAGGAGAGGCCGGGCTGAGGGACACTCCCTCCAGTGCATGAATTTTCATTCACTGGGCCTCAGTTATAACATGAAGAATAAAATACTGATATGTCCAAGCTGATATAAACAAGTAATTAAATTGTGGAGAAGAGACAACTCTTCCTTACAAAAGATTTCCAATTAATGAATTTAGAAGGAATTAAGAGAATCTAAAAGCATCATTAGAATCCATGATAAGAACTATAGATATGAACTGCTGAGCCTTGTAAAAATTAAGGAGAAATAGGATATGTTTGAGAACAGGATATTTTCCCTAATAAATATTATTTAAGGGATTAAATTGTAACTTTTTCTATGAAGACACCTGGCAGACACCACCTTGACCACATAATTAAGGTTAACATCACCAGGAGTAAGACAGATTGCCATCATGCACACTAGATATGATCCACAGAGCACCTTACCACTGTGGTGCTCTTTCCTCAAATCCACAGCCTTCAATCTAATCATAAGAAAACATCAGGAAAAACATTATTAGACTTAATAAATGAATTCGGCAATGTAGCAGGATACAAAATTAATGCCAAGAAATCTATGGCATTTCTATACACCAACAGTAAACTTACAGAAAGAGAGACTAAGAAAACAATCCCATTTACCATCACACCAAAAAAACCCAAAAAAACCCAAAAAACAAATTGAGAGGCATTCTATAAAATACATGACCAGAGCTCTTAAAAAACAAACAAACAAGATAGACTTAGGAACACTCACATATTGGAGTCAGAAAACATCCTAAGAAGGTGTATGTCAAGTTATAAAACAACCACAACTACAAAAAAATTTAAGATACCTAGGAATAAACTTAACTAAGGAGGTAAAAGACCTCTACTCAGAAAAACTACAGGACACTGAAAAAAGAGATAGAGGAAGACATAAATAGATGGAAGTGCATACCGTGCTCATGGATTGGTAGAATCAACATCATTAAAATGTCTATACTACCCAAAGCAATCTATAGATTCAACGCACTCCCCATTAAAATACCAACAGCATATTTCACAGACCTAGAAAGAACTCTCCAAAAATTCATCTGGAATTAAAAAAAAGACCCTGAATAGCCACAGCAATCCTAAGAAAGAAGAAGAAAGTAGGTGGGATCTCAATACCAGATTTCAAGCTATATTACAAAGCCACTGTTCTCAAAACAGCCTGGTATTGGCACAAGAACAGGCATACAGACCAATGGAATAGAATAGAGAACCCAGAAATCAACCCAAATCAAAACAAATCAACAAACAAAGGTTTTGAATGAATTTTCATTGAATTTATGTATTAATTTGGAAAGAATTAACATCTTTACTAGTATAGTATTCAGTTTTTTCCTTCAGAGATGTGACATCCATTTCATTTACTCAGCACTTTTTTTATGTTGTCATGGAATTTTTCATCTGATTTGGTACTCAGCTTACACATAGATGAAAAATAGAATGGAATATTTGTATAAACTGATTCTAAGAAGAGTTTGTGTCAGGATGACCTAGAGTGGTGGCAGTCGGTTTCTGTCAAAATGTCCAAATTTGAATATTGTATAAACTGTTGTCATCCCTAAAGTGTAATCCTTCTACAGTTGTTTTTTGCTTTATCTATATTTTGCACAATAGTTTTTCTATCAACAACATTTGGAATCTTTCAAATAGAGAGCATTTACTAACATTTTTAAATAAACTCAGAACATCTTCATAGTTAATCTGAGTCCAAGATTTGTTTTCTTTGACTTTTTTTTTAGATTTTTTTTTAATTTATAAAAGAGATTTTTTAACTTTTACACAAAAAACCTCTTGCTTTTCAATTTTAGTTGTAGACGTCTTCCCCAATGTAAAGTTTAATAATTATTTCTATTTACTTCTAATAAACTATACTTTTATTCTTATATCAAATTGTTTAATATATTTTATAATTGTATTGCCTATATGTTGTTGTGAACAACAACAACAAAATATCAGCAGAATAATTAGCAGAATCTGAATAAAGTCTGTAGTTTAGTTAATAGTATTGTACCAATGATAAGTTCTTAGTTTTGATAATTGTACTATGGTTATGTAGCATATTAATGTAGGAGGAACTGGGAGAAGATATTATGGAAATCTCTTTTCAATATTTGCAACACTTAAATCTAAAATTAGTTTAAAATATAAAGTTAAAATATTATGTTTCTCAGTGGTAGCATTTAGTTTTAAATTGGAATCTTTCAGAACCTGCTGTATGCTATTACATTCCACAAGATACTCTAGATTAAACATGATCAGACAATGTTTTGCTGGTAAAGGACCAAAGAAGGATCTTTAAATCTATGTTAACTTTTAAGTCTTATAGCAATATTTCATGCAATTGAGGCCATGTCTATATTGATTATACCATTATGAGTTCATATTATGAATTCTTAAGGCTATTTCATGATTGTTGTATAATTTTTAAGAAAAAAATCAAAGAATATTGGATTTGAAGCCAACCACTTAAGTTTGATTTCTAACTTTGCTGCTGATATTAGTTATGTGAAGTGGGGCATGATTTTGCTTTAATGAGTTTCAAATTCATACTGAATTTTAAATTCTTTAAAATTGTAGGTGATTACCTGTCTTGGTCAACATTTAAAGATTTAAAAAATAATAGTTGGAAAAAAGTATTTTTCCAATTATATGAAATGTCTGATAATATGAAAAATTTAGAAGTATAGAAAAAATTGCCATATATTTATTTATTGTCTTTATTCATATGTTTGTGTTTAGGTAACAGGAATCACTCTACATAAATTAATTTTTTACTTACTTTTTTCAATTAACATTGTGATCAAAATTTCCTGTGTTATTATTAATTATTTATAAGCAAATATTAATTGTTATAGAATAGATATAATAGATACAGATACAATAGCATATGCATATGTGTGTATATACTATAATATAGAATGTATACAACATCCTATATAATAAAAGCCCATCGACTGAAATAGCAGAACGACTAGAATGACCAGGGACCAGAACGACCGCGGCCCCTCACCCTGGCCAGCCCTGCTCCCCAGCAGGAACCCCCACCCTGATCCGGGGCCCCCATCAGGGCAGGCCAGCTGGCTCCCACCCATGCACCAGGCCTCTATCCTATATAATAAAAGGGTAATATGCAAATTGATCCTAAAGGCAAAACGACCAGAAGACTGCTCAACCAGTCACTATGAGACATACTGACCATCTCTTGGTCTCTTTCCCAGGCCAGCAGGCTCAAATCGCCTGATGGCCAATGGGGAACCAGGGATGGGTGGTGACAGGGGGCGGGGCCAGATGCGGGCAGCTGGGGAAAATGGCCCTGATCGCAGGCCAGGCCTAGGGACCATACCTGTGCATGAATTTCATGCACCGGGCCTCTAGTCTATACTAATAATAGATAAATATGTACCTCTGCGATGCCCACAGCCAATTAGGATGAGTATGCAAATTAACTCAACAAAGATGACGGGCCTGTGGGCAGCGCACATGCACGCAGGCGCCGTGTGGCCAGTGGCGAGGCAGGATGCCCACCCGCCCTCCGTGTAGCCAGGGTGACATGGCGGGTGTCCCTGGGACCCAGCCTGCTTTGAGCCTGCGGCCAGTGTGCCAGTGTGCACGTGCGACAGCACCCAGCATCTGGGGTCCCGGGGATGCCACTGGAGTGTCCAGTCCTGTCAGCCCGGCCTGCGGGTGGCTGGTGTTCATAGTCCTCTTGGTTTGTACAGCCACTGGACCAAAAGTGGAAGCCCAGAGAGTGGGGAGCACCAGGAATGCTGGGAATCATAGTTCTGGTGGCAGACGCGTTGCGGGATCTCCTAGACACTAGAGCAAAGTGAGCCTGGAGCAAGTTACTGTTGCAGGTGGGAGATGGAGGGAAAGCAAAGGTGAGAGACATAAGTAAAGTCAGAGTGTTGAGGAAAAATTAAAGGGAAGATATCCTGCAACTTCTAGGAAATCCAAACCAATGGATCAAAGAAAAAAAAAAAAAAGAGCTATATTATTCTGTGAGCATCAAACCAAACTGGGTTGGGGTCTCAGACAATTCACTCATATGATTGCAAAGACAGACAGAAACTCCTGGATTGGAGAGGGCTCCCCTGAGGGCTCCCAGATTGGAGAGGGTGCAGGTTGGACTGAGGGACCCACCATCCCCCGTGCATGAATCTTTGTGCCCTGGGCCCATAGTATAATATAAAACCTTTTAGATGAAGTGTTTTCAAGTATTTGTTATTGTAAGCAATCCCTCCATGAACCTGTATATTTTTCCTGCAGCTGGATTATTTATTTCTATTTGGAATTAATGAATCAAAGAGTGTGGCAGATCAGTTTTCCCAGAAAGCTTACTTTGAGGTATTGCTGTCCAGAAAACTTGCCTGTGGGGCCAGGAAAGGGAGCTGGACTAGGTAAAGGGTGAAGTTGGGCTGTGATAACTTCATGTAACTTCTGTGACTGACATGGCCCTTCAGCGTTGTTCTGAGTCAGGGTGAGGAACCAGTCCTTTATATCAAAGCATTGACTGGTTATTGGATGTAAGATACCTAAGGGAAGAGAGCAAGACTTTGGGTAAGAATGCTTCTTCGACAGTGCTTCCCACAGGGCTGTCTGCTAGCAGTACTCAGAAGAGCCGAAGTGTAAGCTCTTTCCTGAGGGGCAGCACACCACAGCTTTCAGTATATAGTTTTCAAGTGGTGTTTTTTTTCACATTGCAGTAAGTAGCACTGCAAAATTGTTGTACAATTGCAATTAGTACTACTGTACTAATTAACAGCTCAAAGTTGCTTTAAAATATTTCACACAATGAGTTCTTAGTCTATTTTGCTTATAGAGTCTTAAACAACATAAACAATTAAAAATATGGCCAAAACCGGTTTGGCTCAGTGGATAGAGCTTCGGCCTGCTGACTGAAAGGTCCCAGGTTCGACTCTGGTCTAAGGGCATGTACCTTGGTTGCGGGCACATCCCCAGTAGGGGGTGTGCAGAGGCAGCTGATTGATGTTTCTCTCTCATCGATGTTTCTAACTCTGTATCCCTCTCCCTTCCTCTCTGTAAAAAATCAATAAAATATATTTAAAAAAATATGACTTAGTTCTATTTATATTTTACTTTGATTTGGATTTTATGAAATGTTTAAGTATGGTTTCTTATCTCAAAATTAAAAAATATTCTACTATGGTTAGTACTTTATAGTTGACTTCCATACATAATGTCATTGACATTTATTTGTGTGTGTAATGTAATATAGAATGTAATATAATTTTTCTTTGTTTCCAAACAGGTAGCCATTTCATGAATAATCAAACCTTTCCTCATTGATTTGAAATATCACCTTTATTGCACAATACATTCTCATATGCACATATTCAAATGCTTTCCATTGATCTATTTGCCTATTACTCCATCAATACCATGCATTCCATTAATAAAGATTTATGGTGCAAGTCTCTTTCCATTCTTCTTTTTTATAATCATCATTTTCTTGGCTCTTTCAGACATTTAAGTTTTGAGATGAAATTTAGAATCAGTATGTCAAGTTATAAAACAACCACAATCACAAAAATGCAAACAAATAAAAAAAGATTTTGGATAGATTTTCATTGAATTTATGTAATCATTTGGAAAGAATTGGCATATTTACAGCACTGAGTTTTTTCCTCCAAGGACGTAACATCCATTTCATCTACTCAGGGCTTCTTCTATGTTGTCATGGAATTTTTCATCTGATTTGGTACTCAGCTCACGCATAGATGAAAAATGGAGTGGAAGATTTGTATAAACTGATTCTAAGAAGAGTTTGTGTCAGGATGACCTGGAATGTTAGCAGTTGGTTTCTGTCTATATGTCCAAATTATAATATCAATACCTTTGAATGTTGTGCAAACTAGTGTCATCCCAAAGTGTAATCCTTCTTCAGTTTCTTTTTTGTTTTATCTATATTTTGTATAATAGTTTTTGTATGCAACATCATTTTGTAATCTTTCAAATAGACAATATTCACTAAGAGTTTTAAATACACTCAGAACATCATAATAGTTAATCTGAGCCCAAGATTTGTTTTCTTCATTTTTTTCTAGATTTTTTTAATTTATAAAAGTGATTTTTAACTTTTACTGAAAAAAATGTCTTGCTTTTCAATTTTAGTGTAGATGTCTTCCCCAATGTAAAGTTTAATAATTATTTCTACTTACTTCTAATAATTTATATTTTGACTCTTGTATCAAATTGTTTAGTATCCTACCTAATAATAGACAAATATGCAAATTGACCATACCTCAGACACACCCACAAGCCACACCCACAAGCCACGCCCACCATCCGATCAGAGCGAGTATGCAAATTAACCCAACCAAGATGGCTACAGTCACAGAGAGCAAGGTTTCCTAGGTAACAGAGGAAGCCAAGCTTTCCGCCTGCCCTTGCCAGGCCTAAGCCTCCACTCAAGCTACAAAGTTTCAATTATAGAAGGTAAACAAATTCAAATAGAAATGGCGGCAGAATGGAGCTTGAGAGAGCAGGCCAGGGTTGTCCCCGGCAACAGGGGAAGCAAAGCTTTCCGCACACGCTGGCTGAGCTCACCCGCTTAAGGCTACAAAGTTTCAATTATAACCCCAACAGAAATGGCTGCCGGCGGCGGAGGGAGCCCCAGGCTTGACTCCGCTCCAGGCTACAAAGTTTCAATTGTAGAAGGAGAATAAATTCCAGATACCAGGGCCTCCGCTTGGGTTGCCAGGGGGCGTGGCCGGCCTGCAAACCACCACAGGCCCCTCACTCAGGCCTGCCCCATGCCCCAAGGGAACCCCACTCTGATCAGGGACACACTTCAGGCAAACCAGCTGGCCCCCCACCCCTGTACCAGGCCTCTATCCTATATAATTAAAGAGTAATATGCAGATTGATCATCACTGCAATACACAATATAGCTGCCCCCATGTGGTCAAAGATCCTGCCCCCATGTGGACACAAGATGGCCACCACAAGATGGCCAGCAGGAGAGGGCAGTTGGGAGGCACCCAGCCTTCAAAGGAGGGCAGTTGAGAAGGACCAGGCCTGCAAGGGAGGGCAGTTGAGAGGGACCAGGTTTGCAAGGGAGGGCAGTTGGAGGTGATCAACCCTGCAGGAGAGGGCAGTTAGGGGTGACCAGACCGGCAGAGGAGGAAAGTTGGGGGCAAACAGGCTGGCAGCAGAGTGGTTAGGGGGTGATCAGGCTGGCAGGCAGAAGCGGTTAGGGGCAATCAGGAAGGCAGGCAGGCAAGCAGTTGGGAGCCATCAGTCCTGGATTGTGAGAGGGATGTCCAACTGCCCATTTAGGCCCGATCTGGTGGGATCGGGCCTAAACGGGCAGTCAGACATCCCTCGAGGGATCCCAGATTGGAGAGGGTACAGGCTGGGCTGAGGGACAACCCCCCCACCGTGCACGAATTTCATGCACCGGGCCTCTAGTATTTTATAATTATACTAGGGGCCCAGTGCATGAATTCATGCACCTTGAAAGGAACTGTGGGCTGCAAGGCTGTGGTGGGCACAGGGTCAGGTCTCGCCCCATCCTCCATGCCCCTGCCCAGCCCCTCCCATTGTGGCCCCCAGTTCCCTGTCTGCTGGCAGCCCAGCTTCCACTGCTGCTGCTCCCATGCACTGATGGTCCCGGCCCCGCTCGAACCCACTGATGGCACAGAGTGATTGGGGCCAGTGCTAGCAGTGGGTGCGAGCGAGGCCAGAGCTGTCAGCAGTTGCGATTGGCAGCTGCTGCCCCAATTGCCCCTCAGGAGCAGGGGGAGGTGGAGAAGCCCTCAGGGGTGTTTGGGGCCTGTAGCCGCTGCTTGCACCCACTGATGGAGCTGAGCGATTGGGACTGGCGCTGGGTTCCAGGAGTGGGTGCAAGTAACAGCTCTGGAGCTGGCTGCAGATGAGAGCGGGGCCATCTCCAGTAGCAGATGCGAGAGGCAGCTGCTGGCCCTGATCACCCCTCAGGAGCAGGGGTAGATGGACAAGCCCTGAGGGGTGATCCAGGCCAGCAAGCACCACTCACACCCACTGATGGCTCTGGAACCAGCAGTAGGTGCGAGTGGGGCCGGTGGTGGCAGCAGGTGCGAGTGCTGGGCAGGATCGCGGCATGCGGGAGCAAAGAATTTTCAATAACCACCAGAGGCGGCACCCTGCCTTGGTCTGGCACCCCGGTCACCTGCTCCACCATCCCCCTATGACTGATACCTGGCATGTTCCGCATGCGTTCCCTGGTGGTCAGCGCACATCATAGCGACCGGTTTTTTGGTTGTTCAGCCATTTGGTCTATTTGCATATTAACCTTTTATTATATAGGACTATGAAGAAAAATATATTCTGATATTTTCTTTTAATATATCTCCTTTATGTATTTGTTTTTTTCATTTAAAATTACCTTCAACTTATTTGGGGAAGTGATATAAAATACATACCTATGTTAACTTTTAAAATATTTTTATTGATTTCAGAAAGATGAAGAGAGAGAGAGAGAGGGGTAGAAACATCAATGCTGAGAGAGAATCATTGATCAGCTGCCTCCTGTCCCCCATTCTGGAGATCAAGCCTATGACCTGTGTATGTGCCCACCTGGGAATCCAACTGTGACCTTCTGGTTCATGCATCCGTGCTCAACCACTGAGCCACACCAGCCAGGCTATGTTAATTTTTTTAAATTAAATATATTGGGGTGACATTGGGTAAAAAAAGTATATGTTTCAAGTACATAATTCTATAATACATCATCATATATTGAAATGTGTGCTCACCACCCAAAGTTTTAGTCTCTTTTCATCACCGTGTATTTGTCACCCTTTACTCTATTCAACCTACTGTTAACCCCCTCCCCCTCTAGTAACCACCATACCTATCTAGCAATTTTTTTTTCAAGTTGTTAACCAATTGCCCTAATACCTTTAAAATATTATTATTTGCAAATGTACTTAATATGTCTATTTGTAATATATTAAGTTTTATATGTAAGGATGATATCATTTAAGAATATTACTTTTCTTTTATTTCCCACAATAAGTCATTGTGTTCTATTAATAATACAGCACAATTTCCATTGAATTTTCCAATGAATTTTAATTCTCACTGACATCATTTAAGTACAGACCCTCATCATTTCACATTTTATATTTTCTAACTGATTTTCCTACTAGCATAATGCTAAGATAAAATATTCTTCCTCTCTTATGCAAGCCTAAAAACTTATTTGTTCTAGGTCATTAATTAGCCCTACCTTTCAAAACCCATGAAGTGCCTGCAGACATTTTTTTTTGTAGCATGTCTGCTGGAGACAATTCTTCATTGGTTTCTCAGGTTTCTTTCTTCTAAATATATTTTATTGATTTTTTTACAGAGAGGAAGGGAGAGGGATAGAGTTAGAAACATCGATGAGAGAGAATCACCAATCAGCTGCCGCCTGTACACCCCCACCTGGGGATGTGCCCTCAACCAAGGTACATGTCCTTGACTGGAATCAAACCTGGGACCCTTCAGTCTGCAGGCCAACACTATACCCACTGAGCCAAACTGGTTAGGGAAGTTTCTCAGGTTTCTATCTGTCTGCTGTACAGAGACATTGGCAGCTTTTGTCCCAGACTATCTTTCAAGAATATTTGTGTAGCAAACAGCCTTGAAAGAGATTGAATCTCCTTCTGAGACAAAGGTAGATTTGTTTGTTGTCCAGGAGATTAAAGATAAAATCCCCTTTGGGACAAAGTTTGGGCAGATTTTCCAACAGCCCTCTTTAAAAGATTGGGGTTTCCTAGGTTCAGGGTTCTTCAGCTGTGACATAAACCCTTTGCATCCACTTGGGCAGTTCCACATCATATCAATGGGACTTGAGGACAAGCAGAGTCAAAGCAAACAAGAAGTTCAAAATGCCTGCTATATCGTGAGTAAAAAGTTCCTTTTTCTCTGAATCAAGAGCCTTGTGTATTGTGCCAGCAGCCATAAAACTATAGCAGGCTAACTTGTTAGCTTACAAGGAGGATATACTCCCAGGCTATTTTAATTTTTGACATGATTCAGCCAAATACAGATTTTTTTTACTGTAGTGCTTTATACAGGCTGGTTTCCTTAGGCTACTCAAACCAAATAATACTACTCTTATCTGTGAAATTGGTTTTATAGTTTACTATTGGATTTCTATAATAATGTGTTAAAAATCATCTTGTTCCATTCCTATCTGAAACTGCAACCATTTTTATCATTTCTTTTCTTACTGAGATATAATTGACATGTAACTATAAATTTAAGGTGACAATTTGTTGATTTAATACATTTCTATATTTCAATAGGTTTACCATTGCAGCATTACTTAACACCTTTATCACATCACATAATTGTCATTTGTGTGTGTGTGTGTGTGTGTGTGTGTGTGTGTGTGTGTGTGTGGTGAGAACATTTAAGATCTAGTCTCTTAGCAACTTTGAAATGTATAAACAGTGACAAACAGGCTTATATTGCCTTCTCTAAGTGGCCAAGCATACGCTAGTATTTTAATCTAGGATAACTCAAGCATACAACAGGTAGACTATTAAAATGACCTATTTTGAAGATAATTGTGATAGGTCTTTTTCTCTAGCCTTAGGTTTTTTATTCATTGTGTGTTTCAGCATTATTAAGCTCCTGATCTTTTATTTCTTTCTCTGTTGTTCTTTTTTCTTGATATCACCTCATATATTCGATAGGAGAATTTCTTAATATTTTGAAGACATAGCCTGCGTTTATCCTCGAGTGCCTTATATTTTCCTATGGAGGGAAGACATTCACCTTGTTCAGGTCCTCCTCGGACTACACTTTAGCATTGACTACATGGCTGTGTCCTCTACTCTTGGGCACTGCTATATATGATAATAGTTTATATATATGGTCTTTAAATAAATATATAATGAGGACTTTTATGTTATTTTATTGTTTAATTAATATGCTACCAGTATAAAGTTTTATACTCCCTTTTCTAAAAAGGAAAAAAAAAAAACTAAGACTGAGGATAATTATGTGTATGTAGTTATTAAGTGATCTAGCCTTCAACTCAGGACCTGAAATTCCAAATCTCAGGGTTAAATGTAATCATGATTTACATTAATAATTTTTTACTAGGCATTATACGAATGGCTGAGAATATAAGGATAAAAAAAGTTAACTCCTTCATCCTAAAGAGGTGTTGGAAAATGTGTCCCTACTCTATATTTGTCCATTTATGCCATGACAAACTTTTCTTCACAAATCCCCAACAGGTAGCCCTTTCTATTAGAAGGAACCATCTTCATTGCCTTTTCTGATCCTGCAGCATTTAAGGCTGATTATGGGTGACACATTTGTGAGTTAATAGTAACCAGTCACCAATCTTAGCTCTGTTCTACGTGTTGTATTGACAAACTAGAGGCTTGGTGCACAAAATTTGTGCACTTGGTGGTAGGGGGGGGTGGCGTCCCTCAGCCTGGCATGCACCACTCTCTCGCAAACCAGGAGCCCTTGGGGGGATGGCCGACTGCCACGGAGGAGGCGGGAGAGGCTCTCACCACCGCTGTGAGCCCGACTTCTGGTTCAGCGGTGCTCCCCCTGTGGGAGCGCACTGACCACCAGGGGGCAGCTCCTGCATTGAGTGTCTGCTCCCTGGTGGTCAGTGCACGTCAGGGACTAGTCATTCCACTGTTTGGTCGATTTGCATATTAGCCTTTTATTATATAGGATTATATGGTTATGTGCAAGATCATAAAATTTCTTTGAGTCTCACTTTCATTCTTATTAAAAAATACAAACACCTACTGGGATAGTAAATGGTCCCTAAATAGGCAGACATAGTTCCTGTCTCATTTAACCTTTTTGTTAATGGGAATTCTTTATTCCCAAACCCACACAAGGCTCACTTCTTTGTTTTTCCCAAGTGTTGTCTCAAATATGTTTCTATTAATGCAGTATTCCTTGATTATGTCATTAAAAACAGCTCCTCCTAATATACATTTTCATTCTAAATCTAAATTCTAAATAGGCTAAACCTATTTAATGCCAGAGACTGCATTGTATATATTTACCATGTTTTTTTCTCTTTGTGTTTTCTAGAATTTAAGCAGTATGAGGGCTAGTACTTTGTAGAAATATACTGTCTTATGCCTCAGGCCTGGTGAGCACTTAATGTAAATTTGTAGAGGGAATGTATGAATAAGTAAGTATTTGCAAAAATTAAATAAATTAATATATAGGAGACAGAAAAGAAAACACTTTAATGGTATTTTATTATAATTATATTCTTATTCTATTATTATTATAATTATCTTTTCACAGATGAAAGATTCTTTTTTTAAAATATATTTTTATTTGATTTCAGAGAGGAAAGGAGAGGAAGAGAGGTATAGAAACATCTGTGATAAGAGAGAATCACTGATTGGCTGCCTCCTGCATGCCCCTCACTGGGGATCAAGCCTGAAACCCAGGCATGTGCCCTTGACTGGAATCAAACCCAGGATACTTCAGTCTGCAGGCAAATGCTCTATCCACTGAGCAACACCAGCTAGAGCCATATATGTAATATTTTTTATAAAAATTTTAATTTTCTATGTATAATATCTAGATGTAATATTTTAAATTATTGCTATTTGTTAAAATATTTCTGAACTTTTTGTACTCATTTATTTTGATTCTTCCTAGAGATTACCTCAGTAATATCTCAACAAATAGCACTATGTACAAAGCCTATTCCATTCTTTCTCTGGAACCAGGCAAATGTCAGCTACTTGGGTAATCAACCCCTCTGCATTATCAGTTTGAGTCTGGAACTAGGCTTTGATTTTGTGGGCTTTAAAGTTTTGTGTACTCATACATCCTTTTAAGAATTGTTTAAACCACTAATTTTGGCTCAGGAAATGCACACACATACACATATATAATTCTTGACATATAACTTTAGAAAGACTAGAACTCCCTAACGCCCATCCATAAATGTAGGGAAGGTTTTATAATTTTAGCTTCTTCTATGTGGAAGTCCATACTGCTTTTGTTGTCATTGGGCAGGGCTGCCCTGAATGTCTCTTTGAAGAGGTGTTTTCTCCCAATTGGTATTACTCTCTAGGTCTTGAGTTTCTTTAGAACATTTGCACTTGCACATCAATTAGTTGACTTGGGTTGATGTCTTTCTTCACCTGTCAGCCCTGAGTGCCAAATAGCTCATGTCCAACAGATCCTCTACTTCAAATATCTCTGGTCTACAACTCTATGGCCCTTCCTTGCCTAATACTTTTGATCTGACCATACTTGGGGCAGAAAAGGGTTTGTTACTTTTTGACTTCATGGTCAGTTTTGCTCTATCCCTGTGCTGTAATTTCTGTGCCTCTGGCAAGATGGTCTAGACCCCTTCTAAGAGCTGATGCTAGTAAGTAGAGTATGTACTAAATTTTTCTTGAGAGCTGGGTGAAATATGAAATCAGGTGAAGCAGGATGCCCCAAAATATTTCAGGCTGCTGTATCAGTAAATAATTGTGCAATCTAACACTATATCTGCATATGTTGCCAACTGTCTAATAGGGTTGAGCAGGGTGTTTAGCATATAGAGTGAATCCATATTTGTGACTATGTAATACAGATTACTATAAAGTGTTTTCTGATATATCATGCAAATTCAGTTTGTATGTTCAGCCAGCTTTATACATTTTAAGGCTATTATTTTCAAACTATACTCATACCAACGAGAAAATGAATATTATATTTAACTAGAGACCCGTTGCACAAATTCATGCACGGGTGGGGTCCCTCGGGGTGGCTTGCGGAGATCAGGACCCAGCTCGCGCCCCCAGCCTTGTAGCCCTGCAGCCCCACCTGGCACCCCACCTTGGCCTGGTGCCGCCCCCTCACCTGCTCTACCATCCCGCCTTCAGGGTGATCAGTCGGGGCCAGGCCCCTTGCCCAGCTCCCTCAGCACCTGGAAGCTGAACAGCGGCCCCACCCCTCACTGCCCCTGCTGGTTGCCGTCTGTGGGACGATTGGCAGGGCAACTGAGCCCCTGCTTGTACCTGCCTTGGCCTGGTGCCACCCGCTCACCTGCTCCACCATCCCACCATGGTCCTGCTCTCCTCAGGGCCAATCAGGGCCAGCAGCACCTCCACTGCCGCCTGCTGCCAGTGCTGCGTTTCTGACGCCCGCCATGTTCCATGCTGCCCCCTGGTGGTCAGCGCACATCATAGCGAGCGGTCGAACTTGCAAGGTCTAACGACCGCCCAAGGAGACAATTTGCATATAAGGCTTTTATTATATAGGATTAATGCTTTCTCATTAAGTGAAATATAATACTGTTCAGTTAACATAACCAAGCAAACTTCACTTAATTCCAACAAATGTTTTCAGAGAGTTAAAACAGAAATAAAAACTGTTAGCAAAACTCTGATTACTATATTTTGTTTGGTATTTATTTTCCCTTTAGGGACTAAGGTTGATCTTGACAATATAATATAGTTCACATTATCTTGGATCTATTCATGTTGTTAATTTATTATTTTTGAATTTTATGTGCTTTTAAGTGACTTAAAATATAAACCACACTTTGTTTTTATTGTGAAATGTCTCCCTGACCTGAGGAAAACATTTTAACATTTTTATTGCAAACATGTACCTGCTCCTAATTCAATTTACAATAATTAGATTTATTTAGTCCACATAAAAACTACTTATCATGGACAATTGTAACAAGTATAAGGGAGATAATACAGAGAGGTGGGTTTGAATGCTAATTTTGTCTCTCAACTAATGAAGACTCTGAATTGTCATTTACAGAAAATCCAACACAAAATGATTCAAGCAAGAATATAAAAATAAAAATGGTTGTAGTCGATTTTGCTCAGTGGATAGAGTGTCGGGCTGCAGACTGAAGGGTCCTGGATTCAATTCTGGTCAAGGGCACATACCTTGGTTATAGGCTCCTCCCAGGCCGAGGCCCTGGTTGGAGCTCATGCAGAAGGCAAACAATCGATGTGTTTCTCTCACATCCATGTTTCTCTCTGTTTTTCCCTCTCTCTTCCACTCTCCCTAAAAATCAATGAAAAATATTCTCAAATGAGGATTAATAAAATAAAAAAAATAAATTAAATTAAAATAAAAATGGCCCTGGCCAGTGAGGCTTAGTTGGTTGAGGTTCAGCCCCTGCACTGAGAGGCTGCAGGTTCCATTCCTGGTCAGGGCACATGCCTGGGTTGTGGGCTTGATTCCCAGTAGGGGGCTTTCAAGAAGCAGACAATGAGGCAATTGATCAATGTTTCTCTCCCTCTCTCTTCATCTCTCTCTCTAAAATAAAATAAAATAAATAATAAAATAAAATAAAAATAAAGGGAAGACCTACTAATAGTCAAATTTTAGATATGAGTTCAAATGCTATAATTAGATATTGGTTCTCTTCCTGTGGTAACTTATTTCTCATCCATTGGATTCAATTCTCTGGTTAGATACGTTTTCATTAGACAGTAACTAATAGCTCCTGATTTATTATCAAGTTCACCAGGATTAGAAAGAATATATTTTTTTTTGGTAACTCAAATAAAAGTTAGACCAAATATGTCAAACTCAAAGGCTAACACAGGCCAAATAAAGAAGTTTTAAGTTTATGTGGGCCGCAAAAAAAAAAAAGCTTAAATTTTCATAGAAATGTAGGTTTATTTCGATAGAGACATGCTGAATACAAAGAGCTGAAGTAAATGAGTAATCGTTAATATAAAATAATAGAACATTTTAATAAAAATTAATATTTTTTCTTAAACATTAACTTACCAGACACTGAATAACTGCACAAATTAATAAGCGTAACGCAAATAAACCTATTTTTTTTTTGTTTTCCGAAAGCAAAATATTTCCTGTTGAGCACACTGAACAAGTCAGTCCAAGACTAATGACATGGCAATCATCTGCTAAAATATTCCCTGCTAGTATTAGTGAGAGAAATGGTGCGCCTGCGCATAAGACGGGTAAGGGAAATGAATGTAACACGATTATAGTAATCAGTCATTAGTGAATGTTGTAGTTCGTTATTAATAATTATGTATAACAGGATATTGTAAAAATTGTTGCAAAATTTTTATTAAAACGTTTCTAACATACCATTATATTGGCTGGGCTGCAAAAATATTCATTGTGGGCCGCATGTGGGTCGGGGGCTGCGAGTTTGACATGCTTGAGTTAGACTAATTCATTTGACTTAGTTCACGAGCCCATATCTGAACCAATAACTTTGGTGTGGGGGTTGTAATGTCCTGATTGGCCAAGCCCAGTTCATATATCCACCTCCAAAACAGACAGGGCTGGGAGTCAGTTCTACTTAAAGCCCACAGATCCAATTAATTGAACCCTGGTAGCTATAGTCTCCAGAAGAAAATTGGTTTATTGTTGTCAAAAGAAAGTAGGAAAGATGCAGGACTGGCAAAATAATATAAACACACAAGAGCACAATTACTGTCTGATCTTGGGCAAGTTATATAACTCTTTTGGTTTCAATTTTTTAAACTATTACCTAGGAATAATAATATATATCTTGAAGATTTTTTTATGACCATTAAATTAAATGGGAAATATATGTAAATTTGGCATAATGATGAACATCTATTAAATTCTTAATAAATATTAGCTTTCTCTTTTCATCCATACCTTTACAGAATGCCTGCTTTCCTATCCCAATGCTTAATGTAAAGGATAGTTGTATTATATCTAAAATATAAAAACACTAGAGGCTCAGTGCACAAAATTTGTGCACAGGTGTGTGTGTCCCTCAGCCCAGCCTGCACCCTCTCCAATCTGGGACCCCTCGAGGGATGTTCAACGGCCCGTTTAGGCCCGATCCCAATAGGATAGGGCCTAAACGGGCCATCGGACAACCCTCTCACAATCCAGGACTGCTGGCTCCCAACTGCTTGTCTGCCTGCCTTCCTGATTGCCCCTAACTGCTTCTATCTGCCAGCCTGATCACCCCCTAACCACTCCCCTGCCAGCCTGATTGATGCCTAACCCATCCCTTGCCAGCCTGTTTGCCCCTAACTGCCCTCCCCTGCAGGCCTGGTCCCCCCCAACTGCTCTCCCCTGCAGGCCTGGGTTTCTCCCAACTGCCCTTCCCTGCAGGCCCAGTTGCCCCCAACTTCCCTCCTCTGCCGGCCTGGTCCCTCCTAACTGCCCTCCCCTGCTGGCCATCTTGTGGTGGCAATCTTGTGTCCACATGGGGGCAGCCATCTTTGATCACATGGGGGCAGCCATCTTGTGTGTTGGAGTGATGGTCAATTTGCATATTACTCTTTTATTAGATAGGATATAGGCCTGGTGCATGGGTGGGGGCCAGCTGGTTTGCCCAGAAGGGTGTCCCAGATCAGAGTGGGGGTTTCCTTGGGGCATGGGGCGGCCTGGGCGAGGGGCCTGTGGTGGTTTACAGGCTGGCCATGCCCTCGGTGACCCAAGTGAAGGCCCTGGTATCTGGGATTTATTAATCTTCTATAATTGAAACTTTGTAGCCTTGAGTAGAGGAGGCCAAGGCAGGCCAGGGCTGCGAAGCTTGGCTTCCTCCATTGCTTGGGAAACTCAAGCCTCCTGCTCTCTCCATGGCCGCAGCCATCTTGGTTGGGTTAATTTGCGTACTCACTCCTGATTGGCTGATGGGCGTGGCTTGTGGGTGTAGCGGAGTGATGGTTAATTTGCATATTATTCTTTTATTAGATAGGATATTAAAAAATAGTTAACTTGTTAGAATCTCTCCCTGTCTCTATCTCCCCTTCCTTCCTTCCTTCCTTCCTTCCTTCTTTCCTTCCTTCCTTCCTTCCTTCCTTCCTTCATATCCGCAATCACTATATTAATTGATAAGAGCAAGCAGGATGAATTGGAAGTGCTAACCTCAGAGACTGCACACTTAAAGCAGTCTGAATACAGAGTTTAGTGGTAGTAAATTATGAACAAGCACATTTAGCATCATTTTCATAATTCAAAAAACTATGATATCAATGTTTTTCAAATGAATGATTTCCTATTTTAATATATTATTTGTGCTTATCCTATGTCATTTCATGGTAGTTTATATTATACTTGGCTCAAAATGTTCCCTGAGAAATAACCTAAATTAAATCAGTAATTCTTTCTGTGCCACTGCTATTAGGCTCAATTACTTGAGGACAGAGAATTAATATTAGAGCTAACAATAGTTACTTATATAACATTATATCTTAATGAGGTTGAAGTGTTAATATTGACTAGAGTTATGCCATGAAACTAGTACACATTAATTGAAAAATTACATTATAATCATACCCCAAATCAAATAGCCCAGTCTCCTTGACAAGGGCATAATTCAAAAGTGAAGCCCCATGGCATCCACAGAGAGCACCACAATGAACCCTGACGATTTTCAGAGACTCATTAATTCTTTAACATAATTATGTGCAAATTACTTTGAACTTTCAAACAGATTTTAACAAAGCATTTGTCCAGGCCATATAAGGTTACTATTTAGAGAAAGCTAGAAATACACAGACCATAAAAATAATTAAGATTTTAAAAATGATAAACTTTGCTTACTACAGCTAGCCTGATATAAGTTCATTTTTATAAAATGTAATAATTTGAATTTGAGCAAAGTGTTTACCTATTGAGTATGTTTTCTTTTCTGGACATTTTAAATATATACTTTAGTAATTTGTTCTTTTTTTTCTTGTTATCTAAATATCTTAAGAGAACAGTTTAATGCATTACTAGAAAAACAGTTTATAAAAGAAGCAAAATGTCATTTGTTAAAATGTAAAACTTGAAAACCATGAAATGCTTAAATGCTTTTCATTAAATATACTTAATTTCACATTGAGTACCGTTTTGTTATATATTATCTGCCTTAATTCTTGAAAAAATACACTATCACTTTTATTTTTAAAAATAGTTGCAATTTCATGTATTTAGAAAAGCAATTCTGAGCAAAGTTTTGCTGATATTTAATGATAGCACTAGAGGTGGGGGTGGGGTTTGAGGAATATGCCATTAAGTGTTCTAAAAAATTTATCTATGATTGGTAAGTCCCTTACTTTCCCTTCCCTTCCCTTCCCTTCCCTTCCCTTCCCTTCCCTTCCCTTCCCTTCCCTTCCCTTCCCTTCCCTCCCCTTCCCTCCCCTTCCCTCTACTCCCTCCTTCTCTCTCTCTCTCTCTCTCTCTCTCTCTCTCTCTCTCTCATTCTCTCTCTCTCTCTCTCACTTTTCAAGGAACTTCTATTTTGACAAATTTGTAGCACCAGATTTGATATCCTTTATCTCTTATTTTTCTCATTTTTTTTGTCTTTAAATTCTACATTCTAGCATATTTCCTTGCTTTTGTCTTTCAAGTGTCCTACTCATGTTTAAAACTATTCTGGAAATTTTGTTGTAAAATAATAAAATCAGAAGAGCCAAGTTAATTCTGAAAGAGTCAAACCTGGCATATTGATACTATAAGATATTAATACCTACTACAAAGCTACAGTTATGAATATAGTGTGATACCAGCACAAGGACAGACCAATAAATCAGAGTTAAGAGTCCAAAAACAGACTCACATATATGTGGGCATTTGATTTATAACAAAGGTAGCAGTGGAGTGTAATGGAAAAGGATATGTTTTTATTTACCAATAACTGTTGTTGCTAAAAATATTGAATATTCATGGGAAAAGAAATCTTGATTCTACTTGGTGCTGTATTGCAGATTAAAAATGTGATAAAATTGTAATGTTTCTACAGGAAAAAAGAGAAAAAATTCTTAATTACATTAGGATATGTAAAGACATTTTTTAAATCATGCAAAAATATAAATAAGAGAAAATTGGTAAATTGATCAATATTAAACATCAAGAGCTTTTGTTCCTCTGGAAACACTGAAAGTGTGAAAACTTAAGCCACACATTGTGAGAAGATATTTGCAATACGTACACTTGACAAAACAAAACAAAACAGGCCTCATATACAGGATATTTACAGATAAAACAACTTCAAATTGCCTGGCTGATTTGGCTCAGTGATTGACCATCGACCTATGAATTCCTGTCAGGGCAAGTGCCTGAGTTGTGGGCTTGATCCCCAGTGTGGGGCATGCAGGAGGCAGCTGATCAATGATTCTCTCTCATCATTGATGTTTCTGTCTCTCTCTCTCTCTCTCTCTCTCTCTCTCTCTCTCTCTCTTCTCTCTGAAATCAACAAAAATATAATTTTAAAAACAACAACTACAAATTACCAAGAAAAAGAGAAGCTCAAAAGTAAACTGGCAACTATTAATGCAAAATTTATTAGTTATTACAGAGATGTAAATTAAAATCCCAGCGTGATATTACTATATACCCATTAAAATCGCAAAAATGAAAAGACTGACACCAAGTGTTGACAAGGATGTGGAGCAACTGCTGGTGAGATGTAAATTATTACAATTGCTTTGGGAAACAATTTGGCAGTATCTACTAAAGTTGAACAATTGCACACATGTTGAAGCAGCAAATTTTCTCCAAGGTGTAAATGCAAAAGAATTGTGTGTATATGTTACACTGAAAGACAAGTTCAATTGATGCCCATAGAAACATTATTTACAATAGCCCGAACAAATCAAACATGAATAGAATTAAAAAATTGTGTTATTTTCATACAATGGATTACTATTCAACATTGAAAGTAAACTAAATGATCATTGAGCAACATAACATAATGATAAAAAGGCATAGAGCAAAAGAATCCATTCTCAAGAGTTTATTTTATACTGTATAAATACATGTGGAATAAAAAAAATTAATAGGCAAAATTAATAAGCAAAGTAATTATATTTGCTGGTAAGAAAGAGACTGGAAATCAGGATGACAGGAGCTTTTGCAATGCTGATAATATTTTATCTCTGGATATTTAACTCTTTATAGGGTTGAGCACTATTTTACATGTATATTATATTTAAATATTAGTTTAAAATATTATATGAATTTCTAACATGACTTTCTAATTCTTTGTTTTTATTTTTCATTTGAGCCTGTTCTTTTTTTGTAAGTAGACTCTCTTCTTGATGCTCTGTCCAGAGTGGAATTTTTAGGTATTTTAATTCTCATATGTTTCTAGGATTGTGTTTTCTTTAATTTTTTTTCTATTTGTTTACTTTTCTCAGTCTTTCCCCCACCCTGAAGATTATATCAGATATATGTTGATTCATGGCTCCTATTTCTATTTAAAATGAATCAGTGGAAAGAATTATAATGCATGTAATGTTCATAGAAAAGCTTACTTACCTGCGAAGATTGAAATAGGGCAAATGGCCGAAACCGGTTTGGCTCAGTGGATAGAGCGTCGGCCTGCGGACTCAAGGGTCCCAGGTTCGATTCCGGTCAAGGGCATGTACCTTGGTTGCGGGCACATTCCCAGTAGGGGGTGTGCAAGAGGCAGCTGATTGATGTTTCTCTCTCATTGATGTTCCTAACTCTCTATCCCTCTCTATTCCTCTCTGTAAAAAAATCAATAAAATATATTAAAAAAAAAAAAAGAAAGAAATAGGGCAAATGGACAATTAGCAAATCATTAAGTTGGTGTTTCCCAAAGAAACCCATTAGGAAAGCTTTTCTTCCAAACCCTCTCACATGGACTGCTCTATTTCTCCTCAGCTAATTCACTGACTTTATTTTGAAAACAACTATGTTTTTGCATTTGTTCGTGTAAGGTTAATCCTTAGACACTGGCTGTTTCCTTCAACTGGAGATAGTGGGCATTGTTTGTGGGTCTGGGTAAAGAGAATGTGAGCAAGAGACGCTTGAATACTGTTGCCATTAATTCCTCAATTGTAGTCCAAGATCTTATGCTTTCATCCTAGCCTGTCCCAGAATCTTTCCAGAATTCTTATTAGGAAAAAGGTTCTCCCCATGTTACAACCTCCCTGTACTCATTTTAATTTGGAAAACTTCCATGTTACTTCGTTAGTCATTGCACCTCCATCCATACTCACTTTATAAAAAATACCTGAAATATTTCATCTTCTGATGATCTTTCATTGTTGTGGAGTTTATACCTTTTGCAGCATTTTACTATCATTTTTATAGTATCTTTGGAAAGAGAGTATAAATATATGGATTTCATTTATAATCTTGAATCACAAGACACATTTATGTATGTTTAAACACATGTGCATGCATATGTTATAGTTAAAAGAGCATTGCAATTTGAGCCAAAAGATAAACCTAGCCCAGCTGCTGTGGCTCAGTGGTTAAGCATCTACCTATGAACCAGGAGGTCATGGTTAGATTCCAGGTCAGGGCACATGCCTAGGTTGTGGGCTCAATTCCCAGTAGGGGGTGTGCAAGAGGCAGCCAATTGATCATTCTCTCTCATCATTCATATTTCTATCTCTCTCACCTCATCTCCCTTCCTCTCTGAAATCAATAAATATATATTAAAAGAAAAAAAAAGATAAGCCTAAATTTAAGTTTCCCTATAGTCATTTATCAAGTAGTTGACCTTGGACAAGTACCTAATAGCTCTGAGCTTAATTTATTAATCTAAAACATGGAGATCTAAAGCATGTTAATCTAAAATATAAAATATCACATAAACTTTGAAATGCTGTGTAGTTATGAAGAATTAATTATTTTTTGTCTTTATTGAAAACAATGAGCATCATTATCTAATTAAGCAAAAATGTAAAAAGTATCATATTGTATAATATTTTAAAAATGTTGGTTCAATTTCAGTATAGTCATAATTGATTATTCATGAAGAGTTTATTCTTGCCAATATTATTAATTATAAGAATGAAGTGATTCTATCTACACTGAAACATTTTCCTAAAGTAATTGCTAAAATATAATAAGCTATAATTTCCCTATTCCTATTCAGTTTATTCAATTATCTTTACACCTTTCGTAGCTCCTAAGATTAAAATGAATGCATTATTTTTTAAAGCGAAAGATTGTAAGTATGAGAACAAAAAGTATGCCACATTTAATTCATAAATAATGTGCTGATTTTGTGCTATGTTAATTTAGCTAAAATGGCACTATGTGTCTAAAAATCCTGTTTCCTCTGTGATTCTTGATTAGGATTATCCACAAGTGAAGTATTTGCAACATTTGGAAAGAGAAGGGAAAGCAGCAACACATGCAGGTTTCACAGGTTAGTGTTGGATCAGGCTCTGAAAACCTGAGTTGTCACTATTTTGCTTAAAATACTTCAGTGGCTTCTCATGCTTTTTAGATATTGTAGAGTCTTTTATAAGGATTACAAGACTGGATAAATGGAATCTACTGCCTACAACTAAAATCTTGTTTTGAGTTTCTCTTCCAATCAATCATTATGTGCTAGACAACCTGTACTTAATTTAGTTCGTTGTTCAAGCCAAGCATTTTGTCACCCCATGTTCTACAGACACCTACCTGCTGGTCTTTCTGCCTGGAATTATCTTATCCTCAGTTTCTGTCAGCCTCAGTGCTGTAAATCATTCAGGACTGAGCTCAGAGAAGATTTTTCTGGCCTCAACTCACTAAACCAGGTTCACACAAGGTACTAGTTTTCCTTTATGGCACTGAATGCAATTGTAATAAAAAAGACCTGTAATATTTAATTACTTAATTTTATAACTCTTTCCTCATTAGAAGCTTAAACTGAACAAGAACTTGTGCTCCATAGTAACATTTCCATTTCCATAATATTTGTTAAATAAAGAGTTTCAGGTCTACTCAGGATACTCATAATTTTTAAAAGTAGAAATATAATAGTATTTACCATAGTGTTACAGTATATAAAAACACTGAAAATGCCTTAAAAGGGAAACACAAAATTAACTGTAAAAACTGTGTGTGGCCCTAACCTGTTTGGCTCGATGGATAGAGCGTCGGCCTGAGGACTGAAGGGTCCCAGGTTTGATTCCGGTCAAGGGCATTTACCTTGGTTGCGGGCACATCCCCGGTAGGGAGTGTGCAGGATGCAGCTGATTGATGTTTCTCTCTCATCAATGTTTCTAACTCTCTGTCCCTCTCCCTTCCTCTCTGTAAAAAACCAATAAAATATATTTTAAAAAAAAACACAAAAAACCTGTGTGTGTTTGTCTGGGTCTCAGCACACACACGTGTGTACACACACACACACACACACACACACACCCTTTCTAAAGTTCTGATACAATTATAATGTAAGAAATATCCTATATAATAAAAGCCTAATATGCAAATTGCCACTTCGGATGGTCATTCATCTGGGAGTTTGACTGGGGTACCGGGAATCTGACTGCTCACTATGATGTGTGCTGACCACCAGGGGGCGACACAGAACATGGCCGGTTTCGGCAATGCACTGTGATCTCTCACTGGCTATCTGGGGGCGGGGGTGACGGGGGCGGTGGTGCCGTGAGAATGCGGGGTGTCCGCCGAGCTCACTTTCACTCCCCCTGCTACCCTCCCCCTGGACGCCAGGGATTGCGTGCTCAGGTGCTGGGCACCCATGAGGAGCCTGCCCCACACCTGTGCGGCCTTTTCTGGGTGAGCTGGGCTGCAGCCACTGGGACCGCAGGAGCCGGTCGGGTTCCCTGTGGGTTCGCACTGGAGCCGGTCTGCGAGGCCAGCTGGGAGAGAGCCTGTCTGGCTTCTGTACGGTGTTGCTGGGTGGCCCAGAGGCCCACACTGTGCCCCAGCCCGTGGCATCCAGCCGCACTCACCGCATCTCCATGTGGGGACTCGGGAACTGCTACTCAGGTGGAGGAGGGTGTGTGGGGGCCTGGGGGCCCAGGTGCTGCCCAGGGTCCAGAGGTCAGTTGGGACCTGCCATTCCACACCAGACGCTCACGCTTCGATCGCCATGGGGAGTGGGCCTAAGCTGGCAGTCGGACATCCCCCAAGGGCTCCCAGACTGCGAGAGGGCACAGGCTGGACTGAGGGACTCCCACCGAGTGCACGAATTTCGTGCACTGGGTCTCTAGTTGGAATATAAAAGACTCACTCAAGATAAGGAGAGATACTGAGCTTGTAAGATGCTGCTGATTCAGAAATGATAATGAAGAGGCCAGATCAGAAAACTGTAGGATCTAACAGGGGCCTGAGGGATATTGATACAAGATTTCAAGGGAATAGATCTAGTGAAAAAATATCAGGAACATTATTGGGAGGCCTAAGCTTTGGATAATAGCTAGTTTTTAAATTTATTTTTTGAGTTAATAGAGAAGATAAATTAAAGGTCCAGGTAGAGGGAGAGCAGTATTTTGATATTTGGACATACTATAATTCACCTATGAGTTTACACTATGGTTTTACACTATTTAGAAAGGTGGTTTCTGAAACATTTAGGAAAGGAGTTTTCCTGGATTCTCCTTTTCCAGATTTTAAGGTTTAAACTTTTATGTGATGGAGTTCTAAATATTTTTCTTTTTTTTTTTTCTAAATATTTTTTTCTTTATAATACCTTGTATATTATCGTGTCCTTAAAGAGAGTGAGTCTGGAATATTGGGTAAAGCATGGTCTTTGTAGTGTACAGATGTGAGTTTGAGTCTTTATTTAGTTCTAGGGTCTTCGGAACTCTAACTTCAGTTTTCTTAATCATTTATAATACTATGCCTGAAATTTTATTTTTTGCTTATTACATGTTTATTAATTTCAGAGAGGACGACAGACAGAAAAATAGAAACATCAATAATGACAGAGAATCATTGATTGGCTGCCTCCTATACACCCCACACTGGGGATTTAGCCCTCAACCCAGGCATGTGCCTTGACTGGGAATCAAACTGTGACCTCCTGGTTCATAGGTCAATATTAAATCACTGACCATGCCGGCTGGGCTAAAATTTTATTTTTTGGAATGTTACTATATTTAAGTACTCCTGCAGTACCTTATATAAAAATACTATGTGAGGTACTACAGAGTTGGGAAAAATTAGGTTTATAGTTGTTTGTATGAAAATAATACAATTAATAAAAATGATACAAGAATAAACTATTTCACATTCTCACACTGTAAAGCTACCTTTACCCCATTCTATATATTTAAATCAGTTAAATAAATATTTATTGAACATTTTCTATGTTGCAAGACTTATTTTACTAAAAGTTTCTCAATGAATACCTATTAAGCTTATTTATTTTTTATTAGTCATATGTGCAGCCCTTATAAATAATATTCATTATGAGCTCAGCATGCATTTTGAACCCTGAATTATTCACAATACATACTGTTCACCATTCATATTTTTCGTTCTCTCAGGACATACAAACTTATGGGGGTATATTTTTAAAAGATATGTAAGAATTCAACACGTAGGTACTTTTGAATATTTGTACATCAAATAAAACACATAGGAAAGAACATGAACAAATGAAGTGAAGCAGAACAACATTTTTGCCCAGCCAGTGTTGCTCAGTGGTTGAGCATGGAACTAGGAACTGGGAGGTTAAGGTTCCATTCCCAGTCAGAGCTCATGCCTGGGTAGGGGGCATGCAGGAGGCAGCCAATTAATGATTTTCTCTCATCATTAATGTTTCTATTTCCTCTTCTCCCTTCCTCTCTTTGAAATCAATAAAATATATATTTAAAAAAGAATATTTTCTAATAAGAGTTGAAAACATGATTTTATTTGATGACTTACTTATAAAATATTTGCTTACACTAAAGAAGCTATTTTCTATGTTATTTACTAACAGCTTTTGGTTTTATTTTTCAGGTTTAGATCTACAATCCAATGGGCATTGACATTTGTGTATGTTGAAGTAAGGGGTCAAGATATATTATATTTCATACATGACTATCCCATTTATCCAATACCATTATTTGCAAAGACCATCCTTTTCCCACTGCTCTGTCATTAATCCTTTATCAAATGCTTACATACATATTCTGGAAACTTTATTCTGATTCACTGATTTATTTGATTTTCTTTGTGCCCAAATCCACAGTTTTACTAATGCTCTAATGGCATCTTTTACGAATTTTATTTTAAAGTTTATTTCAATCTCACAAAAGAAATTGAAAAAAAAAATTATAGAAACAATCAGTGCATGATTAGCATTATTACTTTCTCAACTATTTTCAGATTCCTCAGTGAAGTCATACACCTGAAGTTTTCTTACTGGGTAATTCATTTTTTCTCCTTTTTAAAAAATGAGGATTCAATTTCTTTTAAATTATTCCAGTATTTAAAATTAGTGATGTTTTACAAATTTTTCTATTTTTATCCTAATTTTTAATTTTTGATAAATTATTTAAACTATATCAGTCTGTCTTCAATATCTGTGGGACTTACAGTGCTGATTACCTTTCATTCTTGTTATTGGTAGTGTTAGTGTTTTTTGTTTTTTTTTCTTTCTCTCTCCTTCCCTCCGCCCATTTGCCCATTTACTCTCTCTGTCTCTTATTCTCCCTCACTAACTTCTCCTACTTCTTCTCCTCTTTCTTTTCCTTCCCTCTCTTCTTCCTCATCTTCCTTCTTTTTGCTCCAAGATTTATTAGGGTTGTTATTTTTTTCAAAGAAACAATTTTCTCTTTGTGGATTTTTCCATCAAGGAAAAAAAAGAGGGGATTGATTTTGTTTAATCCCTTCTTTTACTTTCTTTTTATTTTTGTTGACACTGATACATTTGGACTGAGTAACAGTTATAGTGTATTTATAAAATTTCTTGAGATAATTTGAGGCTCTACTTGATGTTATTTATCTAGTCAGGATTTACTTTAGGCTTGGGAAAGATAATTTCAGTACAAGCTAAGATTGAATTGATTTGATTCAGTGTTTCCAGCTGATTTCCCTATTTTAATTTTTCCCTCAATATGCTATTATTTCCCTTAATATGATATAGCTGGAAGTCTGAGGTGATCGCCATGGGGCTTTCATCCTGGTGGGACCCGAATTCCAATTTGGATGTTCTCAGCTCTCTGAGACGCTGCAAGCTTCTCTGTGCCTCTCAGCTTATAGGCTGCTGTTTGAAAACTGGAAAATGCTTCATGGAGAAGAACCATTCTAACTCTTGGGTTTAAATCTGTTCATTTACTTTCTCCCAAATCTCTTTTTCCCCAACTCTTAGTTGCCTTCATAGACCTCTAACGCCTTCAAACTGATTGTAAACATAGATATTTCAACTTCTGGCTTCTGGTTCTGCATGTAAGAAGCGTAGGGTCACCACTCTGTCCTAACAAAAAACAAAAAGACCAACACATTGAAAAATCAACAACCCTACTTAGATCCGTAAGCAAACTGAGGTCACAGGGCAAACCTCTGGCCATAGAGTTGAAGAGACTGACAGACAAATGCAGAAAGACTACGATTTATCAGAGCATCAAGTCACGAGCTGAAACCTCTGTGGGAACCAGAGCCAAGGGAGAAAAACCAGAATTGTAATTCCTGAATTGCTGAGGTTCAGGGTGAACAAGTCTGAGAAGTAGAAACTCCAAGGGTCGGGGAGCAGTCCCAGGGGGGCCTCCACGTATTTCTGTGTTTTATCTCCAGGAGGCTGATAGTAAATATGAAGGAAAAAGTCTTTGTGCTTTTTGGGGGTTAGGGTGGGGAGGGGAAAAGAAAGAAACCATTTGAAAAATGCAGGAGCACTCTGTTCTGAAGGTCCGCCCGCAGGAGAAACGAGTTAACCGGACCCTAACCTGCTGGGAGTTTATCAGCATCTAACGGGTCTGGAGGAAGGGAAAGTAGCTCCCTCCAGTAAGTCCTAGCCTTGCATGTAAGAGAAGAAAAATACCCCAAAGGGCCCATTCTAAACCTCCTGTCCCACCCAAGGCGAGGGAGAAAGGTTTGAAAAGCACGTGTGAACTTCGTCATCCAGAGGCACAGGCTGCCTGGAAGGCCGGGGCTTACCCATCCGACCGCGTGGAACTCGTCTCCGCCTGCACACCTTCCCCCCCCCCCCCCGCCCCCCCGTGATGCTGAGGCCTATTCACAACTGTTCCTTTCCCCGGTGCATCATGTCTGGGAATTAACGTTTAGGAGACTTACCAAAATGCAAAGTGGACAATTTGAAAGGCAGAGCAGGCACCAGAACCTAACACAGCAAGGATATTGGAATCACCAGACCCAGAATTTAAAACGAGTGTGATGAAAATGCCCAGGGCCCTGAAAGATAAAGTAGACGCCATGCAAGAACAGATGGGCAAGGTAAGCAGAGAAATGAAAAGATGAAGAAAGAACCAAAATGTAATGCTAGACATGTGAAAAGGAAACGGCGACGGCAGTGAAGGATGCTTCTGATGGTCTGACCAGCAGACTGGGCGTTCTGAGGAAAGCTCCCCTGAGCCTGAGGACAAGTCACAGACACCTTTAATGCTGTGAAGCAAAGCAAACAAAGGAAAAACCCAGAAGAGAATTTACAAGGAATGTGGGGCAGCTACGAAAGGTATAACACGTATAATGTGAATATCAGAAAGAGAAGGGAAACAGAAACAGAATATTTAAAACGATAATAACTGAGAATTTGCCCAAATTAATGTTGGACACCAAGCCACAAATGTAGAAAGTTCAGAGAACACCAAGCAAGATAAATGCCAAAAAGAAAAAAAAAAAAAAGAAAAAACACACCCCCAAACTCCCAAACTACAACTTGGCATATCATTTTTAAACTATAGAAAATCAAATATAAAATATCCAAAAAGAAGATAGAGAATAAAAAAATACCTATAGTGAAACTAATATAAGGATGATATCCAATGCCTCCTCAGAAACCATGTAAGCAAGAGGAGGGGAGAGTAAAATATTAAAGTGCTGAGAGAAAAACACACCAACATAGAATCCTTTTCCCTGTGCATTTTTCCTTTAAAAATAAAGGAGAATTAAAACTCTCAGACCAGCAAAAAGTGAGGGAATTTGTTGCCAGCAGTCCTGCCTTGTCCTTGCAAGACATGGGGAAATACAATTTATTGTCTGATAAAGAATCTAAGGAGTAATTGTTGTTTTGTTAATATATTAAAATGATAAATACAGAGTAAAGGTTAGAATTGAATACTATCGACATGATCTGACCTGTTTTTAAAATTATGCTCTGCATATCGTATACACACACACACACACACACACACACACACACACACGTTTTAACACTATGCACATTTTAACACTATGTAGAATATTGCACACCCAGAGATCCCTAAGAGCTTTAAGCTGACAGAGGACAGTTCTTTATCTTATTCTCCATACTCAAACTTTAGTTTTTGTTTTCCAAGGAAAATCCAGTCGGTGCTTTTGGAGTTTATGAGTGTTTATAGGATCCTTCCAGCTTATAAGGTATTTCAAGTGGTTTTATTGCAGTCTTATCACTTCAAGTTTACACTACAATTCAAACAGCTCAGATCTTAAATAAAAACAAAGGATCAAAAAATGATTGCCTACACTTCAGTGTAAACAAAACCCAAAACCTTCACTACTCTTTTCCATACCTCTCAAATGCCTCACAAACCAGTGCAGTATATCTGACTCCAAAAAGGAACTTATCTAAGATGAGTTAAAATTCTTTGTTTTAATGAAAATTAATGAATACGTATTTTGCAAATGTATTATAAATAAATTTGCAAGAATTACTGAATTAGCATATTTTATAAATTGCTGATAAGTAATACAGAAAATCATACCTCTTTCACAAAGGAGGGATTGATGTTCTCCAAGTAGGTTTGTACAGGACCATGGGCCATGACAACTACTAGTAAAGATGATTTTTCAAGTGGGTAGGGTAAGTAGTGGTGATTTAGTCATTGAGGAATCATCACCACCATTTGAGGCTGTCGGGGAGGTGGTAACTCAGGCCTATAGAGATGTGTATCCAAACATGCTCTTGTTATTTTACACTCTGTATTGATTGCCTACATGGCCTGAATTACAATGGAGGGAAAGAACAAACAGGCATATTTGCCTGGATGCTTGAGTGATTCCGATTAGGCTCTTCAGCAGGAATGCTCTGGCAGGGGGGCGTGCTAGGTCAACAGCCTTAAATTCAAACACAAGGACTACCTTTGATTGGGAGAGGCCTTAAGAAAAAGAAAAAAAATATAATATTTCTTAAACACATTGCATCTCACTGCTAGAGGTTGGTATACCCAAGGGTGTACATAGCGCTTTAATTGTCAGTGTAACTCCAGTGACCATATCAATTGGTGAAGTCAGACCCTCTCTGCTGGAAGTATAGAGGTCTCTTCAAATATAATATCCCCTGCAGTGCGTTTCTGTGGCAATTACTTTTACTGGGGCGGGGGGGGGGGGGGGGGGGGGAAAGACTTAATGTCAGCCTCCTTATCAACTGGCCTCCGCCTCATTTTGGCCCTGTAACACACATAATGGCTGGTTTAAGAGCTATTACAAAAAACCTCCAGGGTACTTATTTGGAGAGGGGAGACTTCAATGACATTTTCATTAATCTGGTTTTTCACTATGCAGACTTCTGTAAATAAAGCGACTGTGGGGATAAAGCATCATGAGGACCGACAGGGCAATCACTTCCATATACTTGTGGGAGGAGTGATGCTTGGGAGTTGGGCTGGCAGTGTGTTCACACTCTGATGGAGCTAACCTAAGGCTATGATGGACACAAAGATTCAGTGGGTCTGGTCCACTTCATTACATGGTGGTGCTAGTATGGATGGGGCACTGCTCCTGGTATGGCTGTAACCTCTACCCCAAATTATTAGGCGAATGCAATCCTACTGTGTTCACAGCAAATTGGCTTCGAATTTACATTCATAAACACAAGACTGGTTTGGAAGGTTTCTGTTGTTGTTTTTGCTGCTGCTATTATTATTTTAGGCCTATAGAAATTTCCCTAGTTGCTATAGCATAAGAAGGATATAGTAATGCTTATTAATTACATATGAATTCAACCAATGTTTCAAGCATTTTATGTTATTTGTCTTATTTAACCTTCAAAACAATACTATGAGATAGGTGTATATACGAGATATATACATTGCATATAAGGAAACTAAAGACTCATACGTTAAAGAAGTGTCCTAAAGTCATAAGTTGGTAGGAATAGGATTGGGATTTTGGTCTATTTGCCTCCACAGTCCAGTTTCCTGCCACTGTATCAAGCTATCACATCCTAGAAATAAATGCACAAGCATGTCTCAACTTGCAAGATAATTGAAATGCATTAGGTAAGTTACTACTTTCGGTTAGAAGTCTTAGCAGACTCTAAGTTTCCACTCCTTCTTTAGGTACAAGATGGGGCATAAGTGGATGATAAGCAGTTACAGGGAAAATGTAACAATTGGCTCTCTAGGGGGAAACATAAATTAATACATCAAAGCTCTGCTTTGTAGTATTTGCTGATTTCACTGGGGCTAATTTCAAGCTCCCAAATGTACAATGACTAAATAAAAGTTGGGAGGAGTTTGTGTGGCCCACTGTATGAGGTAGTATTTCTATCATACATAATTAACCTCAAAATAATAGTAATAGTACATAACAAATAATAGAAAGCAGTAAAATAAACAGGAAATTGTAAATTTTGATTATCTGATTTTAACTAAATTTATCTCATTGTAAGTTCATATCATTTGTTAGTAATGCCTTACTAACTAGCTCACCAAATTTTTGAAAATTTAACAATTGATGCTCCCAGTTTTAAAACATCTCTAACATATGACTGAATAAATGATGGTTTTATATTAATGCAAAAAGAGTAATATAGGTGTATTCTCAGAAAAAAATATAACCACATTATGATGAGGGAATCAATTGAAAGGAATTGCAAATAAATGGCCTTTGAAAAAAGAATAATTAACTTATCGCCTTACTGATAGTTTTTAGGCTTTTGTATGTAAATATTTAGGTAGACTTATGAGAGAACATCAAGTAAAATGTAAGCACTTACTAAACATCACAGGATATTAACATCCTTAAAGGATTATTTCTCTTTCGCCCCCTCTCCCTCCATACCTTCCTAAGCCTGTCCCTCCATGCTCTGACTCTTGGTCTCAAAAATTGATAACTGGAAAGCACACTGGTTTGGAGATAGGAAATACGAAGTTTCAGCTTATCTTTTTCAATAACTCAAAGTGAAATTTTGAATAAAATGCAATCTCTCTAAGACTGCATTTACTGAATTATTAAGTGAGGGCATTTACCAGGTGATCCCTAAGGTCACTTCCAGCCTTAACACTGTATGATTAATATCGCTGAGGATATTTATTTGGCTGATCAGATTGACTTTTGCTCACCATCGTAGAAGTTTAACACAGGCCATCAATCAGATGGACACTCACAGTTGCTTTCATTTTCCTCATTGTTGTTGTCATCACAAGTAGATCAGATCAACCGCTTAGGAATCCAATTTGATTTTTACTGTCCTGCATATAGTCACACACATTGAACATCATGGTACTACCTTGGTCGGATGCTATATACTATATTGTTTGCAGTAATTCCCTTCCTGGTTCATGATAAGCACATTTCCCTGGTGGCCTATAGAAGATTTCGATGAAATAGGTTTTGAAAAATACATCTGGATGACATTCAAGTTAAAAAAAACATTTCCTTAAGCTGCAAATGGTCACTAAGATTAATGAAATACAACATGCCACACCTGCTCATCTAACGTTAGCAAATATTATAGTCAATCCTTTGTAAATTTCACCAGCACTTAAAGCAAACAAGAACAAAATTTGTTCCTTAAATCATATGATTGGACATTGCCTTGAAATATCTCATTAGTTTTGAAAATATTCTTTCAAAAGATTTAATTCCTTAGTGTAATGATTAAAATAAGTCAATTTAATATAAATCATTTTCAACAATAAATTGAATCTAATCATAGTAAATTTATCCAAAAATAGTCAAACAACATATGTAAGGGGGAAACAAAAATTGTTCTTTTTTATACTTATAGGAATGTGCTATATAGTTTAGTTGTTTATTTAACCTTTTGCACTCGGATGTCGAGTGTGACTCGACACAGTAGCATTAGAATAAAGGAATCGAGAAAAAAGCAAGCGAGTGCAAAGGGTTAAAGTTATTTGGACAGGATATGAATTGGTTTATCTAATGCAGCTCATATAGGGAGAACTGGTCTTTGTAAAGCAAGATAATCTCAAAGCCCTTGAGTATAGCTGTTTCAATATAGTCACAAAAGGCTCATCTAAGTATAAAGCCAGTTCCAATATCTTCCAATAAATCTTGTATCATATTGTATTTTAAAAAAAAGACTGAAGTTACCTAATTTTTTATTTTCTTCATGATTTCATTCAATTCAGTTCATCTAATCTATTTGCTTACCTACTCTATCCATGATACTGGGAAAGGTGTTTCAATATCCAGTCTAATAAAAGAGTAATATGGCAATTGACTGTCACTCAACGAAACCCACAGCCAATCAGGAGGGAATATGCAAATTAGTGGGACAAAGATGGTGGCGGCCACGGAGCCAGCCAGAGCAGGCCGGAGGCTTGGGTTGCCCCTGGCGATAGAGAAAGCCAACCTTCCTGCCCGCCTGGGCTGGCCCCTGAAGGAGGGGCCTATGGACAGTGGCCAGACATCCCCTAATGGGGTCTCAGATTGGAGAGGGTGCAGGCCGGGCTGAGGGACAGCTCCTGCCTTGTGCACAAATTTCGTGCACCGGGCCACTAGTATTAAATAAAAATAAAAAAATAAAAACTCTCTTAGATAAATAGTGACAAGGCAAATATAGAGTAACTGGAAAAGTAGCTAGTTGTTAGCAACATGCCCTCAGAAAAATTAATTAAATATTCTAAAGCTGGATTTTCCATTCATCAAATAGTTAATAACAGTTTTAAAATCATGTTTGATATGAGTATTATATGATAAATAAATAAAATATTTGAACAGTGCTTGGGATATAATGTTATATTACAATATACACATTATAAGAAGTTAGTTGTTGGTTTATATTTGGGAGATATAATGAGCTTAAATTTATATATGTCTAGTGGGTCAGCAATATCCAGAATTTTATTTCCACTCTCATCCTTCTTTTATCATTGAGTTTTCTATTTTAGCTCCCAGAATTTTAGTTCAGAAAACAAGAACTTATTTAATCCTTCTTTGGCCACAGTTGAGGTAGACACTTGATCCAAGTTTGATTAACTCAATGCTTTCTCCCAGAAATTTGCAATTAAATAATTTCAAGTGAACTTTGGCACTGGAGCTAGAATGCATTAAAAACTAGAGATAGAAAGAACCAGAAAAAGGCAGTCTGCAGAGATAATTAATAATGAAGCTAGTGTGTGGAAGAGAGATGGACAACCATAGGGTATTACAGAAACAGAGTAATCTTGGTTTCTCAATTCATAGTTTTTAATCCAAGACCTTAGCAAGAGCCAACATACCCTCTGAGTTCTTCCATAATTTTCATCTTTTCTTTAGGTTTATGAAGATAATTTTGCCTCTTTATATTTAAATAATTCATTACATTCTGCACAATATACACAGAACCATGGTTTAGGCCAACTTCACAGTGGACATGCTGTCTCCACAGAGGGTGCAATGCACACATCCAGGGTATGATATTCCCAAGATCACAATATGAAGAGCATCCTCTGGAGCTGTGAACTAAAGCAACTACTAGAAAAGTCCTTACTCCTTACATCTAAATTCTTTGTCCCACTAGAACTTATGTAACTTTCTTTTGTTTTTGAGAGTAGGAAATTTAAGATGCAAAAGGATCAGATCCTTATCAATAAGTATTTATTAATGACCTAATATATGCAAGGCATGTTAGGTCCTAGGTGAAAAGTAGTGAAAAGTGTTTTGCCTCAAATTGCTTTGTGAACTTTTTTTTTTTTTTCAAAAGTGATGATCCTGAAAAAAATGGGAATGAGCAAGAAGAGTGCTATGAAAGTGACTTTTAATGTTTATCATGAAATTGAAGAAATATAGGATCCAAAGAGTCATCACACTAAAGAGCTTAAAACATCTTGGGGATATGCTAATTCAGTGAACTTGAGAGGAAATGCTCAATGAGATAGGGAGACTAGACAGAGGGGTAGTACATACAGAGTTCACTAATATGTAGTTACACCAACAGCTATATCTTCTGTCTCTATATTGTAGGAATGCTCATTTAAAAGCATTCTATTCCAAAATATGTGACATAATCTTTGCTTTGTAAACCACTCTTAAGAACAGATTTTGAATTATGATAAGGCTAAAAAATAACAAAAAGTCATTATTAACTAAATGTAGTTTTATTAAAAATGAACATTGACCTTAATTATTAGCTCAAATACTCACAAAGGACATTATAAATAAAAGAGTACTTCTTCCCAAGTCATGATGGGAAAATTTCTGATCATGATACTTGTGAATGGCCCATGCTGGCAGTCTTTGAGTAGTCTAGACAAGACTACCTGCCTTTGGAGCTCATCTTTCTGGAGTTAGCTCAGATTTCTCTCAACTCTTTCTTCACGTACCATCACCATATTATTCAAAAGAATCCAAAATGCTAAAGTCTCCAAGATTTTCAGATTATTATCAGACTACATAGCATTCAATGAAGGAACATTTGGCAGTAAAGATCTAATAAAAGCTGCTACACACTAGTAAGGGTTTTCAAAAGGAGCCTGAATCTGATCTCTATGCCTTAAACGTTAGAGAGGTGGCAATTTTGCTTTTAATAATTCCATACTTTATTATATTTATCTCTAAAACTAAAGGGTATAACCAGACCTTGAAATAGCATATGCCTCTGTTAACATAAACCTCTTAAGAATACCAATATTATACCTTGATTTTTAGTAATTCCACAGCAGAAAATAGAGGTGTGAGAATGAAACTTATGAAAAGATCAGTTTTGAAGATATGGATGACATAAGAGCAAAGGTTTATGTTTTGGGGCTCAATCTCGGGGGAGAAGTACCAGCAGGGCACCCAAGTGGGTCCTTACATTGTGATAATTTGGCATTAAATCAGTTGGTGCCTTTGTGATAAATTAAAGAAGGAATAGAAACAGGGTGCTTGACCTATCTTTGCATGCGATATAATTTTGGATTAGCCAAAATATTAAGAATTATAATGTAGAATTTGCTTCAGTTCTGTGTATTGGCTTATCATTTTCCTATGGTGCATTTCAGAAATGACTAACCAGCTGCCCTACCTGGTTTGGCTCAGTGGATAAAGTGTCAGCCTGCGGACTGAAGGGTTGTGGGCTTGATCCCCAGTATGGGAAGTGCAGGAGGCAGCCAACCAATAATTCTCTCTCATCATTGATGTTTCTATTTCTCTCTCCCCTTCCTTCCTCTCTGAAAACAATAAAATATATTTTTAAAAAATGACTAACCACCTCTACTCAAAAATTGTTGAATATTATGACAGCAAGAAAACAAATCACACTGCATTTAGATCTATTTGGCATTGTTGTGTTCTTGACTAATCTTCCCTCCTGCCTTTGTGTATGTCACCTTCTCCCCTGAAACTAACATCTGTGGCCACACACGTGGCAACTGACAGGCTAACACCCAGATGTCAAGCTCTTGAGCAGATTTTCTGAGAGTGAGTCAGGCTCTGTGAAAGCTGGCCACACACTCTCCCCATGAGCTGGTTCCTTGGCTAGTTCTTTGATTCATTTTATTTTTGGCAGAGCAACTTCCCTGCTGACTGTGAGTCTGTCAAATGCTTCAGTCAGGCTGAATGTTGGACTGCCTCTTTCTATCATAGCTAAATATTAAAGTTTTCCAAGATATATGTTTAATGTCACACACAGCCAAATGAAGAAGGGTTCTTCACTGTTGAGTTGTATTCATATGAAGGATGAGAGTAATCCTTAGCTCTATGGCCAAACCCTCATTGATTTTAGTCTCTTTTCAATGAGAGATTTGTAACATAACACTGACCATTTCTTGGCAGAGACGATATTTCCCACCTTATGGAGCGGCAAGTTACCAACAGTCTCAAAGCAAATGGTTGGCCCAGATACAAGACACTCTTTTTCTCTCACTCAATGGTGAAGATATGGTCCATTATGTTCCTTTAACTACTCTCCTTTATGGGTAAGGTTGCTGAAAAGATTCTGGAAACGTCTGCTTTAGGTAGTAATTGGAATTGGCTTTCCATCACTCATTGGCCTGAGTTCTGATGTGGCTAAAAGGCTCAGCAGCATCTCAGCTGATTTACTCTCTGTCATTGTGCATGCATTTAAAAATAATACAGGTGGACATTACTCATTTTACAGTTGTGTAACAGGAGTGTTACACAGGTGAAATTGGGAAGATTTGTATTTCCTAGAGAAAGTCCCCCCTTTTTTAATTCTTTATTGTTTAAAGTATTACGTATAGTATTACATATGTCTCCTTCCCATGTCCCCCCATTGACCTCTCCCCTGCCACTCCCACCCCCCAGCACATGCCCTCATCCCCTTAGTATCTGTGTCCATTGGTTATACATATATGCATGCATACAAGTTCTTTGGTTGATCTCTTACCCCCTCACCCCAAGCTTCCCCTCATAGGTTGAACAGTTTGTTTGATGCTTCTATGACTCTGGTTCTATTTTTGTTTCCTCTGCTTATGTTGTTCATTATATTCCACAAATGAGTGAGATCATGTGATATTTATCTTTCACTGACTGGCTTATTTCACTTAACATAATGCTCTCCAGTTCCAGCCATGCTATTGTAAATGGAAAGAATTCCTTCTTTTTTAACAGCAGCGTAGTATTCCATTGTGTAGATATACCACAGTTTTCTAATCCACTCATCTGCTGATGGGCACTTGGGCTGTTTCCAAATCTTAGCTATTGTAAATTGTGCTGCTATGAATATAGGGGTGCATATATCCTTTCTGATTGGTGTTTCTATTTTCTTGGGATATATTCCTACCAGTGGGATTACTGGGTCAAATGTAAAACCTATCCTTCTCAGACTATTCTAAAAAATTCAAGAGGAAGGCACACTTCCAAGCCCTTTCTTTCTATGAAGCTAGCATTACCCTAATCCCCCAAAAAGATAAAAACACTCCAAAAAAAACCCAAAACTACAGAACAATATCCCTGATGAACATAGATGCTAAAATCCTCAACAAAATTCTAGCAAATCATATCCAGTATTAAATTAGAAAGATCATACACCATAACCAAGTGGGATTTATTCCAGGGATGCAAGACTGGTACAATATCCACAAATCAATAAACGTGATACATCACATAAACAAATTGAGAGAAAAAAATCACATAATCATATCAATTAATGCACAAAAGGCATTTGACAAAATCCAACACCCTTCCCTGATAAAAACTCTCAGCCAAGTGGAAATAGAGGGATCAAAGCTCAACATACTAAAAGCCTTATATGACAAACCTACAGCCAACATCATACTCAATGGGCAAAAACTAAAACCATTTCCCCTAAGAACAGGAACAAGACAGGGATGCTCACTTTCACCACTCTTGTTTGACATAGTACTGGAAGTACTAGCCATAGTGATCAGACAAGAAGAAATAAAAGGCATCCAAATCAGAAAAGAAGTAAAACTATTATTATTTGCAGATGCCATGATATTGTACATAGAAAACCATAAAGACTCCATCAAAAAACTAGTAGAACTAATAAATGAATTCAGCAATGTAGCAGGATATAAAATTAACACCCAGAAATCTACAGCTTTTTTATATACCAATAATGAACTCACAGAAAGAGAAACTAAAAAAAACAACAACAAACAAACAAACAAAACACTCTCATTTACCATTGCAACAAAAAAATTAAGATACCTAGGAATAAATTTAACCAAGGAGGTAAAGGACTTGTACACAGAAAATTACAGGACACTGAAAAAAGAGATGAAAGAAGACATAAACAAGTGGAAGAATATACCATGTTCATGGACTGGTAGAATCAACATCATTAAAATATCCATACTCCCCAAAGCAATATATAGATTCAATACAATCCCCATTAAAATACCAATGGCATATTTCACAGAGCTAGAACAAACTCTCCAAAAATTTATATGGAATAAAAAAAGACCCCAAATAGCTTCAGAAATCTTGAGAAAGAAGAAAAAAGTTGGAGGGTTCACAATACCAGATATCAAGCTATACTACAAAGTCACTGTTCTCAAAACTTCCTGGTACTGGCACAAGAACAGATATATAGACCAATGGAACAGAACAGAGAAGCCAGAGTTCAACCAAGCCATTATGCTCAATTAATATTTGACAAAGGAGGCAAGAGCATACAATGGAGTCAAGAAAATCTCTTCAATAACTGGTGTTGGGAAAATTGGGCAGATACATGCAAAAAAATGAAACTAGACCACCAACTTATACCATACATAAAAATATACTCAAAATGGATAAAGGACTTAAGCATAAGATGGGAAATCATAAAAATCCCAGACGAAGTCATAGGCAGCAAAATAGCAGACATATATTGCAGCAATATCTTTACCGATTCAGCTAGATTTTTTAACCTTCCCATTTATTTTTACTCCTCCAGGGCTTCCTATGGGGAAAAGACACATAATTTTGTCCTAAATTCAATCTGTTCCTGAAATATATATTATGTGCTTATTATGTCTAATACACAATAACAACAACAACAACAACAAATATTTCAGCAACAAAAGACTAAAAAAAACATTAAAACATGTTTGCCAATGATACATCTGATAAGGTGTTAATATCCAAAATATATAAAGTACTCATACAACTCAACAAAAGGAAGACAAATAACCCTATCAAAAAATGCACACACCTAAACAGACACTTCTCCAAAGAGAACATACAAATGGCCAAGAGACAACTATATATATAAAAGTGTAATATGCAAATTGACCTGACAGTAGAACGTCCAGTCGCTATGATGTGCACTGACCGCCAGGGGGTCAACGCAGGAGCTGCCCCCAGCCTGCAGGCCCTGATCACTTGATCAGGGCCTGGCGGCCAACCTCTTGGTCCCTCCCCCCGGCTGGCAGGCTCAGATCACCTGATGGGGAACAGGGAACCAGGGGTGGGTGGCAGTAGAAACAGGCGGTGCCAGGCCAAGCCCCCTGCCCTGCTGGTTGCCCCAGACACAGAGGGCAAACAGTGGTGGTGGGAGGCAGGGCCAGCGAGTGGGCAGGAATGGCCAACCTCTAGGTCCCTCCCCCAGCTGGAAGGCTCTGATTGCCTGATGGGGAACCAGGGGTGGGTGGTGGCGGGAGGTGGGGCCAGGTGCCAGCAGCCAGGGAACATGGTCCTGATAACAGGCTAGGCCTAGGGACCGTACCTGTGCACGCATTTCGTGCTCCGGGCCTCTAGTATGAAATAAAGCTCAACATCACTAATTGTCAGGGAGATGCAAATTAAAAGGACACCTGACAGAATGGCTATCATCAACAAATCAACAAATGGCAAGTGCTGGAGAGGATGCAGAGAAAAAGGAACCCTCCTTCACTGCTGGTGGGAATGCAGACTGGTGCAGCCACTGTGGAAAACAATGTGGGGTTTCCTAAAAATTAAAAATGAAACTGCCATTTGCCCCAGTGATCCCACTTCTAGGAAATATTCTAAGAAGCCTGAAACACCAATCAGAAAGAATATATGCATCCCTATGCTCATTGCGGTGTTATTTAAATAGCTCAGATATGGAAATAACCCAAATGCCCATTAGTGGATGAATGGATAAAAAACTGGTACATTTACACCATGAAATACTATGCAGCTATAAAAAAGAAAGATAACTTGCCCTTTGAAATAGCATGGAGGGACCTGGAGAATATTACTCTAAGTGAAATAAGTCAATCAGAGAAAGACAAGTATAACATGATCTTATTTATATGTGGAATCTAATTAACAATATAAACTGACAAATAAAATAGATCCAGAGACATGAAAGCATGGAACAGACTGACAAATCTCAGAGGGAATGGGTAGAGGTGGTGGTGGGGGAAGAGATTAACCGAGTAATTTATATGCATAACCCATGGACACAGATAATAGTGCCTCTGGGGACAGGTAGGTACAGGGTGAAAGGGGTCAATACGGGAAAAAGGGGAACACATGTAATGCTTTCAACAATAAAAATAAAATTTTAAAAGTTTACATTTAATTTAAAACTTCTCTTCAATATAGACAGCATTTCACATATTGGATTATAATTTCATAATGAGAAGTTCCACAGAATATTTTGCAATATAACACAAAGTAACAACATGTTTCTTTGTATTTTGACAGGGTTATTTAAAATTCAACAATAAAATATCCATATAAGGGTTATGCACCTGATTAATTTTTTAGTGAGTTGAACACACACACACACACACACACACACACACACACACACATTTATGTCACCCTAAAGAAAAAGGCTTTAGTTTCCTTATACTAAATATATTTTTTCTTTTGATTTGCATCTCTCGGATGATTAGTGACTTTGAGCATGTTTTCATGTGTCTCTTGGCTTTCTGTATGTCCTCTTTCAATAAGTGTCTATTTAGGTCCTTTGCCCATTTTTTTTGATTGGATTGTTTACCTTCCTTTTGTTAAGTTGTATGAGTTCCCTATAAATGTAGGAGATTAGGCCCTTATTGGAGACAACATTGGCAAATATGTTCTCCCATGCAGTGGGCTTTCTTGTTGTTTTGTTGATGGTTTCTTTTGCTGTGCAGAAGCTTTTTATTTTGATGTAGCACCATTTGTTTATTTTCTCCTTAGTTTCCATTGCCTTAGAGGCTGTATCAGTACAGATATTGCTATGACAAATGTCTGCTATTTTGGTGCCTATGGCTTCTTCTAAGATTTTTATGGTTTCCTGTCTTATGTTTAAGTCCTTTATCCATTTTGAGTTTATTTTTGTGTATGGTGTAAGTTGGTGGTCTAGTTTTATTTTTTTGCATGTATCTGTCCAATATTCCCAACACCATTTATTGAAAAGACTGTCTTGACTTCATTGAATGCTCTTGCCTCCTTTGTCAAATATTAATTGAGCAAAATGGCTTGGGTTGATGAGGTACCATCTCACATCTGGCTATCATCAACAAATCAACATAGGACAAGTGCTGGAGAGGAGGCGGAGAAAAAGGAACCCTTCTTCATTGATGGTGGGAATGCAGACTGGTGCAGCCTGTGGAAATTTTTGGCATTTCTTCAAAAATTTAAAAATGGAACTTCCATTTGCCCCAGTAATACCACTTCTAGGAATATATCCCAAGAAAACAGAAACACCAATCAGAAAGGATATATGCACCCCTATGTTCATAGCAGCACTATTTATAATAGCTAAGATTTGGAAACAGCCTAAATGCCTATCAGCAGATGAGTGGATTAGAAAACTGTGGTACATCTACATAACAGAATACTAGGCTGCTGTAAAAAAGAAGGAATTCTGGAGAGGAACCAAGATGGCGGCATAGTTAAACAACTAATCTGCTGCCTCACACAACAATTTCAAAAACACAACTAAAAGACAAAAACGTCTACCACCCAGAACCACGGGAAAGCTGGCTGAGTGGAAGATTTACAACTAAGAAGAGAAAGAAGCACAAACGCTGAAAAGCTGAGGTACGGAGGCACTCGAATCGGGCCGGCGGCGGGCGGCTGGGTGCGCGGCTTTTCTTCAACCCGCAGGGAGACAAGCTCCCGATCACTCTGAAATCCAGTTTCTGGGGACACTCGGGGGACCCAGACACCTATGGGGAGAAGCTGGACTCTCGGCCATCGGGTCGGAAAGTGAGAGTGACTTTTGCAGTGGTGCGCCCAGCAATCATTGTTTACTGCGCTGGAGCGCGGGGCGCAGGGACTTGGAAACGTGGAAAGGCAGAGACGGCTGACGGCAGCCATCGCCGTTGGCCACGCCCCAGCCTAGTGACGCCCTGAGACCCCGCCCCGCCCTGAGGCCCCGCCCTGAGGCCCCGCCCCGCACATTCTACAAACCCGCCCAGGCTCCACACAGCGGCTTTTGCATATAAATGGCCTGTTCTGTGGCAGCTTAACCAACTGCAGCTCCAGACTGCTCCAAAACCGCCCAAGCAAAGGAGGAGAAAACTAGCCCTTGCTGTAGCTCCTGCTGGGGGACACACAGTGCACAAGGGTACACCAAGAGTGTCCACCTCAAGTAACTGGGAGGCTGACCCGTTGAACCAATAGGACACCTAGTACACAAAACTACCCTACCAACTTAGGGAAGCAGAGAATATGAGAAGGCAAGGAAACAGATCACAAACCAAAGAAATGGAGGAGAACAAGCGACTGGACATAGAGTTCAAAACCACGGTTATAAGGTTTTTCAAGAATTTCATGGAAAAGGCCGATAAATTCAATGAGGGCCAACTAGAAATTAAACATACACTGACTGAGATAAAAAATATTATACAGAGACCCAAAAGCAGACTAGAGGATTGCAAGAATCAACTCAAAGATTTGGAATACAAAGAGGCCAAGGACACTCTTCCAGAGAAGCATGAAGAGAAGAGAATTCAGAAAGTTGAAGATAGTGTAAGAAGCCTCTGGGACAACTTCAAGCGAACCAACATCAGAATTATGGGGGTACCAGAAGAAGAGAGAGAGCAAGATACTGAAAACCTATTTGAAGAAATAATGACAGAAAACTTCCCCCACCTGGTGAAAGAAATAGACTTACAAGTCCAGGAAGCTCAGAGAACCCCAAACAAAAGGAATCCAAAGAGGACCACACCAAGACACATCATAATTAAAATGCCAAGAGCAAAAGACAAAGAGAGAATCTTACAAGCAGCAAGAGAAAAACAGTTAGTTACCTACAAGGGAGCTCCCATACGATTATCAGCTAATTTCTCAACAGAAACCATGCAGGCCAGACGGGAGTGGCAAGAAATATTCAAAGTGATGAATAGCAGGAACCTACAACCAAGACTACTCTACCCAGCAAAGTTATCATTCAGAATTGAAGGGCAGATAAAGACCTTCACAGATAAGAAAAAGCTAAAGGAGTTCATCACCACCAAACCAGCATTATATGAAATGCTGAAAGGTATTCTTTAAAAAGAGGAAAAAGAAGAAGAAAGATAAAAATTATGAACAACAAATACATATCTATCAACAAGTGAATCTAAAAGTCAAGTGAATTAAAAATCTGAGGAACAGAATAAACTGGTGAACTTAATAGAATCAGGCATAGAATGGGAGTGGATTGATAATTCTCAGGGGGAAAGGGGTGTCTGTGTGGGGAATATGGGAAGAGACTGGACAAAAATCATACACCTATGGATAAGGACTGTGGGGGGGGGAGGTAAGGGAAGGGGGGGTAGGAACTGGGTGGTGGGGAGATATGTGGGGAAAAAGGAGAAACAATTGTAATCTGAACAATAAAGATTCATTTAAAAAAAAAAAAAAAAAAAAAGAAGGAATTCTTACCATTTGCAACAGCATGGATGGACCTGGAGAGCATTATGCTAAGTGAAGTAAGTCAGTTAAAGAAAAATATTACATGATCTCATTCATTTGGGGAATATAAAGAACATTATAAACTGATGAACAAAAATAGATACAGAGGCAAAGAAGCATAGAACAGACTGTCAAACTACAGCAGGAAGGCTGGGGAGGGTGGTGGTGAGGAGGTAAGAGATCAACAGAAGGACTTGTTTGCATGCATATTAGCATAAACAATGAACGCAAGACACTGGGGGGAGGGGTGGTAAGGGAATGTGCCGGGGGAATAGGAGAGGCCAGGGGAAGGTCAATGGGGAAAAAAAGGAGACATATGTACTACTATTTGTGATACTTTAAACAATAAAATAACATTAAAAATATATATTTTTTCCAAACTTTTTATACCTATTTAGAACTGGCTGGTGTTGCTCAGTGGATAGAGCATTGGCCCGAGCACCGCAGGTTCTTGAGTTTGATTCCTAGTCAAGGGCTCATACCTGGGTTGCAGGTTGATCCCTGCTCTGGTTGGAGTGCCTGTGGGAGGCAACCAATTGAGTGTGTGGGGGAGGCAACCAATCTCTTTCCCTTCATTTCATTCCCTCTAAAAAAATAATGGAAAAAATATCCAGAGATGAGGATTAGCAACAACAACAAAAAATTATACATATTCTAAGAAGAGCTTAGCTTAAGTCTTCAGAAGCACATTTTTAAAAAAGAGAATAGTGTCTTTTCTCTCTTTATAGGATTCTATTTTATTAAATGCTATATTAGTTAATAAAATATAAAATATATTGTTATCTCTTATTGATACATATAGGTGAAGTATTTCTGACTTGCATTAGGAGACTGATTGGAAAAAGTTGGCTGTAAATAAAATTAACTGTCAAGATGCTTTTTAGTCTCACATAGAGCTATCATGTGTACTAGTAAGATTTAACTAACTAAAATTATACCTGTAAAATACATGTACATCAGTGCCTAAAAAGTATGCATGTGCATACTTTGAATAATAGGAAATCCATAGAATAAAATACATGGTATTATGAGGTGTGAAAAGATTGCTTCAGGGCATATACTTTGCAGTGATTCATTTCTAGGGGGTGGTGGTAGAAATGGTTGCCTAACTCATCAGTAGAAAAGGAAGGCTATGTAATAGGGATAGATTTTTAAAGATATTTTTGGACAAATTATATATTTAGAAGAGTAAACATTTTTATCAGTTATATTGTACATTGGACAATGTCTTGAAAACTTTCATCTTCATCTTAAGAGGACTAAAACTACTAAATCAAAAGTTGGCTGAGAAGATGAGATAGAGCTTATTTTTCTAATGTTTCATATTGAAAAGAGACAGATGGAATGATAGACTTATAATTCCGTGTATGCAGTATAAAGCACACATTGCTACAGTTTCTGAGTAAGTAGAAACTGATAGAGCAGATCTATATTATAATCAGTTCATTTGACTCCAAAATGGAGCCTATACGTATATTTCAGGTAAACATACCGGAGCCAAGTGATACCACTACTATGACTAGTACATTAAATTGCCCTCATGAAGGGCATTTGTTACTTGAGGTGAGTAACTGAGAACCACTATAGCTTTGTGCTAGAACTTCCATTTTTTTTAAAAAAAAGAGTTGCAAGTTTTTAACATGAAGCCAAATGAAATAGGAGATCAAATTCTCATTATGGTATGGAGATATTATTAGACACTTAATAGAAAAAAATTGCATTTTTGAGGTGACTTAATTTATGCCACATTGCTTGCCATTAAAGAAATGTAAATTTGTATTTTCTTCTGGATGCAAAAGGTTCTATCTTGGTAAAGAGAGCAGAAACAGAGGGTGTATGGCATCTCTGAATCTCTTGCCCAGCATTAGCAGTTATTGCTTTCAATTCAGCAACCAAGTCACTTAAGTAGACAAAATTATTTCTCCATTCGCACTCCATTGCTATAAGAGGCAGCCCGCGACTTTGAGGGAAATCTCCATACACTGCTGGCTTTTCTATGCCCATCCATCAAGCAAATGAGCAATTTATTTCTGCCATGGTACACTGCTACCTCAATGAATCCCCAAAAGACATCCACCACTGTCAACTGGAGTATTAGCAAACACAAGCACAAATAGGTCCAATTTGTTCAATTTTGCAGGGGATTTATATACCTGTTTAACTGGTTGTAGAGAAGGGAATTAGTTCTAGAAGAACTTTAGAAATAAGTAACTGAGTGCCTAGGATACCTGCAAAGGGTATCCTAGAACAACTCAACTGGTATGCATAATCACAACCCCAGTGTGTTGTAATTCAGTTAGGAGAAAAAGATAAAGTTATAAGTAGTGAAGAGAAAGTATGCTTAATCTGAAACTTACCTTATCTATGTAGTAGCTTATGGAGGCATTTTACAAATAAAAATGTGTTCATAGCCCTAACCAGTTTGGCTCAGTGGATAGAGTGTCGGCCTGCGGACTGAAAGGCCCCAGGTTCAATTCCGGTCAAGGCATGAACCTTGGTTGCAGGCACATCCTCAGTAGGAGGTGTGCAGGAGGCAGCTGATCGGTGTTTCTCTCTCATTGATGTTTCTAACTCTCTATCTCTCTCCCTTCCTCTCTGTAAAAAAAATTAAATAAATAAAAAAGAATAAAAATAAATAAATATTAAAATATATATATATATTTAAAAATGTGTTCATAGAAGGAAAAACAAGATTCACAGCTTCATGTAATATATTTATATATTATAATCTGCTGAATAAGTTGACATATTAGCCAATACAAAAATTCAATTGGGAAAATATAGAACTAAGTAATTAAGTTAAAAAATCATTTTACATATTGTCACCCTGGAATTTTAGTGATATATCTAATAATGCTATTCAATTAATTCTTAAACTTAAATAGCATTTATACAGGTTTAAACCAGTATGCCTAGAGTAAGTGTTGATAAATATAAAATCATTTATAAAAGGCAGAATTTCTGGGTGCAGAAGAAACATCCCAATAAAGGATACTTTTGAAAGTATATAAGAAAAGCTTTTCAAAGTTCTATAATTTTAATATTTTACTATATTTTCTGAAACAATCAACGAAGTTACAATTACACAATAAAATAGAAGTATATATATTAAATATTTTAAATTTAAACTACCTAAATTATTATATAATAGAGAACTACTATCTTAGCTGAATTTAGGCAAAAGCATTTTTTAGACATAAGATATTTTTATTTTCATTTTCAACTGCATCAAAGAAGCTGCTCTACCATGATGTGATATATTTTTTAATGTAGTGAATTTGAGAGGAAAAAGGTGAGAGAAAGTAAACAGGAATCTTTTTCATATAATAATGAAAGCTTAGTTGTACTTTGCAATGTGTTTAAGAATGTCTATAGACAATACCAATAGTGTTAAAAATTATTAGAGTACTTCTTAGGGTTAACTGTCAGCAATTTTTAAAGGGAAGATACCTTTCAATAATATAGAAAAAGAAGGAGCAAACCTGGATTCAAAAAGTCTTTGAAACAAGGAAGCATTTGTTTCACCAATTCAAGCCTGATGAAAGGCATTTTGTATGTTGTGTTTTTCATCAGTTACCTATGTCAAGCTGCAGAGTGTCTATATACGCAAGGGAAACTGTTTTGATGCATACAATGGTTAAAATATGCAGTTCTCATCTATAACTCAGGAGAAACATTTGGAAGAATTCTGAAGAGCACAGGAATACATTCAATTTTAGTGAATTTGCATCAAATGGTCTTAAAATACAAAACAAGGGATTATAAGCAAGTGAATATTAATGACCTATTCCTTAATAGCGATGAGGGCTAGACTTAGTATTGCAGGAAAACCAATGTTTTGCAAGAAAATGCCATCTACCAATACCTCCTTTTTGGACCTTCTTTGTAAAGAGAAATATCAATTTCTACTTACCTACTTAAAAATATATAATAGAAGAACTAACACCTTATTCAGTAAGGACATCAAAGTGTAACCATATACAGGCATCCATGCTTTTTGAAAGCTCTCTTCGTGCTCCTTCGCTTTTGTGAAAGACCTACATTAGTACCTGTTAAGCCCAAAAGAAATCCAAAGAGGATTTTCGCTTTCAGGACAAAAGGTGAAATGGGAAAACAGGGTTCAGCGTTTGCTTTGCAGCAGCTGTTACAGAGGCAGCCCACCCCACACAAGCACCCCAAACAGCAGGAGCATTCCTCACCAGGCTCCTTCCCGGGAAATTCAGCAACTCAGCAACAAGCCCCCGGAGCTTTGAACTGTGTGAGCATCTGTGCTATTATCTTCATTTATTTTGTCCCTTAGCAAGATGTGTTCTAAGGTAATTGCTCCTTCGCTTTATGCCATGTCGGCTTAGGAAAGATTTCATAGGAAGGCTTCCCTTTCACATAGTGCGGAAATCTGTACTTCGTTTTCTTAAGATTAAGGAAGACTAGAAGGAAAAGGAGAGGTGGAAGATAAACAATATTGAGAGTGAAGAAGAGACAGTATAGACAAAAAGATATAGTGAGTAGTATATAGTAAGTTAGATAAGCATTATTCAGAACTGGAAGGCAGCTTCAGAGTGCCAATGTCTGTTTAAAAGCACTTTGACATTTTATTAGTTGATTAACTACTATTTATAACTTTCCAATGGCTCAAAATATTAAATCACAAAATCATAAAAACATTAAATCATATAATATTAATTATAGTGATTTTTTTTGAAGACCACCAACAGGAAAACTATTATTTGAGGAAAGCAGAAACACACTTGAGGAGCTGTTAAAAGCAGGCAGAGAGCTGATTTCTTCATCCCAGGATTTATAACTTTTGACTTATATGTGTTTATAGTAATAAAAAACTTATCATGAAAAATAATTATTAAAATTAGTCAGTCTGGATATCAACTGTATTTTTCTTGTGTGAGTTTATCTATTTGAAATTTTCTAATTCCATTTTGGTAGAAACAGAATATAGAATGAGCAGCAACTGTGTATAATTCTGAGTGGTCAGATCCACAGACACGGTATTCAGTACTTGTGTTCAAGTAACCCTTATTTTACTCAATAATGCCCTCAAAGAGTGAGAGTAGTGATGCTGGAAATTCAGATATGAAGAAAAGAACTCATAAAGTGTTTTCTGTATATGAAAGGTGACTCCAATACAAAAAGATATGTTGAGAGAGAGAGACTATGCTCATATAACTTTTATTCTACCACTAGAGGCCCAGTGCATGACATTCTTGCACTGAGGGGGGCGGGGTAGGGTTCCCCTCAGCCCAGCCTGCTCCCTCTCCCAGTCGGGATCCCTTGGGGGATGTCCACCTGCCACTTAGGCCCGCTCCTTTAGCACTGCCTCAGAGGCAGGAAAGGCTCCCGCCAACCATGAGCCCGGCTTCTGGCTGAGTGGCACTCCTGCATTGAGCGTCTGCCCCCTGGTCATCAGTGCATGTCACAGAGACCGGTCTTTCTGCTTTTTGGTCGATTTGCATATTGGCCTTTTATTATATAGGATATTATTTTTATTGTTGTTGTTCTATTTTATTATTAGTTATTATGCTTAATTTATAAATTAAACTTTATCATAGGTATGTGTATATATATATATATATATATATATATATATAAACTGTAGTATATATAGGGTTTGTTACTATTTGCAGTTTCAGGCATCACTGGGGGTCTTAGAACATATCTCCTGTGGATAAGGGGGGACTACTGCACATCTAAGTTTAGGAATCCACTTAATTCTGTACATCAAAATAAATCCTGAGTAGATTAAATATTTTAAAAATGGAATCTTGCTATACATAGAATAATTATATTTATGATATTTATATTATATTATGAAGAAAATATTTCCAATATTCTAAGGTTAAAAAATAAAATATTGATAGAGCTGAATAAAAACATTTTCAACTTCAGTACATCAGTTAAAACAGATCACAAAACAGGAAAAGCAAAGTAAACCAAGAAGGAAAAAGACAAACTGAAAATAATCTATAATAATAAAAGTCTAAGTGACCATCGCAACTGAACGGATGACCAAACAGGCTGCGTGGGGCTACCAGGCCGGCAGGGGGGTTAGTGAGGGGTGACAAAACGACTGAGCAGCAGGCTGTGTGGGGTGACCAGGCCAGCAGGGAGGGCAGTTGGGGGCGACCAGGCCGGTAGGGGGGGGCAGTTGGGGGTGACCAGGCCAACAGGGGGGGCAGTTAGGGGCAATCAGGCAGGCAGGCAGGTGAGCAGTTAGGAGCCAGTGGTCCTGGATTGTGAGAGGGATTTCTGAGGGGTCCCAGATTGGAGAGGGTGAAGGCTGCACTGAGAGGACCCCCATGCACAAATTTCATGCACTGGGCCTCTGTTTTATATATATATATTTGACACATATATTAAATGAGGTAGGCATCCTTGATAAAAGAGGACTTTCTCAATTACCAAGAAATATGCTTAAATATGTGTAAAATCTTAGCTTCAGAGATGTTTACTACAATGTCATTTGTGTTAGAAAATAGGAGAAAAAATATATAATAAGATGGTCTTAGTTATATAATACTTCATACATAAGTAGCCATTAAAAATGTTGAGAGAAACTATTCTACAACCCTCCCAAATGTTTACTATATTTTTTCATGAAAAAAAATTCTTCTAAAAGGAAACTACAACTTGAACCTCACAGAAGGGACTAGAAAAAAGTTTCCTTAATGCCAGGGAAATCAGTAGAACATGAAAGCATTTATATGAGAGATGGATTTTCCTTTAAAAGATTAGATGACCTAAAACGTGGATAAATAGAGGGATGAATACCCCAAAAGTGCCCTATTTAGAGTGAATCCAGGACACAGACAAAAGGGAATATGAGCAAAATTTATACTACAAAGCAGCAAAAGGAATGTAGAAGGTATAATTAAAAAAAAAAAGAACTGAAAAATAAATGTTGAATTTAGACCACAGAAACACAGTAGCAGCAATTCAGGAGAAAATGTAGAAATGTCTCTGATAGTAAAGTCCCTGAAATAGAATGAACATCCTCTGTCTCTTCTTGAGTGCTTATAAAAATATAATGAGTCGATAGAGAGAAAATCTATGAACCTCTGCAGTGTAATCATGAAAAGAAAAGAAGATAAAATAGACAAAAAGCAGAAAGCAGGAATGGACCAAAACTGATATTTGATCATTTTCCTGGCACAGTATTTTAAATATGAAATATAATTTATTTCTCACACATTGCAATCTGTATGGAATTTTAAATATGTTTAAGATGAGGAAACTGAGGTTCAGAGGAAACAATGTCAGAAAAACTCAGTGACTTACTCAGAGGACACACAATTAGTAAACGAGGGAGCTGACTTTGAATCCAAGCCGTCTGACTAAATAGCTCAGGATCTTTCCTCCACACACCTGTGCACCCCGAAGTGCCTAGACTGTTGTAGTAATTAACAAATATTAGCTGTGTCACCATCATCTTATACCAATAAAGAACTTCCCAGTCATGGATGGTAATAACAATTTAGCACAAAATAGGACTGATTTAAAAAAATAGATGCCATAATTTGGTGTTTGTATCTATGCTTAGGCTATACATATTCCCAGAATATGTATAGGGGGATAGTGGATTTTGGCCGGAATAAATGGAGAGGAATTTGAAAATATTTTCTGAAAGAGGGTTGAAAGACAACAAAAACAGGACAAAACTTATAACCAAATTTTCTCATGAGACCTTACAGTCCAAAATTTAATAGTGTTTCCTACTCAGATAATTGGAAAATAAGGTTTTGAAGGTGACACTCTTTTCTCTTTAAAGACTTGTAACAAAGTTTTTGTTACTCTTCACTTTAAAAAATGTTTTGTTTTTAAAAATATAAAGTGTCTAAAATCTATTTGTGAGACATTGATCAAACAAATATCCAACATTGCTTTATTTTCATGCTTCATTGGAACTCAAATCATACACATTACTCATTCTGCACATCTTAATTGATTCCATTTACACCCTTTAAAAAATTGCACCTCAGCAAGAGTTACTTAGGCTATTAAAAATGATAAATTTATTTTCTAAAGTGCTCTTCCAAAATATGTGATCAGAAAATCTGAAGACGTGTGCAGGATGAAGTGATTATTAAATAACCGTTGTAATTGTTAATGGCTGGATTACAAATATCTCTGTTAATATCAAGTGCTAATTATCTATCTTAATGACTCAAAAACTTGAAAATCATATCACTGGAAGAAATGTTAACTGCTGTTACAGTAGATTCGAAGCAAGTGTTAGCCAAATTGTAGATATAAATTCTTTTTTCTTTCCTGGTGGAATATTCTAGCTTTTTTTCACAGCGTTAAGAACAGAAGTATAAAACATAGTGTTACCATCAATTAATCATGTTCTCTCCCTTTTCCTTCCTTTCTTCCTTCCTTCCTTCCTTCCTTCCTTCCTTCCTTCCTTCCTTCCTTCCTTCCTTCCTTCCTTCCTTCCTTCCTTCTTTCCTTCATCTTTTTGTAATCTGAAACTTATCTAAATACTTTGGCATGTGTTCTGAGCATATTTTTATTATCCAAATTCATAGGGTATTAACTGGATGTATGATTGTAATTGGAGAATTATTTTGAGTGTGTTACATTTGAAACCACTGGTAACATTATTATTACTGTGAAAAATACTGTCTTTCTCTTCTTAGCTAATTATTAAGGATAGTCAAGCCATTTCAGGTTTTCAACCAATAGTAAAGGAATCGGAGTGAGAGTTTCTGTTTTCCAGCATAATACCACAGGAGACTTGTATGGAACTCAGAAGGACATTCAGAAAGTTTCTGTTTGTGGCCTGGAATAGTCCCAAGCCTTTTCAGCTGTGTTTCACTGTGAGTTGACAGATATTGGCAAGAATGTTCAATGACTACAAATGTTCACATGTAACCCCTGAGAAAGAAGATTGCGATGAAAAAAATTAATGGAAAACCTATTCTTAATAATGCTTTTCATACATACACTTGAATTCTTGTGTAAATTACTTATAAAAGATATCTGTGTGTATATATAGACTTGGTTACTTTAAAAAGCTCTTCTATAAAAGCTAAGTTAAATCATATTACACATTATAAGGATTTCAGCAGGCTTCCCTGAATTAAATATAGAAAAGTTAAAGCTCAAATTTCAGAGTTTTGAGTTCTTTTATGCCAAGGGATTGGCAACATAGCTATGGAAGCACTCCATAGAGGTGCAGCAAAAGATAAATGAGTTCTTTTGAGTTCAAGTTCTCTTTATATTTTGACTAATTTAAAAAATGAGAGGTACTTTGTTTCTCACATCTAGTGCATACAGTGAATGGAACATTTCATTATGATGAGGAATTACAAGAAGAGTGAAGAAATCTCAAGGACAATCTTAAGAATATTTCAACATGTGCTTTTGCAAGCAAAGCAAAGCCAAATTTAATTCAGATAAGCAGAATCACAGTAGTTCAGGAGACTGGTACCAGACCTCCATTAGGCAACTTTCCCAACACTAACCTTCATTATAACGATCATCCACCCAAAGCTCTCATTTAGAAAGTGCCCAATATATACAGTATATTTGAGTGCAGATAAAACTATCATACAGGTGCCTCAGAAATGTCTTTTCCTCAGATCAGTTAGAAATTACATTTTTAAAGAATGCATTTCCTAGACAGGTGTACACTTATACTTTATTAAAATGTCTCAAACACCTTTTCAATCATCCTGGTTTGGAGAATGCTAAAGACATATGGTCCAGAATCTTGCCAAGTCTCATTCTTGTAGACTTGGAAATGTATTACATGAAATGTTTTCCCTTGAGGAGCACAGCAAGTTGAAATCTTGTTTACACTGGGCACATTTGATATATTCTTTTACAAAAAGGTGTATGTGTGTGGGATTCTCTTCTTTGCCTTCCTATATTGGTGATTTTATCCTCATTGATAAGATAACCACATTTTTATCCAAATCAGGTCACTTTTGAGAGGGAGAGGAGGTGCAATTAATACTTTTGCTGAGAAAATAGGCATAAACCTAGGTAGTCCTAGGGAACCTGGAAGGTGAGGTTACCCCAATCATATAGGATAACATCCACATTTTCTCATAAAATGCCCTGTAATGTTATTGTATAGAAGAGTGACATCTGAGATTCATTTCTGCCCAGAAAAGTTTATATTCTCTTTTTCTTGGACGCACAGATAAACTTTATAATTCTAGCCAATGGAATACGAGCAGTAGTTAAAAGTGTCATTTCCACATCGGGCCTATTCCACTCTTGTTCCACTCTGTCCTATATCCCCTCTGCATGTCTGACTTGGCCACAACCTCTTGGAAGTCCTTGGAAAAACCATGTTTTAAATATGGTGGGGCTGTTGTCAATCTGGATCTTGAATGCAAGATGACCCTTCCAATCTGCTTACCCATTCAGCATTTCACCTTGTCAAGACATGAACTTCTTAGTGTTTGCTGTGAGTTGAATTGTGTCCCCCACAAAATATGTTGAAATCCTAGCTCAGAATGTGACCTGCTTGGGAAAAGGGTTATTGCAGATTTGATTAGTTAAGATGAAGTTACACTGGAGTATGGTGGGCCCTTCATCCAACATGACTGGTATCGTCATAAGAAGTGGGAAATTTGGGCACAGACACACAGAGAAGAAGTCATGTGAGGCCAGACACCGGCGAACACAGAGAGAAGAAGGCCATGGGAATGTGGAGACAGAGACTAGACGGCTGCTGCTACAAACTAAGGAATAACGGGGGCGATCAGTGCTGGGAGAGTCCAGAAAGGATTCTCTCCAGGAGCTGGGTCCTACCAACACATGGATTTTGAAATCCTCGTATCCAGAAGTGCGAGAGAATGTTTCTTTTTTTTTTAAACTACCCAGTGTGTGGCCCTGTTACAGCAGCCCTGGAAAACTCATAAAATATTTAAGTTCATTATGAACTTGTGTTTGTTTGCTTGTTTGCTTTGTATGTAGCGGTTACTATCAGCTAATATGAAAAGAAGGGCCATAGTTCTGGCACGGTGGGATTTAAAAAATTATTATGATCGATCTGATTCAATGGACAAGCCTTGGAACTGAAACAAGGGTCACAGTGGGGCTAGATCAATTCCCCAGTTTCACAGTTGAAGTGGTTCTTCTTCCCTGTAGTAGTTTTAGGTATTCGCAAGGAATGGGTAATTTGGGATTAGCTGTTTGCTTTCAGAATCAAATAATTTTGCCAGGAAAGGGAGTTATGTGTTAAACAATGTGCATGAATGGATAGCACATTTTCCTCTAGGTGTGTGGAAGATCTTGTTCAGGAACCATCTATGTTTAAATACAAAAATTAAATCCAATTGCTTTGAAATCTCTTTGCTCCCCCAAACATGAGAAACAAAGGGTTTAAGTACACTTCAAAATTGGTCAGTAACTTTTCCCTGTGCAAACTTCTATAGCATTCATAAACGGGTTCCTCCAACACCTTAGTCAGCACCTTAGCCAAGTAAACTCAGAAAGGAAGGCCCATATATTAAGAGTACTTCAGCTCAGCCAGTGTTGCTCAGTGGTTGAGCGTTGACCTATTAACCAGGAGGTCATGGTTTGATTCCCAGTCAGGGTATATGCCCTGTTTGTGGGCTCAATTCCCAGTGTGAGGAGTGCAGCCGGCAGCAGATCAATGATCCTCTCTCATCATTGATGTTTCTACCTCCCTCGCCTCCATTCCTCTCTGAAATCAATAAAAATATATTTTTGAAAAGGAGTATGTTAAGAACCCCACTAATTGTAAAATAGTTTTTAAAATCCATTCATTTACAAGGAAATTTAAATGTATCTCAAATACATTTGAGTGCCAATCCATAAATGACAAACATGTATATAAACAATAGACTGTGAAGTACATATGAAATGTTTGTGGCTGGAATGGGCTTGCATTAATATGTGAGAAAGACCCACATACAGGATGAATTTTAGAAAGGATAGAGAGCAAAAGCATTGTGATCACATTTAGCACTCGAATAGGGGCAAATCATTAATTGTAACTAAACACCTGACATAGGTGACCAGAATTAGTAAGACTTGTATTTATTTACTATCAGGAAATTAACAAAAGCATCTGTGATATACTAAGTAATTAAAAAACAGCAGCAACAACATACCCCTGTAGTAAAGAAATGGGATCTAAGCGAATTACCACATAGGGAATGTAGGAAGAGCAGTGATATCTGATGCAGAAGACAGAGCACCCCTGAACTGCATTCAGGAATTGCTAACACATGGCAGCCAACAGCAAACGCTTAGCCAGCTCCCAGCCAGAGAAACATGCCTTATCCACAGGTTATAGGATAAACACAGATGCAGCAAAATGAGTCACCGGAGGACAACAAAAATCTAAATTGAAGGTAAATGACGCTTTGTGCACATGCATGACAAGAAATCCATTGAGCAAAACTAATTTTATATCTGTGCCAGAATGGCTGTCTTATGTATTGGAAACAGGGAACAGGAGGGGTAGAAAATTGTCACATAATAGCAGGCCTTGGAGTGTACTAAAACAGAGAATGCCTCTGCATTGGTAAAAAAAAGAAAAAGAAAAAAAATGTATATATTCTAAGAGGTAAAACTCATTGACAGTGTTATCAAAATAGAATGAAGAAATATTGACACAGAAAACAGGAAAAGATGAAAATACTGAGAATAAGAAAAATGTTCAATGAAAAATGCAAGAAAAAATAGGCAAGATCCTAGAAAAGTGGCTTCCTTTGTAGTACACATAAAATGATGACACGGAAATCAATCATTTCCAGAATGTATTTTATAAAGTTACTATATAGTTCTTTCTATGTATCAAAAGCTATACCATCAACCTGTGTTATTTTGTTTGAATCTGTTATTAGTACAGAAGGAAATTAATTTCTGAATTGTATACTCGTACACGTTTTTCTGTTCATTCAAAAGGAAAAGTCCATGAAATTCCCGTTATTTTAGGCTCAGTGTGTCTGTGCATTTGCGGTCGCTGGGTAACAGTGGCAGCAATTTCTTCAGGTAGAGGCTTCAGATTAGTCCCTTGGTCAAGTTGCCTAGTATTTGCCTAAAATCAAAGACCAGCGTAAGAGGCAACAAGTGTTTATTTGAGATCACATAGATTAGGTATTGGGGGAGCACTGATCAGGCAGAAACTCAAATAGTGTTCTGATTATGGGTTAAACGTAGGGATTTGTATGGCAAAGAAAAGAGAAATAATTACATAAACAGAGGGATTAAATTGGCTCTATGATAATTTCCGTTGAGTATTAATGACAGACTTCTTTTGGCTAAAATTGCTTGTTAGAAAAAGGAGGTTGGATTTTCCTGTCTCATTATGAGTAAAGTTTAGTTAGTAACCTTGATGGGAATTCACATTTGCTGCCTTGTCTTTTTCACGAGAGGGTAGATCAAACAAGTTCACTCTTCCAAATCTCTTTTCCAAGAGTGGCAACAGCACACAGTGACCTTGGAAAGGGTCTGGCTCACCCCTCAGTGTCCTGGGAGAAAGCCATTTGGCCCTAATGGGACAGAGGGTCAGCTCTCCTGCCCAGGTGGCACAGGCCTGCTGTCTGGGGCGCATGCTGCTCAGCTCAACCATCCTCACTTTGCCCCGAATGCTGGCTGCCACATCCATTGCGAGAAGGAAAGAAAAATCACTCCCTCCCTGGCTGAGTCTCTCCGAGTCTTTGTTTCATTTGTTTGGATACAGGCTAAAGACACAAGTTCAATCAGGGAAGCAATCTAAACTGAAGTTTTGCTAAAATAGAAGAAGACTTGCAGAGAATACCTTACTGTACATGGGGAAGGGATTAGAATGCATTAGCTAAAAGTTGTTGGTCTCCTTAGGAATACAGATACATTTGGATACTGTAGTGTAAGACTTGACAGTTGCCTATTATTATTATTATTATTATTATTATTATGATGATGATGTAATACAGGTGTGTGACTTAGTTTCATTGCTGTGGCATCCACTTCAAAGGGGCTTCCATTTCAAGGAAGTCTATCTCAGACAAACTATCATGATGTATTTTACAATTGCACTGCTAACGTTTTCTTAATAAGATGTTTAGAAACATCTGGTACTTAAGATGTTTAGATTCTTCAGTAAAAAAGAATGAAAATTGTTTGTGCAATGAATAATTCAGTAGTGCCTTCACCACCTAACAATGATCTATATGTTTTTTCAAATAAAACTCAGTTCTCCATTGTTTCATCTTTGTCAAGAGTAAATGAGACATCCGAATTATCTTATATACACTTTTCCACTTAGAGAAGTTGGCACTTTTTACTATTTGTTCGTTTTTTTGTTTTTTTTTTTTTTAAATTAGGGCAATGTCTTATAATATGTGAGATTATAATTAACACTCTTCATTAGGAAATGACACACAAACGACAACAAATTTCTGCCATTTAACAGATTTACAGGTTAATAACATACAACATCTTTGACTTAGTCTAAGGTGACTAGTCATTCCTTTTTTTTGTTGTTGTTAATCCTCACCCAAGGATATTTTCTCCATTGGCTTTTTTAGAGAGAGCTGAAGGAAGGGAGAGAGACAGAGAGCAACATTGATATATGAGAGACACATCAATTGGTTGTCTCCTGCATATGCTGTGACTAGGGCCTGGGATGGAGCCTGCAAATGAGGTACTTGCCCTTGACCAGAATCGAACCAGGGACCCTTCAGTTCACAGGCCAACGCTCTATCCACTGAGCCAAACTGGGTAGGGCTCATTCCCTTTTTAAGCCCCCAAGCCCATTCTTGTTTTAAACTGGTGTATCAAATTAATGATATCACTCCCTAAATTATATAAAACACAATAGAACTCTGATACTTAACTTAAAAAAAAACCACACAACTCCCACTTTCAGTCTCAAAGTTTCCTGGTTTATGTGACCAGAATGAAATAATGTGGTATGTTTGACGAGTTGTAGATACTTTCCTATCTCAATGCCCCAAATCCAGTTTTACTTAGTTGTTTATAGAGGTTACAGAGGGTGCTTGAACAATCTAAGCAGTTTTTCAAGTTAACAACTAATGCTGTTTCACAGGGAATTAGACAGTTTGTCATATTTATGAATTTTGAATGGAAGAAAAATGCAAGCAAATACTCAACCATAACCAGTGTGTGATTTATGGACAATGGTCATAAAAACAAAACTACCAGTATTAAATGCTTTATCTTCATTTTCCAGTAAAAGGATATGAACAGATGACAATCTGTATTTGTTGGAAATTAAATATTACTGAATAAGGTTAAAGAACAAAAGCAAAAAACACCTGTCTGCATGCTGAGATTATTTTTTTAGCTCACACTGTTTAAATGTGGAAGGTCCTGGACCTATAATGATCCCAGCTGGTTTCTTATATGTTAGCTATGTTTACAAACATATTAGAGGTGTCCTGGCTTGTGTGGCTCAGTTTGGTTGGGTTCTGTTCTGTGTACCAGGAGGTTGCCAGTTAGGGCATATGCCTGGGTTTCTGGGCTTGATTACTGGTAGGGGGAGTGCAGGAGGCAGCTGATCGATGTTTTTCACATCAGTGTTTCTCTCTCTCCCCCATTCTCTCTCTCAAAATCTCTCTCTCTCTCCATATATGGCATAACAGAAGATATATATATATATATATATATATATATATATATATATATATATATATATATATATATATAATAATAAAAGCCCAGGATTGTAACCTCTCACAACCAGACCAAACACTGACCATCCGAAAGTCATTACTGGGTCGCCAGGCTGCAGCACTGACTGCCCAGGTGGCTGAGACCCAGAAAGTGAGTCAGTGTCTGATCTGCAACCTCAGTGGAAGCTGTTGATCAGTGTACTTACCTCTCTCTTTCTCTCCCTCTTTCTTTCTGATCTTAGCCAGCAGCCAGGCTTTTCTTTCTCTCCCAGCCTCCCAGGGGGCTGCTGTTAAGCCCCACCTATTTGATTAGGCCTAGAGATAGGCCTGGAGATGCTGACTGGCATAGGAACCAACCAATCAGAACCAAAGGTGGGTGCTAGAAGAACCAATGGTTGTTTAGGAGGTGGAGCTTCTGATGCTGACTGGCATAGGAACCAACCAATCAGAACCAAATCTGGGTGCTATGGAGAGCCAATGGCTGTCTAGGAGGCAGAGCTTTTGATGCTGGCTTAGGAACTGACCAATCAGAACCAAATTGGCCAGCAGGGGAGGGCAGGGGAGGACAGTTAGGGGTGATCAGGTTGGCAGGCAGAGGCAATTAAGGGCAATCAGGCATGCAGGCAGGTGAACAGTTAGGAGCCAGTGGTCCCAGATTATGGGACCACTGGCAGTCAGACATCCCACAAGGCATCCCCAATTGGAGAGGGTGCAGGCTGAGTTAAGGGAATCCCCCCTCCGTGCACAAATTTTGTGCACCAGGCCTCTAGTATACTAATAAAAGGGTAATATGCTAATTAGATCAGGAGACCTTCTGGGAGACCTTCCGGATTTCCTTCAGGACAAAGCCATGGTGGTGGGCTGAGGCAGAGGCGGTTAGGGGTGATCAGGTTAGGAGGGGAGGGCAGCTGGGGGTGATCAGGCTGGCAGGGGGGTAGTTGGGGGCGAGCAGGTGCAGGGGGGCAGTTGGGGGTGGAGACAGTTGGGGCAAGAAGGCCAGCAGGCAGAGTGGTTAGGGGCGATCAGGCAAGCAGGCAGGTGAGTGGTTAGGAGCCAGCGGTCATGGATTGCGAGAGGGTGCACTGGGCCACTAGTGTATGTGTGTGTGTGTGGGTATATATGTATGTGTATATATATTTATGTGCATATATACTAGTATATATATATTTAAAATCTAATTTCCAAATTGCAATAGTACATACATATGGCTTTTTTCACTTCCCAAATGCTAGGTGTATTTGCTTTCTATATATATTTTATTCTGTGTATGAATGCTTGTAGAAATATAGATGGATGCATATCTGAGAATGTTTATATTTTTTTGATGAATGTATACTTAGATTATGTGATTAAGACAAAAAGATATTTTATAAAATGTGACATAGCATTTACTTAATCTTTATTTGTCATTCTGAATATGAGGATTTTTAAATCCCTAGATAGAATTAGTTACTCTTAGAAAAATACCTGTCATGATGGAAAGCAGCAGTGCCAGCAGTGATTATTGCGTTTCAAAGAAATAGTTGAATGAAATATTTCCTCTCTATTATATGCCATTATGGATTTTTATGGAATATCTATTAGAAAGGTTAAAGGCGGACTCTTCCATAACTACGAATTTGACAGTGCAGTTTTGTGACCTTCAAAATATGAATATTAATGACCTTAAAATCTCTCTTTGATAAATTAAAATATATCTATAGCATGAGAAGCAAGGATGAAATAAAGATCCCAAAGAGCTAAATAAAATAGAGAAGAAAACAGGTAGTTTGAGCACAACAACCTCTTTAGTCTTTTGCCTGCCAGCTAACCACATAGGCATAACAGAAGGTACTGTGGGCAGGAATCGCAATGAGCTTGATTTCCCACTTTAGGGAAGAGGAGCAGGCTCCTATGCCCTTCCTATTCACCTTCTCAGGAAGAAAGTGGTCCACTGTTGCTCTGCTCTCTCCCCCTAGAGTCGCAGATAAGCATGAGTTGACTCACTCCTCCTGTGCAGATCCCTGGCTCCCAGTGGGGCGCTCCACCACCAGCGGAGCCAACTGCTGCCGCACTCCCTGGGAAGCAGGTTTGGCCAAGCAGAACAAATCCTTCTTATGTCACTACACCCCCTGGCATGTACCATGGCGTCGGTACTGCTCCAGCTCTGTTGAAAGAAGTTTAATTTGGCAGACAGATCATCGGGATTCTTGGCTTCGACATAAACCCCAACATTTCCCATGGTTTTCCCTTTGTTCTCTCAACAGCAGAACTATGTCCTCCTTACCTAGATGGTCAGGCAAATGTTCCATAAAACAGCAGAGTTTTGCAATTGAACTCCAGCACAGCAACAGCAGCAGCAGTAGCAGCAGCACAATCTCAAACAGCAGTCCCAGAAACGCTCAGAGACCAGACAGGGTGCCACAGGGCATTTCAACCCTTCTGTGCTCCAGGAACCTTTTCCAATGCATAACTTAAAAAAAAAGAGAGAGACATTTTAGGACAATGTTAAAGGGGATGGCATATGAGACCCTTCAGAATAAGCATGTTGGAGGTTAGTAAATAAAAGAACACTAAAGGGAGAGACAACCCGAGACCCTGGTGTTTGCTCCTCTCTGCACTATTCCTTTCTTTATCTGATAATTCATTGTAGGTCTCTGCCAAAATATTAAGGACTCTGTATTTCTTTGAGTGCACTGGGGAAAGGCCAGGGAGAAGAAGGGTTGAGTGTTTGTGTGACTTGCAAAAGATAAATAATTCACCTGTGGAATTAAAACTAAGGTGATCTTTGGGGGGAGATCACTGATTTAAGTATCCGCATATTTCCTTGCACATGGCAGTTCAAGTCATTAAAACAAAACAAATAGACTGTGTCCTTCTTATGAATGAATATGGAGCTCATAGCATTTGAGATTGGGGCTAATTTTTTCCACAGACTAAAGTATCTACTCATTTAATAAATATTTATTGAGATTTCACAGTGTGCCAGATACCAATCTATGCACTGTTCTGTCCTGAACAAATCAAAGTCCCTGCCTTCAATGGAGCTTCCACTGCCGTGTGTACAGGGCAGGGAGGCTCAGAAAATAAACTCATCAAAAACTGGTTTGTCAAATGGTGATGCATGCTAAGGGGCAAAGTAAGAGGGAAGGATGAGCAGAGCAGGGATGGGGAAAATGGGTTGTGCTTTTAATATATTTGTCAAGAAAGGCCTTGCTGAGAAGGGGACATCAGAACAAAGATTTGAAGGAGTTGAGTATGCCTGTATCTTGGGTATTCAGGTGGAGAGAACAGTGAGTACAGAAGTACAGGGCTTAAATGTAGGAGCGTGCTCAGGGTGACTGGGAAACAGGAAAGAGGCACATCACTGGAGCGAGCAGTGGTAGGTAAAGATGAGAAGATGGGTCACAAGTAACCACCATGATTGCACTGAGAGAGGAGCTATTTAAGCAGAGTTATATGAGCAGGAGAAAAATATGATTTGTCTTACCTTTGGAAAGGGGTTGCTGTATTGAAAATAGTCTGTCAGGAACAGAGACAGAAATAGGTAGAACTCTTAGGAAGCAAATAAATTCTTAATTTATGTGAGAGATGATACAGTTTTAACCAGGGTGGTGGCAATGAGGTGATGAGTGATGGCATTTTGTTCATTTTTGAAAGTTTAAGCCAAGATTTTTCTGATGGATTAGATGTGAGGTAAAAGGAGAGACGTTAAAGACAACCTTGATATTTTTTGTTTGTTTGAGTGCTTGGACAAAGAGAGTTGCATTTACAGACTTAGAGGTGACTTTAGGAAAACATGTTGGGGACAGATAGTTTTGTACATGTGAAATCTGAAATGGCAATGAGACAGTGGTAGATGCTGATGGGGGAATAGGACTAGGGCATACAAGTCAGGATTTTAGAGTTGTCTATGTTAGAGGTACAGATTGTGCATCTTTCTTATAGATGATATGTAAAGTTATGAGATATAAGGAAGCAAAAACTGACACTTTTACCCTGTTTCCTTTATAATGAAGCACTTCATGTACAATTGTTAGAAAAACAAGCAAAAATATTTTACACTGTGAGATTAAGCCAATACCAAGATTACCTTAATCGCTTCTTTAAAATAATAAAACCTTCAATATTGCTCAGAAACCTGGACTTCATCATCCCTGCGTTATGATATACTGATATCTGAAGATATGCATGATGTTCATAAATGTAATAATTTGTGACAGTTGTTATCTTCTTGCCATGAGCAGACTAATGTACACTTACTACTTTTGATAATTTTGTGAGTTTTTTTTCCTATTCAAAATATGTGTTGTGTTTTTTATTTGGTAAATCAGTATTCCTGATGTCTGACTCTCTTGTACACATGGATAGAAAAGTTTTTCCTTTTTTCAAAATAACATCACCTATGGGTGACTCTGAAGAAGTGGTTCAAACTGAGACTGGACAGTGGTTCTCAATCCTGGATGTTTATTAAAAATGCATGGGATATGAAAAACCCACCCCTGGCCAGGTAGCTCAGTTGGTTAGAGTGTAGTCCTGATGCTCCAAGGTTGTGGGTTCAATTCCTGGTCAGGAAACTTACAAGAATCAACCAATGAATGCATAAATGAGTGAAACAACAAATCGATATATATGTCTTTTTCTCTCTCTCTTTCTGAAATCAATATATTTAAAAAAACACCATTGCCCTGCCTGGTCTCATGCCTTATGTGTGAATTATATTTGAATCCTTATAGATAAGGTTCAAGTATTTGTTAAAAACAAATCCTTAGGTAATTCTAGTCTGTGGTCAATGTTGAGAATCATTTTTTTGTAGGTTACAGAGATGGGAAGGAACAAAAAAATAACACCAAGGAAGAAAGAGAGAGAGAGAGGGAGAGAGAGAGAGAGGGAGAGAGAGAGAGAGAGAGAGAGAGAGAGAGAGAGAGAGAGAGAGAGAGGAATGTTGTTTCAGGAAGAAAAGTGAAGAAATTAAAGAAGGGGAGGGGGAGTTAATTACATTACATGCTACTGACAGGCCAAGTAAAATAAGTCCTAGACGTTGGTCAGTGGATTAGCAATGTGACTATACATTGTAAATGTATAAAGGATGTTTTTTTAGTGGGTTCAAGAAAAAAGGGAGGCAGGAGAATTTGAAAAGGAGTATATAGACAAACTGTCAAGGAGTTTTTCTCTAAAGGGGAGAGCAGAGGAATGGGTAGTCACTGGTGAGGCTGTGGAATGAAGAAACAGACTTTTTTTTTTTCAAATGAGATAAACAACCTCATATGATATGCGTTTGAGAATGAAGAATGAGGATACGGGGATATAATTGTGAATACAGAGATAAAAGAGGTGAATTACTGAAGGACCTGTGTGCATGAAAAGGAATTGGATTCTGAGAAAAATAATGGAGTTGGTATAAAAAATAGTAGTATGAAGCTTAATTCCAAAGGAAGGAAAGCAGACTATGTTAGTACAGATACAAGTGGGTTGGTAATTTTAGAGAAATAAGCTTTCAAAAGTTCTGTCTGATTCTCATTGGGATATGAAAGAGTCGTCAAGTTAAAGAAAAAAAGGGGGGAGAAATGTTAATGCTTCGAAATAGAGACGCTGTCCCGGAAGTCTTCTTAAGGCAGGCCCCCGGATTGGCAGTATATTCATCACCTACTATACGAAATTTCAGGTCCGATACTGAGTCCAAGTCTGCGTTAACAAGATCCTCAGGTGATGTATATGCACATTCAAGTTTGAGAGGCACTGATGTAGAAAAGAGAGTGGGAGAGTTAAAGGATCGGGGAGATATGGTAGAACTGCTGGTAGTCCTAAGGCCCCCTTTGAGGTTATTGAACATGAACTGAAGAAGACACCACTTAGCACGGTTCTGAATTTTTATCAGGACAGTTCACCTATGTGGGTGCAGGTAAAGGAGTAGAGAGAGCTGCTTTAACCAGAATTTATTTTACCAGAAGCAGATAGAATGATAAATAAGCAAGGGAGTTTGTGGTAATTTTAAGGGAGTGGTGATTATGCTGATCAGCTGGGTAATACAGGAAATGAGAAAGAGATGCTTGTGAGGAGCAGTGAGAGGGGAAGGTCAAGCCATTGCTGCTCCCAACCCTTTGAGTTAAGCTACGGTTGGAGTTGGGGTACAAAGGGACTGAATCAGAAGCTTTTTATTCATCTCTTGGTAATTATCATTGATTGCTAAGAACAGTGCTTTACATCACTGCTTACTTTTCTCTTTGTCTTTTAAAATTATTCCTTCCTTATTGGACATTATTCATTTTCTTATCACATTGAGACCCACCCACCTCCTCTTTTGTAGCAGGGGTATATCCAAAAGTATCATCTCTGTTTGCAGTTCCCATGGCTTTTTTTTTTTTAAACATATTTTATTGATTTTTTACAGAGAGGAAGAGAGAGGGATAGAGAGTTAGAAACATCAATGAGAGAGAAACACCGATCAGCTGCCTCCTGCACACCCCCCACCGGGGATGTGCCCGCAACCAAGGTACATGCCCCTGACCAGAACCGAACCTGGGACCCTTGAGTCCGCAGGCTGACGCTCTATCCACTGAGCCACTGAGCCAAACCGGTTTCGGCTCCCATGGCTTTTTCATTTGTATCCCATGAAAGTATTTTATCTCCAATTTGACTCCAATGGGATGATTCAGTCTCTTGAAAAGCAGTAGAGAAAAACAAAGTCACTTACCAAACAGCCAGAAAGAAGATTGAGATGCCTACCTGGAAAGATTTTGGTAAATATGAAGCTAGACTAGATTCTGGTTGGGGACAAAAGAAGAAAAGGCTGAGTATCCTCTCAGAATGGAGAAGTTTTGAAAGAAACTTTAGTTAACGAAATAGGCAACTGTGTGGAGAATGGTCAAGACTATTGAACAGGGTAGAGAGATTGAACTCAACTCTGCTGGAACAAAAGACAGGAGAATTGTAAGCACTGAAATGAGCTGGTGGAAAGGTGCTGGAGGACAGTGGGGAGGGGGATCAGTGCATTGGTACTTATTGACGTTCGCTTCTTCCTCCCTCAGACACTGGGAGATAGTGATCCTATGTTTCCTGATGATTATATTTCAAATTAGAGGCCCGATGCATGAAATTTGTGCACTAGGGGTGGGGGTGGGGGTTTCTCAGCCCGGCCTGTGCCCTCTAGCAGTCTGGGAGCCCTCGGGGGATGTACAACTGATGGCTTAGGCCATCCTTAGTGCTGCAGCAGAGGCGGGAGAGGCTCCCACCACCGCCACAGAGCTCAACAGCCATAAGTCTGGCTTCTGGCTGAGCGGCTCTCCACCTGTGGGAGCACACTGACCACCAGGGGACAGCTCCTGCATTGAGCATCTGCCCCCTGGTGGCCAGTGCCCATCATAGCAATCAGTCTTTCTGCCGTTCAGCAATTTGCAATTTAGCCTTTTACTATACAGGATGGCTTCAACGTCCTTGCATAAGACTCTGTGTTGTAAAACTTGTAAGTGGCTGGGAGAAAAATTTATGTCTCAATGGGGAAGAGGAAACATTTACAAGAGCAAGTTTTCTAAGATAAGGAAGGTCTGGAAGAAACAGTCTAAAGTTTAGGCCGTCTTTGTACTACTCAGTGTAGTACAACCTGCTCCTCCTTAACGGGTGCCTCATGCAATATGACTTCAAAGTTCATGAACCTAATACTATTTCCTGATAACTCACATAGCCCAAAATTGTAGACATAAATATTTAGATTCAGATAGAAGCTATAAAATATGGGCATATCTCTGAAAAATGAATAATACCAGCACATAATAAGAGAGGAAGTGAAAGGGAGAAAGAGAGAGAAACATCAAGGTGAGAATAAAACATCTACTGGCTGCCTCCTGCACCCCCCATTTTGGGGATCAAGCCCACAGCCTGGATATGTACCCTGACTGGGAATGGAACTGGCAACCGTTCAGTACAAAGGAGGATGCCCAACCAACTGAGCCACACTGGCCAGGGCAATAAAATTTGTTTTTGATGTTTGCTATACAACTGTTACAATTGTTTTCACTGAAAATATTTTTAGCTGCTAATATCAAGTTGTAATGAAATGGGTCCAGGAAAATGTTGAAGAAAATATAGTCAGTAATATTATAATAACTATGTTTAGTGCCAGTTGGCTACTGGAAATATCAGGGGGATCAGTTTGTAAAGTAAATTATTGTCTAACATACATGCTGGATATCTGAAGCTAATACAAAATAATATTGAATGTAAACTATAATTAAATTTTTTTTAATGAAAAATAAAAGTGACTTAAAAAAGTGCTAGAAATAAAAATATGTACCCTTTTTGTGGGGAGGGAGGTTAAAAGCTTGTTTTCAAAACAATCTAGTACTTTCCAATTTTTTCTTTAACTTCAGAAGTTCCCTTTTTAACTATCATCATTTTTGGTATGGTTCATTAAATCAGTTTAGATTGCTTCTAATGCTAAAGTATAAAGAAGATGAAAAAAGGGAAATTAAGAGAAAGAAAGAAAATAATAGAATTGCAAAAAAGAAAGTCATTATATACTATTAAACTCCTGTGTTAAAAATTAACTATTTGAAATATCAACAGACAAATAATAGTTTCTGAGGAAAAATTATTTTTATCTAATATTGTAAAGCATCTCTAATCTTAGTCTTAAAAGACGAATCCACCCAGCAAGTGTGGCTCAGTGGTTGCATGTCGGTTCATGCACCAGGAGGTGGAGGTGGCTGATTCAATTACTGGTCAGGGCACATGTCTGGGTACCGGCTTGATCCCCAGCAGTCAGTGTGCAGGAGGCAGCTGATCCATGTTTCTCTCTCATCAATGTTTCCATCTTTCCCTCTCTCTCCCTCTCCCTTCCTCTCTCTGAAATCAATAAAAACATTTTCAAAAAAGATGAAACCTAATTTAAAATGAGGGTTAATTTAAATAAAAACTACCCAGGTAAGTTTTCAGTAGCTTGAAAGCCTGGCTGAGATGAATGTCATTAGAAAGACAAAATATAGACCAGAAGAAGCTTTAAAGCCAAAACCAAAGTAACGTCCAAGTTCAATCACAAAGGAAACTGTTTCTGAGCCTGTGCCAAAATTAATGCCAGTCAAAGAACATACTGTACCGTGGCAATTTTAAAGATGCCACTTTATAACGAAAACTTGGATATATGTTGGCATGATGCAAATTGCTATGACTTTTTAAGGGCTTGAGGTTCTAACGTAGACTAAAACTTCATTAGTAAATACAAATGAGCCAGATATTAGAAAGCTGCTTGGAATCAAAAACATGCACAGAAGCAGAAGGAGAACAGACAATAAAATGTAGACACCTCATTTGTCTGGCCTTGTCAGAGGGAGAGCGCTTCCGTCTCAGTGAGATACTCAGATAACTGATATGTACCCCGCTAAGTACTGCCATTATTACGTTTTAACTTTTTTGATGGATATCATTAGAACATGAATTGCATATTCCTATGCCTTATTAAATAAGAGGTGTTGAGTACAATCTACCTGTTCTTTGATAACCTGGGTCTGGCACATTCATGTAATGGATAAAGTACAGGCCTGATGTTCATAGTTACCAACAGGCTCCCCCAGTTGCTGACTTTGTGACCTTGGGCAAATTACTCTCTGGCCTCTCATTTGTTTCTGTAATTGATAATAAGTATATCATCTATACCTTGGTATATACCTTGTAAAGAAATTGTGAGGATTACAATAGTAAGGTATTTGTAGTTTACTGGCACATGGCAGACATTCAAAAGAGTTAGTGATCATTTTACCATGACATGATATGCAATTGATGCTTTAACAGGTTATTGAAATTATTGCAGAGACTACAAAAAGAGAGTGACTAGAAAAATATCTGAAGTAAGTGGCCCATGTTTAAAGGAACACACTATTTGCATATAATGAAGGGGAATCTGGGGGGCAAAAAAAGAGCTAAACTTAGTAAGAAAACCACTAATAAAATTAGGGAGAAGCAGAGAGGGAGCAGGAAGCTATAAATAAATGAAGGATCTTTCATCCAGGAATATATTTAAAAAAACATAAAAATAGTTGTATTTCAAAACATAAATCTTCTCTCTGTATATATGCATCAGTAAAATTTGTCATAAACATAACACCATGCACGTATTATGGGGTATGATTGTTTTGCGTTGTATGTGCGTGAAAATACCTAGTATGTCCCCAGATGTTGATCTTGTCACTCTAGGTTTTTAAAAATTACACTTGTTTTAAAAAAGCATTCATTTTAACAACTGCATGAGAAGAATTTGCTTTTTCTCAGTAGGTCCCTTGTTTTTTGTTCATTTTGAATTATTTGGCAGTAATATCAGATTCTGGTTTATGTGTTATTACCGCTTACCAGTTTCAACAAAGAGTTTTATTTTTCTTTCTATTTTTCTAATTTTGGGCTAGTTTTGGTGACTTTTGAAGAATAGCAAAATAATATGTCATTAAATTGCATTCTGATGCTATTAATTTCCACAAACTAAAATACAAGTAAAAGAAAACCTGTCTTATTTTTATTTAAAATTGCATAGTTAATTTCATTCAAGATTCTTTCCTTTCCGCAAGAGGTGAATATGTCAAAATTGAGAGAGAAAAAGCAAGGAAACTCAAAACTTAAAGTCAGATTCAATATATTAAAACTTCAAGTTTTTTTTCTTTTAATCAATGATCTAATTTTTCTATCAATGCTAACAGATTATATTTCATCAGTTCAGTAATTCCACAGCAATTTATGCTATGTATAGTATATCAAATAAATATAGGAATATAGTGACAAATACCTATACATAGCAAACTTGAGAAATGTAAAGAAAAAAATTCCAGTCAAATGTTCAATGGAATGCTAATAAATTTTAAAAGAAAACTGGAGATCAGAAAAACATTAGAAGTGACAAACCATACAAGATACTTTTGGGGAAATGATTTAAGAGATGAACAAGGGCTACTGATTTTGTGTATATGTATTCTTTTCTTTTATATGTTGGCTGATTTTAAAAGGAAGTTCCAAAATTTAGATGAGTCTTATTAAGCTGTTAAATCCATGGAGGACAAAGTTAATGATATTTTAAGTTTTCATAATTGCTTTATAATTACGTTTTCAATAAAGCACAAATTAACCAAAATGTATGCTAATTGGATAGAAAGGAAGGACTGCAATCATTTCTAAATGATCAATATATTAATCAAATTATGCTTAAAATGTGTATTGTATGATGTCCCTTTTATCATTTTATTTACCACACACTTTTATATATTATAATGAAGTGCTCAATTCATTTGACTGAAAGAGGTTAAATTGCTCTTACTAAGAATGATATAGAAATTCAACAAGTTGCTTTTTAGAAATCCTCTGTTAATTGTGACATGCTAAGGAGTGTACACTCTATCCAAATGGTTATGTGTTGTTTGAAGAGAGTCACATTTGCAAAAGTACACTGTGAAAGATGTAGTTAGAATGAAAACATCAGAATGTTTGGGGACGAAGCTAATGAAATAAAGCTTTCAAAATCAATCTGAAGCAAATTATAAATTTATATTAACAAATCAAGTCAAGAAAATCAAGTCTCATTGTTGCCATTTTATTTTATTATTTTTTCTTTATTGATTAAGATATTACATATGTGTCCTTACCCCTCATTGCTCCCCCACTCATGCCCTCAACCCCCTGGTGTCTGTGTCCATTGGTTATGCATGTTTACAAGTCCTTTGGTTGATCTCTTCCCCCTTACCCATTGTTGCCATTTTAAGGATACCAGTAGGTAGTCACAGAATTTAGGTCATGGTTAAAAAGTCTCTCTGTGAATGAAGTGTTTACATACGCTATAAAAAATAATATAATGCACTGTATTGCCTTAAATAGCTACCTTTTAGAGCAATTTAAATAGGAGAAAAATTATTGTTTTATATTCATTCCTTCACGGATAGGTCCACTGGCAATAAATTATATCAGCAATGTTTTCCCTGGGAAACTTTTTATTTCTTCTTCATCCTTATGTTTATTTTTTTCTGGATAGAGAATTCTGGGTTGGAAGTTCTTTTTTTTAATATATTTGAAGATCTCATTCCATTATTTACTTTCTTTCATGGTTTCTAATGATCAGTCTTCTGAAATTCTTATCTTTTTCCTTTGCATTTAAGGACACCCCTTCACCCACCCTTCCCCTGTTTGCCTTCAGGATCTTCTCTTTCTCTCTCTCTCTCTTTTTTTTTTTCTGTTTGAATATGATATGCTTAGTTTGTTTGCTGTGTTGATATTTATTATCCTTGGTGTTCTGTGCGTTTTGGTGTCTATGGATATCTTTAGTCTGTGGTTTGGTGTCTGTCACTAATTTTAGAATTTTTAAAGCCATTAGTTCTCAAATATTTATTCTGCTCTGCACTTTCTTTTTCTTCTGTTATTCCAATTACATATATGCTATATTCAACTTGGTATTTTACCACATGTCATTTATGCTCTGTTATTTTTGGTGTATTTTATTCTTTTTTTTCTCTTTGAATCTCAAATTGTGTAAATTCTATTGCCCTATTTGCAAATTAACTCATGCTTTCCTTGACTTTTTGAGCCTATTGATGAGACAATCAATGTCATTTTTTTTAAATTTCTGTTACAGTGTTTTTAATTTCTAGAATTTCTATTTGATTATTCCCGATGGATTCCATCTTTGTGTTGACATTATCTACCTGATCTAGCGGCATGTATGACTATCTTTTCCATTAGTGCCTTCAACATATTATAGTTATTTTAAAATCTTATAATATCAATATCTGTATCATATCTGAATGTGGTTGTGATCATTGCTTTGTATTTTCAGATGTTTTTCCTTGCCTTTTGGCATCCTTTGTAACTTTTTGTTGAAAGTTGAGCATGTTAAATAGGAAAAAGATACGGAGTTAATGGCCTTGTAAAGTGAGGATTTGTGTTAATCCAGTCTGGAGTTATCTTGCATTTGAAGTATGTTGTTGCTCTGGGCACTGTAAGGCTCAGATTCCCCCAGTGACATTTATTTTTATCCACTTTTGGCTTTGGGTCTTTTTTTCCTAAGGTGCTCCTCAGAGATAACCTCTGCCTTGCAGGTCTCCCAGCTGCAATCCACTGCTTTATTGCTAGACTGTCAGCGTGGTGGTAGGGTGTAGAGCAGGGAGCATATGCTAATGTACTGATCAAGTCTTAGTCTTTGGAGTGCATAGTCAGCCTGTGTCTCCTGAGTATGTCCTTTGCAAACGTGGATGGCCTTCCTCCATAGGTATAGCTTTTTTATTCTCCCCGTTTATTTTCTTAGTTGCAGTTTGTGATCTCCAGTGTTCTCATTCTATTTCTTGAGGTATTCTTCTCCGCAGATTAAGACATTTCTTCTTTTTTTCCCCCCCTTAGTTCAGTGTTATGAGCTACATTGTGCCCCCATCACATTCAAAATTCATATGTTGAGGCCCTAAACTCCCATATCTCAGAACCTGACTGGGGATAGGGCTGTTCAAGAAGTAGGTAAAATGAGGCTGTTAGGATGGGCCTTAATCTGATCTGACTGGTATCTTTATGTGAAAAGGAAGTTTGGACACACAGAGAGACACCATGGATACATGTACATAGAGAAAAACCATATGAGGACAAGGTGGCCATCCACGGAGCGGGGTCAGAAGAACTATTCATCCTGACGCCTCGATCTTGGAATTCTAGGCTCCACAGGCATGAGAAAATAATCTTACTTCATTTTGCTTAAGCCACTCGGTCTTTGGTATTTTGTTATGGTAGCTCTAGCAAGCCAGGGAGACTCCTCCTGTGATGGGATTTTGCCCGTGTCTTCCATCTCTATTTTACTCCCTGTGGATTAAGCCTTGCTTGTGTAGGGAGAAGAACCTCAATCTCCATCCTCACTTGATGAGCTTATCAGGATTCTTGATTTATTTTACTTTAATTTTCCCATCACCATTTATCCCCTCTATGCCCTTTTCCATCCCTCCCTCCCCCCACTCCAGAAATCCTCCATGTGAGAGCCTGGTGGAGTTCCTGGAGAAAAAAGCCTTGAAAAGAATGGGAATTCCCCTATTATTGCATCTCCCAAGAGATTTTTACTCTCTCACTAGCTTACACTCATCCTGTAGAAATTTGTCAAGATTTCTAGTTTAACATTTCTATCAAATCATATGTTGTCCAGTGATATCTTCCTCAGGTAGCAAATGCTGAGCTCCTGTCTCTTCCTGCAGGCGTCTCTTTCTTAAAACGGCCATTTGTCTTGTGACATCTGTTATTTGATGAATTAATATAAGTCATTAATTTGCTGCATGTCCAGCTTTTCCTTTTATAGCTCATGACATCTTCTAAGCTTAAACTGGAAGTCGTTAAGATATTTTAAAACTTTATAAATATTACATAAGTAATTAACCATTGCCTATTTTCACAGAAAAGTGGGAATGCATATATGTTATATGTGGCAAATATTTAATATATTTTCAATGTCTAGAATTCACTTTTCCTTACCACATTCCAATTTCACTTAGAGAAATATCCTTTCCCTTCTACATCCTCTAACCAAATGCATGTTTCCTACATTAGACTAACATGTTACTTCCCCAAAATGCATCATGAGCAGAAGGACAATGGGACTAAAAGGGTGGGTTTTTAACTCACCCCAGAATATGACACTGATTATTATAATAACTTTGCTATGGGAATGTTATTTTATTTCTATTATCTGGACTCTAGACTTACCTTAAGTTTCTATAATTTTAATTCTGATTTTTAGTATCCCTTTGATATTGTGTTTCAAGTATCTTTCCAATAGAATCTATTTTACTTGATTTGGGTAGAATAATTTTCTACTGCTTGAAATCAAACAATCCCAACTGATGATAATAATAGAAGATACTGCTTTTTTGTTTATTTGATTTAGTTTTTCAAGGCACTTGTTTATATATATTTACTTACCTCACTGTAACATTTGAATCTGTGTATGTTTCCTGTATCCTTAAAGCTTCTTTTGGAGACAAAACATTAAGGAATTGCAATAATTAATCTGTGAAGTGATTCAAGCATAGACATACTCAGCAGGAGTGACAGAAACTGGGACAGGTGTTGAGCAGTTCGGCCAAATGTACAGTTGGTTGGAGCACAACAATCATCTGAATTGATTGTGAGGGTTAGGTACACATAAGCTGTTAACTTTCCCTGTAGGAGTCCTCCTACTTTCTTAATATGTCCTAAATAGTTGACTCTATGAGTCACTGTTATTTCAAGGGTAGCAATGGCGACACACAATAGAAGATGGCTGCAATAACTCACACATGCAATTCATGAATATTTAAACAAGAGGCACAAATTCATTTTATGCTAGAGTAATAAATAGTTTCTAGTTGTTACACACATTATTTTCATAGAAAGAAGATAAATCCTTTATAGAAAATATTTAAACAACTGTATCAAAAAGTAATATATACCTTACTGAGAACAAAGATTCAAAATGAAAAGAAAGCCCAGCTGGCGTGGCTCAGTGGTTGAAAATCAACCTATCGACCAGGAGGTCATGGTTTGATTCTCTGTCAGGGCACATGCCCAGGTTGTCGGCTCAATCCCCAGTAGGGGGCGTGCAGGAGGCAGTCAATCAATGATTCTTTCTCATCATTGATGTTTCTATCTCTCTCTCCCTCTTCCTTCCCTCTGAAATCAATACAAATATTTAAAAAAAAATAAGAAGAAACAAAAATATGACTAATAGGCTAATAATTGACTTTTTCATACTTATAGTATTAATTATACTACAACATAACTTTGATCTATATAACTACATTCTTCACTTGATCATGTGTGTCTTGAATATAATAATATATCTGCTACAGTTGCATTCATAAACAACAGAAATGTGTTTCTCACAATTCTGGAGGTTGGGGAGTCTGACTTGACAGGTTCAGTGTCTGGTGAGAGTTCACTTCCTGGTTCATAGACAGCCAGCCGTTTCCTAGGTGTGCCCTCACAGGCAGTAGAAACAAAGAAGCTCTCTTGGGTCTCTTTATAATGGCATTAATCCAGTTCATAAGGGATCCACCTTCATAATCTAATCACCCCCAAAGGCCTCACCTCCATATATCATCCCATTAGGATTTAACATATGAATTATGGGGGAACACAAATATTCAGCCTATAGCGATATACCATCTATGTTTATCCCCCTCAATCTGCATTCACATCCAGAGTTTTTGAGCTTTAGTATATATATCATATATCCTTTAATAGCACCAGACAACAACCATACACCTTCCGTGATGAAGCTGTAAATCTGCAAAACTTTGTTTTTTAAAAAATTTCTATTGTGTTTTACTAGGTGTTATTAGGAAATATTCTTAATGACTTTAGGATAATAGAGTCAGAGGCTGAGAATGTTCCTAGAAATTGGTCCTATCAGTTTCCTCTTTGTAGAAAGTTACAGAAAAAGGGCAACAAGCAGAATTCAAAATAAAGACCTACATTATTTATTAAGCTGATTTCAGTAATTTGCATTGTGTAACCTAAATTAGGGAATGTGACTTACACAGCAGACCTCAACAGGATTCTTTTTCCCCCTCTCTGCAGCTCTATTGCTCTCCCTTTCCTTTAGACTGGAACAGGTAGAACAAAATGTTCTCCAAAATTGCTCCATCAAGTCAAGCCCTCCCAGAACAAATTGCTCGTCAAGTTTAGTCCTGCCAGAACTATGGCAGTTATCAATAGATAGTTATAAAGCAATAGTCCAGGAGCTACCCTGACTTCTTTGGAGTTTGTTTTTCAGAGCTAAATCCAAGCCACAAACCCCAGACACAAACTCAATGCCTGGTTGGGAAAGTCCCTTCCTGCATCCCATAAATAGTCTTGCACAATCCGAGAATGCCCCACTTTACTGATGTGTACCTGGACTTCAGTGGGACCCAGCATTCCTAAAAAGAGAAAAGCCAGACAACCTAAACCCTGATTGCATAACCTCAGCAACTTCTGTGTTCCTAAGGAATAAGAACCCCTAAGATTCACATTCAGTGCACACCACCTTATCTAGTCTTCTCATCTTCTGCAGAGCCTCAATACATCTGCCTTTGCTTTTATCAGTGTCCCTGATCTAAATTATTTTATATCAGGAGACAAGAACCAATAGTTATTGATAACAAGACTCCTTAACTTATTAAGAGTGAATTTTACCTGTCCACAATCCTCCTATACACAGTACTTACAGTAGGCTTTATTGGCTAGCCAATGACCACCAGTTATTTAAAGAAACATCAAAGATAACTATGAGCAAATAAAATATATCACGAAAAGAAGGCATTTTGAAGGAAACAATACAGAGGGAAGAAATATACTTAAAAGATACAATTAATGAGTCCAAATGTTGCCGATAAGCTGCCAGGCAGTGTGGGAGAACAATCAACTGGGCACTCAGAGGATTCAGAAAAGGATGCCGTTATTGCAGAATTGCAGATGCACTAGTGTGGTCACTCAGCCTGAGTGTTGAATGTGGGGGGAGCTTTCCCTTTTATCCCCTTAGTTTCTTTGTCTCCCAAATATGGACCAGGATTCCGGACTTTTCGCGGGCTTTGCAGACCTCCTGGGTTGGAATGGGGAAGTGAGATTACACCCAAAGGGCTGGCCTGGCTGGCGCCAGCGCTGCCAACCCCCTCCTGGGGTTGTGTATGGTTCATGGTTTATGGCCTCTGTAAAATGGAAGTATTCCGGGAAACAGGTTCTGCAAGGCTGGACAAGCATTAATGATAAAAATGGGGCTTAATTATACTACCTCTGTTCTCAGCAATTGAGATACATCAGTGAACAAAATAAAGGTGTCTAATTTCATGGAGCTTATATTTTGGAAGGAAATTCAGAGTATGAAAGCACATTTAAGGAAATATTCAAGTAAGCATAACTACAGCAACAAAATCCATTGGAATATGGGAGAGAAATAATAAAACAATTCTCTAATTGTCAACTCTCAGTCTAGGAGTTTCAATATCTATCTAAAAAAAAATTCCAGTAAAAAGCAAACACATTATATGGATGTATAAAAATATTACCACTTTCGAGTTTCACTGTATTCCCTTCCGACCAGTTGCCCCTGCTCCCCACCTTACTCTGGCAGGTTATGTGTTGCTTGTCCAGTGACTGCAGACCAAGACTAGCCTGGCAAAATCCACAAGCTTCTTGGCTATCTGGTGTGTTGAACTACACATTCTCTATGGCAGTGGTCGGCAAACTCATTAGTCAACAGAGCCAAATATCAAAATTTGAAATTTCTTTTCAGAGTCAAATTTTTTAAACTTAAACTTCTTCTAATGCCACTTCTTCAAAATAGACTCGCCCAGGCTGTGGTATTTTGTGGAGGAGCCACACTCAAGGGGCCAAAGAGCCACATGTGGCTCGCGAGCCACAGTTTGCTGACCACGGCGAGATCTAAAACCCTTTCCAAGTTTGTCCTTTTTAGGGACTCTCTCTCATTCCTATGCTACCATATAGTTTATTGTATCTTATAGTTACTCTTCATATGGGCACATGTTTTCTATATTTAACTTCTATTTAATTTATATGTAGTTTCTCTCCTGATTAAATCTAGATTGCTATACCAACGTAAAGTAAAAGCATATTTAGTCACTGAAAGTCTCCAAGTTCCTGGAGCTCCTTGAGTATGTAAATAAGAGAAGGAACCAACAGAAAGGAAAACTTGAGCCCCAGGAAGTAATAGCTCTAATGCAAGGGCAAAACAAAGAGAATTTCCAGGGTGTTAGTAAATAAAAGTCCTAAAATAAGTGTATTTTAGCATGCCTAGAAAACAACAATCTAGAATGGAATAGCAGGACAAATGGTTCCAGGAGGGATAGTTGAACAACAACAACAAAAACAAAACCTGTTATATTGGCTTACTAGCAGATTTTGAAAGCCAAAGTGTTACGGAAACATTTGTTAATGAGGAATGTCTCAAATGAAAGGAAGGGGATCTGGGGTTTTATAAAAGGCAGTAAACAAGCAAGTCATTTGTGATCTTCATGGGGATAATGATAAAGTTCAATCCTCCCTTTTGTTTAACACAAATGTTGTTCATCAATGAACAAGTCTGAATTGATAATAAACCTCCTGAGTGATGTAAGAAATAGTCTCTGGAGGATACTTATTGGTGTGTTTTTTTCTGTAAAACTAGTTCACTATCTGGCAGGTGTTCTAAGTTGAGTACTTTTATGGTGATGATAAATGTTTGCTGTCCTGGAGATCAATCATCTCACAAAATGGATGTCTAAAATGAAAAAGAAAAATATTAATATAAGACTATATTAAAGAGTCTAGTGTTGAACTCTGAGATTAACCAGTCTAGTGAATTCTAAGAGGTTGTTAGAGGGTATACAGCACTGATAATTGAGTTTTGGAAGCACTTGAGCTAGGAAATTGAAGTTCTTAGTGATGTTGACCACAGTCTTGGTTACCTCTTTCATGAATGACCTGAGTATTTGGCCAAACTTGGTTCATGGTCCAGATAGTAGCTTGTCCAGGAAGAGTTCTGGTCCATGCGTTGGCTGCAAAATGGCACCAGAATGTTACCAGTGTTTGGACCTTTGTTCAGCAACCTTGGTACCTGAGTTCTGGCTAAGAAACAATTCAAAGGCAAGACTCAAACTAAAGAGAATGTTTTTTGTTGTTGTTGTTGTTGTTGTTTTTTAGAAGGACACAGAGGTAGAAGAAGGGAGTCATAGAAGGAATAGGTTCAGGAAACAGGTTACAAAGGCAAAAGAAGGATCCTTAGAGCTTAGGAGAAAGAGCGAGGCAAGGAAAATGCATCTGGGGAAAAGTGGTGGGGAAAGGCACAGGCATGAGAAAGAGAGAGAGAGAAAGAGAGAGTGGGAAAGAAAGAGAGAGAGAGAGGTCCTCCATCCTAAGGGCTTTTAAAAGTGGTGATTAAAGGAGATGTCCCAGGGGAGGATCTCAATATAATAGTCATCTGCTTTCCCGGTGTGTCCTTTAGGGTTGTGGTGTCCACTGATTGGTTGGCACCAGGGCCAGAGGGTCATTAGTCATTGCAGCTGGTCCTGATGTCAGCCATGGCATCACTTGTCTGGTTTTGCTGCTTTTCTGAGCACAACTGAGGCCTAGATGTTTTCCCTCAGAGTTAATGCTTAAGGGAGTGGTCCTGCAAGGGCCCATGTGGGAGTCACATGTGACTACTTTTCAATCACTTCTTCCTCCTCCAAGGGGTTCTGTCGCATGACTAGTGACATGACATGGGAAGTGTAGTTAGGGGAGGATCCAAACCACATGTCCAGAGATATGAAAGGTCAGGGGGTCTACACTGCATGACTAGTGATATGTTAGGGGAGGAAAGTTTACCCTGGAGATAAGGTCCTTGTTTTCTCAATTTTACCCATTGCTAGGCACCAGGGGCTTTCCACCCTGCTGAACTTCTGTACCTGACCCATTGTCTTTGCTCTGATCATGACTGTCTAACTGCCTACCATACATGCATAGTCTGTTGTAGTGGTGAGTCTTTAAATTTATATCAAGTAGCCACTCTTCAGGAAAGAAACCGTCTCCAAGGCAATCCAAAGCCACTGTAGAGTTCTGGATAGTTATATACTTCTCCATGAAACCGAGTCAGACAGGAGGGAAAAATATTGAAAAAGTAAATTTGGAGGACAATAGACAGATATAAGGGAAAATTGCTAAAATTAAAAATTTGTTAGGAATTGATAATTTGGATAATGTAATTGGATCCAGCCCAATTTACCAGCAAGTGCCCAAACTGATTGAAGTCAATTGAATCTCCACCATGCATGACAGTTTGCATGCCCATCAGTTACCTGCAATTTATAAGAAAGTGCAAAATCATTCAAAAGACAGTGAACAAGGCTAGGATCTGTTAATCCAGAAAGGTATGCTGTAGATGATGCATAGTTTATCATTGAATCACAAAGATGTTCTCTAGAGTAAGCCCTCTTTGGATCAAAGAAATATGATTTTTGATCACAAAATAAGACTTGTCGCAATTAGATTTGGCTTGACTATTTACATATGGAAAGAAAAAAACAGTAATTTACCATACTGGCCTTTAAAATTTTTCCATCTTGGATGTTTTCAGAAAGAAAAAAATTGATTGGAATTTTAAAATCTTCAGAAGAACTGATATGGTATGCAGAATAATTACTCCCACTCCTAGATATCTACACCCTAATCTCTGGAATCTATAAATCTGTTTCCTTAAATGAGAAAGGGGTATATGATTTCAGATGAAATTAAGGATGCTAATCCGGTGACCATAAAATAATGAGGTTATCCTTGATTATCCAGATGGGCTCTATGTAATCATAAGGTTCCTTATTATGTGGAAAATGTGGCAAAAATAGAAGAGTCCAAGTCATTTGATGTGATAAGAAATTGACCTGCAGAGTGATATCCGCAATATGGGAGAGTAGAAGACACTAGCCTTCTTCCCCACACAAAACAACAACAAAAAACAAAACAGTTAGCAGCTATCCATGAACAAAAATACACCTGGAAGGGGTCAAGAATCCAGTTAAGATTCTACAGGATGTCACCCCACATGGTGGAGTAGAATAATTACTCCATCCCTCAATAAAGAGCAACAATTAGACAGCTATTCATAAACAAAAATAGCTCTGAGGAAGCTTAAGAAGCTTTAGCCACACAGTGGAGCAAAAACCCGAGAATCACCAAGCAAAAAGGGTTGGAGAAACATTTACATTTTGCCTGCTTCCTTCCATTTTTCAGACTGGCACGGTTCAGAGCCAAAGGGTACTCCCTGATCCAAGGTAAAAGGAGAGTGAGGTGTGTGACCAGGTTCCCCATCCGTTTGGGGCACTGCATGAGGGATCTGCTTCAGTTTTTCTCAATCCAGAGATCAGCAAAGCTGAGACATCAAGAAATGCCTGGGAACAAGGAGGAATAGAAGAGTCTACCAAAATGAGTATGTGGTGGGGGAGACCATGGTTCCTAGCGGCCTGCTTTGCATAGAACCCCAACAAGCCTTCACCGCTGAGGACCACAGCTTTCATCACTGAAGACCTAGGCCTGGACCCCAGCAGCTTTTGCCACTGAGGAAACCAAAGCCAGTGCTGCCAGCCACTGTGAGCCCTCTGCCGATTTTGCTGCTGAGATTTTCACCCTATAGGCTTTTTAATCAGCAGACACCAGCAGCCTGAGGCCTTTACTGCTCCCCCGCTGCCAGCTCCTGCTGGAGCCCAGGATCCTCACCAGGAAGGCAAACTGGCCACTGAGGCTGGGCTTATGCAATGCAGAGGTATCTGTGCAAAATGCCAGTGTGGGCCGCCTGGGCTGACCCCTGCAGGCATTCTGGAGGATAACCTCTGGTGTGCAAATGCTGGTGCACACTGACAGCCAAGGACTCCACAGACTATTGCAGGATTCCTGGCACTGGCCTGCACTGCTAGCCCCTGCAGCCAGCCAGCCCAGCCAAGTGTGTATTCACAAGCCCGGCTCTGGCTACCATTGGGCCTGCCCTGATGTCTAACTACTGGACATGAAAAGACCGCTTAGGACCCCACTAGCCCTTGTATCCACTGCACACCTCGTGCTGCTCTTGTCAAAGATCACTCAGTTGTCCCTATCATGGCCTCCAGCTGCCTGAGCCAATAAGACACCATGTGCCCCCCTGAAACTGTAGCTGCCACAACCCCTGTCCTTGGTACCCTGCATCCCTGGACTTGGGGTCACAACATGCTCCAGCGTGCCCCACCTGCAGATAAAGATCTTTCCTTACCAAAGCCAGATGTCTCCAATGAGCAGACATCTTGGCAGGGCTGCAGGGCTCACAATGAAACAGGGAAACATAATACCACAAAGGGTCACAGTAAACTTGCAGTAACTGACCACAAAGAAATGGAGATCCTTGAATTGCCTGACAAAGAACTCAAAATATTGTTCTCAAGATGCTGGAGAGCTACAAGAAAGCACAGAGAAACAATTTATGAAACCATAAAAAAATAATACAAGAACAATTAAGAGCCTAGAGTAACACAGGGAAGCAAAAAACAGAGCCAGTGCACAGAAAAGAGTTCTGGGAGACCGGCTTAGCTGAGATGTCTGGAGACAGCGAGGAGCGGTGAAGGGCAGGAACTCTCAGTATCAGCCATGCCCTGGATGCCACCATGATTTCCAGGAGACTCTCTGCAGAGGAGTCTGTCACTGAGAACATATGTACACACCACAGACACACTCACAGTACACACCAGAAATACACACACACACACACACACACACACACACACACACACACAGCACAGCACAGCACACACGGAATATTGTTCAGCCTTGAGAGCAAAGGAAATTCTACCATTTGCAATAACATGAATGAACATCAAGTCAAATAATCCAGACAGAGAAAGACAAATACTGTCTGATCCTATTTATATGTGGAATCTAACAAAGTCAAGCTCAGAAACAGGGTAGAATATTGGTTGCCAGGGGCCAGGGTAGTGGAGGAAAAGAGGGGATTTTGGTCAAAGGGTACAAATATCCAGTTATGAGTCTGGCAACCTAAGGCACTACTATGGTGACTATAGGTCACAATACTATATTACATATTTGAATGATGCTTTGAGACTAGAGCTTTAATGTTTCATCATAAAGACAAAAAAATGGTATGTGAGGCGAAAGATGTGTTAAGTAACCTAATTTTAGTAAACACTTTGCAATACAGCTTTCAGTTGTAAGAACAGAAAGTTCTGAGGATCTGATGAACAGCATGCTAACCATAGTTGATACTATACTGGACACTTTAAATTTGCTAAGAGAGTAGATCTTAAGCATTCTCACTTTACACACACACAAAAAGATAGTAACTATGTGAAGTGATGGACATGTTCATTAACTCGTTTGTGGTAAACACTTTATAATGTATATGCATATCATATTATCACAGTGCACACTATACAATTTTATTTGTCAATTATATCTCAAAAAACCTGGGAAAAAAGTAAAACAAAAATTCCCCAAAGCCATGAATGATAAGCAACTTGTTGAAAGCAATAGAAAAACTTTGAATACAAAAATATTGTTATAATTCTAAGGGGAAAGCAACTTATAAAAGTTTTTATACCCTTTTTGCTTTAAAAGCATATATTGTTCTGAATATTGGTTGTACAATAATGTGAACATACTTAAGGCTACTGAACTATATACTAAAATGATAATTTGATAAAGTTTATGTTATGTGTATAGTAATTTGCAGAGTAATACCAGATGATGCTTAATAACTACGAGCTTTCCAAAACTGAATATGCAGGCCCATGGATTCCCAAAGGCCTGCAGATAGGATTCAGGGGTCCATACACAGAGGTCCATGAGAGGAAATATAAGTATTACAGCATATATTATAGTATAGTATAGCAGTATCAGCAGTACATGTGAATTTGATACTACGAGAAATCAGAGATTTTGCATATCACTAAAACACTTGTTGCAGATATTTTCAAATATATCTTAACTTTATTAACATTTCAAAATTATTATAGTTATTAGGCATACTACTGGAACTTACAGTAGGCATTAATAAAGAAACAATAAATTTGTCTTTTTATATTTTAAAATCTATATTTAAATATAATTAGTTTATATTCAGTCTATGCACTTTAGTTATTCATTTAAAAGATTATTCTGAGTAGTAGTCCAGGTTTCATAGGACTACCAGTGATCCATGTATCACTGTGGTTAAGAATCTCTGGTTAAATTTACAGGTGAAAATGGTCTGCTGTGAATTTGAGGATGTTTCAGGACTGAGTACTCAGGAAGTCAGATGTTGTTTGTGTATGGCTTTGAAAAAATATTTTCTTCTCTTTTGACAGAATGGAGGACTGCTGGATTATTTTGGAAGTCTTCTAGAGCATGTACAGGCCTAATGAAGGAATAAGGACCATAAAATTCTTACAGTTCTTTACATATTTAAAAATACTAAATTGTACAACTAAGTCAGTGGGGAGGAAGAGAGATTCCCTGGAGAGATGGAGATAATGGATGGGGATTCCAAGTGTTGTTTGGGGACATTCTGAAATGGCCAGAGTGTGATTTAGTGGTCCATTTTCACTTCATTGATTTTTCACTGGTGATTGAATTGAACTTGTTTGTTCATCAGAAATTGCCCCTGGCACCTGATTTTTGCTCCTTTTATTTTTCTTTTCTTTTTCTCTTTTTAAAAATTCTAACTCATGTCATATTAATCCTTGTTACCATCTAGCAACAGAATATGACACTCCTGAGAGAACAAAAGGATTTGGGGACTCCAGGTCTTCTTCAGCCTTAGCTGCTCAGACTACTTACTAACAGTCAATAAGAAATCAGTGCTTCCTATTTTGTTTTAGTTAATTTAGTTTTTTATTACTTTCTTTTTATTTTTAACAATGCAAAAGTTGAAAGTTAAAAATATCAGTTACAAAAACGTTAAAAACCACATGATTTCACTCATATGTGGGATATACCATGTGTACCAGTTAAAAATGCAGATATTGTAATCAAAGAAAACGATAATTTCAAGAGAAACATCAAAAGTGCTTTATTCAAAGTAATGTCCATCTCTAGCTACACATTCCCCCATCTTTCAGGTAATTTGTGGATACCGTCCCAATAGAACTTTTCTTGTTTTGAGGCAACCATTCAGAGACCCAATCAATTTTCCACTTCTTCGTATGTTTTGAAGTGCTGCTCAGAAAGTATGTGTGCCATCGATCGGAAAAAGTGATAATCTGAAGGAGCAAGGTCTGGTGAATACAGCAGGTGGGTTAATACTTCCCAGGCAAGAACTTTTAACGTGTCTTTAACTGGTTTTGAAGTGTGTGATGGTGCATTATCATGAAGCAAAATTACTTTGCTGTGTCTTCTGGCCCATTCTGGTCGTTTCACATCAAATCTTGTTTCAAATTGATTATTTATTGTCAGTAGTGATCAGTGTTAATGGTTTCACCTGGTTTTAGAAACTCATAATACACCACACCTTCCTGATCCCATCAAACACAGAGCATTGTCTTGTTTCCAAAGAGATTTGGCCTTGCAGTCGATGTTGATGGTTGACCTGGATCAACCCATGATTTTGTGCATTTGGGATTCTCAGAATAAATCCACTTTTCATTACCAGTCACAATTCCATGTAAAAGAGACTTTCTTTCGTGCCATTGAAGCAACACTTTACCGATGACTTTTCGGTTTTCCATTGTCTTTCATTCAGTTGATGTGGCACCCATTTTCCTCTCTTTAAAATTTTCCCCATTGCTTGTAAATGATTGGAAATTGTTTGCTGAGCAACGTTTAATCTTTCTGCAAGTTGTTTTTGAGTTTGACACGCATCTTCATCCAATAATGCTTGTAATTGTTGGTCTTCAAACTTTTTCGGTTGACCTGGACGTTCTTTGCCTTTCACATCGAAATAATCACTTTTAAAGCATTTAAACCAGCGTTCACAAGTTTCTTGAGATGGAGCATGTTCACCATAAATTTCCCAAAGTATATGATAACTTTTTTTTTTTTTCAAAATAAAGTAATGAGTTAAAAATTCCCATAAATGCTCTCTTTTTTGGGGGGCACAAAATTCAACATTTTTAAGTGTAAAAATGTCTATGATGTTAACACCTTCATAAAATTTGACAAGGAATTTTGAAGCTTGCTGTCAATACAACAAAATAGCATACATATCAAATCGCATATATATCAACATATGTGTAACTCCATCTATTGAAAAAAATCTGCATTGTGAACTGGTACATCTGGTAAAGCTGAAAGCTACAAATGAACAAACAAACAAAAAAAAACCAAACCAACAAAAACGCATAGACACAGACAACAGTATGGTGTTTATCAGAGAGATGAGGGTTGGGGTAGTAAAGGTTAAAGCGGGTCAAATATGTGGTGACTAAAGATGATTTTACTTTGGGTGGTGGGAACACAATGCAATATGCAGATCATGTATCGTATTAATGTACACTTAAAACTTATATAATCTTATTAACCAACTAGTGGCCCAGTGCATCAGTGGGGTCCCTTGGCCTGGCCTGCAGGGATTGTGCCAAAACCGACATTCCGGCATCCCCTGATGGGCTCCAGATTGGAGAGGGCACAGGCCAGGCATATATAATCCTTGGTTAATCTCTTCCCGCCCTCTCCCTCCCCCCTTCCCTCTGACATTCATCAGTCCGTTCCATGTTTCCAAGCCTGTACATTGAACATCTGTCCCCTGGTGGTCAGTGCACGTCATAGCTACTAGCCGAACAGTCGAACCGTCAGACACTTAGCATATTAGCCTTGTATGTATACATATATGTCACCCCAATATATTTAATTGCTTATAAGGCTAAAAAATAAATTCAAGACAGAGGCATGTTAAATATTAAAGAGATATATATATTAGATACAAGTTGGGGATTATTCTTTTTATTTTCCATTCTCAATTTGGTACTTAAACATACACAAAGATGTTTTCAAACTGTATTTTATTATTGGGGAAAAGCAATCTAGAAGGTATCCCCAGTCCTATCAATAGTAACAATTCTTCAGAAATTCTTTATGAATATATATCAGTGATGCTCTTACTCACTTGAAACTTTTGTGACATTTGTAAGTTTGATGGCTCCTCCCATTGTAGTTTTTAAACCAATACAAACAGACTATAGTATATATCATGTATTTTATGTAAACCCATGCATACACTAAATACAGCCAAGTGCACTGTCATTGGTCAACACATTTTAATTAATTAATACTGGAACATTTTCCATAAGAAGAGAGAGATGGTAGCATATTATAGAGCCTTGTTTCCCCCTCAGTATTTACATTTGTGCTGCTCATCATGAGTCTCTGCAGCACAGAGATAATAGTTTGCATCCTGTTTAAGGTCATCACGTATATAGCCACTACATCTGAACAAGATGGTAAGGGATGATTTCATAATAATGTGCCTTTAAAAAATAGTCACTTTAAGAGTATTTCTCTGAATAAAATTCTCTGAATGGCAGTCATTTCTTAGAAATGTACATTTTTTTCTTGTTATTCTTATTTTTTCTATTTAACACACTCTCAGTAAACAAAATAGCAACAACAATAGCAACAAAAAAAAACCTTTCTTCTATTGTATTCACTGACTCTCAAATTTTGTGAACAATAATTACGTTACTCTTTCCCTGTTCTCCTTTACTTCCGATTCATAGAATCAATTTCCCCTAGTGGTTTCTCAGTAGTATTTAATGACTTATAACCTAGTTCAAGCCATTTGGTTATCTTGTGCTAACTCTTCATTTTTATCAATTTGATTACCAGTATTGGAATCCATTTATACAATTCAAAATTTCTTACCATAGAGAATAGTAGCAATCCAATCATAAAAGGCTTTGAAAAAATCTTACCCTTACCTAACGGTGGTGATAATATTTAAACAACTTTGAATTAGAGTTGAAAAATGAACACTATTCTTCCTTCATTGAAGATTTCTTTCCTTTATGTTTCTTATTAGAAAATTTAATCATCTTGTTTGTGTGTTTTCTATGCTGATTCAATCCTTTTATGTCAATCTAGTATACTTCTTAAGAACATGAGCTTTGGACTTATACTGCTAGGGGTTAAATTCTGGCTCTACTCCTTACTGGTCATGTAACCTTGAGCAAGTTACTTAAAATTCTTTGCTTCCTCATCTCTAAAATGGGAACATTCTATTGGTCAAAGCAAGTGATGAAGGCATTCTACATTGGAGGTTTCAGAGAAAGTGACTGCACCTCTCCAGGGGAAGGGTAGTGACATCACATTGCAAAGGAATCGTGATGTATGGGCTGTGATTCATTGGAGGCCATTAACATCATGATACACCACTTAATGACTAATTACATGCAACATTTATCTTTTTATAGGATAACCAATTCAGGCTAATAGTGGGAATATCCTTGGCCTATAACATTACAACTTTCTACTCACTAGGTTAACTTTGACTCTCTGAAGGGCAAAGCGAATGTTTCCAATCACCATGTTCTTCCCAAGCTCTTTTTTTAGTTCAAGAGAAAACCTTAGATGTGTAAGGAAAAGTTCTTTTTACCATCAGTGATTTAAGATAATTTTTAAAAAGTGAAATACATTAATCAGAATCACCTACGTAATTTATTTAAAACAAACATGTTTCTGAATCCAACCTGACAGTCTTTGGCAGGTGGGAAAAAGTCATCTGTCCTACTCTCTCTCTTTTATCGGCTTTATTCAGACATAACTGACATATAACATTGTGTAAGTTCAAGCAGTACAATGTGATGATTTGATACACATATATATTGCAAAATTATTGCCACAATAAGATTACTTAACATGCCTTCACCTATGTGATTATCCTTTTATTTTGTTATTGTGGTGAGAATGTTTAAGATATACTCTCAGCAACTTTCAGGTATACAATATCATATTGTTAACAATAGTCACATGTTACATATTATACCCCAAGAACAAATTCCATCTTATAACTGGAAGTATGTATCTTTAGAACAACATCTCGCTATTTTCCCCAGCCCCTGGCAACCACCAATCTATTCTTTGTTTCTCTGAGTTCAGCTGTTTTAGATTTCACATAAAGACAAGATCATTCAATATTTGTCTTTCACCGTCTTACTTATTTTACTTATGATGTCACAAATGGCAGGATTTCCTCTTTTTATTGGATGTGTAATATTCCATGTGTATACTGTATATACCACATTTTCTTTATTTGTTCATTCATGAATGGACACTTGTGTTATTTATATAGGTTGGCTATTGAGAATATTGCTGTGGTGAACATGGGGGTACAACTATCTCTACATGATGGTGATTTCATTTCCTCGCATTGATACCTGTGCATTTGAAGTAGCAGTCTCCTCTTCCAGCCTTTCTCAGCAGTTGGGAGGGATGCTGACTTGCTTCTGCCCTGGTGGACCATAGGATGTGGTCTGAAGCTGCCTAGCATCTTTGGCCAGGCTTCCCGGTTGGGTGAGCTGGTGACTTAATTCCTTGTCCAATCAGGAATCTAGAATGAGCTCCACAGCTGGAATGGCCGGCAGGCTGGTGACTGAAACTGAGCATCACTGCTGACAGGGCTCACTGGCCAGGTGGGGTCACCAGCTTAGCTCTGCAGATGAGGACAGCCATTGGTTGGGACCTCTGCTTGGGCACCACAGCCAGTAGGAGTGCACTCTTTCATGATCTATGCACTTGTTGCTGTAAGCCCTGGCCTCCTTCTATGATTCCTGTGAGGCAATACTTAAGTAGACCTGAAAGCATCCTGTAATCCTGGGGAAGCGAGATGTCCACCTTGGGCTCTCCTTTTCCCATTGGAGACACTCGAGGTCCTGAGTGTGATGCTGCAGCAGCCGGGGAAAGTGGTGATGCAGACAAAGTGGCGCCACTCCTTTAGCCCTTCTACTGCAGTTTTTCATAACTTTTATGGTCCAAGGGGTTTCTTTAGCTCCAACTCCAGGTTCTGGGATTTTCACACAGTGTCTTATCTGTAGATAGTTGCTAGTTGCTCTTTCTGTGAACCTTCCATGTCACCATCTTGATGATGTCACTCCATCTTTATTTTTTTCTATCTTAAAAAATATATATTTTATTGATTTTTTTACAGAGAGGAAGTGAGAGGGAGAGAGAGTTAGAAACATGGATGAGAGAGAAACATCAATCAGCTGCCTCCTGAACACCCCCTACTGGGGATGTGCCCTCAACCAAGGTACATGCCCTTGACCGGAATCGAACCTGGGACCCTTGAGTCCACAGGCGGACACTCTATCCACTGAGCCAAACCAGCTATGGCTCCGTCTTTATTTCTAATACAAGTTTTGGTGATTCTTATGCCTAGTGATAATATTAGAGAACCATTGTCTTGTAGATATTGGACTCTGGCACCGACTGCATGAGGAAATGCATATGTTCTCCTATAGCACTCAGAAACCTTTGCTTTTTTCTATAGTGTGGCAGAATTTGTGCTAGTGATGTACCATTGTGACCAAGATACTATGTCTTCTGTAGTCTCACTCAGAAGGTCAGGTATAGACTTTCCCACCCTTGCCCTGAATTTGGAGAATTCTCAGATACAATGACAAGAATAGCTTCTGTTCCTGAGAATAAACTTTCTAATCATCACATTTGGGGAAAAAACTCTTGGAATACAATATATTAAGCTCCAAAAGGACACCCATAAGTACTAGTAAATGCAGGGGACTTGAAATGGGGATGAAGTCTTGCCTACCTGTATGTATGTGTATAAGTTAAGAGTCACCAGGATTTAGATAGGTAGTTAACCTTTATTTTATTAACAGGCTAAATGTGGGTCAAAGTCTTGCCAGGGAAATATTTTAGGCATGAAGGAGTTTAATTTGCTGATTTTCATGTCCTTGGAATTGTAGGGTAACAATGTCAGAAAAAGCTCATAATGATCTCAGAATTTTTTTTAAGTTGAAGAAATTATATGAAACCAGCATTGTTAATTCCACTTACCTGCAGTAGCTAATTAATTAACTCATAGGAAAATATCTGGAAGACAGTATAACCTTGCTTTCAGCCCAAATCATTGTGCCTGGGGTGGGGAAAAATGAATTCTAGTGGGAGAAAAATGAATTTTATTTCCCATCTATCTCTAAAGTCTATGAAAGTGACTTTTTCAGAAGAATATAAGCTAGAACTCAGCTAGGAAGTCAGTATGGAAAATGCAGTTTTCTATGCTTCTTGCCTCAGAGATACAGGAGACAAGTTAGAGAGTTGGGTATATTTCTTAATACAAATGGACTTTATATTGCCTAAACCATAAAGATATATGATATTCTTCTTCCCTTTTTTCTCAATTAAAAGAGACTGGGGAGATTGATAGACTGCAGATTCATAGTATATCCCAAACAGAACCAAGAATTTGTACTGTTGAGAGGCACAAATCTATCCTTATTCATACTAGATGTTAAGAATCAATATCCTTGGAGAATCAAATTATATATTTCATAAAATATGTCTTCAGTTCTGAATGAAAATCTAAATGTGGAATGGGCTTGAAAACAGAAGCCTAGTCATGTGTTTACCAATACATACATATTAATATATATTTAATATTGTATGAATATTTAATATTATTATTTTATTTTTTTGAAATCATCACCGAAGGATAATTTTTCCATTGATTTTTTTTTTTTTTTAGAGAGAGTGGAAGGAAAGGAGGGAAGGACACAGAGAGAGAGAGAAACATCAATGTTAGAGACATTGATCAGTTGCCTCCTGCACATGCCCCGACTGGGCCAGGGATCAAACCTGTAACTCAGGTATGTGCCCTTGACCTGGAATAGAACTCGCAACCCTTTGGTACAAAAGCCAATGCTCTAACCACTGATAAACACCAGGCTGAGTTAGATTATTCTTAAGAAGTTATTGTTTTCTTCTTGTTTTTATAATAAGGGAGCAATTAAGTATTTCCCCTACAGCTATTTTAATCATTCTAAATATGAATGGCTTAAAATTTATTTTTAAGATAGGTTAAATTATAGTTTAACCATTATGTCATTTATAATGTAAAGCATATTCATCATATAATTATCTTCACAAAGTAAATGTCTCAGTGGAAACAATGTCTAAAATATGAAGGCAGCGCTCATTATCTGCAAAAGTCCTTTTCTCATCTAAACTCTGTTAACCTCTAATACTTTTGGTTGATTTAGGAGAAAGAAGCAGACAACATTCAGTTAAATTTTCTTAATACTCAGGCGATTTCACACCCAGTTAGATCTGTCCTGAAAGGAGTTTGCCTCCCTTACTCTCAGAGGTTTCTCATGATTTTATAACAACTGGTGGAAAATTTAACAAAAGCATGTGAAATTCATTTCTTTTTAGTTCAAAACTTCCAGTACAGAATGGACTTTTTCTGAAGTTACTTTTCTCCTTGTAACCCCTTTCCCCACCCCATCAACACCAGTGAGCTGATTATTTCTTACTCTGCTTGCACTAGCCTGTAATCAGAAGGATCCTTCCCGGGTCTGTGTGCTGGGTGTTCCAGTCTCCCTTCGGGCAGTGCCACCTTAGCTGTAGACACTTGGTCCTCCACAATCTTCTCTACCTGCAAGCAGCAGGAAAAACTTCTTTTCAGTGTAGAGCTATGAGACTGATAACCTGACAAAGCAATTACAGTAAAACTCTATTACAAAGCACTTCCCTATTTCACAGATTCGATTATACTTGGGTCAAACTATGACCACTGCATACACTGTGCATTTTTCTTAAAATCACATGGAAGGAGCCTACAGCACAAGTGCTATCTTATCCGCCAACATCGGCCTTATTCCAGTGGTTGCTTTTATTGCATTGATTCATATTGCTAAATAGAAAAAATTACTTTCTCTGTAGTTTTCAAAGACTAGTAGATAAAGAATGTCAAAAAATAACATTGGGCATCATTTTGTCTTGTAATATAACCTTATCTCATTACATATCATCCTGGTTGTAAAATATACTTGGTGATTTAGAAGAGTAGACCAACCAAATATTTTAGAAATGATTTTCTATGAAAGATGTTATAAGAAGATATGCTATTTGACTTGAGTAATATTCATGTGACAGATGACAGCAGATGCCCCTGATGCCTGCCTGCCAGATCCCTTCATCCCACGGCACTGTGCCCGAGACTCACTCTGTGCTGGGAATCCCACTCCGTGCACTGATCTCACGTCTCCAGGCCCGACTTATCCATTAGGCAGAGTGCCTAGGCCCATATTACTTTTAGGAGTCCACAAATATACTTTAATTTCTTTTAAAATCAGGAGAAAAAAATAAACTTTTAGGTCAATGTCTTAAGATTTAATAGAAAAATATTTGTCTTTATACAAATGCAGTCATAAAGTGAAAATGTTAACTCTTTCTATGGTAGAAGGTCCCACCACAGTCATGATGTGGGCTTCATGTCTTTTCACTTTCTCCCTGGTTGCCTGCTTGACCATGTATGAGTGTAGCCAGGAAGGACAGGGGAGTTAATGTCCCTGTGGCCAACAAGGTGGGAATAGAAGCCAGGTAAATGATTTGAGGAAAAAAGTTATGATTTTCCCAGAAGAATTAAAGCCCTGTTGCCCCTCTATTGCATCTTCACTTACTATATCTCTCTCATTCACAGACCCACAGACATGGGCACACACACACAGACACAGGCCCACATGCGTGGACACACACACACTATTCTGCATCACTCCCTTGAAGAATCAGTTTCCTACTTTCAAGGCAACTCAGGCTAAGACTTGAACTCTTCACTTGACCACCGAATCCAATCTTTCAAAATGTTCCTGTAGATTTCTTATGGTTAATTATATTTTCTTTATAACAGATTTATTAAGGCATAATCCACATACCACAAAAAACCCACTATTTTAAAGTATACAATTCAGTGGGTTTTAGTACACTCACAAGGTTGTACAATCACCATTACCTAATTTTAGAATATTTTTAATACCCGCACACAAAACCTTGTATCCATTAGTAGTCATTCCCTCTTTCTTCTATCTGCCAGCCCCTAGATATCACTTATCTTCCTGTCTATCTGGATTTACCTATTCTGGATACTTCATCTAAATGGGATCATATAATATGCAGTTTTTGTAACTAGTTTTTTCACCAGCATAGTGTCCTCAAGGTTCAGTCACATTTAGCATGTAACAGCACTTTGTGTTTTCTTATGGCCATTGTATGAGTACATTACTATTGTTTATCCATTCATCAATTAACAGACATTTGTATGGTTTCTAGTGTTGGGAATAATGTTGCTCAGACATTTGTGTACAAGATTTTATAGGGACATATATTTTTAATTCTCTTGAGATTTTACTATGATTGAAATTTTTTATTCATATAGTAACTCTATGTTTAATATTTAGGAAACTACCAAATTATTTTCAAACATGCTTCACTTTTTCACTAGAAATTTTGAGTGTTTGATTTCTCCACATCCTCACCAACACTTGTTATTGCCTATTGTTTTAAATTTTACCCATTTCTGTATGTGTGAACAGGTATCACATTGTGGTTTTGATTGACATTTCCCTAATATTATTTATTTATTTATTTATTAGAGGTCTGGTGCACGAAATTCATGCTGGGGTGTGCATGTGTGGGGGGGTGTCCCTCAGCAAGGCCTACACCCTCTCTCAATCCTGGACCACTGGCTCCTAACTGCTCACCTGCCTGCCTGCCTGATCACCCCTAACCCCTCTGCCTGTCTGCCTGATCACCCCTAACCCCTTTGCCTGCTTGCCTGCCTGATCACCCCTAACCACTCTGCCTGCCTGCCTAATCACCCCTAACCACTCTGCCTGCCTGCCCGATGCCCCTAACTGCTCCCTTGGTTGCCTGATCTCCTCTAACCACCTCTCCCTGCCAGCCTGATCGCCCCTAACCACCTCTCCCTGCCAGCCTGATCGCCCCTAACCACCTCTCCCTGCCAGCCTGATCGCCCCTAACCACCTCTGCCTGCCTGCCCACCTGATCACCCCTAACTGCTCTAACCTGCCAGCCTGATCTCCCGTAACTGCCTCTGCCTCAGCCCCCGCCACTGTGGCTTTGTCCAGAAGGCCATCTGGAAGGTTTCCAGAAGATATCTGGTCTATCTGGTCTAATTAGCATATTACCCTTTTATTAGTACTAGTATCAATATATATCTTTAGAGAAATTGCTATTCAAATATTTTGCCCATTTTAATTGGGTAATTTGTCCTTTTATTTTTGAGTTCTAAGAGTTCTTTTTTGTATTGTACATGCAATACTATTATCAAATAAGTGATTGCAAATATTTTCTCCCATACTGTGAATTATATTTTTATTTTTTATGGTAATCTTCAAATCACAAATATATTTTCAGTTTAATAAAGTTTATTTTAATTAATTTTTTTTTCATTTATTGCTTGCTTTTTTGGTGTAAGACATGCATATCTAAGAAACCATTGCCTAACCAAGTTCACAAAGATTTACTCCTATATGTGCTTCTGAGTTTTATCTTTTTAGTTCTTATATTTAAGTCTATGGTCCATTTGAATTTATTTTCATACATGGTGTGAAATATGACTCCAGCTTCATTCTTCTGCATGGAGATATTCAGTTGACCCAGCATAATTTGTTGAAACAGCTATTAGTTCCCCATTGAATCATCTCATAACTTTCTCAAAAATCAATTGGCCACAAGGTAAGAGTTTATTTCTGTACTCTCAATTATAATCCATTAATCAATATGTATATTATTGTGCCAGTAACACATGTCTTGATTAATGTAAATTTTCAGTAGGTTTTAAAATCAAAGTATGAATCTTTCAACTTTGTTCTTTTCCTGGTAGTTGGTTGTGTCATTTGTTTTTTTCACATGAATTTTAGCATCACCTTCTCAGTTTCTGCTGAGATTTTGATATGAATTGTGCTGAATCTGCAGGTCATTTGGGCTAGTATTTCCTCAATGTACAAATCTTCAGTCCATGTTTTATAGTTTTAATTGTACAAGCCTTGTACTTCTTTGTTAAATTTATTTCTATTTTATTGTTGGTGCTATTATAAATGAATTCTTTTCTTAATTTTATTTTCAGATTCCTTGTTGCTAGTGTATTGAAATACAATTGATTTTTATTTATTGATCTTGTATCCAACAACTTTGCTGAAATCATTTATTAGCAATACAGTTTTCTAAATGATTTATTTACGATTTTCTATATACAATGCCATGTCACCTGCAAATAAAGATAGTTTTACTTTTTCTTTTCCAATCTTGATGGTTTCTGTGTCTTTTTATTGCCTAGGTGGTCAGGTTAGGACCCCTATTAAAATGTTCAATCAAAGTGGAAAGAGCACTTATTCTTGTCTTGTTCCTGATCTTCAGTGAAAACTTTTCACTATTAAGTATAATATTATCTGGAAATTTTCCATAGATATTCTTTATCATATAAGGAACTTCCTTTCCGCTACTAGTTTTTTGGGTGCTTTGATAATGAAAGAATATTTAATTTTGTCAAATGTTTCTTCAACATCTATAATGGTGATCATGTTTTGGTCTTCTAAATATGGTGTATACATTAATTACTTCATGTATTTGAACTAACCTTGCTTTACTGAGATAAATCTAACTTGGACATGGGTATAATTGTGTGTGTTTTTTAAATTGTTGCTGGATTCAATTTGTTAGTTTTTGGTTGGATAGTTTTGCACTTATATGTATGTCTTTGCCTGGTTTTGATAGTGGGATGATGTTGGCCTCATTGAAAGCTTTGGGAAATTATTCACTCCTCTATTTTTTAGAAGAGTTGCTGAGGATTTGGTGTTAAATCTACTTCGAACAGTTGTTAGAATTCAACAGTAAAGTGATCTGGGCTTCGGCTTTTTTTTATGAGTAAATATATCATATTGATTTTTTTTACAGAGAGGAAGAGAGAGGGATAGTTAGAAACATCGATAAGAGAGAAACATCTATCAGCTGCCTCCTGCACACCTCTTACTGGGATGTGCCCACAACCAAGGTACATGACCCTGACTGGAATCAAACCTGGGACCCTTCAGTCTGCAGGCCGAGGCTCTATCCACTGAGCCAAACAGGTCAGGGTTCAACTTTTTTTTTTTTCTTTAAATTACCAGTTCTTAATTTATTACTTTTATAAGTCTTTTAAGATTTTTATTTTAGTCAATTGGAGTGGAATATTAACATTTCTAGAGACTATTATTTGTTATTTTCCCTTAAATCCTGTCAGTTTTTGCTTTATGTATTATAGGTTATTATTTAAAGCATGCATATGATTATAATTGTATCTTCGAATAGATTGACTCTTTTATCATTATACAACTAATAGCCCTGCACATGAATCCATGTGCCAGTAACTCTCTGTGGGGCCTGGCTGCTCCGTGCCTGCTTCCCAGAGGCCCATCTGTGCCTGGGCACGGAATGCTTGCCCCCCTGGGACTGGGGGGCTCTGGTGGGGCTGAGAGGTCTGGGCGCCACCATATTTGTGACAGAGTGATGGTTAATTTGCATATTGCCCTTTTATTAGATAGGATGTCCTTATTTATCTCTAGTTACAATTTTGGTCTTTGAGTCTATTTTGTCTGATAATAACGTATCAGCTGTAGTTGTTTGTGTGGTATATCTATTTCCTATTTGTCTTTAAATCTACAGTATATTACTTGCAGACAGCGGTTAGTTCATTTTTTTTGAACTCTTCTGCCAAGCCACTTATTTATTTCTGTTTTTTAGTGTAAAATCCACTTAGGTTTACTGGAATTACTGATAAGGTGAGATTTAAATGGGGCATTCTTTCTATTGTTTTCTACATAGCTTATGTCTTTTTGCATGGTTATTCCCTTTGTTACTATTTTATTTTTTGTCAAATAGATATTTTTTAAGATATTATTTTAATTGTTCTTTATTTCCTTTATCATGTATTTTTAGTTATTTTTTAGGGGTTATAATTCACATCTTAACTAAAACAATCTAGTTTGTATGAAGGCAAATTGATTTTATATACTATATAAAACTGCAGCAATGTAGCTCCATTCCTCCCTTCTTTGTCCTATTTTGATATAAATGAAAATTTTATGTTATATAAGTCCAACAATTATTTATAATTATTTAATTATTTATTTGTATGGAAGTGAAACATTAAAAGAAAAATATATTTATAAAGTCTTTTCATGCATTTACTTTAACTAGTGCTGTTTATTTCTTCCCATGCAGTTATTGTCTAGTGTCGTTTTCCAAATGACTCACTAGTGATGAAATGTCTCACTTTGTGTCTATCTAGGTATGTCTTCATTTCTCCTTCTAATTTGAAAGGTAGTTTTGCTGAATATAGAATTATTGGATGGCATTTTTTTTCCAGCACTTTGAATATATCATCCCACTAACATCTGGTATCCATTATCTGATGGTGAGTCAGCTATTAATTTTACTGAGAATCCCTCATCTGTGATGCATTGCTTTTCTCCTGCTGCTTTCAGCATCCATTTAGTCTTTGACTTTCGTCAATTGCACCAAGATGTGTATACATGTGTGTCTCTCTAGTTTATCCTTTTTGGAGTTAATTGAACTCCTTTTATGGATAGATAAATGTTTTTCATCAAATTTGGAGAGTTTCATTTCCCATTATTTATTTAAATACTCTAGCCCTAGCTGGTTTGCTCAGTGGATAGAGTGTCGGCCTGTGGACTAAAGGGTTCCAGGTTTGATTCTGGTCAAGGACATGTACCTTGGTTGCAGGATCCTCCCTGGCCCCGGGTCCTGATCAGGGCGAGTGCAGGAGACAACAAATTGATGTTTCTCTCACATCAATGTTTCTCTCTGTCTTTCCCTCTCTCTTCCACTCTCTCTAAAATCAATGGAAAAATATCCTCAGGTGAGGATTAAAAAATAAAAATAAAATAAATATTCTATTTGACCCTTTCTTACTCCTTTTTTGAGACTCCAATTAAGCCTATGCTAGTATGCTCAATGGTATGTCATAGGAACCTGAGGCTCTATTTCTTTTTCTTCATTCTTTTTTTTTCTTTCCATTTCTTAGATTGGATAACCTCAATTGACTTATCTCAAAGTTCACTTTTTCATTCTTTTTGTATCAGTTTCAATCTACTGTTTATCCCCTTTATAATTTCAGTTTTTGGACTTTTCAACTATAGAACTGTACATACAGACAATTATCTCAGATGGAACTTTATGGGGCATTCTAAACCATTATGCCACTTCCAGGGGCTGCTGGGATGCAAGTTTTCACAGTCGCTAGCCAGGCTATTGTTCTTGAACACTACGGTACAGTGGGAATAAAGAAATGGGCACAGGGTCTGCTATAACTCTTGAAACCTCACTTTTCTTAGTGAGATCAACTTGATGTGTTCTTGAATAATGTATCCTCCAGTTGTTTCAAACATTTGGCAAATTTATAGAGTTCTGAAAAAAAGTTGATTTTGCCAGGTGTCACAGTAAGTATTCATTCATCGTGACCCTCTGTCAAGATCATGGCTGCTCTTTGCCATGTTAGACTCCTTTGACAGTAGACAAAGAGGCAAGAAAAAGGAATTTATTTTGTCTTTAATGTCGATAATCATTAATACTATCCCGAATGCCAACACGAAGATTCTGGAACATGGTTGATTAGTTTTATTTAAACACAGGATAACTGCTTATGCTTCCCTTTGCCCCTATTTTTATCCCCTGAGAAGAATCAGGTATCATCCTGTAGGTAACAGGATCAACTATGGGTGAGGATCACAAAAAATAAATTTGGCATTATAGAGAAGATACAGACAGCCGTCCCTCCTCTCCTTGCAAGAGTCTCTTTGGAATATAATGGGAAGGATCCTGAATCCATACACTTTGGCGTCTAACTAAATGATTCTAGGGGAAGATACAGCTTTACAACTCAAGGATTATCTCCACGTCTCAGGGAGATTATTGGGTCAAAGCAGCGTAAGAAGTTCAGTGCAACACATACAGGTGCTGCATCCATATTCCGTCCAGACCACTTCCAAGTGACAGTTCCATCTCTTTGCCTAAAAGGTTTTGTTTGCTCATTTGTTGGTTTTGTACAGGAGGTGGAAGTCACTTTGGACAGTAACAGGTTTGTATATCAGGATAATTAATACTTTTGAAGAGCACACATATGCTATAATTAAATCCGAATGAAAAACCAGCTCTTCTGCCTCTGAAGAAAGAGGCATGTTTTTACATCATTTCTAAAAATAATTTCTGTAGAAATACATTAAAAATATCACTATCTGAACTAAAAGCATTGTCAGAGTGACCTCTAGGTGACTTATCCCCTGGGGGTTTGTGGTGATGGGTAATAGAATGAGTTCTTTTTTTCAGAGTAATGTGGGCTGCGGGAAGGACACCAGGTGTTAGGCTCTTGGGGTCAGACCAGACCTGAATTCAGCAACCTCGGTACTTGAGATCTGGCTAGGAAAGAATTCAGAGCCAAGACTCAAACTATAAGAGATCATTTATTTACAAAACCATGGAGGTAGAAGAAGTAATTTTTAGAAGAAATGGGCTGAGAAAATTAAGTTATAGAAGCAAAAGAAGAACCCTTGGGGCCTGGGAGTAAGGAAGGTAATGGTAATGCGCCTGGGGGGAAGCGGGAAAGAAAGGGAGAAGGAGGTAAGGTGTGCTCCTGGGAGGGAGAAGTGCACTGGGTGGTCCTTCCTAAGGGTTTTAAGGGTGGAGATTTTAGGGGAGGTCCCAGGGGAAGATCTCAATAGAATATTTGGCAGTTTTTCAGATGTGTCCTTTCAGGGTCTGGGTCTCCACTGATTAACTGGTTGGCCCCGGGGAGGGGGTTATTAGTCAATGCAGCTGGTCCTGAGGTCAGCCGTGCCATTGCTTGTCTGCTTTTGCTGCTTTTCTGGGCCTGGAGCTGAAATACACCTGAGGCCTAGATATTATCTCTAGGGAGGAAAAGTCAGGGGGTTCAAACCTTATGACCAGCAATATGCTAGGGGAGAAAAGGTCATCCAGGGAAGAGGTCCCTCCCTACAATTGATTGTCCCTCGCTAGACATCCAGGGCTTTCCACCTTGGTGACCTTCTGTACCTGTCCCATCATCCTTGCTTTGCGCATATCGTCTGACTACCACAATAAGGTTGCTGAATATGATATGACATATGTAACCTTAAAAAAAAAAAAAGATAGCCAACAAGCAGAAGGCTGATGTTAGATCCACAAATGGAAAAATTAAAATTTTTTCACTCACTCAATTTTCAGACCTGAGGTACATCTCAAACCCTGACCATACAGATTGAAGTAGAGGCTAGATCCTTTTGGCAAAGAACCTTGTAAAATCACTTATTGTAAAGTCTCCCAAGGAATCTGCTGCAATTTAGTGGAATAACTGTAAACTCCACTAAAATAATAGATAAGAGAAAAAAAAAAGGAATACACTAAAAGAAAAAAGAATATACAAATTTATTTCATATGCTGTTAGATGCTGGTGCTTAACTGATTCTGATATCACAGAACAGAAATATCACTATTTCTTCATTTCCAAGGGTGCATGTTTAGGGTGATGTACTACACTGAAGCATAGTAACCCCTCCTTTGGAAAACTGCTGTTTGAAACTGCTGTTTGAACTACTCTGTTATTCTTAGACAGTCTCTTATTCTGTAGGTCAACTCTGTTATTTTTAGACTGTAAAATAACTTTGTTTTTTGCTTGAATAGAAAATATAAACTTAATTATCTGACCTTGCAAGCTAGCCATCTAACTGATATGCTGATATTGATGCCAGGTGCCTGTATAGATATGATATGCAAGGTTACAGGTGTCTGTATAGATATGATATGATACTCAAAGTTACAAGTTGTCTGTATAGATATGACAAGTGTTTACTAGATATGATATGTACTCAAGGTTACAAGCTGTCTACAAAAATAACTTACACAAAGAACTAGAAGGATATAAAAAGAAAATACTCCCTCCTGTGTTTGTTCAGAATTTGACAGAGGTAACCTGCTCTGAACCTGCACACAATAAAGATGACTCCTAACTAATTGGTTCATTAAGGCATCTTGTCCAGCTCACTGATTTTCGATACAACAAAACAAATGGCAGACTGTCTACTATGGAGTCTCCTATGGCTACTAAGAGTCTGTGTTAGGAAGGGCCAAATAAAAGCTCCAGAAACTGCCCCTATTTCAGGCCAAGATGGTAAATCAGAAGCAGTACTGGATCCTAGGATACTTTACAAGGAACAATGATCAATCCCAGTTTAATTCACCTGTTTGTTCTCCGGAAGAAACAGCAAATGAGTCATGGCAAATGATGGGATGTTAAGTAGTAGCTCTAGTCTTAGTTGCTATGCTGCATGTGGTACCTTTACTGGAACTGATTAGCACAACTTCTCATTTATAGATCATGGCTATTGATCAAGGAAATAATTTAATTTTCTTTAGAAAGGGAAATAAAAAGTATTCTCCCAACATGGATTTATTGATTTTTAGAATTTGTCTTTGTTTTCTATTTTATTAATTTATGATAATATTATTTTCCTCTTTCTACTTTCTTTGGGTTAAATTGCTTTCAGATTTCTAACATTAAATGGCTAGTGAGCACATTGATTTCTAGGCTCTCTTCCTAAGATATGCAGTAAGTCCAATCACAACTACACAACATTTCATTAAGTTGGATTTCTATTAATACACAGTTAAATTATTTTCTGTTTTCCATAATGATTTATAAATATAAAGCCTAATATCCAAATATTTGGCAATTTCCCATTACCTTTTTTGTTGTTGTTGTTGTTCTTGTGTTTTAATCCTCACCCAAGGATATTTTTTCATTTATTTTTAGAGAGAATGGAAAGGAGGGAAAAACAAAGAGTAATACCAATATGAAAAAAACACATCCATTGGTTGCCTCCTGCATGAGCCCTGACCAGAGCCTGGGACAGGGAGGAGCCTGCAACCAAGGTATTTGCCCTTGACCGGAATCAGACCTGGGACCCTTTGGTACGCAAGCCGAGGCTCTATCGACTGAGCCTAGCCGACTAGGGCCCCATTAACTTTTTATTGTTGATATTATTGATCTGTAGCTTAATTTCACCATGGTTGTATTACATATGTCATATAATTTCATTTCCTGCAAATTTATTGAGATATGAGTTAGAAATTAACATATTTATTTGGGTAAGTGCTCCATAGATACTTGAAAATAATATTTATTCTAATATAATTAGTTACATTGTTCTATATTGTTCAATTCAATCAAGTGTGTTAACCTTGATCAGAAATTCTATGTTATACTGTTACTGATTTTTTTCTGGTTTGCTTATTCTATCAGTCACTAAAAGAAATTTGCTAAATCTCCCATTCTAATTATGAATCTATTACTTTATCCTTTTAGTCCATAAACTTTTGCTTTATATAGTTTGAATTTGGGTGCATACTCAAAATTGTTATAATTTTCTGATTAGATTGGATAACCTCAATTGGATAACCCTTTTATTATTTTGTAAAGTTCCTCTTACTTTACTGTAATGCTTCTTGCCTTATTATCTACTTTTCCTGTTAGTAATATAGAAAAGCCAGATTTTTAAACAGTGTGCATTTTACATTTTTTTGTGCCATCTTTTTTCTTTACTTTAATGTTCTGTGTCATTAAACTGAAATGATGACCTTGTAAGCAGGATATGATTGGGTATTTCTTTGTTTTATTTGCATTTTAGAGTACAGGTTGGCAATCTTAGTGTTTATTACATTCAAAATAATTATGATTAGATTTGGGTTTTATCTATTATAATATTGTTTGGTTTTTATTTTCCCATTGAGCTTATGTTAATTTCTCACTTTTTGCTTTCTTTTGAATAAATAAAATAATTTTAAAATTACTTTTTCTCTCCATTAGCTTGTTAAATGGAAAACCTTTAATATTATTTATTAGATTCCTTCAATATTACATGTATGTTTGACTTATTATTACTTCCAAATATGCTTGCTAATTAGATTTTCAAGATTCCCAATGCAATTCTAGGATCTTGGTATACTAACTCCACTGACTTTTTTTTTTTTCTGTTATGTTATTGTTACCATAAATTTTAAATTTACACATATTCTAGTGATTCTTAGTATATAATAAATTGTTTCACACAGTTTTAAGACATATCTATGTTTTTCTTTTTCATTGTTGTTATTTATGACACATTTGTGTTTCCTATCTGTGGCAATTTTCTTTCTATCTGAGAAAAACCTTTTAGCATTACAATAGGTGCAGATTTACTGGTATCACAATAGGTGCAGATTTACTTTTGTTTGCTTAGTAATGTTTTTGTTTCACATTACTTTTTAAAAAATATTTTTAATTGATTTCAGAGAGGAAGGGAGAGGAAAAGAGAGATAGAAACATCAATGATGAGAGAGAATTATTGATAGGCTGCCTCCTGCATGCCCCACACTGGGGATCAAGCCTGCAACCCTGGGCATGTGCCTTGACTGGGAATCAAACTGATCTTCTGACTTATAGGTTGATGCTGGGCTCACATTACTTTTGAAGTTAATTGATATATAGTTCTAGGCTATATTGGACTAACCCTCTGAGAAATATTAATTATAAACTCTCAACAACATAATTTTTAAATGTATTTGAGAGTACTGGAAGGTCAACAAAATTATTTTTAAAAAATGGAAGTCAATCACTAAAAGACAAAAGCTGGAGGAGATTTGAATAGCAATTTTATATTGTTTCACTAGGGGCCCGATGCACGAAATTTGTGCACTGGGTAGGGGTCCCTCAGCCTAGCATGCCCCCTCTCACATACTGGGAGCCCTCAGGGGATGTCCTACTGATGGCTTAGGCCCGCTCCCCATTGGGAGCAGACCTAAGCCGCAGTCTGGCCTCCCTTTGCGGGAGGCGACCGGGCTGATCAGGGGAAGGCACCAGCCCCATCACCCCGCTGCTGCAGCCACTGCCAGTCACCGCAGCCACCAAGGTATTTTCATCAATACGGACTCCAGTCCCTTCACCATGAAAAAATTACAACTTTCTTTAAGCATTTTCAAGATGTATCTTTCATAGGATATGACGTTTCTTTCTTTATTTTCCTTTTTATCCTCACATGAGGACATGTTTCCATTGATTTTATCCCCTTCCATTGATTTTAACCCCAACCCCAGGCTTTAGGCTTGGGAAGGGGACTCCCCTGCCCCTCTGATCACAGGCTCGGCCCCTTCCCAAGCCTAAAGCTTCCGCCCAATGGCCGGCTGGGAGTGACCTGGGCTCTGAGGAGGTTCCCGAGACCCAGGTATGTATGCAAATTAACCACCATCTTTGTTGGCTTAATTTGCATACTCACTCTGATTGGCTGTGGGCATAGCGGAGGAATAGTCAATTTACATGTTTCTCTATTATTAGGTAAGATTTATATAGCCTGAGATATACCCTACTTCTTGTGGAGCAAGGCATCTAAAGTTGAAGTATAAAGACATAGTTTTTCTGGCTTGAAAAGTCAGAGGATTTAGAACAATAGCAGTATGAGGAGACATATCCCTTAAATAAAGACCCAGAGTTAGGGAATATAAAAAATATGTGTGACAATTACAGGCAGGTTCTTGGATGACCTCAGAATTACACATTATGAAGAAAATTCTTAGTTGGTTAAAATCAGGGACAAATGGAAATTTGAGTTAACTGAACAGAGATTTCAGTTGCTGCTTACATAGCAAAAACAGGGTTTAGACATTGTTCCAACCAAGTTAACTCCTTGCTAATTCCTACAACAAAGCTGCAGCTCTTAAGAAGAAAAATGAAGAGAACACCTCATAGCGTATGTCACCCACAATGTCTAGTTTGCAATAAAAAATTATTTCACGTGAGTAGAAACAGAGAACTATGACCCAGAGTCAAGATAAGAAGGAATCAATAGAAACCAACCCTGAGATAATCTAGATGTTTAGAATCAGCAGGCAGGGATTTTAAAGCAGGTATTATAAATATGTTTTTATACTTAATAGAAAATAGGTCAAAATTATTAGAAGCATGTGCAATCTGAGCGGAGCCATGAAAACTAAGAAAAAAAAAAAAAACACAGCAAAATCTAGAATTTGAAAGCACAAAAGTTGAAAAAGGAATTTAATAGATGGAATAGAAATTACGTTGTAGACTGCAAAGGAGATGGTCGGTGAAGCTGACAATGGAAATTGTTCAATCATAATATCAGAGAAAATAATATTTAAAATGAGAAAACATACATCAATGACAACTGGGAAAATATCAGGTGGTACTTGAAATTTCAAAAGATGAGAAAAAAATAATATTTTAATGAAATAAATAATGAAAACAACTTCCCAAATATGGTGATAAATATGAACTCATAGATTCAAGAAACTAAAAAATCTTGAATATGAACACAAAGAAAACCACACCTAAAAATACCATAATCAAATTGTCGAAACCAAACATAAGAAAAAATTCTTAAAAGCAGCATAGAAAAATGCTGCACTGCATACATGATGAAAATCATGACATTACTAGCCTTTCCGATCAGAAACACCGGTGGCCAGGTGACAGCAGTAAAGTATTGTTAAACAGTTAAAACAAAAACAGTCAATGCAGAAACCATTATACAGTAAGAGAAATCTTATTCAACAATTAAAGTGAAATGAAAGTATCCTCCAGTGAATCAAAAGGTGAGAAAATTTTTCTTAGCACAATTACACTCTTGAAATGCTAAAGGAAAAATCATTAGACTGGAATGAATAGTAGCATACTGGGATTGGTAAATGAAATTATACTGCTGCAACGTTCTATGTTTTATTTGATATGGTACAATGCAAATCTTAATTCAACTGTGATATGTTAAAATACAGATGGTAATCACCAGAGCAAACATTTAAAATAAAGCGAAGGGGCATAGCCAAAAAGACAATACAGAAAATAAAATGCAATATCACACCAATTTTATTCACATAAAAATAGTAGGAAAGAAGTAATAAAGGAAAATAGTAGATGGGATTTGTAGAAAATACAACAAGATGGTAGACTTAAATAAAATCATTTAAATATTATATTGAAAATAAATGAGCTGACACACTCCAATTAAGTGCATGATTTGTCAGACTGGATCAAAATGCAAAATGAAATCTGCCAACAAGACATGAGCTTTAAATAAAAAGGCACAGATTTAAAATAATTAAATGAAAATAAAATATTAAGTAAACACTAACCATAAGAAGATTGGTTGGTTTCTATTAATATCAGACAAAATAGACTTCCAAGGCTAGAAATATATTATTAAAGAAAAAGAAGCAGATACAATAAAAGTAAAAGGGAGACAAACCAGTATAAAAGGATTTCAAAATATATGAATAGCTAACAATATAGAGGAGGAAGACACAAACACACAATAATATTTTAACCTTCTTTTCTTAGTAATTGATAGAATAAATAGAAAAAAATTACTCAGGTTGTGGAATATCTGAATAATACTATAAACCACATTTGTCTGATTGAGATTATAGAAGACTATGTGCAATTACTGTGGAATATGCATTTTCCCCTATTTCCCAATGATAATTAAACATGATAGAGCTTATGCTGGGTCATAAAATAATAAAGTTTACAATTAAAAATATAAATGCATACATAATATATTCAGATTTTCCTTCATTTTTACCTAAAATCCTTTTTTCTGCCCCAGCATCCTATCCAAGATAGCTTATTAAATTTAATTGTCATGTCTCCTAAAGCCCATATTGGCTGTAGCAGTTTCTCAGATTTTTCTTGTTTTTGATGGTCTTGACAGTTTTGAGGAGCCCTAGTGAGATATTTTGTAAATTGTCTCTCAATAGGAATTTTTATGACATTTTCCTCATAGAATTTACATATATTTGGAAGGGAGATCACAATGGAAACTGCTATTTTCATTACATCATATCAATGTATATCTTGTCAATGTGATATGTAGCTGTTGAAGTTCTCCTTGATAACCTGGCTGAGGTAGTGTTTGAGAGGTTTCTGCACTGTCAGCTTAGCCCTTATCCTTATTTGAATGCTTTATTCTTTGGAAGGAAAACGCTATGCACATTCCTTACTAAGGGAGTGGGAAGATAAACTCCCATCTTCTGAAAGGTGGGATATCTACTGTACATCAATTATTTGAATTACTTTGCATGGGAGGTTTGCCTCTTCTTCATTTACTTGTTCAATCCTATATTTATATCACTGTGGTCTTATGTACCTGTATTTTATACTTTGGTTTATGATTATTTTATTGCAAATAATGTTGCAATAAGTCAGTAGCTCTTTCCCTTGATCCTGTGTCTCTTTGCCATACTACCATCATTGTGGGGTGATTTTTTTTTTTAAATAATGTACTTTTTTTCATGCAAAACAAGATACTCCAAGATCACATTTTGTATTTATACTTCTTGTCCAACCATTTCTCCAATCAGCCCTGGTTCCTTTTATTGGAGAGTGGTATTAGTAACCAAGATATGTCCTCTAGGTGTGCAGTTGCTACTGAGGTACCTTTGCTTCTAGGCCCTCTTGGCTAACTGAACAAGGGAATATATGTGTATAAATCAAAGTACAAATACATATCTACAGATATTTCTCTATGTATGTCTATCATATTAAGTTAAAGTTGAGTTTATTCTGATGTCTCTGACTCGAATGAATTATCACAGGAATCATTCCAGCCTTTTCCCCTCAGAAAGTGCATTTTTGAAATGTTTATAGTCCTTTCTAGCAGACAGCATAAATCCTTTCCCCAGAACCACAGGAATCTGTGCTCCAATTCTTTCCAGATGTTTTACATGGCATTTTGGCATGTTCTTTTCTCTACCATACACACCACATCCCTGGTAGATGTGGTTTGCCAGGCCTGTTGTCCTAGTATCATTTGTCCACAGCCTGGACTTGCTATAGAAGGAAAGCTTTTGTTTCCCCCGCTTGAGATCCAGTGGAAACTAGAATATGCCAACTTCAAAATCTGAAGATAACTACCTTGTGCTGTGCTTCTTTTAAGTGGTACAAGGTGCACGATATTTTTCTTTTCATTGGATGAGATGTCCTGATAAGCCCCAGAACACTAGATCCCCTTATTTGACTGGCCTCTCAATCATTTTAGGGTTCATCTCTCACTCTTTAGTGCCCATGTGGGCTTAATAAAGGATCTAGAGCATTTGCTAATTTTTGCCATTTGGGTCCAATTAATATGACATAATCAACACTGAGGACTAATGGGATATTCTGTAGACTGTTCAGAAAGAACAGGAGAATGAACACAGTCTTATGCCATGGCAGCAAGTGTACAGTCTTGCTCATTCTTTGTGAATATGATCTATTTCTGTTTCTACTTTTTGTTTGTTTGTTAATCTTCACCTGAGGATATTTTTTCCATTGATTTTTAGAAAGAGGGGAAGGGAGGAATGAGAGAGAGAAATAGAGAGAGAGAAACATTGATATGAGATATACAAACTGATCAGTTGCCTCCTGTATGTGCCCTGACCGTGACTGTGGATTGAAACTGCAACCCAGGTATATGCCCTTGACAGGGAATCAAACCCATGACCCTTCTGTGTTCAGGTAAATGATCTAACCACTGAGAAACACTGGCCATGGCTGTTTCTACTTTCTTAAGCCAATGGGGGGCAAGGAGACATGTGCCAAATTAATTGCTGAGGTCATGGGGTGCCGCTACATGGGTAACACATTTGCTGCGCCTGCTGGCTGTGCTCTGTATTCACGCAGGCCTCCCTGATTAGATTGGGCTGCTGCTGCCTGTGCTCCTTGGTCAGGCAGGGCCACTAGCTTGTCTCTGCAGTCACCTCTGGTCAGGCAAGGTCACAGGCTCTGCTACCTTGCAAGGTGGTGCCACAATATTGGGCAGGAACTATCAGCTGGGCTCCACAATTCATCCAGGTCAGGTGGGGTCTCGGGCTGTGTTCTCCAGCCACAGGATACTGTTGATTGGACTCTGTGTTCATGTGGGGATACAGGCAGGGATCTCAGGTTGGACAAGGGCTCAAGCTGTGCTCTGTGATCGGAAGAGAATGCAGACTATTCCCTAAAGTTGAGTGAGGCTGCAGGATGGGCTTCTTAGCCAGGTAGGCCTCTGGCTGTGCTCCAAGTTTGGGCAAGATTGCTGGCTGCACTCTGATTGGGAACCACCTCCAGCTGTATCCTGCAGGTGAGTGGTGCCAGAGACAGCTCCACGGTCAGGTGGGGTCATTGTCTAGGCTTCTTCATCAGACAATGCCTCATTACTGGGTCACTGGCTGGGCCCATGCCTGGGCAAAGCCACGGGCTGCTTTTAGCATCTAGAAAAGCGGTAGTCTGGGCTTTGTGGCTAGGTGGTGCCATAGTCTGGGTTCTGATGTTGTTCAGTGTCACTTTCAGGCTCGCTGGTTAGGCGGGACCAGAGGCTGTACTTAACAGTTGGACAGTACTGCTGAGCTGGCTTCCTGCCCTATGGCGGCTGGAGAATGGACTCTGTGGCTTCTCTGGTCAGGCTTCCTCTACTGGAGATTATACTCACCAGTTGAGCATGGCTTCAAATTTTCTTCCCTGACTGGGAGGGAAGTAAATTTGGCTCCAGATCCAGCAAGGCCTGTTGAGTTAAGGACCCAAACCAAGCCAACTGAGCTCTGAGGCCAGACGGGGGCGCTGGCTTTGCTCTGGAGATGGGCAGAGCTGCTTGCTAGGATCTCTGCTCAAGCATCGCTGCAAGGAGGAATGCAGTATGAGCTCTGAGCACTGTTTGTTGTAAACCCACAACCCCTTCTTCATTTCTTTCTCATCTTCAATGGTTAAGCCTCCAGGGAAGCGTCCCATAATGGGGAAGCTGGATGTTAACCCTGGGTTCTCTTTTTCCCACTGGAGAAACTGTAGGAAAAGGATGCCCTTCGGTGTGGTGCTGTTCCAACCCAGGGAGGGCCATAAGGTCACAGTGCAGCCGTGCCACTTACCCCTTGAATGTGTTCCCTGGGTTCTGGGATTTTCTCAACGGTGTTTTGGCTATTGATAGTTGCTTGTTGTTCTTCTGAGGAGGGCTGAAGTGAGGAATGACCTAAGTTGCCATCCAATGATGTCATCCAGAAACATTTTGTGATAATAAACTGTATTACCATTGTGAAGAAGATTGTTCATTGTTTATATGTCAGGGATATCACCTCAATATAGAAATAAAAACTGTAGCCCCTATCCATTGGAAGCTCAGAGGCTAATTTGTGTTTAGCATCCTGGTCAGCAAGCTTAGGTTATTAGCCTATCCTATATAATAAAGAGCTAATATGCTAATTAGACCAGACAGCAGAACAACCTTCTGGAACAACCAGTGGGTGGGGCTGTGGGGCTTCGGGGCCGCAAGGCAGCCGGGGCTGCGATGGCCGAGCCCCTTGAACGACTTTTGTGCATCAGGACTCTAGTATTCATATATTAGATAACCATGTGCCAAGCAATGTGTTGGTTAGTTAGAAAATTCATTCTGACACCACTACCATTTCTGCTGAGAGATTTTCATTATTTAATTTAATGTATACAATTGTATGAAATATGAGAGTTTACATAGATGATTCAATCTGTCACACAAGAGCATTGAAATAATCATGCAAAATTAAGTTAGTATGTATGTCCTTGAAACTTGTTTCTTTTTATTATTTATATAGTATTAGATAGTCATGAGATTGGCTACCTCTCTGAATTTACTCTTTTTTAAAAATATGTGTCACTCACAGGTTAATATGTGTAAAGTGTCTATTTTCCAAAGTTATGAATCAGATTTAATCTTCTAAATGAACCTCATTCTCCCCCAAAACTTTCTGTGTGTTTGCAGCCTGTTTGAACATTTATATTTAGAATTCCCAAACATGCCCAGAGAATAAGAAATACACAACAGAAACATCTGTTCCTCTTGGCAAACTATTTCATGCTTTTTTACTTTTGCAAGGTCAAGAAAAATACCTAGGGATTGTTTACATTTCTTCTTTGTAATGTTAGCCTTATTGCAATGATTTAACACACACACACACACACACACACACACACACACACACACACACACACACAGATACACACTCATACGTACTCAAGAGACAGAAAACTACGTAATGGCGAGATCAATAGAAACAATTGCTTTTCTTTTTTCGATATGTGAGTTTCCCTTAGCAGTTTACTAGCTTAATGAGAGAAAAGAAACCACCCTTTACCTCCCCAGTCAACCTTTCTGTTACAGCATCTCCACCCTCACTCAGCCTACCTTTAGATCTTACAAGCATGAAAGAAATGTTCTTAAAAGCAAATGTTTTTTGATGTCAGCTTCTCTGGCTGCTCCACAGTTAGCTAAGGTCAAAACTGTAATGCTTATTTATCCCTTTTGGCAAGGCTGGAGGCCGAATTTACTTTTTAGAAATATACCTTAAAGGTCACAGCTGAATGTGGTATGGTTCCCGTTAGTTCTTGCTGGGCAAGACCTCAAGAACATTCCCCATTAGGAGTGTGTTTTGAGGGGGTGCCTTAGGAAAAGAAAACGTTATTTTAAAACTCTCTTCTCTGTCAAATACATTTTCAAAAATATAAAACTCATCTAAGCCTATGGGGCCAATTAACTATTTTGAAGGCTAAGGATAGCCCTAAGACAGGATAAAGCCTTTAAAATTATTATTTATTTTATAGTTAATATCTCTAACATATTATTGTCTTTTGCTTGATATAAATAATAACGTTGCCAACTGTGCTGGGAAGTCATAAAGGTCTTGCTAATGGGAAGTGGCTTTGAAAGACAGGGGATGTGAATACTAAGTTAATTATGGTCTGAATAGGACCCTCAAATTGTTAGATCTGAACCTGGCAGGTATGAGAACTATTAATCCAACATTTGTTTAAGGTGTATGCTGTTAAGAACTATAACGGGGTGTACCAGTACTAACTTTCATTATCAAAGTGAAATGAGTCTGTCATTAAAAACATTTGCTGAAGGGGGAACATTTTTAGGCTACGCTTAATATTCGCAACCTTGAGATAACCTATGTAAAGCAGCTAATTTAATACGTGCTGCCACATAAGCACTCAGTGAATAGTAGTGATTTTTATTGATTTAATGGCTATAAATCTCAGCACATAACTCTTGCCTAAAATTTATGATTTTTTATGTGATTCAATAAAATTTACATTTTTTGAGCCTCAATTCTACCAGGTACCAAATATTAAATGTAAGCAATTGCTGTTTAATTCATGGGGTTATTTTTGTCGGGGCGTTAATCAAGGCCAAGGTCTTTTCTTAGGAGACAAGATATGTCTAACAAAGGTCATGGCCATGTATTTTTGATGGTTTCTACTATGAAGTCCTCATTCATTTCTGCTCATTGATGGTGGCTCCATAAAAATCGTCATTTCATTTTGACACATTGCTTCAACTTGCTTCAGTAACCTTCCAGGGCTCCGGGAATGAGATGCCATGTTTGTGTGCTCCTAGCTGCAGAGGAAAACATATCATGGTGGGTGCAAACAGGAATTCTGTCAAGTTGTCTCAGAACTGACTCCCTGTAGAGCTCATGCCTGATGCTCTCACACCAGCTGGGAGCAGGAGGATTCTGATTCTTGATGATGCCTGAGTCTTAAACTAAAAATAGGTGGTTCAGGCTTCCATATGCTCTTGAATTTCCCAAACTACAATCTATCAGTAGCTGTCATACTCACTTCAGGATTTAACCAGGGGAGACAAGTTCCCCTCTAGGGAATCCCCAGATTTAAACTCTTATTTTATTTCTCTTTAACTTTTCTAGACTAACTTTATCCAGTTACAGGGATGGTGGTTGAAAGTGAGGCAGTAAAAGGTACAAAAAATTTTTAATTCTGAATGCTTACTTTTCTAAATTACTTATGGCATAAATTTTAACTTCTAAATCTTTGGTTTTGAAATGAAGTCATTGTCTTGCCTTCTTTTGTTGTGTGACTAAATGAATACATAAAGCTTCAGGGTGAATGGGAAAAGGTGAAAGCCAAATCAACACTTCAGAATATTACCAGCTACATTTCTTTTGTACTGAATGATGACTACCTTTTATTGGTTGCCAATCACCTGATAATCAATGAACTAGTATTTTAAAAACCAACATTCCCAACTTCAAACAAAATTAAAGGTAGTCTTTTTAATTTTTTAAATTTTTTTCTGATAAAATGATGTCAAAGAGGTTACAGAACAAATAATCAAATGAGCATCTTTGTAAATGTCAATGTTGCCTTCTCCCCTTAGTTTTAGGTACTCAAACTAATTGAGAAGACTACGTGGGGGTTTGAGCTGATTAGATGTCTTCCAGTGAACTAATAAGATATCTACCATGGAAATTCTTAGGATTTAAAATAATAGGCATAGATATAAGAGAGTAATATGTTCTCATTTTACTACACCAAGACCAAAATTAGTTGCAGTCGGTAAAAAAAAAAAAAAAAAAAGTAATTTTTCTTGTAGAGAATTTTCATTCTTGAAGGTTATATATAAGTTCTGTTTTAAACTAACCAATGTGGAATCAGGTATATTTGTGAGTTCAGCCTTTAATAGAGGTTTTAACAATATTTCAATAAATCTAAGAAAAATATCCAAATATCTAATGTAACTTATAAAGCCGTCTATGATGTTCTCTAGCCTCATTTGCCACTTCTCTGACTTCTACCCTAGATACTAAATTTCTTCAATTTATTTCAGTTATAAACTTATCACTCCTGAATACTAGAACCTGGTGTTTTCTTTACCTGGAATATATATATTTTTCCTTTATTTTGCATTTCTACAAACATCTACCCTTGTCCTATCTTCCACCATCTATTCTAACCCAATATTTATGTCACCACTTAGATGTCCTTTACTCCGGGAGCTGTCTAATTATCAAGTCTTTATAATACCACCTATTTCCCACATTTTAGAATATGCGTCATTCTATAGCACTCATTTTAAATATATATATTTTTATAACTGCTTCTATTGAGATATGCTTACATGCCACACAACCCACACATTTAAAGCATATGATTCATTGATTTTAGTATATTTATATTCATGCAACCATCATCAATTTTAAAACATTTTCATTGCCATAAAAAGAAACCTTATACTCTTTAATTATCATCCCTATACCCCCACCCAATTAGTGTATCTTGGCAATCACTAATTTATTTTCAGTTCCATAGTCTTGCCTATTTTGAAAATTTCATATACATTTAATTACATAAAATGTAGCTTTTTGTGACTGGTTTAACTTAGCTAGGAATGTTCTCAATGTTCAGTCACATTACAACATGTTACAGCACTCCATTCTTTTTTATGATTGAATAATATTCCATTGTATAAATAATACTATATTTTGTATATTCATCCATCAATTGCTGAACATTTAGGTTTTCTATTTTTGTTTATTGTGAATAAGTCAGTTGTGAACATTCATGTACAAGGGTGTGTGTGTGTGTGTTTTTAACATATGTTTTCATTTCTCTCTCTTGGCTATTTACCTAGGAGTGGAATTGTTAGATTAGGTGGTAGCTCAATTCTCAACATTTGAGGAACTGCTAAACTGTTTTCCAAATTGGTTGAATCATTTTATAATAGCATTAGTAGTGGTATTGGAAAATTTTTCTTCTACACCTTCATCAACACTTATTATTGTCTGTCTGTTTTGTTTAGCCATAATAGTGGGTGTGAAGAGGTATCTAATTTTGATTTTGACCTGCATTTCTTGATAGCTATTGATGTAGAGCATCTTATTGGATATTGGGGCATCTTTTTTGGAGATGTAGCTATCTAAAGCCTTTGTCCATATTTTAATTAGATTATTTGTCTTTTTATTTTTTAGTTGTAAGTGTTCTTTTATAAAACAATATTTTATTGATTTTTCACAGAGAGGAAGGGAGATGGATAGAGAGTTAGAAACATTGATGAGAGAGAAACATCGATGAGCTGCCTCCTGCACACCTCCTACTGGGGATGTGCCCAAACCAAGGTACGTGCCCTTGATCAGAATTGAACCTGGGAACTTTCAGTCTGTTGGCTGACGCTCTATCTACTGAGCCAAACTGGTTGGGCGAGTTGTAAGTGTTCTTAATATGTTCTGGATATATGGTCCTTATCAGATGTCTGATTTGTATGAACACAACATACAAATGGATATATGGTCCTTATCAGATGTCTGATTTGTAAAAACATATACTATGTTAATGCATTTAATAGATAAACATTTGAGTTATTTATATATTTTGGCTATTGTGAATAATGCTGCTAACAACATTCATCTATAAGTTTTTACATAGAATATATTTTAATTTCTCTTGGATATATACATGGCAGTAGAATTGCTGAGTCATATGGTAACTCTACATTTAACATTTGAGGAATTGTCTGGCTTTTTCAAGTGGCTATGGCATTTTACATTTTCACCAGCAGTGAATATATGACTCTTCCATATTCTTACAAACACTTGCTATTGTCTTTTCAATTACAGATATCCTGTGAGTGTGAAGTGATATTTCACTGTGGTTTTCATGAGTACTTCTCTGATGGCAAATGATGTCGAGCATATCTTCATGTGTTTATTGCCTATCAGTATATCTTCTTTGGAAAAATGTCTATTCATATAGCATTCACTTTTATAATAAACTACTTCCTCAAAATGAATTCAACCCCTCATTACTGGTTTAGATTTATTACCTCAGACTACAAATGGGCATTCAACAATGATTCATAAATTCAACAAAATAATCATCAAAATTCCTTTAAACAATTTTCATAGAAATTGACAAGATAATTCTAAAATTCATATGGAAATACAAAGGACCCAAATAGCCGAAACAATTTTGAAATAGAACTAATTTGTTGGACTAAAAGTACCTGACTTCAATACTTATTATAATGCTACCAGTTATTAAGAAGTTGTATGATTTGCTAAATTATACACAAATAAATCAATGAAAAACAGCAGAGTGTCTAGAAATAGGCCTATGTGTATATGGACTATTGATTTTTGACAAAAGTGTCGAGACAACTTAGTTGAGAAAGGATAAACTTTTTTTAATAAGCAGTTCTGGGGTAATTAGGAATCCACCCCTTCCCCAAATATTTGTATTTTGTAAAAAATACGAAAATTAACTAGAAATGTATCATCGATTTAAATGTAAAACCAAAAACCTATGAGACATAAAGAAAAAAATATAGGAGAAAACTTGAGTTAGGCAAAAATTTCTTAGTGATGATACCAACAGCATGATTCAAAGAGAAAATTTGTTACATTTTATTTCACCAAAATTAAGAAGATTCTGCTCTTTGAAACATCCTACTAAAGGAATGACAAGATAAGCCATAAATGGGGAACAAATATTTGGAAGTCATAAAAAACTTGAATCATTTATAAATGTTAAGGACTCCAAACATAATATGAAAAAAACCCTAAATTTTTAAATGGTGAAATAATTTGAATGACACTTTACCCAAGAAGCCCACAAAATTATACTCTCCATCATTAGTCATCAGAGAACTGCAAATTAAAACCACACTGATATACCACTCCAAACCTATTCAAATGGCTAAATTTAAGAAGACTGACTACGTCAAGTATTGGTGAGAACATGAAACATTTAGAGATTTCATACACTGCTTATGGAACTGTAAAGTGGAATAATCAATTTGGAAAACAGATGGCGGTTAACTTTTTCTAACGTTAAACCTACCACTACCCTATTAATCTGCCTTTCCAATACTTGAGTGACAGGAAAGTATATGTCCATACCCAGACATATATATACATATTAACAACAGCTTTATTTGTAATGACTCAAAACTGGAAAAAGTCCAAATGTCCATAAATAAATGCAATTTATTTCTCATCAGCAATAGAGACAAAATATTGATATACAAAAATGAATGCGTAATCTCAAAGTAATTATACTGAGGGACAGAAGCCAGGCCCCTCAACATACATGTGTAGGATTCCATTTATATAAATTATATAAAATGCAAATTAATCTTGAGAAAGGGGATGACATAATATTTGCTCAAAAGTGGGCATCTATTTAATGTTTCCTTTCCCTCCAAAATTTTAAATATATAATCACATGAATTTGAATAACTATGAATGCAATTAAGCCTTAGAAATTTATTTAGCCAATATCATCAACACCTAAATGTCATTATCTGACAAAATACTTTTTTTCAAAAAATGTGTTCCACCCTATAATTCTTGGATGGTATCATCCCAGAGCATTTCAGAGTTTTTACAGCACCTTGACACCACTCCTACAGTTATTGGCAAGTTCTTCTGAGCAGTTTATAAATGAAAAGGATAATAAAGGAGACCATATTGAAGCATTAAACTGATGGAGCAGTGGTTTGAGCTCTTGGAAGATTTAAAAGAGGTGGAGAAAAGAATGAAAATGCACTCATAAATATATTCCCCAGTCAAAAGCAGTCAGTCAGCCCAAAAGAATGCATGAAAGCCTATGTGATTTCTAGTTCTCCTAGCATCTGCTGTATCGAATGGATAAAACAGGCAAACATTGTTATTTCCATAATGATGACTATTGAATGTGGGCATGACCATAAGGCAAGGCATTGGATCAATGAACAGGTACACACAAGAGACATATTTTAAAGATTACTCTTTTGTATCGTACAACCAATTTATTGGCTTTAAACTGCAAAAGGACTTGTCCAGTAATACTCGGCCTGTAAAAAATAAAAACCAACATATGGTTGCTAAAATCAGCCCTTTAAAATAGCAGGAAGTGAGTGAGTGAGAGTTAATGGTAGCTTTGTATGAATATGGTAATATTTATATGTTTATCATATTTTTCACTGAATTTAATGCTGCCCTACTTAGACCTTAGTCCTTTTGTATTTTGTTCCATGAGTGTTCGAAGTACATTTTTTTGGAAGCACATTATTAATGATGCTTTAGAGAAATAGAAAATAGAAAGGACAAAAATTAAGTAACTACCAAAGAGAGCATGAACATCAAAAGGTACTTACAATAAGGAAAACAACAACACACAACGGCGAAAATGTACCAATGTAATAAATAATAAATATTAATGAACTCTTAGAGTTTTCTGTCTCAATAACAATGTTTTTTTACTCTGGGAATTTCATATAAAGGAGATAAGAAAAACATCTTACATGCATTAAAAGTAATATCAGGAAATTATGCACTTGATATTAGGAAATGTAAACATTTTTTAAGCCAAAAAGATACTTTCACCTAGCCATTTAAGTATGATCTGTTCTCGTTACAGATTCATGCTATACTTTTTATGAGACTGATTATGTACCTGGGGCTCTATAATAATTCTACTTCTTTCTCCATCCTTCTAATTCTTACTCCATGATTCACAATATGGCCTTGGTTTCACAATCAGAATGGTTGCTTTATTCCCTATTTTCTCTCCAGAGCCTCCACCTTCTCCCTCTCTGCTGTGAATTCTTATTTTATTTACCTGCATAAGACATTGTAAGAGATAATTTATTATTTTGACCCCCTCAATTTTATATACACTTTGTCTTCTCTAAAAGCATGAACATCATGAGAACACAGGCTATGGATATATTCATTCTGGTTTTTCCCCACAGTAACTTGTTTAACAGCTGAACCTGAGGCATCAGTTAAGTACAGATAAAAGAGAATAGATAGGAAATGGCCTTTGTTCTTGAACAATAATGTGGAAGGGATAAGTAAGGCTTCCAATTTCATCTTTTTAAAAAGATCTTAAAACCCACTTCTGGGCCATATTCTTAAAAGTATGATTCTTTATTAGAGGATGGATAAAACTGGTATCTCAAATTTGAGATAAGACCAAAAAAAGTCCCTAAGATTTAGAGGTTTTTATGAAAAACAATGAGGATAAAAACACTGCAATTTCAAAGTCATAAGGAGGTTTCTGTATGTAATTAAAAGCACATGCTTTCTTTGTTCTAGCTTCACCAAAATTCTGAACACTTAGTATTGTAAACATGAGGTTGAATCATAACACAAAACAAGTAATAAAATAAACTGTCAATCTGTGGAAGGTAATTTTTGTGAAATAATGTGAAATACTTCTTGTATTATAAGTGGAATTTTACTCCTACAGAGTTCTTCTTTAGAACTTCAGCTTTCAATATTATATGTGTCTATAAACATATATGTATTTATGACTAAAACATACATTTATTACTAAACATATATGTATATATTACATCATGACCCAGGTCACTAACATAAATTCATGAGTTCATTTCTTTATATGAATAAAATAAAAGTTTTGCAAAACAATGTTATATATAATTACATGAATTGAACACTGATATTTTATTTACTCTCTTAGTCTCTACTGCTTATATGTGGTGACTAAAGAATGTCTGTTTATATCATGTGAAGTGGGATAAAAATGAGATTTTATGGAAAACATATTTCTTCCTTTGAAATATACAAGTGAAAACATATATTTAGTCTCCAGTGCTTAAAACACCATATTCTTTACAGAAAATTAGAGAAAAATTTGAGAAAGTAAATTCTCTCAATAAAGAAATTGTGTGTTAGAATCCTAGGATTATATCAATCTAAAATTAGAAAATTGTGTTTTTCATTATGTAATCCCCACAGTATAATTTTCTTATCAGTATACTAAGTGTACTAATACACACGAACATTTAGGATGGTAATATAAAATATTTTAAAAGAGCTTTTGTAAATAAAATGTACAATAGGTGTTTATATTTAACAAGAAATTTGTGCACTGGTAGGGTCCCTAGTGGCTGCTGGCTGCTGGCTGCCTACCTGTTGCCAGGCCTCCCTCCCTTCCCTCAGCAGGCCCTGCCCCCTGGTCCAACTCCCAGATGACCTCCCAGTGGAGGGCACAATTTTCATACTACGCTTTTATTATATAGGATGGTTGTCTGCTTTAAATGCTGTATGTTTCCAAATATTAAAAAGAAAATTTTCATCTTTTCAATGCATATTTGAATGCAACAGCTAGAAATAAAGACTGATATATGTAGTTGTGTTGTATTGGCTATATGAATTCCATGAACTGTGTTGATATTAATAATGCAATTTTCTGAAATATTAAAAAAGTAATAATTTCTAAGCAAAATCCAATCTTCCTTGACTTTCATAATATTTACATTCCTGAATTGTAAAATTACAGTTTATAAATCCATCAAAATTGTATAAAACACACATGGTATTGAGCACAGGAAATTACAAACTGATTATCAATTAGTACATGGATATCTTCTAGGATGTTACAGTATTAAAGATGCCCAGAAACATTTTTGTTGTTGTTGGGGACTGTCCTACATATTGCTTAACCGACAGCATCTCTGGCCTCCATCAATTAAATGACCTTATCCCTCCTCATTAATATGAAATTATTTTTTAAAAATCTGGAAATTTTCCAAAATGTCCTTTGCAACGTAGTGATGCCAGAGAACCACAGTTTTTGGACTACATTTATCAGCACTATCTTATCTCCTAGACTTCTACCCACAACTGTAACAGTAACAAAGGTTATAAGAGGACAATATCAACAAGAACAGTCATAGGTTAAAAAATCTTCATGAAATTGGGAGGACTTGTTACTTAGAAATTGCATGGGCTTTGGATAGTCAAGGAAAATAATTATAGATACAGCAAAAATGTGAGTAAAGGCAAAAAAGTGAATATGAAAATTAGGACCAAAGACAGACAAAGGGAAACTCTACAAAATATAAAATAAAAATAAGAATTAAAATAAGAAAGGATCTGATTATCTGTGGCCATAAATTGATATTGGGTAAAGGATTTCTGCTCATAAACAGAAATTTAAATGTGTCAATTTACTCTTACTGTTAAGCCTACATAAATATGGCAATAAATAATTTAAACATGTTTGTGTGTATGCATTCATACACACACATGTGAACAAACACCAGAACAAAAGAAAGAACAACTAATGATTTAATTGAAACACAGTTTAAAAGGATATCAAATTATTGTAAGTGTGGTTATTAATATAACAAAGGCAAGGAATCTACAACTTAGGTATGTGTAGAAGTTAAAAATAATTCAAATCATAAATGTTATGTTCCCTGACAAAGAAATGAATGAGAATAACAATAACAACAATACATATGTAATACCTTAATCAATAAAAAAATTAAAAAAACAAAACAACACATTGAGAAAATTCCCAAATAAAAATCTCCTACCTAATAAAAGGGTAACATGCTAATTGACCGTACCTTCACTATGCCCACAGCCAATCAGGGCACTATGCAAATTAACCAAGATGGCGGCCCCCACGTGCTGCCCCGCCCCCCATCGCTGAGCAGCTGATGGAACTGGGCTAGTGGGAGGCGCCCAGATCGCTGCTGGCGGTGCGGGGCGGGCAGCGCCTGCCCTGAGCTGCCACCGTCCGGGGCCAAGACCCGACCCTGAAAGAAGGTGGAAGATGGTGGCCAGAGTCAAGGCCTGGGTCCCCCTGGTGCTGGCGGAAAACTGGTGCAGGCAGCCAGGTGAATGAATGTCTTGCACGAATCTTCGTGCAAACGGGCTTCTAGTATAGCCATAAAATCTTCTAAATAAATTTTATATGACTCATTGGTTGAAACAAAAAGGGAAATTAGACAGCATTTCGAATCAAGTGAAAATAACACAATATAACAACATTTGTGGGATCCTGCTAAAGCAGTACTTAGAGGGACTTTTTAAGCACTGAAACAATTTATATATCTGGAAAAAGATTGGTCTCAAATAGATAGCCTCAGTTTATACCTTAAGAAACAATTTAATCCTGATAAAATCTCCCAGAAAAATGAGGAATAAAAGGCAATTTCCTTAATGCCATAAAGTGCATAATAACTCAATGTTATTTAGATGTCAAGTCTTAATGAAAAACCTACAGCTAACATCAATTTAGTGTGGAAAGACTGCTGTTTTTCCTCTATGATCAAGAATATGGAAAAATGATGCCTGCTGTCATGATTTCTTACTCAACGTTCTATTTGGGGCTCTCACCAGTACAATAAGATATGAAAAAGTACAAAGCCCACAGACTGGAAAAAAAGAAGTAAATCTGTTTTTATTTGTAGATGAAACAAATCTCTGTATAGAATATCCAATGGAGTATACACACACATAAAATATACCAAAACTATTAAGTAATCTTAGCAAGGTTGTAGGACACCAGATCAATATAAAAGGATCAAGGGTATCTGGATAAATAACAAAAACTAGTGGACATTGAAATTAAATAAATAATATAAAAAACATGAAATACTTAGAGGTAAATGCTACAAAATTTTACAAGATCTCTACATTGAAAACTATAAGACATTGCTGAAAAAACATTTAGACCTAAATACACAGAGTGGGATACTGTATGCAAGTGTCAGAAAACTCAAGGTTATTAAGATGTCAAGTCTTTCAAATCAATTTATAGATTTAATGCAAATCCAGTCAAATCCTAGTAGGATTTCTTTTTGTAGACATTGCCAAGCTGATTCTAAAATTCACATTATATGCATACTGCATTATACACCCATTACCCAAAGCAAAGTCTCTTTCCATCCCCATTTTTCTCCCCTTTTCCCACCTCAACCTATCCCCATCCAATTACTTCCAACCCCCTTTCCCTCTGGCTATCACCATACTGTTCTCTGTGTCTATCTGTTATATATGTTTTTGCATAGTTGCAAATTGTATACCTGATAAAAACTTTTTTCTAAAATATATAAAGAGCTCTCAGGACTTAAGAATAAGTAAACTAACAACTTAATTCTGCTAATATATTTGAATATAGACTTCATAAAAGATACATGAATGGCAAATATACATATGAAAAGATGTTCAAAATAGTTACTCATTAGGGAAATGCAAATTAAAACCACAATATGATATAACTATAAATATACTAGAGGCCTAGTGCACGGATTCAGGCTCCAATGGGGTCCCTCGGCCTGGCCTGTGCCCTCTTGCAATCAGGACCCCTTGGGGGATGTTGGACTGCTGGTTTTGGCCCGATCCCCTAAGTAACTGGTCACTTAAGTTTTTATATATATAAACTAGTGGCCCGGTGCACAAAATTTGTGCACAGAAGGGGGAGTGTCCTTCAGCATGGTCTGCACCCTCTCCAATCTGGGACCCCTCAGGGGATGTCCGACTGCCGGTTTAAGCCCGATCCCTAAACCGGCAGTTGGACATCCCTCTCACAATCCAGAACCGCTGGCTCCTAACTGCTCACCTGCCTGCCTGATCGCCCCTAATCACTCTGCCTGCAGGCCTGCTCACCTCCAACTGCCCCCCTGTTGGCCTTCTTGCCCCCAACTACCTCCCTGCTGGCCTGATTGCCCCAACTGCCCCCCTGCTGGCCTGATTGCCCCAACTGCCCCCCTTCTGGCCTGATCGCCCATAACCTCTTCTGCCTCAGCCCACCCACCATGGCTTTGTCCAGAAGGACGTCCGGAAGGTCTCCCGGTCTAATTAGCATATTATGCTTTTATTAGTATAGATTAGGTAAATAAAATCAAAAGGCTGGTCATACAAATTTTTGGTAAGAATATAAACTGGGCTCTCATTAACTGCTGGTGAGAATATTAAGTGATTCAATCACTTACAAAACTGGCAGTTTCATTTATGAAAACAAGCACCTACTATATGATTCAGTCATTACACTCCAAGATATTCACCCAAGAAAATAAAACGTCTCCTACAAAACTTGTACACTTATATTCAAAGCAGCTATATTTGCAATACCTAAATATGAAATCAATCCAAATGACTATTAACAGATGAAGAGTTAAGGACTGATATATCCAACTAATGAATACTTCCTAGCAATAAAAGAAAAAGCAATTTGTAAACATAATAACATAGATGAATCTCAAAATAATTATCAAAAGAGATAAATGCAGATAAAAAAGAAAGTACACTCTATTATTTAAATTTATAAAGTTTTATAAAATGCAAACTAATATATCACAACAAAAACAGATCAGTGTTTTCCAAGGAATGCCTGGGTCAGAAGGATGGGAAGGAGGGATACAAATTGGCATGAGGATATTTGGGGGAGTAATGGCTATAATCCTTATCTTGATTGTGGTGATTATTTTCTATGTATGTATGTATAATTTATATATTTTAGTAGTACATTTAAATATGGAGTTTATTGAATATTAAAATACCTCAATAAAATATATATGTATATATTTTTTGCTGTTTTAGTTTGGGCAGCACCATAGGGCAATCATTTGCCCTAATCAGGAATTTATGCCTCAGGGGTGGTCAGCTAGTATTCTAATCAGAAAACCCACACTCCAGAGGTAGTGATTACAAATATTTTGGTTATTCCAATCTCAAACAATAAAAGTGATTTAACAAATGTTCAAAATGGATTTTCATTAGTGGCTTGCTAATTAGCTTAATGAATATTAGAAACAGGCTCTCATTAATAAATTCAGAAGTATTAAAAACATGTAGCTTGTCAAAAATATTTTATAAACACCTCCATCCATTGCATGTACAGGTGTAGCAATATAACAAGCCCTCTAGCCTTAGAGATGGCAACAGAATCTTGTTCTCAAACCCATGCTGTGCTTGGGACTGAAGATTCTGGTTGCCTGTTACCAACTGTAAGGTTAACTGAATAGTGACACTGGAATATATCTGCATGTAGTACAACACGTTCAAATAAGGTGTGATGAAAGCACCTAAAAGAGAGATGAGACTTAATATGCCCTACTAATAATAAATATTTAATAATTATCTGCATGTGTGGCAGAATCTGCCATGAGATTTGCTGTTATTAAAATCTGGCCATGAGGTTATGGAGAATGCATTGTTTTTCTAGGACTGCCATAATAAAATACCAGAGAGTGGACTGCTACCTCAATTAACTATTTAAAAATAGAATTAATTGTTGAAGACATAATTACTGATAATTTTCCAAAACTTATGAATGCTATACCTTTGTGCCAAAATTTAATAAATATTATGATCCCAAGCAGGTCACACACCCAAAAAAACAAAAACAAAAAATAGCACAGAACTGATGAATCATGGTAATACTAATATGGCTTAAGTGAAAGAAAAAGAGAAAATTTTAAAAGAAGTTAAAGAAAAATAAATTCATTATCTTTAAAGAAGCAACAATAGATGGTAGATTGCTGACAAAAGTAATGAAGCAGTAGTCAATGAAATATGTAATGTTCATATAATGTTGAAAAAAATACAATACTGCCATCTTAGATTTCTATACCCAACAAAGTCTTAATTTTTTTTTAAACAAACACATTGAAGATAAAAAACAGAAATGATTCATCAGCATACCCTCAAAAAATTTCCTTATGACCATTTATAATCTCTCCCTCTCACCCTTCTCCCTGAACCATCCCCAAATAACCACTGGTCTGCTTTTTATTATTACAGATTAGTTTGTATTTTATGAAACTTCATAAACTGGAATAACTGAGTATGCATTCTTTTTTAATAATTAACTTCTGCTGAGAATATTGAGTGATGCAATCACTGCATATTTATGTACAGGCCAAAAAATAAAATCCATCCTTAGCTATGAAATGATAATCTTTTTGTAAACTTTTCCAAAGAGTAAATTAAATTTGTAAGAAACCACCCACAAATATGGCTAGAGTTAAACTACTGATGACACTAAGTTATGACAAAAATATAAAGAAAATAGAATTTTTACATCTTCCCGGTGAAAGTAAAAATTAAGAATAATTACATTGGTGCCCTAACCGGTTTGGCTCAGTGGATAGAGCGTCGGCCTGCAGACTCAAGGGTCCCAGGTTCGATTCTGGTCAAGGGCATGTACCTTGGTTGTGGGCACATACCCAGTAGGGAGTGTGCAAGAGGCAGCTGATCGATGTTTCTCTCTCATCGATGTTTCTAACTCTCTATCCCTCTCACTTCCTCTCTAAAAAATCAATAAAATATATTTTAAAAAAAGAATAATCACATTGGAAAACTCCTTGACAGTATTTACTAGTATTATGGTTTATCACAGTGGTCAGCAAACTGTGGCACGCTGCGGTTCTTTGGCCCCTTGAGTGTGGCTCTTCCACAAAATACCACATGCGGGCGCACACATACAGTGCGATTGAAACTTCGTGGCCCATGCGCAGAAGTCGGTTTTTGGCTCTCAAAAGAAATTTCAATCGTTGTACTGTTGATATTTGGCTCTGTTGACTAATGAGTTTGCCAACCACTGGTTTATCCTATAACCCAGTGATTCTACTCTTGGATATATATATATATGTAAAATAAATGCATACATTTGTCCATGAAAGGCCATGTACAACATTTTTCTTTGCACCATTATGTCAAATAGCTTGAAAATAAATAAACAAATGCCCATTAATATTAAGATGGATAAGCAAAATGTGGTACATTTAGGTGGTAAATAACAACAGTAATAATGCATTAGTTATAGCTACACAACAACAAATATATATCATAATATTGTAGAGTAAAATAAAACAAACAAAAAGCGTGCATAAATAAGATTCTGTTTTTGTAAACTTCAGAAAGAGCTGAAGGTAATCTTGTTTCTTAGAAGTCAAGATGGTGGTTTCTATTGTGGCCGGGGATGGGGGTTTAGTGACTAGTTGTGTGTGTGAGGGAGGCGAGAGGGCTTTGCAGTGCTAGTGATCCTTTAGTTCTTGATGCATGTGATGGTTATACACACATGCTCAAACTGTGAATATTTATTGAACTGTACTCTTATATTTGTGTATTTTTCTTTATGCATGTTATACTTTAATTTTTAAAGTTTTTAAAAAATCACATCCTATTATAAAATAAGATCTATCTAATAATAAAAAGTTCTTGGGACATGGACAGATAAATAGCAAATTAAATTACTAGAATATTTTAATGATAAAGTTAACACTGAGGTATAACACAATTAAATGTTATTGAAAATAGAAAGTAAATTTTAAGAAAATCAGAGTATTACAGCAAGAACACATCTGTACTAATAAAAGGGCAATATGATAATTAGACTGGGTCAACCTGACATCTTCTGGTTGTCCAACTTCCTTCCAGACAAAGCCATGGTGGCGGGGGCTGAGGCAGAGGTGATTAGGGGCAATCAGGCCGGCAGGGGAGCAAGCAGTTAGGGGTGCAATCAGGCCGACACGGGGAGAACAAGCAGTTAAGGGGCGATCAGGCTAGCAGGGGAGGGCAGTTGGGGGTGATCAGGCTGGCAGGGGAGCAGTTAGGGGGTGATCAGGCAGGCAAGCAGGTGAGCGGTTAGGAGCCAGCAGTCCTGGATTGTGAGAGGGATATCCGACTGCCTGTTTAGGCCCGATCCTGCAGGGGGATGTCCTGGCTGCGGGGATTGGGCCGAAACTGGCTCTCTGACATTCCCCCAAGGGGTCCTGGATTGCAAGAGGGTACAGGCCAGGCCGAGGGACCCTACCGGTGCACGAATCCATGCACCAGGTTTCTAGTATTAAATAAAAGACAGAGTTACTGCAACACTTAATACAAAATAAACAATGCTATGAAAAGTTAGCCAGCTTATATTTAGGTCCTTTCTGATTTTTCTTTATATTTCAACTAGCGTTCCCGTTGCAGGAAAAATCCTGCAATAGGATTTCCTGCTGCACTCTACCCCGCCTCCGTTCCCTCCCTTGTCGCCCACCTCACCTTCTCCTCCAGCCCGCCTGCGTTTCCCTTCCCTCCCGGCCCCGCCTCTGCCCCACCTTCTCCTCCAGCCCGCCTGCGTTTCCCTTCGCCCCCAGCCCTGACTTCGCTCCTCCCTTCTCTTCCGCCCCCCACCGGCTTGCTTGCTTCTTCGAAGCTTTACTCCCTTCTGCAGCTCTTGGCTTCTTTCCACACTGTCTTGATATGCAAATTAGCTGCCATCTTTGTTGGGGTAATTTGCATACTCATCCTGATTGGTGGCTTGGCTGGTGGGCATGGCTTAGGTGTAGTGAAGGTGCGGTCAGTTTGCATATTTGTCTATTATTAGATTAGATGTTAGAGTGCTCACAGCCCTGTACTTTAACCCCTTTCTTAATGAATATCATGAAATTTTAAATATCACACTATATCACAGACCTATCACATTCACTCCAACTGCTTATATCTAACTGACCACCGTACATATCTACTTGGATGACTAATTGACCTTGGAACCCTATCTTAATGAAATGGAAGTTCAGATCTTTTGTTCCCAAACCTGCTTCATCTGCTACCTCCCTTAACTCAGTTGATGGCAATTTTATTCTTCCAATTTTTTTAGTCAAAAATCCTAGAGTAACATTTGATCTGACCTTTTATATTATATCCCAAATCCAACCTTTTAGCATATATATTCTGATGGCTACTTTCAAAATTTAACCCAGAATCTGACCATTGCTTAATGGATCATCTCCTGCTATTATTGGACTACATATACCACAGAAATAATTTCCAATTGATATTATATTTGAAAGTATATTTTTATTGATTTCAGAGAGGAAAGGATAGTAGAGAGTCAGAGAAACATCAATGATGAGAGGGGATCATTGACTGGCTGCATCCTGTACTCCACTCTGGGGATCGAGCCCACAATGGGGGTATGTGCACAGACTGGAGTTGAACCATGACCTCCTTCCTGGTTCATAGGTTGACCCTCAAACATGGAGCCACACTGGCCAAGCCGGATTCATATTCTTGCTTTAACTCTTGACTTCCCTTTATTCTCTACTCTACATAGGAGACTAACTGCAACTTTTTAAACATAATTATGATCATAACATTTGTCTGCTTGAAACCATATATATCCAAATAAATTATAAAATACTTACCATGTTCCACTAAAGAAACATAAATGACCAGGTAAGGCTCTAACTCATGCCCCATTTCTATTGCCTTTCTTCAATTTACTCACTGACCTTCAATGCCACTGGCTGTATGCTGTTTCTAGAATATATAAAATATCCCCTGAGGTCTATGCCTGTCTAAAATACCAATACCTTCCATTATTTCCATAATATTTATACTTTCTCACATTTAGTTACATATTGGGATTTATGTTTTGTTTTTCAGAGCCTCTTTCTTCTCAATTCAAATTCAAGATCATCAAAAAGAGGGATTTGATTTTTTAATTGTTGTGTCCCTGGGGTTCAGAACATAGAGTAGACATTCCACAAATATTTGTTGAAAAATCAGCTTATTTTCTCTTATGGTGATACAACATGTAATTATGGCTTATTCCTTTGTTACATGTGGTTCAAAGCTAGTTAGAAGCAAATAGGCTCAAAATTTTGCCTTATAATATTAAAACAGAGTATCTATAAAATTGTTTTAGAATCTCCATGTTATTTATTCTGTTCGGCAAGATTCTCCCATGGTTGTATTTAACAATAGGAAAGAGATGGCTGTATCAGTCACTTTGAAAGGAAGATTATGTAGAATGTCACACAGGCAAACCAATATTCATCCAATTTGCTAATGTACTCAACTAAAGTAGTTTTGTTATTACTTTGGAAGATAGGCCTTATGGGTTTTTCCCTTGCATTCCATAGACTGAATCTGGAGTACAAATGGGCCCAAGTGTGAGAGAGAATCACTGAGAACAAGTAAGGCTGACAGAGCCTTTCCATTAAATAACTTCATTTCTAAACTATTCATGTATCTGCATCATTACTAAACCTTAGCTAGATATTAAGGATACAAATAGTAATGAACTATAGGTTTCTATTATATTAATTGATATACAACAAATCCACAGATGTGTTTCAAATAGATCTCACATGCTATTGATGTAATATTTTATTTAATGTATAAAGAATCACTCCTCATTTGAAATATTAGGATATTAAAACAATGTTTAAAAAACACACACACTTTAAACCCAGCATCCAAAATATTGGAATTTTTCTTCTTTTGCCTAACTATACTAAAAATATTATTGATGTATTTCTCTGTGGTAAATTTAAAAATAAAGGTGAGAAGAAATGGATATAGTTTACTATTATTTAGGAGTAGTTAGACTAAAACTAATTATACAAATGGACAAGTATAATTTGGTTTGATTTTTCCCCTGTTGTGATGTGTATGTGTTATATCAGTAGCAATATTAAAAGGAAATTGTCATTTAAGTATTATTTCTCCTAGTGTTAAAACTGTTTTTTGATCTAATATTATTTTTTTTCTTTTTCTAGATTATTTTAATATATAGTTTTTAAATCCAGTAAAGCAGCTATAGATGCAATTAAAAAGTAGACAAGTTCAAAAAAAAAAAAAAAAAAAAAAAGGAGACAAGCCTGGCCGGAGTGGCTCAGTTGGTTGAGCATCATCCTGTGCACTGAAAGGTTGCCAGTTCAATACCTTAGCAGGGCACATACTTAGGTTACAGGTTTGATCCCTGGTGGGGAGATATCAAAGGGAAGGTGACCTATTGATATTTCTCTCTCACATCAATGTTTCTCTCTCTCCCTCTCTTCCTCTCTCTCCCTTCCTCTTTCTGACCATGCCTTAGGGTGAGGATTAAAAAACAAAGAAACAAGAAACAACAAAGAAAACCCAACACTCTACAGAGCTGAACTCTACTAGTGCCTCTCCCCTGACTACTCTCCCCTCCCCCTCACCTCCCCCCCCAATCCCGACCACCACCACCACCACCACCAACATTCCATTGGAGGCCTAGCTTTCCAGTGGTCAGGAGTTTTCTCCATTATTGTGTGGGGACACCAGGCAGCATTCAGGCACTGCTGAGATCAAAGTCTACAGTTTGGGTCCTAGACGCGAGTAGAGGTTCATCACTCTTAACCTCTTTCAGGCTGTGCTGGATTTCATAGACAGCAAACTTGATCACCTGCCAGACCCCGGGGCCCAAGTACCAGCTCCATCATCTGCATCATAAGATAAACATTCATAATGATGCTCATTAGTGGGAGGAGAGGCAAAGCAGGTAGCCTTGAAGTGAAGGGCCGTGGAGCTCTGTGGCTGTCTCCAGATGACCCAGTGGTCCCTGGCACGATCATCAGGAGTAGCACAACCCATGCAGTCCACACTGGATCTCCAGAAAGCAGTGGTGTTGACCAGGCAAAGGACACTCTGGAGCAGAGCAAGCAGTGAGGAGCAAACGTAAGTAACTGGGCCAGAGAGTGGAGGGGGGTGGAGTTGTGCGGATAAAACAGTGCCCGTGAGGTCAGCTTTTCAGTTTCAGGCATCCTCTCCTCCTGCAACTCCAGTTAATCTTCCTCAGTCTTCATCTCCTGGCCAGGCCAATACCTGAATATGAGCACACAAATAGACACCAGGGATAGGCAATCAGGATCCCAATTGACATGAGGTCCACAAGATCTGTGAGTTCAAAGAGGAATGCCATTAATGCTGAAAAGAGAGAAAGAGAGAGAGAGAGAGAGAGAGACCACAGTGCCTACGATGGGTGTGTGTGTGTGTGTGTGTGTGTGTGTGTGTGTGTGTGTGTGTGCCGTTGTGGATCCAAGCAAGGACATGGAAGAGCAAGGCCATCCTTCACCATTGCATAGATCACCTAAGGCGTGAGGAACATAGAGCCCAAGAGGCAAGTAGAAAGAGCACAGAGGGATCCAATAGCCATAAAGTAGCGGGCAGGGGCCCATCCAACATGGAGAAATGCCTCAGGCAAGGGACGCTCAGTATGAAGCTGGTAGTAAGGCATCATTAGCATCAGTGCCGAAGAAACACTAAAATAAGCCCCAAAGCAGACAAACAGTGAAATCACAATACCCATGGCTATGGGACACTGGGGATTCTGAGCCTCTTCCCCAGTGGTAGCAATATAGGCAAAACCAACAAATGCATAGAAACAGGTGTCTCTCAATGCTGAAAGGCCCAAATCCTCCAGAGACCAGAAAGTCCAAGCTAAAAGTATGGAGTCCTTCCTTGGACAGTTTGTAGTCCTCCTCTGTGAGCTTCCGGTTGTGCAGGTCCCCTTAATGAAGTCAGAGACAATGACAAAACCAAGAATCAAGAGATTCAACACTGTGAACACTTTGGTAACCAAGGTGGACTCATAGGCCCCAGAAGCAGCATTCCAGTGAGCAACAACACCAGGCCCAAAGCAAAGAGGTCTGGATATTCTGCCAGGACAGGGGGATCATGCAATGAGATGCTACCCGCAGGGTCTGAGACATGTGGCTCCCCAACAGACTGTCTAAAGCTGAGCTCCAGGCCCGGGCCGCACTGGCTTCATCAATGACAGAGGAGAAGATGAGGTTCCAGACAGTGGCGAAGCCCCCAAGTTCTCCCACAGTGACATAGATTAGAGACATGCAGAACCAGATCGGGGAACCCAGGCACCAAACTCTGCCTAGCATAGCCCAGCCAGCACAGAAGATAGAGCTACCACCACAAAGCAGATCACAATGGAGGGTCCTGCTTTATCGTCAGCCACCTTCCCAGTCAGGACATCCACACCTGCACCCAAAATGCTGCCCACTAAATGCAGCATGTTCAGGCATCTGGCCAGGTGAGTCTTCGCCATGCCTTGCTCTCCTGTACATCTGCATTCCAGCTTGTGACCAAATCTGTGAAGTTTTCTGCAAGGGCATCTAGCCAGAGTTGAAGAGGATGCTAGGACCCAGGAGTGGTTAGCCTTGAGTTGGCTTCAGCGAGGTTGAGTTAAGCCAAGTTGGTTTAGAGGTGCAGGGTGCACTTGCTCAGGTTTCAAAGCTGCTGCTTCTGATCTAATATTCTTGTCACCTGGTTTACCAACGTATAGGAAGGTCCTCCAATATTGCAAAGGTATTAACATACAAACGCCTATCTCCTAAAGAAGAAACAGATGTACCTTGTCTTAGTGAAATTCCTTCACTTTAAGGAACTCAAACTCTATTGCACTGATGGAAAAACAAAGATGAATATACCCCACCCCCCCATTTTGACCTTTACAATAACAGTCTTCCTTTTCTTTTTCGATTTTTAAGTTTAAAATGATTACTTCAAATTTAGTAAAGAAATTCATTTGATGGTTTTGATAGTTACCTAAGCAAACAACTAGTTTAAATTGTGATATATTACTTAGAAATATTTTGCCATCATTAGACATTTTCTTGGTATCCTAAATATAATGTTGATAGGAAACAATTTGAAAAAGCTGATGAAACCAGATTGATTAATTTATCAAATAACATTGACATGTAACTGAGTGACAGTAGTTGAGAATAAGGTATTTAAATACTTTTTGTCTCTTCTCTGCATTTGAAACAAGAAAAGCATGGTCAGAATGTTGGTGTATGTTATTTGTTCTGATCTATGGTTCATTTTTATCAGGAAATAGTTATTAAGAACATTTAAATAGACCTGCTCACATATCTGTTTTAAATTGTGCTGTTTTTTAGAAGTGAGTCCTGAGTTATGGATGCTGGTGTATAAATCTCTCAATATAGTCATTTATACCTCCTGAGCCTTCCCACCAGTGACCTATATAAGTTAGGAAAGGGGACATCATTTTAAGAATTGACTTTTCCTGGAAAGAGGGGAAAATAAAACCATAGATGTATGTGGCATCTCAGAAGATAATGTGAAAATGGAAGAAAAGCAGCACAGCACACACTTCTCTTTCTGGGACAGCCCAGTAAAGTGGGAAGTCAGATTCAGCTATGGGTGTGACTCGCTGCTTGGGACAATGTTGTCTGATACTTTTTGTCTTGTAATGATTTTTGATAATTGGAGGTATGACAAAAACTATTAATATCATGTTTGATACATAATTGACCCCACGGATTACTTATTAAATCTATTGCTGAATCTGGCTCTTTATCTGTCATATGTTAAGAAAGTAACAAGTTTATCTCATCTTCTATTTGTAGAGGACTTAACTTCTAACAACTATACAATGTAAAACTTCTACAATTGCTATCTGGGGAATTCTGATCAATTTTATATAAGAATGTCTCAGTCTGCAGGATGCTCAAAAGACAAATGAAGATTCTATATTCATAATAGTTATATCAATAAAAAATTATACACATTTTAATTTTACGGGTTCATTTTTCCAAATGGAGAATACAAATTAATGTTCTAAAATTGGGCCTGTGATGAAAGTTATACTATTTCATGCACTTGAATAAGTAGTAAAACATATATAATAATTTGGGAACAATATCTCCAATAGTGTAGGCCACAGAGTTAATAACTAAAAATCACGATATAAACATTCTATGATCTAATAAATTTGGATAATGCTGGGTAAATAAAGTTAAATAGCTAGTTTTACAATATGACCTGTCAAAGCTGTTAAAATGTTAATATACATTTGAATGTACATGAGGGTGTTATAAGCAGTAAGCAGAAATTTTAAAAAATATTTATCAAGAAATTATTTTTACAGTAAATCAAAATCTATACTACTGGTGTTTTAATTTTTTTAAAGGATTTTATCTCCCTCTTCTGAAACTTCTCCTTTCAATCTTTAGTCAGATGAAGTACTCCCTATAGCATGATGCTATCCAGTTGATGTAGGATGTGACTATGTGCCCATATTAGAGATTCAGCATGCCATTTACAGGCAGTTCTGAGACTTGCAGCTAGGGTTTCCTGACAGGGAACACTATCTTGAGATTGTCAATATATAATTGTATCCATTTATCCATAAGTAAGTCAATCTACAAATGACACTGTAAAATTTAATAGGTTCAACTCTGCTTACTCTTATTATATAAAAATACATTTTTATTTATATCTTTAAGGTGTTGAAAACTTTCCACTCATCTAGATAATTTAAGAAAGGGATGAGTGTATTCTCTATTCCATATATTGCACCATTTACTGAAAATAGAAACAAAACCAGAACTTATCTCTAAAGAGCTTTGCCATATGATATCCACCAGACTTGCACTAAATAATTTATCTATTTTTGAAACATGTCCAGGTTCTTCTTACTAGATGGCTACCTATCACAAGATAAAGCCATACTGTTTTTCCCAGTTTCTTTGTGAGTTGGCATATGTGGGGGGAGGGTGGCAAAAGTAGGTTTACAATTGTGAAAACATGAAACAGAAAATTTGTTCTTTATTTTATTTATTCATGTTTGTATTATTTTCCACATGAACAACTGTAAACCTACTTTTGCCCCACCCTGATATGAAGAAGAGTTTGAAATGGCAGGTACATGTGGCTTTGAATCTCAAGAGTTATCCTTGCATCTTTAAAAAATATATATTTTTGTTCTGACAGAAGTCACTCCTCACAAAGCCACGTTACATTACATTTTTCTAAATTTTCCAAGGATCTGTTAAATTTACACATGGAAAATTGAGACTGATAGGAATTGCTATGCTTTTCTACTTTATAAAGGACTAGAGTCCCGATGCATGAAATTCGTGCAAGAATCGGCCTTCACAGCCACGGAGGCTGCCTGGATCCCTCCCTCACAGCCACGGTGGCTTCCTCGATCCAGCGGCTACAGCCCCGGCTTCGTCCAGAAGGTGTTCCAGAAGGACGTCCAGTCTAATTAGCATATTATGCTTTTGTTATTATAGATAATATAGGATGCATTCAGTTTCTGATCCAACATGTAAGGAACTTGAAAGTTATCTCTCCTATCCACAGAACAAGAAAAAAATAACTGAGTAAACTGAAAAAAATCAACTCTTTTTAGATACATCACAAAAATGAAGACACAGGGCAGACCACACCACCAAAACTTGGAGAGAAAGGTAAACACAGAGAATTATGGCTAACTGTAGAAGCAAAAGCCACTGCTGGAGGCTGGCAGCAACACTTAAAAGGTAATTGACCAATTGCTAGAGACTAAGTGTAGACCAGAAATAAAAATTCCTGGGGTTCATCTCTTTCATTGAATTTTACTTCTGGAAGCCCCACAAGTTTCTCAGGGTGAAGACAGGAAAAAAAAATTCCCTCATGCTTCTGATAAAGGAGGGGTGGTGGAATTAGCCTTTTCAAATATGTCAAGAATACTATGTTTTCCTTAGTAAATGCTTGCCCTCAAGTGAGTGAATCTATTTTAACACAGCTTGGCCAACCTGGGGGAAGGGAAAGGGCCAACTCCAGGCCTCTCTAGCTTTCAATGTGGGGGAAGGAATGTCCCAAACTTCAATCTCACTCTCCAAGTCTTTCTGTCTTCCTTAGGGGGTAATATAGTTCAGAACACTTGTGAAGATCACAGCACAGGGATGACACTGGCATAAGAATAGACATATAGATTAGTGGGATAGAACAGAGAACCCAGAAGTCAACCCACCTCTATATAGTCAGTTAATATTGAACAAAGAAAGCAAGAGCATACAGTGGAGAAAAGGCAATCTATACTAATAAAAGGATAATATGCTAATTAAACCAGATAGACCAGACGTCTACTGGACGTCCTTCCAGACAAAGCCACAGTGGCAGTGGCTGAGGCAGAGGCAGTTAAGGCTGATCAGGCTGGCAGGGGAGAGCAGTTAGGGGTGATCAGGTCAGCAGGGGAGAGCGGTTAGGGACAATCAGGCTGGCAGGGGAGAGCAGTCAGGGGCAATCAGGCTGGAAGGGGAGCAGTTAGGGGCATCAGGCAGGCAGGCAGAGGTGGTTAGGGGTGATCAGGAAGGCAGGCAGAGGCAGTTAGGGGCAATCAGGCAGGCAGCAGGTGAGCAGTTAGGAGCCAGCGGTCCCAGATTGGAGAGGGTGTAGGCCAAGCTGAGGCACTCCCTTCCCCATGCTCGAATTTCATGCACCAGGCCTCTAGTCTTTTCAATAAATGGTGTTGGTAAAATTGGACAAGTTCTTGCAAAAAAATGAAACTAGACCACCAACTTATACCATACACATGAATAAACTCAAAACAGATAAAGGACTTAAATGTAAGTTGTAAAACCATAAAAATCCTAGAAGAAAATATAGGCAGTAAAATATCAGACATCTCTTGCAGCAGTATTTTTGCAAATGTATTTCCTAGGGCAGTGGTCAGCAAACTGCGGCTCACGAGCCGCGGTTTGCCGCTCTGTTGACTAATAAGTTTGCCAACCACTGTCCTAGGGCAAGGGAAACAAAGGGAAAAAATGGGAGTACATCAAACTAAAAAGCTTCTGCACAGCCAAAGAAAATATCAACAACAACAAAAAAGGGAGCACACTGAATGGGAGAACATAGTATCCAATGATATATCCAAGGCATCAGGCTCTTGGAAGCCCCAAGGCTGATGGAAGGCAGTAATGAACCAATGGGTTCATTCACAATCCCGTGAGATGAATTGACCCCTTCGACTCTACTTTCACATCTCCATGAGCAGTACACCTGGGTGCCAGCATCTGAGCATGAGGCTAAAAAACGTCTCTAAAGGAATTGAATAAACAACCTTAGAGAAATAGGCCAGTTTGTGAGATCTTGGCACTTCATAGTGAGCTCCATAGTTTTACATCTCCCAACATAATGATTACACATCCTGATCACCATCCACCATAGTTGTGAGGATTACTAATTAACAAAGCTCTTTCCCACATATTCATAGACTCCAATCATATTTTTCTTATCGTAATTTTTTATTATATAAAAAAGTAAGGATTGCCACACATTTGAAGTAAGCTACCCATATGAGAGACAAAAGCAGGAAAAGAATAACCATGAATAAAACATATCAAATTTAGAGAAGAAAGCTTTACCTACAAATGCAGAGGCACTCTAGTTACTATCCCTAGAGAGATCAAAAGGATATTATCAATATACAACATGAACAGGATACTGTTAAAAGGAACCCTTCAGAGAACAAATGCTTTTGAAGAACAAAATTGTAAGTGTTGAAATTTTATCTCTATATATGAAGGCACGGGGAATAAAGTTAAGAGACTCTGAAAAAGTGAGATAAAAAAACAAAAAGTAAGAGAAAAGATGAGAGAGAACAAATCGATCTAAAAGTTTAAATATCCTATTAATAGAAGTATCATTAAAAAGGGTATATAATTATGACAGGGAAGACATTACAGAACATGTAATCCAAGATATTTAACAGGAAAGAGTTACACAAATATTCAAAAGAGTCATCAGATATGCAACTCAATTAATAAAAAAAAAAAACACATATAAGGTACAGAGCTGTGAAAATTTACAAAACCAAAAACATAAAGATGACTCTAATGCTTTCAAAAGATTATTCAACAAGGCCACTTATGAAGCCCTGAGTAAAGGGTCTAATATTAGACTTTTCATCAGCAAACTCAATGATAGACACCACTGGACAAATGCTCATAAAATAATGAGGAATAATATTGACTTTTTGTCATGAAAATAAAAAGTCTATAACCTATCTTGAGAAGATGCTTTAGGTTGTGTTCCATCAAAGTAAATGACTTAAGCCAACAAAGAAGTAACTAAACCAAGTTCTCCCTCCACATTCTTTATACAGTTTCAGTTACATGGTTGTTGGCACTTGTGTTGGGGCATCCAGACACTAAGAAACCAATCAGTCATCTCTGTTTCTCCATCTTAACATCAATAGTTTGGGCTTCCTCACAGTATGGAGTTATCAGGATAGACAGAGAAAACATTTTCGAAGACCCAAAGAGAAGCCACCAATGCTTCTTACGGCGCAGACTTAAAGGTCTCAGCAGGCATATATGCCATTCTATGGATAAGGAAGTCACTAAGGGCAGCCACAAGGGGAGGTAAGTCAGACTTCACCACACAGTGAGAGGAGTGTCAAGCCATCCTTACTCCAATGTAGCCTATTTACTCCATGCTATTTCCTTTTTGTTCTTCTCGCTCCACACATAAATCCAAATTAACATATACTGTGAGTCAAGGCTGATATTTAACTGGCACAAAATGTTTTTGTTGCTAAAATTTGAAATAGTTCAACACTTATTGGTAAATATCCTACCTGAGACCCAGATGGTCCTCTTAATGCCCCAGTTACCAAAATCCATTTCCCAGATCATCCCGAACAATTCCAGGATCAAGCAACTAAAATGCTTGGCTTGTTACTGGATACTAGGACATGCTCCGCTATGACCAACTTGTATTGTGGTTCAGTACCTATACCAATTTTCCCAAAAGGAATATTCTAAGGGCACTGGGATTCCAGGGACCTCAGAAGTTTGGACCATGATCCACTTAGATGCCAGTCTTGCCCTGAAAAGTGCCAGGAGGGCACCATGTATTTGTTTTTGTGACAATCAGCCCCTTGGCCTTCCAACCAATTTCATGTCAGCTCCCATACATGCACCTATAACATTCAGACCTTAACATGATAGTTTGCATCTTGATGAAAGTTCGGGCATCTAGGAAACAAATCGCTGGTGCCTCTCTAGCTCTCATACAGTATGGCTGTCATTTCGGGCTAACACTCCTACATAACTGCTTAAGGAAATTAAGACATCCAGGTAGAGGGAGGGAGAGGAGGTGGAATGACAGTAACAAGGTTACCGCAGGCTCTGGCCTCCTGGAAGTCTGCCAACAGAGAAGCACCTTCATTACAGAAGAGAGGACTCAAAGCAAGGGATTGCTCCCAGGTGTGTGTCCAGGCTCCAGAGTAGTCTCAGGTTATGATTTCTCCTTTTTATTATTCCTATTGAATTTTGCCCCTATTTAAATGTGGTTTGGCAAGAACCATCAAAATCCCCATCCTTCATAGCCATTACTAGATTTTCACTTTATGAATAAAAGAAATAGCTAATTTTTACAGAGCATTTGATCCATGCAAGATGGTTCTATAAGTTTATATTAGATCAAAAGAGTACTTTAATTTTATCTCATTCCCATTTACAGATGAAGTAATTGAGACACAAAAAGATGCTTTAAAAGATAAGTGGGAGAGCTGGAATTTAAATGTAAACATCCTGTTAAGAATCCAGTCTCTTAAATGCCATGTTCCACTAGTTCCATGGGATTGTTTCATTTGATTAAAAATGGCATGGTAATAAACGACTTTTATTGACTTTTTTATAATAGATATATTAAAAACAAAAAACATCCCAGACTGAATTGAACATTTTGAATATAATTGCTGTTAAATTAAGTAGAGGGGAAAATGCCTCAGCACCATGAACATTACTGTTGATATTAAGAAAAATTATCTACCTTTTGAGGCAACAAATAATCTAATAACTTTCAATTTAATGAATAAATTATTGGAAGAGTTTCATATGGTTCCTTATGTCAAATAATTGCACAAAGTCACTAGGTAGCTATCATGAGCCCATGAGCCCTGACACACACACACACACATACACACACACACACACGCACACTCCAAATAAGTTTATAAGAACTATTTTAAAAAATTGATCAATTTCACTAACAATTTGTTCTATAATTTGGTTACTTGTAAAATATCTAACTTTTCATGCTAAAAACAAGTTTATTAACTGTTATATATACATATATATGTATCATAGATGTTTATTTAGAAATTAAAATGTTTATTTAGAAATTGTGATATATTATTAACATTATTATTGTAATATATTATTAATATTGTTATTAGTAATATTATTACTCAATAATATTACTGTACTGATTGCTGAAAAGGATATTAATTTGGATGGAGTGTTTATATTTGATATCTAGACAGAACCAAGAATGATGAAACATTTAAGAAAAAAAAAGCAAAAAAGAGTCATTAATCTTATAAAGCGGAACAATATTAAACTCCAAGAACTTCAGGAATAGAAAAGAGTTAATACAAGAAACATTTATATATTAAATTAATAAAGAAAGAATATAATAACAATTTAGCTATGAAAAAAAATACTTAGAATTCTCAGCAATTAGGAAAAAGGTGGCTATAATAATGATGCCATAGTCAAACAAAATTTTAGTATTATTAAAGAATAAGTTACTGAGCTGGAAGATCAAATATCTTCTCTACAATGCTGTGTGAAACAAACAAAACTAAAAGTTACTGAGTAAAAAGTTAGGTGCATTGAGGATAGATTGCGAAGTTACAACATCACTGTTACAGAACTTCAAAAACTAATAACATTCTGAGGGAGGTCTCCTGCCCCCATGGCTGCTTCATTTCCCATGCCCAGCTCATATTGGGACCCAGGTAACAGACAGAGACTTGGCCAACAGCAGCTGCCCTCTCACTGCAACAAGAATTGTTTGAGTTGTCTTGTACCCATGGTGTGGGGAAGTGGGTTTTTGATATCTAAATCCAGCCTAGTACCAGGAATACTCAGGGCCTACTCAAGCAGGCAAATAATTCTTTCCACTAATATTTACAGGGTAAAATAAGATTGTTGTTAGAGTATTAAATTTGACAGTAAAATAGTAGTCAAGTTTTCAGACTAATTTAAATTGGCTAATTGAAATAAGCAAATATTCTAGAAAAATTAATTGTACTGGACAAAAAGCTGTTCCTAAAGTGTTAACTAAAATTTTATTGGTAGTTCATCTCATGGTAAAATTACATAACATGTAATGAACCTAAAGCAGTCATATTTTAGTGCAAAAATTTAAAATTTAAAAGCTATCAAAATTTCCAAAAGCCTCCTAATATTTAAATTAAAAAAGGGGGGGATAGTAGAAGAATATCATGTAAGGAAAAATATCCTGTAAGTAAATTACATCTAGAAAATTTTTACTTTAGAAAATTAACTTTCATTTGTAATGCTAATAGCAAGACACCCATGAAAACCACACATGGTGTCAAAACAAGCCAAAGGAAAATCATTTGGGCAAAAAATGAAAAAGGATCCCAAGTCAAATTTGTAGAAAATATTCCTTTGTTAACTTTTGATCGAGAATATTTTTGTGTATTTTCAGAAAACAACTCCAAGACCACGTGGATTCTTGCAACAGAGAGGAATTGACAGGACTGCTCCAGCCATGAAGACAGAAGAGAAACAGTCCAGAGATGGAAGAGGCTGACGACGCCTTGCCATACTAGCAGTCAGCAGCTGTGCGTCGCTGCAGGTTGCCCAGGACCAAACCAGAGAGGGTCTGACCTGCATTACCACCATTTGTCCAGCATCCAGAACTGAAATATCATTGCTAACATGTACACATAAGGAACTGTTTGACATTGAAATTGGGACTCAAAAGTACTGTTGGCCCAGAAAGAAACTCACTACAGACTGATTCATTTGCCTCTCAGCATAACCATTATTGCTTGTCTCATTTTCAGTTCTTATAAGTGTATTTCTAATAGCACATGATCTCACTCATCTAGGGGAAATAATGAACAACATAAACTGATGAACAAAAACAGACCCGGAGACAGGGAAGCATCGATCAGACTGTCAAACCTCAGAGGGAAGGTAGGGGAGGGTGGAGGAAAGGGGGAGAGACCAACCAAAGGACTTGTATGCATGCATATAAGCCTACCCAGTGGTCACACACAACAGGGGGGTGGGGGCATGCGTGGGGAGGGGTTTGGGATGGGAATGGGGGGATGAGGACAAATATGTGATACCTTAATCAATAAAGAAACTGAAAAAAAAATAGCAGAGATCACATAAGGGAGAAAAGAAAGCAATCATAGGAAAAAAACGTCTCTTCACATTTTTAAATGAAAAGAGTTGTCCAAATGGAATAAAGATGTATTTACCAAAAATGTCTAATAAAATGTTAGAACGCTTGGAGCAAATAAAAATAATTAGTTTCAGAGAAAAACAGAAAAAATGCCAAAAAAGAAAATGAAGTATTATATTTTCTGAAAATATTAGGTTATTAATGACCTAAAAAGTGTGAGAAAATGTTCTTTGTACACCTGGAATTCTATGTCTGGTAAAATGATCATTAAAGTGAAAATTCAAAATAAAGATTATCTAAGACATTCAGACTGCAAATGTTGAACATTCATGAATACATTTCATATTTTCAAAGAACCATTTAATTGGAGAAGCTAGTATAAGAAAAACAAAGAAGAAATTAATAAAGATGAAGACTCAAATTAATTTACAATTACACCAAAAACAAAAACAAAAAGAATATTTGATTCATAAATCTAAAAGTTGTTTTCTTGAAATGACTAATGAAATTGAAAAAAAATCGTAATTCTTCATAAAGGAAAAAGAAATATAAACAATTAAAAGTACTATACATGGGAAAAATAATGCAATAATGTATTGAGAAGATTCTAAGTTTCAAGAAAGTTTCAGATTATGTAGAAAATTTGTATCAATCTTTAACAAACCATAAAAATATTTAGAGCAAGATCATCCTCCCAAAAGATAACTATATTTTTTCTGCATTAATTTCACACATTTTTATAGCTAAAATGAATATTCTATTTAAAATATTATTGATCAATGAATAAAATGAGATATTTTGTGATACATTCTGAGCAAAACAAAAAATAGTAGAATAAAAAGGAAAGCTAATTATACACATAAACAGAGAGAGTGTTGCCCAGCTGGCATACCTCAGTGGTTGAGCATCAACCCATGAACCAGGAGGTCACGGTTCGATTCCCTGACAGGCACATGTCCTGGCTGTGGGCTCCATCCCCAGTGTGAGGCATGCAGGAAGCAGCCAATCCATGATTCTCTCATCATTGTTGTTTCTATCTCTCTCTCTCTCCCCCTTCCTCTTTGAAATCAATAAAAATATATATATTTTTAAAAAGAGTGACTGTTTTAATCTCCTGTGGTTGCTATAACCAATTATCACAGCTTTGTCAGCAGGGCCATGCTCCATTCAGGAGGCCCTAGGGAAGCATCAGTTTTGTAGCCTTTTTCAGTTCCTAGATGCTGCAAGCATCCTTTGGTTCATGGACCCCTTCCATTTTCAAAGCCAATGATTTGGGATTTTTTTTTTTTTTTCTGGTAAGCAGGGTGCAAGGGTGATTTCTTTCCCAGATTCCTGTCGAGATGGACTCAAAGAATGAAGCCACTGACAAAAGGTGGTAGGTGAGAAGTACAGAAACTTTATTGCAAGCAGATTCTACCCTTAAAACTATAATCCTAAATTCGTAATCCTAAAACTCTGTCCCCCCTGGCATGAAAATACAGAGGGGTCCCCTAAGAAGAGTGGCCACTGCTCTCTTTGTCTTGAGGTATTATATATCTTGGGGACCCTTTATCTAGGACCCCCGTGCTTTCCTCAAAGTACCAGTTTCAAAGGCCAAAGGCCAAAGCCCAGTTGGTGCCCCCTTATTTTGCAACATTCTTCTATCCTCTGTGAAAATATGTTTCCTTCCCCCTCCCACCCACTGATATCCTGTGGCTTTTCTTTATCCTCTGTGAATGTATATCTTCCTCCCCCTTTATCTTGCTGGTTGGAGTTGCTTTTGATCTCCCTTTTGGCTCTCCCAGCTGCTCAGGCCAGAGATACCTCTGTTCTTGATTTATGGCTGCTTTTTATCTAACTTATGGCTGCTTTAATTGTTCAGGCCAAGATGCCTCTATCCTCTCTGGATCCTCCTCTCTTCCTGTCTGGCTAATTAAACTAGCCAGCTAACCCTTATCACCAACAATGGCCAGTCCAGGCTTACATTGCATCATTCTGACTGACTCTTCTGCCTTATTCTGTCATATTTAAAGGACCTTCCTGCCCTGTGGACTGAAGGGTCCTGGGTTTGATTCCAGTCAAGGGCATATGCCTGAGTTGTGAACTTGATCCCCAGTAGGGAGCATGCAAGAGACAGCCGATCAATGATTCTCTCTTATCATTGATGTTTCTCTCTCTCTCTCCCTCTCCCTTCCTCTCTGAAATCAATAAAAATATATTAAAAAAAATAAAAAATAAAGGACCTTCATAATCACCTTGCTCATCCCTCCACAGTCAAGGATAATCTCCTTATATTAAGATCAGCTGATTGAATAGCAATTTCTATCTGCAACCTTCATTTGTTCTTGCCAATGTAACCTAACATATTCACAGGTTCTGGGAACAGAAGGTGGACATCTTGGTGGGGAGAAGGTAATATTCTGACTAGCACATACAGCAATAACAATGTAGCATATCTATACTAATAAAAGAGGAAGATGCAAATTGACCGTACCTTCGCGATGCCCACCAGCCAATCAGGAGCGAATATGCAAATCAACCTAACAAAGATGGCAGGTTAATTTGCATACACAGGTGCTGAGCAGCCGGGGGTGGGGCGGGATGCTTGCTTCGCTGCCATGGCGATGATGCAGGCGTTCTGCACCGCCTCAGCCGCTCTGGGCCTCTGGGCAACATGGGAAGGTGGAAAGGTGGCTCTGGCCTGAGCGAAGGTGGTGCCTGCAGCCAGGGGAAGGAAGGCCCATTCTTGGACAAATCTTCGTGCATCGGGCCTCTAGTATATCCTATATAATAAAAGCCTAATATGCTAAGTGTCCAGCTGTCCAGTCGGCCATTCAACCAATCAAAGTGTAATATGCTAATGATATGCTAAGACAGCTCAACTGCTCGCTATGATGTGCACTGACCACCAGGGAGCAGACAGTCAACCAGTCACTATGATGTGCACTGCCCACCAGGGTGCAGATGCTCCGACCAGTAGGTTAGCTTGCAGCTGGGTTCAGCAGTTCGGGACTCAGCAAGACGGTCCGGACACACCCTGGAGCCCTCTTGCGGTCCCTCCTTGGCTGGCCAACCTCCCATGTCCCTCCCCGGCCCTGATCATGCACTGGTGGGGTACCTGGGCCCTCTCACAATCTGGGACTCCTCAGGGGATGTAGGAGAGCTGCTTTCAGCCTGATCCCACTCAACGCAGGAGCTGCCCCCTGGTGATCAGTGCGCTCCCACAGTGGGAGCGCCGCTCAGCCAGAAGCCGGGCTCAAGGCTGGTGAGCACAGAGGCAGTGGTTGGAGCCTCTCCCACCTCCATGGTAGTCGGACATCCCCCAAGGACTCCCAGACTGCGAAAGGGCACAGACCGGGCTGAGGGACCTCCCCCCGCCCCCAAGTGTACGAATTTCGTGCACCAGGCCTCTAGTATATATATACAGATTGTGCTAAATATTTTACATTGTGTATTGAATAAGAGTGAAAGTTCTAGAGCCAGAGGACATGGAAGTTCAGACACTTACTCTAGCCATTAGCTCTGAAACCCCAGTGAAGCTGGGATTTGTGACTGGTTTGTTTGTAAAACAATCATAATAGCAGTCTCTAATGCACAAAAATTGAGAGGATTAAATGACTAATGCATGGGAATTAAGCTGGCACATAATACATGCTCATGCTCAATATATATTAGATTTTTTTTATTTGGTTTCTTACAAACCAGAGGAGAAAAAAAATATATTACTATATACTACTTTCATTTCCAGATTAAAAAAATGAGGCTTAAAATAATTATATAATTTCATAAATGTTGTTACTGGATGTAAGTGGTAAAAATCCATTTAGAACCTAAGCAATTTGACACTTTGGCCTAGCCCAGCGATTTTCAACTGGTGTGCCTCAGAATTTTTAAAACATGCAGTACCTGACTATTTAGTCCAGACACTGACCTCTTTTCCCTCAGATTGTCAGATAAAAAAGTGGCAACAGACAGCACAACAATAGCCATCTGGTGTGAATTAATTAAAATTATACTTAATCTTTGTGTCAGATCAGGCAAAAATATATATTTTGATGTGTCACAAAATTTTAGTAATTAGTTTATATGTACCAAGAGATGAAAAAGATTGAAAATCGCTGGCCTAGACTCTTAATACTGAAGTTGCAACATTGATTTAAGTGACTGGTTGTTTGCACCAACTCTATTTAAAATGCACATATTTAGCTGAAACCGGTTTGACTCAGTGGATAGAGTGTAGGCCTGCAGACTGAAAGGTCCCAGGTTCGATTCAGGTCAAGGGCATGTACCTTGGTTGCGGGAACATCCCCAGTAGGGGGTGTGCAAGAGGCAGCTAATCGATGTTTCTCTTTCATTGATGTTTCTAAACTCTCTATCCCTCTCTCTTCCTCTCTGTAAAAAATCAATAAAATATATTTTAAAAATAATAAAATAAATAAAATGCACATATTTAGACTCTAGAAAAAAAATGTTATTGAAACTAAGCATATGACCTAACATCTATTTTGGGGGTTTTTAATTTTAATAGTATAATCTTAAAATTTTAACTACAATTATCTATCAAAAATAAATACACACTTTTCAGACAGATTTGATTGGAGTAGCCTTATGATTGAGTTCAGACAAATATAACATGAGGTGAATTGCAACTTTCAAAGTGCACGCCTAAGGAAATGGGTGTACTATCGACTTTTCCCACTTCTGGCTGACTGGAAGATTCTGCTAAGGAATCTCCTTGAGCATGTAACAAGACACTATCCTGGTGATGACAGAACAAAAACATAGAAGACTGGGTTCCTATCTCTGGAGTATTTTCATTTGTGCCATCGTGCTGGAAATAAATAAACACGTAAATGTAAAATCTATTTTTAGCTTTATATTATTATATCACTTGTAATTATATACAGAATTATAAAGAATTTGTTTCCAGAAGTAGAGCTACTGTTACAAGGCTCAAATACCAATGATCAGTTTGGTGTCTATGTGGCAGGTCTCAAGGACACAGATGCTGCTGGCCAGAGGTCAGTTACCTTTGTTGTGCAAAGCAGAACGTGAGTAACCAGTCTTATCCACCAGACCTTTCTGTGATAATGGAAATTTCAGAAGTCAGAACATAGGCCAAAAGAGTCTGTAGCTTGAGTGGATGCAATAGTAATAAAAAAAATCAGAATATTGGGAAGTGTTGGTTTCTTATTAACATTTGTAGCAAGATCCAGTTACAGAGACAGAAAATTTCCAGGGGGAGATATTAGAGAATGAAGTTTTGATTACGGAGATTGTTTTAGTCCCAACCTATAATCTATTTTGAACAAAATTCTGATCATTTCAACCCTAGTGAGGTTAGTAAGGCAAACTTTTTGTATAAACCAAACCAAAGTAATAATAAGTGACTGAAGAAGCAACATTAGAAGCGAGTAAGACTGTGGCCTCACACTTTTAAACAATATCAATAAGAGCTCTTTTTTTGCTGTTTGTTAATCCTCACCCCAGGATACTTTTTCCATTGATTTTTTTTTTTTTTTTTTAGAGAGAGTGGAAGAGAGGAAGGAGGAAGGGGGAGAGAGAGAGAGAGAAAGAAGCATCAATGTGAGAGAGACACATTGCAGGCACCCTGATCCAGGCCTGGATGAACCCCTAACCCAGGTACAGGCCCTTGACCAGAATCAAACCCACCACCGCTTGGTCTGCAGACCGACATTCTAACCATTGAGCAACACTGGCCAGGGCTCAATATGAGTTCTTTTGTAGGCAATGAGAAGCAGCTAACCTTCAAAATTCAGACAGAGCAATTCAGATTTTTATCCTACCTAAGCCTTTATTTCAGACAGCCTCAAGGTTGCCTCCATGAAGGAATGGGAGATAAGGAATGCACAGAACAGGAGTAAGATAACTTTTCAGGATCACACATAACATGTAGAATATAACCTTGCCTGTGTCTTCATTTATGTACTGTACAGAAGTAAATAGACACAAAACCTACTATGTTTTCAAGGGACTACATTATCAACCAAAATTATATGACTAGCCTGCAAATCCTAAACTTATTTGACTGTCAAAATCACTCTTAGGTCCTAGAGATTGTACCAACATGAAATAGGTTGTGAAATAATTTAAACCCTTAAGGAGAGAGCATATACTCTCCATTGGCCAACTCAACTATGGAGGTGGGGTGTAATAGGTAAGGAAGAACCTCTTTGCAATGAAGATGATGGACTGGGGAGTACGTGGCAGAAAGTAGACCCCAAGGCTATGATATGGACCAACCCAGGAATCTTCTCTACTGTGGTGCAGGGGGTTGCAGGTCTCTCAGCAGGATGTGATAGGTGCTTTGGATGACTAAGTGCTATGTGTTTTCTATTATTCCTTATTCCATGTGGGAGTTTTTCTTGTAGTTATACTATTTCTATTTTATCACTGTATATTTAATAATAGGTAGGGAGAGAGAGAGACAAAAAGTGTTTAGTTTTTAGGTTGCCAGACCATGTACAGTTATGTCCATACTTTCAGTTGCTCAAATCAAAATCCTTAGTCAGTCATGACATCCTATTACCTCTACCTTCTAAACACAGAGTCCTCACTTACCTTCATATACACTGATCCAACACTAGCCCAAACCATATTTATCTTTTAATTCAATTATTATAATAACCTTATTATTAATCCCTTCTAAATGCTCTATATGGTCTATTTTCAATGAATCACTCAGAGAAATCATTTTAAATATACATAAGATAATGCCATTCTGCTCAAATCTCCTCAGTGGCTTCCTAACCATTTCAATCTCATTAAGTCATTTGTGACAACATGGATGGACCTTGAGAATAGCATGCTAAGCTAAATAAGGCAGTCAGAAAAAGTTAAGAACCATATAATTTCACTCATATATAGCGTATAAAACTGAGAGCAACAAATTAACAAACAAGAAAAACAAACAAACAAAAACTCATAGACAGACAACACCATGGTCATTACCAGAGGGAAGAGAGATGAGGGGGTAGTGAAGGGGGGCAAATAAATGGAGATGAAAGATGATATGATTTTGACAAATTTAATCTTTAGCCATTTCCTTCCCAGAGACACTTGTCTGTCTTAGATCCAGATGTAATTGTAATAAATTGTAAATAAAAAATCATTTTTTATCTTTTCCTTAATGTTTAGTATTTATAGCCTGTCTTCCCTATTAGAATGTAAAACTAAGCGTAGACTTTTTAATTTTGTTCACTGATGTAGCTCTCTAATGCATCTCTACTTAGAAAAGCACTGATGCCTAGAAGTCACTCAATAATACCTGTGGGATAAATGAGCCATTACCCACACAAACCCTTTGATTGCAGCTAGGAGCAAGTACATCCAAAAGAAAGAGTACGATTCCATATTCCTTTGAAGTTTATCATGCTCAGTGACCATCTTATGGCCAATATGATAAGAATGTAAGTGATGTGTTCAACTCTTGCACTGTACCTATGCAGGGTAGGGCTGAGCCTTCAAACAATTTAGAGTACAGATATAGCCATGTGCCATCTCAGACCATTTGTCTGAGGCAGTGCTTATATAGATGTCAGTGTGAGATCATTCAATGGTCCTGGATCCTGGATGTTGAGGTGCTACAGTAACAGCCCTGGAGTGATAATGCTCAGATTGTTATTTAAGAGGTAAATAAAAAACTCTACCTTGTATAAGCCAGTGCTTCACACTATTTTTCACATTGTGGCACAGTTAGAAATGCTATCTGTATAGCACGCTGGGCAAGTAGCTGATGTATCAAATCCATCTCCTACTGGCATACAAGTGTCCTATGGCACAACTATTGCAATACTTTACTTTCTGCCAGTGTTACTTGATCTTTCTTACAGTAGCCAGACCAATAGTCTAATTAACATAGAAAACCATCCACTTTGTTGACTAATTTGTTCATGTACTCAAATGAATTGCAACTACTCCCTTTGTTACTGCATAAGATTGCATTATGTTAGAAGGGTTAGGTTCTAGTACCAGCTCTCTTCCTTGGCTAGGCTATTTTCACTCGCTGATTACTTTTTCTCTAATACAGAATCATTTCAGTGTCTCTTTACCAGTTAATTTCTACCGATTCTTCAGGTTTAAGTTAAAAAATCACTTTCTTAGAAAGGCATCCCTTAACTCTCAGACAAAATCATTTCCCCCGATTATAAATTTTTTCTGTGCTATTTTTTTTTTTTGTCAGACTGTTTAAAACAACTTGGTTTATCTGTGTCACTGGTTAGTGTCTTTCTATCATAGAGAATAAAAGGTAATATGTCTGTTTTGCTCACTGTGGCACCTGGTAAGCATTCAATTAACATTTTATTACAAAATGACACAATAAAATGGCACTTGCCATGTCAAGTTTTAAGTGTTCATGTGAGCATTAACTGAATTATGATACTTTAATAATAGTACTATATAAATATAATGTAAGTATATATAACTAAGTGCCTTAACTATGAATTTTGCTGGGCATTTTACATTATTATGTAGAAAATAGGCCTTGCATGTTTTTATTTCATTAAATGATTTAATTTTGCTTACTTGTATGCTAATTAGAGGTGTTTAACAATAAAACAATATTTTTTTTCATTATTTCATTCTCACTTTTTAAAATCAGTGCGGTTATATTTTTAATTTATGCAGAATTTTGTTAGAGTCAAAGCAAGATTTGGGTTTGATACAATCCTGAACTAAGATGAGGTGGAGCTATTGACCTTTTATAAGTCTCCCTAGACAACTTTTAATATTTGGTAAACAAGATGAATAATTTTGAGAATTAATGAAAAGCTTTGGAATATCATAATTCCCCCTAAACCAGAGTTTTGGAACTAAGTACGTGTGGATCTCATACCAGAAGGTGACCTTTAATTTAAAACTTCCTGGTTTCATGCAATTTGAGCTCCTGAGAATTGCTGTCTACCAGCTGGTAGCAAAGCACCGTTACAGAGTTAAAAACAATCTAACTTCATTTATCACAGTTCCTAGGACTCATTTACACACTCTTTCATTTACTCTGTCCATCATCAAGTATTTCATTAATACTTATTTTGTTCCAAGCACTGGATATACAGTCCCTGTGTTGTCGTTTTGCCTAAAATCTATTGTGGAGAACAAACAATAAATACAAAAAAATAAAACAAAACAAATGCATAACATAAATATGGCAAGTTCAGAAAGCAGTTCTATGAACAAAATTAAAGGGGACAGAGAGTGATTTGGAGTCATATTTCTGCAAAGACAATGCAAAGGAGGTCGCTGCTTGTTCTCAGTAAAGTGCATTTTAGCATTTTATTGAATAGTCATTAAATAATTGCTAAGTTTGTAAAGGAATGTATGCATATAAAATATGTAAGGCAATTATTGTGTAAAGATATGAATATGCAGAAATGAGCAAGTTATGTTTGTTAGGATATTGTGAATTTTAGAGTCAGAAAGTGATTCAAATAACATTGAAATCTCTGCTTCTTTGGTAAAATAGGAAAAATAGCTAACTTCATAGTATTATGATGATCCTTTAATGGTTTTATGTATATAAAACAGTTAACAAAATAACTTGTATATGCTAGTACCTGCTTTTAAATAAAATTGCTTTTTCTTTATGGGGTTTACTATAATATAATATCTCACATGGTACAAATATTAAGTACTTTCCCAAAGGGAAAAAATGTAAAGAATATAAATTGAATATCCTGACTCCCTGTTTTTAATATCTTAAACATTATAAATAAATTAGTGAAAAGTTATTTCTAAAACTTTGTAAAAAGAATATTGGTGGGAATGATGGTTGGTTTTTGTTTATTCAGTTTTCCTATGTTTTCCCTCTGGGTTCCAAATTTTTGAGTAGCACACTTAAACAATGATACATTGCCTTATTCAATCCATGAGAAGAGGGCTGTATAGTTTTAAATTGGTCCCAATGGAAGTAATAATAGAGTCCTTGGGGAATGTGGTAACAAAAAACAGAACAGTTATTCTTTGGCCATAGCTATGATTCTAAGCAACCTGTTTGTGTCTAGCATGCTTAGTAAGAATATTAATATACACATGTATACATATACATGCACATATACATATACATATACATATATGTGCATATTGAAATATATATGTAAAAATGATTTTTAAATAATGATTAATAATGACATCTAGAAATAGTTTCAAAGTATAATTGAGTGCCTTCTCATTTATATCAGTGATTTCATTATAGACATAGAAAGGAATACTGGAAGTATGTGTGTGTCTATGTGTTGTATGTACACACACAAAAATGTGGATATAGGTAGTCAGGTAGATAAAGATATGCTGTAAGGATAGAAATACATAAGGCCATACATTTGCACATAAATCTAACATAAGCACACTGAACAACACTAATTTAGATTTACAAATATGCATTTGTGATTTTAGCAGACTATTAGTCAATATTCTGTTATTCTTCAGTGTGAGAGAAATATAGCCAAATGAGAACTTCAGTTTATGAGAAAGTCTCTCTGGTTGACATAACCTAAAATTAAAGTGATGAGTGTGAAGATATTTTGACAAAAGCTGGAAAAACAAAACCAAATATAACTATTCTGATAGTGTAGGCATCTATATTCATGTTGAGATTTGTGCTCCATATTTTAAAAATTCACAATGTGTAATCATGCTTTTCTATAGTAATAGCTTTTTCTTTCCTCTCCAAAGAAAGTAATGATTTTTAAAAATCAGAATGAAAAGAAACTTAAAAAACAAAAGCTTTCAGATTTAGTACTGCAACAATGCCTTGCTTTGCCAGATGTTTACTGGTTAAGGGTTAAAGCAATCAAATAAGCAATCCAGAAGACTGATGCCTCCCTATGGAAAAATGTCTTGTCTGTTTCTATGATCAAAGAGAGAAATACATATCACATGAACGATAATGAGAGTTAAGTATTGTAAAGAAATTGATATATTATTTATAAAGAAAAATAATTGACAATGAATTTGAAATAAGCACCTTTTCAATGGTAACATTACATGTGTTTATCACTGCTCAGGAAAAAGGGCAGGTATTAGAAACTGCCAGGCATAAAAACATATACTAGTGCTCACCAGAATCATGCAGAACTGTTGACCTTATTATGCAGAAATTGTGTCCATCAGACCTTGATATTTCTAATACCTACAGTGATTAAAAGAAAACATTTAATTTTTCAAAAAAACTGGGTGAGTCAGTCTGGCTGCGGCATCTGCCACTCCAATGATCACCAGGGTTGATTCAGCAGAACTGGGTGCTAGACCAGTGTCCCCATCCTCCCTCACTGCTCCATGTGCAGCACCTCTGAAGCTGTCATCTAGGTCAATGGTGAGGACCTTCTGGAGAGAGGAAAAAATAGTTCTACTGAAGATTTCAAGTGGAAAATTTGAAAATTGATGCAATTCTTTTAGGCCTAATTTTTTTATTTGTGAATTCAAGAAAATACTTGATTTTAATGCTCAAAACAAAGATATAGAAGCATAATTTTCCTCTTTTTAAAGAGCAAAAATTAAATTCTCATTAAAAATAAAAAAGTATTAATTTTATAGATGTAATTTACTTACAGGATATTTTTCCTTACATGATATTCTTCTACTATCCCCCCCTTTCTTGATTTAAATATTAGGAGGCTTTTGAAAATTTTATAATGTAGTCTTGATGGCTTTTAAATCTTAATTTTTTGCACTATAATATTACTGTTTTAGGTTCATTACATGGTGTGCAATTTTATCATGAGATGAAATACCAATAAAAATTTTAGTTAACACTTTAGGAACACCTTTTTGTCTAGTACCATTAATTTTTCTAGCATATTTGCTTGTTTCAACTAGCCAATTTAAATTTGCCTGAAAACTTGACTACTATTTTACTGTCAAATTTATTACTCTAACAACAATCTTATTTTACCCTGTAAATATTAGTGGAAAGGATTATTTGCCTTCTTGAGTAGGTCCTGAGCATTCTTGGTGGTAGGCTGGATTTAGATATCGTAAACCCACTTCCCCACACCATGGGTACAAGACAACTCAAACAATTCTTGTTGGAGTGAGAGGGCAGCTGCTGTCGGCCAAGGGTGGGGGTAAAGGGGAGAGATCAACCAAAGGACTTGTGTGCATGCATATGAGCCTAACCAGTGGTTAAGGACAACAGGGGGGTGGGGGCATGTGTGAGGAGGGGTGTCGGATGGGAATGGGAGGATAAGGACAGATATGTGATACCTTAATCAATAAAGAAATTTTAAAACAAAAATAAAAAATAAAAATATTTTTATACAGTCCAAGTGAGTCATTGCATCTATCTTTATAGTGCATACATGAGTTTAATTCAGCTGTTCAAATATAAAGGCAAGAGAATGAATAAAAATTATTAAGAATACAGCAAAAAATGAATTAAAAGAAAAATAGAAGAAATTATGTTTAAAATAACAGCATTATTATATTCCCATTATGATATTAATGTCAGGAGTAGTTGCCTTCATTATCCTTTATATATTCACTCTTTGCTATTTTTCATATCATAATCTCAACCCCTCATATTATAAGTTTCAATCAAAGTAACTAACTTGTCTTTAAGGAAAATAACCCACAACTTTAAGTTGCTTTTGGAGAACTATTTGTCACGCATAAACATTTTAGCAAAACCGCAAGGACCATGAACCCACATAATAAAACCCTCTATAGTCACACACTTCCTTTTTTACTTCCTGAAGTAGGCAAAAATGAATAATTGCAATATTATTATTTTTAACATAACCCAAATGCATAATTACAATATTAAACAGAATTAAGAAGCAAATGGCTGGGACAAATGTGCCTTGGTATCTCCCTCTCTCGCAGGATAATTTGAGTTTTTAAATGTTAAATTATAGCATCAAGAGAGCAAAAGTGGATGCTGTCAAACATCACACCAGGCTGGCCTAGAACAGGTGTATTATACTCTTCCACATGCTATTGATTAAAGCAAGTCACAAGGCCAGCCCAGATTCAAAAAGATGGTAAAGGATCCCAGTTCTTGAAGAAAGAAGTAGTAGTAGGATATAGTGATGGGAGAAATGTTGGTGAACATCTTTGGATGTTATTGCAAAAGATGATCAGAAAAAGATTAACAGAACAAATACTCAGTCACCTCTCACCTGATAGGTCCTTTTTTTTCCTCAACAGAAATCACCAAATGATCAGAAAAATAACATCTGACTCCCAAATACTGCTGCCACCAATGGTGAAGCCAAATTTAGACTAGAATAAAAAATAAACTTGTCCAAAAAAAATAAAAATACTGAATCTGAAGAAAATACAGAATGAGAGAGGCAGCAGAAGTAAAATTCTTTTGCTGTTTGTGATTTACTCTGGGAATCAAGAAAATACTCGCCTGGACTTAAACAGCCCATGAGATGTAATTATGGGGCTATACAGTTTAATTGGCTCTAGAAGATGAGTCCATACGGACATCTTACTGTTAAAGGATACTTTTTTTAAAGCTAAAAACTCTAACATAAATAAGTAGAGTGAACTTGTGTCAAAGACTTATTTAATTCATAAATAAGAAATCAATAAAATGACAAGACTGTGTTTAGCCTTATAGGTTTTTTATTATATAAATGAAGGCACTCTATTTAGAGAACTTATTTGCTGAAAATCACATGGGCAGTAAGTGTTAGACATGGGAATAAGATCTAGAACAAAGTCTCATTTCACTGCACTTTCCTCCACGTGAGATAATTCCATTATAAAACAATTTATTAAATAGTCCATATGGTATTTAGCTGAAATCATCAGCTCTGTAACTTCTAATCTTTGATCCTGGATGGGTTGTTAGAACTAGTACATCTTGAGGAACCAAGATGGTGGCATAGTTAAACAACTAAACTGCCGCGGCACACAACAATTTCAAAAATACAACTAAAAGACAAAACGTCTACCACCCAGAACCACGGGAAAGCTGGCTGAGTGGTAAATTTACAACTAAGAAGGAAAAAGAAAGGAGAACAAACGTGGAAAAGCTGAGGTATGGAGGCACGCGAATCAGGCTGGTGGCCGGCAACTGGGCGCGTGGCTTTTTTTCCAACCTGAAGGGAGATAAGCTCCCAATCACTCTGAAATCCAGTTTCTGGGGACACGTGGGGGACCCAGATACCTACGGGGAGAAGCTGGATTCTTGGCCATCGGGTCAGAAAGTGAGAGTGACTTTCTTGCAGAGGTGTGCCCAGCAATCAGTGTTTACTGTGCTGGAGCGTGTGACGCGAGGACTTGGAAATGCGGAAAGGCAGAGACGGCTGATGGCAGCCGTCGCTGTTTGCCACGCCCTAGCCTAGTGACACCCTGAGACCCTGCCCCGCCCTGAGGCCCTGCCCCGCACATTCTACAAACCCGCCCAGGATCCACACAGCGGCTTTTGCATATAAATGGCCTGTTCTGTGGAAGCTTAACCAAATAAACTACAGCTCCAGTCAGATTGCTCCAAAACCGCCAAACCCCAAGCAAAGAGGAGAAAACTAGTTCTTGCTGTAGCTCCTGCTGGGTGGCCTCAGACAGTAGCTGACCTGCACTCCATTGGAGATCCAGAATCTAGGGTATCTAGTGGTCGGTGTGAAACGACACCAGATTTCAACCACTCTCATAAGGGACACATTCAAGAGGCAGACTCAGTGAGTGCCAAAGCCCTACTGGAACAAGTCCCTGCCCCATAAATGTGTCTCCGGCACAGCAATTCTTCCATTATAGACACAGCGGGTCCTCACAGCCAATTGGCCTGGAGGTCAATTCCTCCCAGTGACACCAACAACAATCAAGACTTAACTACAACAAGGCTGTACACACAGTCCACAAAGGGGTGCACTAAGAGCGTCCACCTCAGGTAACTGGAAGGCTGACCCATTGAACCAATAGGACACCTAGTACACAAAGCTACCTACCAACTCAGGGAAGCAGCGAAAATGAGGAGCCAAGGAAACAGATCCCAAATGAAAGAAATGGAGGAGAACAAACAAATGGACATAGAGTTCAAAACCACAGTTATAAGGTTTTTCAAGAATTTCATGGAAAAGGCCGATAAATTTAATGAGACCCTCGAGGATATGAAAAAGGACCAACTAGAAATTAAACATACACTGACTGAAATAAAAAATATTATACAGAGACCCAACAGAAGACTAGAGGAACGCAAGAATCAAGTCAAAGATTTGGAATACAAAGAGGCAAAGGACACTCCTCCAGAGAAGCAAGAAGAGAAGAGAATTCAGAAAGTTGAAGATAGTGTAAGAAGCCTCTGGGACAACTTCAAGCGTACCAACATCAGAATTATGGGGGTGCCAGAAGAAGAGAGAGAGCAAGATGCTGAAAACCTATTTGAAGAAATAATGACCAAAAACTTCCCCCACCTTGTGAAAGAAATAGATTTACAAGTCCAGGAAGCACACAGAACCCCAAACAAAAGGAATCCAAAGAGGACCACACCAAGACACATCATAATTAAAATGCCAAGGGCAAAAGACAAAGAGAGAATCTTACAAGCAGCAAGAGAAAAACAATTAGTTACTTACAAGGGAGTACCCATACGACTATCAGCTGATTTCTCAACAGAAACTATGCAGGCCAGACAGGAGTGGCAAGAAATATTCAAAGTGATGAATAGCAAGAACCTACAACCAAGACTACTCTACCCAGAAAAGTTATCATTCAGAATTGAAGGGCAGATAAAGAGCTTCACAGATAAGAAAAAGCTAAAGGAATTCATCACCACCAAACCAGTATTATATGAAATGCTGAAAGGTATTCTTTAAAAAGAGGAAAAAGAAGAAAAAAGTAAAGATAAAAATTATGAACAACAAATACATTCTTATCAACAAGTGATTCTAAAAGTCAAGTGAATTAAAAATCTGAAGAACAGAATAAACTGGTGAACACAATAGAATCAGGGGCATAGAATGGGAGTGGATTGATAATTCTCAGGGGGAAAGGGGTGTCTGTGTGGGGGGTACGGGAAGAGACTGGACAAAATCATACACCTATGGATAAGGACAGCAGGGGGGAGGTAAGGGCAGAGGGAGGGTGGGAACTGGGTGGAGGGGAGATATGGGGGGGGGGGAAAAGGAGAAACAATTGTAATAATCTGAACAATAAAGATTTATTTAAAAAAAAGAAGAACTAGTACATCTTTCTTGTGTATCACGCTTATTAACCTAGCTTATGTTTTCACTAGTCTTTCTGTAAGATACATTATATTTTTTTCTTTGCATTAATTCTTGGATCAGCTAAAAGCATTAGATCTTACTGTATGTAAGCTACTATATTAAAGCTATGTGAAATTTTTGCTTATAGTAGAAAAACCTATACATGCATTTTTATTATTTTTACCACACTTGTGTATCAGTCAGATTTCTTGATTGCAAACAAAAAATAATCGACTCTAGCTAATCCAAGAAAACAAGAGATTTATTGAAAGACCATCTGACCATTCAAAGAATCCATGAGAAGCTGCAACAGGAGCAGGAGCAGCAGCCAAGATCAGGCCAGGGGAATACCCTGGTTGGAATGAGAATTGGCTGTTGTTGCTACCAGTGAATACTACGGTTCTGTATACTGCTGCTTGGGAGTTTATTACAATTTAAAATAAATATCCATTTGTTCTTATATGATTGCATAGTTTGTTTGCAATATTCACTATACTGAGTTGGAGCAACTATTGCCAGACTAGATCAGATGCCTGCTCCATAGGACCAAGGGATACATAAAACCCATTTCAACTTCCATACAGGGAGGCAGAAGTCTCAATAGATGCCCCTGTCCCCAATACAAAGTGGGAATGAATGCATTTCAGATAAAAAAATAAATGTCCATTTTCTGGAGAACTAACATTCATATATATTTAGTCTTTCACAAGTATATTTGAACATAACAACAATGAAAACAAGGCCCCTGTAAACAAAATGCAAACATCCTTTCTAAGGAGAACGAAAGGAATTCATTTCTGTATCGATCTCCAATTTCAGGGTATCAGCATCTCCTCTACTTCTGTTAAAATTACTTCTAAATATTATGCACTTCATGAACTAATTTGTAAATATATCCAGCATTGGACATTGTTTTTATATAATATTGACAGAAAAAAATATGAGTTAAAACAGAACTATCCATGATATAGCAAGATGAAAGATTGACAAAAGTTTGACAAAAGAGTTCTTGTTCTTGCTACTGGTCACAAAGCAATAGCTCTGATGCATAACTCCCCTTTTCAGTGTCCATTGCATGTACTCAAAATTTGTTTTGATATAGAAATGACCATTTCTGCATCTTTCAATATTTTTACAGTGATGATAACATTCAATTTCCCTGTGATTGTGGTATTGCTTTTAGTAGTATCTTATTAGTCAAGGTTCCTTTTCTGTTAAGACAAACCTAAGTTTCATTCTGAGGGAGGAGAGCCTTTATCTAACCTATTGTCACCTGTATAAGTTTACAGTAGCCTTCCACTATAACCTAGCACTCTCTATAGCAATATAAAATGTCCTCACCTAGATGCTTCTAAACATGTGTTTATTAGATAGAGTATCACACACTTTGCCGTTAAAATCACTATCTTTACCAGTGAGAGGACACTATTGATAATTACACTCAACAGCTAACTATAGTGATTATTCTGAGCAATCTAGGATGTATTTTAATTCAATAAATAAGTCATTACATTATCCTTTACTGGATCTCTGTATGATACATAAGACTCAAACTCTAAAGGCATCAGTTCACTGATTTACATCTTTTGTTCTAGAATATGAGAAATGTTTTGTTAGTATCTGAAGATTGTGGTGCTAGCATAGATATAAAAAACAGGGGCAAGAGTCATTCAGAAATATAGTCTCATACCTCTTTCTAAAATCTCCTTGTTACTAAATGTCAAGTCTTGTGTGAGAGAAGGTGGATTTTACTTTGTGCCTTTATTATCTGCTTGGATTCATTTTTGTCCCTACATAATTATTAAGGCCTGATAAGCAAGCCTGCCTTAGGCAAGGTGTACAATATACATCTTATTCAAAGGAGGCAGTTTAGGTCCTATGGCCAAATGGCGTCCCATTCTCCACTGGGCCATGTAGCAAGACAAAAGTTATTTCTCAAACATCAAGCTTTTAGAACTATCCTTTATTTCATCAGCCAATCCAGAGAAAAATGTGTTTTGATATAGAAATGACCATTTCTGCATCTTTCAATATTTTTACAGTGATGGTAATATTCAATTTCCCTATGATTGTGGTATTGCTTTTTTTTTCTTTTTTTTTAAATTTTATTGTTTAAGGTATTACAAATAGTAGTACATATGTCTCCTTTTTTTTTTTCCCACTGACCTCCTCCCGGTCACCCCTACTCCCCATCACTTGCCCTCGTCCCCCCACCCCCAGTGTCTTGCATCTGTTGGTTGTGCTTATCTGCATGCATACAAGTCCTTCAGTTGATCTCTTACCCCCACAACCCTCTCCTACCTTCCCGTTGTAGTTTGACAGTCTGTTCGATGCTTCTTTGCCTCTGTCTATTTTTGTTCAACAGTTTGTAATGTTCTTTATTATCCATAAATGAGTGAGATCATGTGGTATTGCTTTTAGCTTACTGTTTTTGTAGAGATAGAAAGTTATAAATGCCCCCATGTGACTTTTTGTCTCATAATTCATAAAATAATTATATATAATATTTATATATAATATATATATATATATATATATATATATATATATATATATATATATATATATATAATTATATATATACTGGGTGCCCACTAGGCGACAGGCATTGTTTTTGATACTGGGGGAGTGGGGGAGCAGCATAAAAAAAGACAAACAAATCCCCTCTTCTCATAGAACTTTCTAGGGAGGGTAACATTTATTAGACACACACATTCACAAAAAAAATTTTCAAACATCCCTCAGTAAAATAAATAAAAATAAAACAGTGTGATATAATAGTTAGGGTGCAGGGACAAAAGGTGAGCATCAGAAAAGGCCTCGTTAAGAGTGTGGCTTGTTCCCATAACTGCAACTTTGCATTTCTGCTGAAGACTGAGCAGAGCCTCTGTGTGGGAGACTTAGCCAGCTGTGCTGGGTCTGCTTGCTTTCTGGCTGCCAAAAGAACCTTGAAGTTTCCATAGTGGTAGGTAGGCCTCAAGTAAGGTCAGGGATTGGAGGAGACTCAGAAAATGAAAGGGAGGTAGACTCTTGCTTTGAAGAAAACAGTTCTAGAAATTTACCTCTTTGTACCTCATGTTGAACTTAGGTTAACAATTTGAAATAAAGATTAAATGAGGTAAAACACATTTAATACCTTGGCACAGTTCAAGGCAAATAATATTAGATAAATGTTGGCTCTAAATAATATTATAATAATAGACAATGATCTTGAGAAGTTATGTGCTCTACTACTAGTCATCAAAGATACATTTTAAACTTATTTTAGTCATGTTTATTTTATTCTTATATTTTCCGTTTGAATGGACATTATTCTTTCCAGATAGAACCTTATATTTTGTCTAGCATATAGTGTGTGCACAATAAAAAAACAAATACATAAATGAATAAAACAAATGATAATCCATTGAATGTCAGAAAATATCAGTGGCCTTCTACTTTCTCCTGTTTCACCATCAGCATTTTACCATTGATCCCAAGGGATCAGAGCAGTCCTTTTTAATTCTTTATCTTCTAACCATTTCCTATCTTTCTGTTTTCACCTCTTGTTTTACCTTTAGCTTTCCTGACATCATTATTAGATGTTGTATATTATTTTGAAATTCATCTTTTATATTGATTTCCTCCTCCTACACTTTGCACATGCCATTTTTTATACCTGAGCTTTGCGAAGAGCTCACAGTGTGGTCCTGCTCATTTCTTTAGATGACTCATACTTTGGCTCTCGTATGTATTTTGTGACAATACTATCAACATGATATTTGTGTGTGGTTTCCCATTTCTTATAGGTCATCTTCTATTTTCAAAGTCTCTGCCCATGGCTTATATTTATTTTTATGGATTTATTTAGACTTAAATTCTAAAATTCAAAGGGGCATTTGCCTGACAAAACTTAGTAATTCCCTTTCTTTGCAAGGAGAGCATAATTCTGGGTTGGGGAAATATTCTTTCATCTCACCATTGTAACATCTTACTACCTACCCTTGCCTCACATGTTTTTCAGAGTAATTAATTTTTAGTTGGAGGAGGGATGGAAACACTCCTATGAATCTAAAGCTTTTAATTCTCTACATTGAACTTCAAACTCACTATTCCATGCCAGGATCTTTCTGGTAGAGTTGAAAAGTGCATTTATTGTCTATCAGTACAATTTGCATAAAAATATTTTGGAACTTGACATATTTATAGCACACACTTACTGAATCGCCTCAACTGCCAAACACCACAGAATTCAGTACATGTGCATTCTGCTTAAGAAATTACAAGAGAATTAATGACATAAAAATAATAAGAAATAGAAATATTCAAAGGATGCAGAGCTGTATATTGCCTGCACACACTGTGCAGTAAAGCTGTTGGTTTTCATGTTGCATAAAATGACAAAATCTGTTTACAGTTTGCTTGCCTTGGCTCATGCTGTAGAGTGTAAAAAGTATATATTGTATGACTGAAAGGAAGAATTTGGAAATTAGGTAAGGTCTGTAGCACCTGTTCTGTAAAGAGAGGCTTCCCCATTGATGTTCAATGTGCTGAAATATTTTGAACCCCTTGGAGACTCATTGATGTTCCTGCAGTCTGAGGCATCAGCAGTAATCATGAGTGTCTCCTTTCATTTGTAAAGTGCTCTAGCCAGAAAATTAAGCTGCAAGATGAAGATCTTGCTTCAGTGATCCATACTCTTGACATATTCAGCCTTTCAACCTGGTGTATTTCAAACTTCTTTATTTGAATCTCTCCAGGGAAGCCAGTCAAAGAATAAAAATGGCTCATAAAATAGCAGACTGCTTTTTGGATTGAACAAACAGCATTCTGCAGTGATTTTCTTTACCCTTTGCTCATTGCCAGGACACTTCCAAATATAGGAAAGCCCTTTCTTCTCATTTTCAAAGCATCACACAGATGAACCCCAGCTTCTTCAAACAGCATGAAACCTCATATCATCATATCTGAATCTAGATGAGCATTGAACCAAAATGACACAAAATTCCTAGAGTCCCGGGTATTGGAAGTTTCTATTAAAAGGGCATAGGAAAAAAGAGAGAAAAAAAAAAGCCATTCCTTACACACTAAAACAAGTACCATAGTGCAGTAGTGACTTGAAACTACTGGTGTACTACATATAAATTACTTATTTAAGAAATAATTTTAAGGCCAATATTTTATATATATACTAGAGGCCTGATGCATGAAAATTCATACAAGAGTAGGCCTTCCTTCCCCCGGCACTGGCTTCCCTCCAGCACCCCCAGACCCCGGCTGCTTCCCACCTCCAGCCACCTGCAGGCACCGGGGACCCGGCTTGGCTTCCCTCCGGCCCTGACTTCATCAGCAAGGACATCTGGAATGACGTCCAGAAGATGTCCGGTCTAATTAGCATATAACCCTTTTATTATTATAGATATAAATTTTAACTATATGTTAGTGTTATATATAACATATATACATGTAAAATATTAAAAATAATAAAAATAAAAATTAAATGTATTATTATATGCTTTTATATGATAGGCTCAATTGTGTCATATCTGTACATATATAGAAGTCTATCTACTACTACACTATTGACAAAAAATGAATGATCAATTATCTTAGGTTATAAGCAATTAATATGGAAGCATTTCTGAATATATTCTCTACATCAAAACGATGCTAGGCCTTAGCAGGTTTGTCTCAGTGGATAGAGTGTTGGCCCTTGGACTGAAGGGATGAATTCCGGGCAAGGGCACATACCTGGGTTGTGGGTTTGATCCCTGGCCCATGTTGGGATGCATGCAGGAGGCAACCAATTGATGTGTCTTTCTCACATCGATGTTTTTCTCTCTGTGTCTCTCCCTCTCTCTTCTACTCTTTCTAAAAAAATCAATGGAAAAATATCCTCGGGTGAGGATTAATAAACAAACAAAAAAACTATGCTAGACACAGTGATTTGTATCAATACAAAGGGCTAAGTTGTTAAGCTGATTTGTGCAAAGTATGAATTTTACCCACATCAAGCTTTATAATGATTTTAAGGATACAGGATAGAACCAAGTAAGCGTGTAGCCTTTCTTTTATGCAAAAATGCAATCGCTTTCCACGTGTTTCTTTAAGAGTACCTTGGCATTTCTCTCAGTTCTAGGACATGGGAGCTATTGGGTTTCACAGGAAGACTTTCCAAGATGTAATGAGAAGCTGCCCCTAATTTATACCTTTGGCAACAAGCTCCATCAACATTCATCTTGGGTCTTCATGTTATGAGAGGCAAGCCTGAGAATCAAACTCAACACTTTCAGATTATAAAGCATAAAGAAGGAAGAGCTTAGGCTTTTGATAACATGTTTGAACTGTTTTATCAGCACTGAAACTGCTCTGGCTCTGAGCTCCTTTATCTGCTAGGTAATACTTATCTACATTATTTATGTCAGCTTTAATATGGTATTAAATTCTTTGCAGCTCAAAACACTCTAATGATATAGAAGCAAAGGCAGGGAACTTGGGAAAACAAAATAGATGAGAAATACAAATCTGAAAGAGATCAGTACCAAAATGATAAAATTATTATATGTAATTTATTATTTTTCTTTTTAATTAAATTTATTGAGGGAACATTGGTTAATAAGATTATATATGTTTCCAGTGTACAATTCTATGATACATCATCTGTTTACAGTATTGCATAATGTTCCCACAACCCAAAGTCAATTCTTCCATCACCATATATTTACCCCCTTTACTCTTTACTCTTTACTACCCCCACCCTCTTCCCTCTTCCCTCTGGTAACTACCATACTCCTGTCTGTATCTATGAGTTTTTGTTTGTTTTTCTTTTTATTCCCTTTTCTTTTTATTAAATTTACTAGAGGCCCGGTGCACAAAATTTGTGCACAAGGGGGGTGGTCCCTCAATCCGGCCTGCATCCTTTCCAATCTCCAATCTGGGACCCCTCGGGGGATGCCTAAACTGGCAGTTGGACATCCCCCTCACAATCCGGGACTGCTGGCTCCTAACTGCTCACCTGCCTGCCTGCCTGATTGCCCCTAACCACTCTGCCTGTTTGCCTGACCATCTCTATCCCCTCTGCCTGCCTGCCAGATTGCCCCTAACCACCTCTGCCTGCCTGATCGCCCCTAACCGCCTCTGCCTGCCTGCCTGATTGCCCCTAACCACCCTCCCCTTCTAGCCTGATCACCCCTAACCACCCTCCCCTGCTGGTCTGATCGCCTGAGGGGCTGCTGGATCATACACTTTATTCTTAATTTTGGAGGGAACCCCAAAGCTAGGAAAAGTAAAGGAAAAATGAATGAATGGGACTATAATTCATTATTAATCACATAGACTGCATGTCCCATGTCATCCATTCAACATCCACTTCACCCTCCTCTGGTTTTTCTTCCTATAATACAGAGGCTGCAAAGATAAAAACTACATTTTCCAAACTTATTTAGATTCAGGTTTTTAGATGTGACTTATTAGTAGATTTGGCTGATCACATGCACATACAAGACACTGAAAGACAGACATGAGATGGAGGCCATATAGCAGCTTCTTTTGCTATTTACGTGGCAAATGTGGATATTGAGGCATTTGCTGTTTCACACAATACATCAATAGCTGTGCTATAGCTCAGTAACTGGTTTTAGGAAAGCAGAGAGATGATACAAACATCCATTTTACTGGTCCTGGTTGCAAAAGATACAATGTGATTGTGGAGACAAGAGCAAAAACTCTAATTTCTTTTTTTCACCATAGTGGTGTCGTAAATGTTTCCAGGTGTGTGTGTTTGTGATTTCCTGATAGGGGATTATTTTTGTTGTTGTTAATCCTCACCTGAGGATATTTTTTCTATTTATTTATTTATTTATTTATTTATTTATTTATTTATTTATTTGAGAGAGAGAGAGAGAGAAACCTCTCACATTGATTGGTTGCCTCCTGCACATACCTTGACCAGGGCTGGGGGTTGAACTTGCAACCCAGGTACCTGCCTTTGACTGAGAATCTACTTGTGTGTGGGCTGGTGCTCTAACTACTGAGAAACCGGCCAGAGCCTTGATAGTGGACTTTGATTTTAGAAGTTCCTGGTTGTGACAATGTAAATGTGGTTTTAGGACTTAAAAGTTTATGGTCTTAAAAGAAAGTTCCTTAGCAGGCAGGTTCCAGGAGTGATTTGGTTAGTTGTTCCAGAAATTCAACTAGCATCTTCTTTAGCCATCTCACTGATTTCTTAAAACTTCAAATATCCTACAATAATATCCAATCAATATCTCTTAAAATTCTTAGACACGTTTTCTATTTCTTAAATAGATCCAGAGACATAGAAGCATGGAACAGACAGTCGCATCTCAGATGGAAGGCCTGGTGGATGGTGGGTGGGTGGGAAGAGATCAACCAAAGAACTTGTATGCGTATGTGCATAAGCCATGGACACAGACAATAAGGTGGTGAAGGCTTGGGGTTGCGGGGGGTGAGACTATAAGGAGTCAATAGGAAAAAAAGGGGACATATGTAATACTCTCAACAATCAAGATTATAATAAATAAATAAACTGCCTAGAGTGGAATTTTGTTCCACTTAACTCTAACAAATATCAAAACTATAATTAACATTATTTCACACATTTATGCATTAAATATGTTCCTGTGACTATGTCTTTTTTTTTTTCAAGTATCTAACAAGGTGCTAGGTGCATGCAATTCATAACTTTATATAGATATATAAATAGAAATAAATTTATATGCAATCTAATATATTTATGTAAATGGTTTTCATTTCAAAATATTCCTTTCTACTAGAATATAAAAATAGCAACAGAAAATACATTAAACATTTATTATTAAAGTTTTATGAGAATTATATGAAAGATAAACCGGCATTTAAAGTATCAAATGTAGCCTGGCTGGCTTGGTTCAATGGTTGAGTGTTGACCTATGAACCAGGAGGTCACAGTTTGATTCCTGGTCAGGGCACATGCCCAGGTTGCAGGCTGGACCCCCAGTGTGGGGCATGCAGGAGGCAGCTGACCAATGATTCTCTCTCATCATTGATGTTTCTATCTTTATCTCTCTCCCTCTCTTTTCCTCTTTGAAATCAATCAAAATATATTTTAAAAAATAAAGTATCAAGTGTATACACACATTCCTTTGAAGAAGGCAAACTGCTATACAGCATATGCATTGTTTAATGACGGCTTTACATAACGTCAAAACAACCTCTCACAGTGGATACACTTGTGAATATAAGCATGAGTACCCAAACTGGTCTTACTCTGTTTATTTAATTTTTATAAATATATTTTCCTATCAACTTTCTAACCACGAGCTTTCCTATGGAATGTTTCTGGTTTAGTTTAAAAGATATTTAACTTAGTGTAGACAATCACTGGAATGAAAGGAAGAACCCATAAAGACAAAATTTGAAATGCTATCCACAGGTAACTATGGCTTGAACATTACTTAATTTCTGCTTAACTCTGTCGGTCTATTAGCCATCAGGAAGCAAGGCTGTTCCTATACTTAGGCAGCTTAAGTAGCTTTCAACACAGTTTAACTTGATTGAAAGTGATTAAGTACTTTATCTTTGTTCGCTGAGTACACTGGTTAAAATCCCAAAACTATCATTTACTAACAAGTGACCCTGAATGATTTAATTAACTTCTATGAGGTTGAATTTCTGCACTTATTAATTCTATATCCATTATCCCATATCTGATCATATTTATTAATAGTACGATAAATCCTATAGGTGTTACATGCAGAACAATTTTTTTCTTCTAAAGCACTTAGCCTAGGGCTTGTCACATCAGGATAGATTTAATAAAGGCTAGTGTATTTTGGGGGGGAAGAGGGTTTGGTGGTTTTGTTGTTATTTTTTTTTTTTTTTTATTGAGGAACATTTTGGGGCCTTCATATTTGAAACATCTCTCTCACAGGCCTAAGAGTTGTTCCAATCAACAATTTTGGCATTAGTCTATAAAAGTTATCTAAAAAAGATATGTATTTAAATTTCATTTATAAAAAATGTAGTAACTAAGCTGCCTAAATACTGTACTTATGTCAAAGGATGCAATATCAACCTTTCAGAAAACCATAATATGATGCAAGCATACATATTTTAATGGAACAAAGAAAGGTGAGAACATATGATGATAACTATGGGGTAGTATAAGAGAGAAGGGATTTCAGAAAAGTGAAAAATGACAGGTCTCTGTAAAAGAATTTCACCTAATTCAAATTTTTTAATATAGACAATGATAGTAATAGAATATTTTATGTATAAACAAAGTTAACTGAAAAATATATCAAGAAAATATGATTTTTAAGTACTCAGAAATCTAGGGTTTAATGCATATTCCATGTACCTTTTTGCTAACAGTTGATGTCTTATTTGATATTTTAAATATAAATATAAAGAATTATTGACATGATAATTAATCAATTTACAAGTTGTTCTCCTTAGCCAATCATATGTATATTTATACAAGAAGGTTATAATGATTTCAATTAGTCTTCTAGTTGACTTTTTTGCATTCCTTTGGCAAGATAATTAATTTTCAATAAATTGCCAAGGAGCACTTGTTAAGGTATAATAGGTATTATAGAGGCACTGACTATATTAATTTCTTACGACGAGCTATTCATATATTATTCCAGCAAGGTTTTTAGACAGTTAATTAAAAATGTTTAACAAGGCAGCACATTGCAAAGTACTTAAGATAATCACCAAAGTGAGATACATTAACAAAAAACACAATAGAAAAAAGAAAACATACCTTGATCATGGCAACAAAACAAATATTCTTGTTACACCAGAAAAATACGCATTTAAAAAAAAAAGTCATCTTGTGTCTAATATGGTTGGCGCTATCAGTCACACTGGATTTCATCATAAATGGTGCACTGGTATTGCTGTAAATGTGTTGTGTTCTGATAATACAGTCTGTAACTGCCTCCACATGACAGAGATATGACTTAATTACTCTGCACCTCCATTTATACTTTATGTGTTCATAATTTTTACATATCAGTCTCAATATCACATGAATTTATTTATTGAAACAAAATATTTGTAATCTATCTGTCTTCTGGGACAATTGTCATTAATATCTTTGAAAGCTGGAAATATGTTCTGGAAAGAGAAATTACTATAAATAAATGCTTGTAGATATTTATACTGTTTAGATTGATTTAGAACATATTTATTATGGTTAATATCAAAAGTATGATTTATTTCTTCATTGAACGTTATAATTTAGAGTTAGAAAACATTTTGAAAATCTGTGCTTATATTTATTGAGTGAACAAAAAAATGAACATATACCTTCATTTTATAGAGGGTATATGTAGTGATTTTTTGTTTGTTTGTTTTTTTGTTGCATATTAATTATATCTTAATAAAGCTGGTAAAAATCAGATTAGTCTAAGATAAAAAACTAAACAAACAAAAAACACTAGTCTACAGGCATAGCTAGCACTGAAACAGAAGTTTTCTTATTTATTCCATTTATCTTTTCAATATAATTTGCAGTTTTAAATTAGATAGTCCACATACATAGCAAAAGATAATAAAGCATGTCCAAAATGTAATGTTAGAATCACTTTATAAAAAATTAGGGCAAGAACATTATTATCCCTTCATTGAAAATAATTTGATTAGCATCTAGATTCAGGTTTCTATCAGTTTAAGCAGATACTATTTTTCAATATAAGGGCTAGGATTATAAAACTTTTATTTGTTCATTTGATAATTGTGCAAAGACAGTGATTTCTGCCTAATGTTCATTAGTTGAACTTGCTGTTAAAATAGGTCAGACAGCAAATATCACAAATATAGAGGTCATGTTCCTTTTTGGAGATAGCCAATGTGGATATATCATAAAAATTAGTCCCCAAACACTGTGATATTATGGAGACACTAGAGGCCTGGTGCATAAATTCGTGCACAGGTGGGGTCCAGCCTGCCCTGATCAGGGTGTGTGTGGGGGGGCGATCAGAGGTGGGGCTGGCCAGGGGGAGGGGCTGCGGGTGGTTGGCTGGCCACTCCACCCCCTGATCAAACTCCCAGTCAAGGGGACGATATGGATATTAGCTTTTTATTATATAGTATTGAAGATAAGGAGATTTCTAAAACAAAAAAATAAACAACAAAGAAAACCCTACAAAATTATATTCTTTTTTTTTAATGATCTATATCTTTATTATTATATTTTTTAATTTCTTTATTGATTAAGGTATCACATATTTGTCCTCATCCCCCCATTCCCATCCCACACCCCTCCCCACACATGCCCCAACCCCTCTGTTGTCCCCAACCGCTGGTTAGGTGCATATGCTTGCACACAAGTCCTTTAGTTGATCTCTCCCCTTTACCCCCACCCTCCTCTACCCTCCCTCTGAGGCCCGACAGTCTGATCCGTGCCTCCTTGTTTCTGGATCTGTTCTTGTTCATCAGTCTATGTTGTTCATTATTTCCACTAGATGAGTGAGATCATGTGCTATTAGAAATATACTTATAAGAACTGAAAATGAGACAAGCAATAATGGTTATGGTGACAGGAAATGAATCAGTCTGTAGTGAGTTTCTTTCTGGGCCAACAGTTCTTTTGAGACCCAATTACAATGTCCAACAGTTCCTTATGTGTACATGTCAGCACTGACATTACAGTTCTGGATGGTGGACAGATGGTGGTAATGCAGGTCCGACTCTCTCTGGTTTGGTCCTGGGCAACCTGCAGTGATGCACAGCTGCTAACTGCTAGTATGGGAAGACCATGTCAGCGTCTTCCATCTCTGGACTGCTTCTCTTCTGTCTTCATGGCTGGAGTAGTCCTGTCAATTCCTCTCTGTTGCTGGAATCCACATGGTCTCGGAGTTGTTTTCTGAAAATATACAAACATATTCTCAACCAAAAGTTAATAAAGGAATATTTTCTATAAATTTGACTTGGGATCCTATTTCATTTTTTGCCCAAATGATTTTCCTCTGGCTTGTTTTGACACCTTGTGTGTTTTTCATGGGTGTCTTGCTTTTAGCCTTACAATTAATTTTCTAAAGTATTAGTTTTCTAGATGTAATTTACTTACAGGTTATTTTTCCTTACATGATATTCTTCTACTATACCCTCCTTTTTTTATTTAAATGTTAGGAGGCTTTTGAAAATTTTATAATGTAGTCTTGATGGCTTTTACATTTTAATTTTTTGCACTATAATATTACTGTTTTAGGTTCATTACATGGTGCACAACTTTATCATGAGATGAAGTACCAATAAAAATTTTAGTTAACACTTTAGGAACACCTTTTTGTCCAGTACAATTAATTTTTCTAGAATATTCGCTTGTTTCAACTAGCCAATTTAAATTTGCCTGAAAACTTGACTATTATTTTACTGTCAAATTTATTACTCTAACAACAATCTTATTTTACCCTGTAAATATTAGTGGAAGGGATTATTTGCCTTCTTGAGTAGGTCCTGAGCATTCCTGGTGGTAGGCTGGATTTAGATATCGTAAACCCACTTCCCCACACCATGGGTACAAGACAACTCAAACAATTCTTGTTGGAGTAAGAGGGCAGCTGCTGTCGGCCAAGTCTCTGTTGGTCACCTGGGTCCTTATCTGAGCTGGGCATGGGAAGCACGAAGCAGCCATGGGGGCAGGAGACCTCCCTCAGAAGGGGCTAGGGTTCAGGACCCTGCAATGTTGGGGGTGTGAGGGTCTGTGCCCCACCTCTGTTGATCCCCAAATTCTATCCTGATGGCCCCTCTGCGACTGTGCCTGTCTTAGGTTGTTCCTTCCTTGAGGAATCTTACCCATCTCTGGCTAACCAGCCATCCTCCGGGGCCAAGCAGGGTGACGTGAGGTTCAGTTTTGTCTCCCTGGTAGCCTATGCCCCCATGGCCTCCATGCCCAGCACTTGCCTTGGGATCCCCTCGCCTGCTGGCGGGGCCCCCGCACTGATCACATATCTTGTGGAACCCGGGTTTCTTCTCCAGGGAAGGCTCAGTTCGCCCCACTGGGTGAGAGACAGATTCATGGCACCAGTCATCACGAGACTTGAACCTTGACATGAACAGAGAGCTCATGCAACAGCTGTGAGCAATTGAATTGTGAGAAGAGGGTCTCTCTTGGCCTAAAGGGTAAGATGGACCAATATAGAATGCTCAGGTGCCTTCCCAGGAGGCCCTCTACACAATGAAAAGGATTAAATCCTTACATGTCCTTTTTAACTTGCTGCCAGACATTCAAAGAATTAGTAAGTTTGCTTGGGATAATTGTATATTATGTTGTTGTAATTCTAAAGTATCAAGAGATGTGTTAAGTTTGTCTCCAAGCACCAAACAGATGATTTTTTTTTTTTTGTCCCCAAGGGTGAGAGGAACTATTATAAGTACTGAGGGTGCTCCAAATCTGGGAAAAAATTTAATGACAGTGTAGAATAATATCATGTAAGGATATTCTTTGTTCTAGTCCATGGCAATTCCCTTTCAAACTGGCTGTTCATTTCTTTTTATATAGACAAGGTCTTAGTTACATTTTCTGCACCTCTACTGGGGGCAAGTAGTGATAGTAGTGACACCCTTTCTTTGGTGTCCACACAAGCCAGAAACCTCTCTTTAATTGTACACACAAAGGGGCATTGTTTTGATTTTTTGTCATACAAAAGGGAAGCTGGGTGGAGACCCCTGTGTATTTATACTTTCTTGCCCCACCCATGGGCCTCCTGGATGACCAAGGTGTTTGGTATTATTGGTAACTACATTAGTCAGGGGATCAGCCCACGTAAGGGATCTTACCCATGAAGGGTCAGGAGCATAAGACCAAAATACTTACCCTCTTGTCCCAGGTAAAATTACCGTACATCTGATGATTGCTAGCGTGGCTAGAAAGGCGTTCTCAGGCATTCTTGGGTTTCTGGTTACCTCACAATTTCTTCCCTGAGGTTTGACGTTCTGATTGATGTTTCTCTGTTTCTGGATCTATTTTTTCCCCATCAGTTTATGTTGTTCATTATATTCCACAAATGAGTGAGATCATGTGATATTTATCTTTCTCTGTCTGGCTTACAAAATTATATTCTTAATGTCTCATGATTCCAGCAATACTTTAGAGGATGATTAACAAAGTACTTGAGACCCATAGCATTTATTTAATTAATCCAGTTCTCACTCATGGAGGTAGTAATGGTGATAAAATGACAAAAAGCATAGTTCTTTTTCTGAGATTGTGGAATAGGGATAAGTAGATGAGCAATTTAAACACACTACTCCCAGAACTAAGAGGTCCCCCCAAATGTCACCAAACCACACACAGCTAAAATACCACTTGAAATATTTACAGCAATATTTCAAGGAAGTTACCTTTATAAAGGTCATACAGGCTAAGTGCCCTGATTTACCTGAGTTTGCAAGTGGTGAAGCCTTACTGCAATCCCACCTTTAACAAAAAGTGATTTACACTTGGTCTGACATGGTTCATGTGTTTGTATCCCATGTTCATCTTGTCATATATATTTGGTTTCACCTCACAATTCTAGTGTTATCAGTTCAGGAAGCCAGGTTAGAAATATTTTTATTTATAATTAAAATAATTAAATAGTATTTTCTGATTATGAATATTTTAAACATTTTCCTTTGTTACACATTGGTTATCATTTAATGTAGTTTATATGAATTAGGAGGTAATATTATGTGACATTAAAATAAAATTCTATGAAAATTCATCAAAACTACCAATCAAAATACTAAACTATCATCAAAATACTAAACACAGCTGAGGACTTTTTCCATGAAGCCTTTTCTTACTACTGTCCCCATTATTTTATGTCCCAAAAAAATAAATAAGTAAATAAATGGCTCTTAGTCATCCAGTAGACTTATATAAGTGCCCAACTGTGAAGTACTACATTGAATAGTTAATATGGACCACTCTTGACTCATCCTAGAGTGTATTATGATGTACCCAATAAAAATTATACAATCTCATATTATTATTCTTAAAACACACAGAAAAGTAGGACAAGAGGTTGAGACTAATAAAATAAATGAAGAAGACTTGTGCATCCAGGAATATGGAGTATACATACTTTTCCCTCTTCCTCCCACTAAGTATACCTAAAAGTCCTGAACATTGTATATAAAACAAATATTAGAAAACTCTTAAAGGTGTAGGGCAGAAGGCAGACTGGTAGGGACCTCAGGGTCCAAAGTATGACACAGTTATAAGTTCCTAGGTTTTCTTTTTGCCTTATATATCCAAGATAGGTGATGGAGAAGTTGGCAACCCAGAATTTCCAACAGGCACAATAAAAAATAAGACCTAACTAGTCAAAGATTTCTCTAGTCAAAAGGTCAAAAAAGGGGAAACCTAGGAAGACATAGAACTTTGAAAAAATACCCACTCTACTGCAACCAAACAAAACAGCAACATCTATAGCCCCACCCAATGGCAGCAAAATCTGAACAGGGAGTCAAGATTTCTAACTTCACCAAGATGCCTCAAACTGTGCTACAGTGGTGTTAGAGAAGGACAAGTGGGGAGCCAGAACTTTCATCCCTGTAGGTGGTAATGAGACCCCAGTTGTGGTGACAGTGAAGATAACAACATGAAAGCCTGGGCCTGCCCACCAGCAGTAATGGATGGGGATACTAGCCCAAGCTCCCATGAGGGCTTTTCTCTCCTTGCTGTGGTTGTATCAGAGTCCTAGTTGAGAGAACTTTCACCACCAGCCAGTAGGTGTCAGTAGAGGCCATAGGCAGCAGCAGTGAGGCAATCCAATTGCTCTCAACCAGGGCCAACTCAGTGGAAGCCTAGAGGTTGTGGGACTCTCACCCTGACCTGGGAGTATTTAAGAACCTTTCCTCTCGGGCTCATTAGAAGTCAAGTGAAAAATTTGGGCTTTTATCTGATCCTAGTCATGACCAAGGAGTGCTTCCCACCCCAGTGCAGAACAATGTCAGAGAAGCCAGCAGAAGCAGAAAGTTTAAATTAGATCTAAACTATTTTAACATTATGCCCCAAATTTTCAGGTTTCGATCAAAAGAAACTCATCATAACAAGAGCCAGGATGATCTTGTATTTAATTAAGAAAATCAGTAAAAAAAAAAAAAAAAGTAAATAAATGCCAACATGGAGATGACAGAGATGTTAGAATTATCTGACAAACAGTTTAAAGTAGACATCATAGAAATGACTCAAGGAGCAATTACAAAAATGTTTGTTGAAGTGAACATGATTATATAAAAAATTCCACTAAAATTGGTATTCCCCTAATATGTAAAAGAATGTGTGTGAAACTAATTAATTTAATCATTGTTTATAATGGGAAAAAATGTCACAAAAATACTAAAATCCCATTGCAAAAATCTTCGATAAAGGAGATTTAAGTGAATTATAAAACACTGATACTATGCAAAACTGAATCCTGCGAAAAAAGAATGGGGCAGTTCTATTTGAATTAATCGGAACTAATTTATCAGATAAATAAATATGATGCAGAAAACTATAGAATGCAAAGTACATATATTTCTCTAAAATCTGATCACTTAGATATAATTTTATAAAAATATAGAGATATTATTTTTAAAATACTTATGCAGAAATACCTAGTCAAACCTTTAATATTTCTAGATGGAGAAATAAGAAGCTGGTAGCAGTGACTGTAGGAGGGCAGGGCATAGAGGTGTGGGCAAAGCACAGGGAACAGTTTTAAATCCATGGCCTGTCTTCATGTTTTTTCAGCACTTTGCTAGAGTGTGACTTGTAGGAGCCACTGAACTGGTCACTCTGTACTGATGTGCACTGACCTACCTGTTCTTTTAGGATAATAGTTTCATCTGTTGCTGATGTTCACGGGTACTGCTTAGCCTCTAGCATCTTTAGCCTCACTTTTTATTTTTCTCAGGTCTCTTCCAGACCTATTCTTACTATTAGGCAAGCATCTCCATTTCTTTATCAGACTTTGCTAGTGTGCTTCCCAATATCATGTCGGACAAGGCACCATGCAAATACACTTCTTCTCCTATGCCCTAGGCAGCAGGACTCCCCAAAGACAGCTCCTGTTTTCTAGAGGTGAATCGCAAGTGTGGGAAAGTCAGGCTACCTGGATCTCAACTGTGTCTTCCTTTCTCTCTTCCTGAGGTATTATCTCCCTGCTATCAACAGCCCAGGTCTTGGAAAGGATTTTTTTTTTTTCTTACAGGCTGATATCATCCCTTACTCCAGAGAAACATAACTAACTAACTAACTTACTAACTAACTAACTACATACACACACACACACACACACACACACACACACACACACACACACACACATATATATATATATATATATATATATATATATATATATATAGAGAGAGAGAGAGAGAGAGAGAGAGAGAGAGAGAGAAAGAGAAAGAGATTTTACAGAACTGTCTCAAGCAATTGTGGAGATGTAATTCCAAATTCTATAGGTCAGGTGGGTCGCCTGGAAATCCAGGAAAGAGTTACAATCAGACTAATATACTAATTCTTCCATATGTGATGAATTTTTTTTTTTTGGTGGGAAACCTAAATTTTATCCCAGATATACATTCAGCAAGTGATAGAATTTACAAAACCCTTTTATTGCTTAAAAAAAGAATAGGTTTTTAATAATCTCAGTATGAAATTAGCAAATCTATGGGAAGCCACAAGGAAATATTTTTTAGAGAGAATAAAAACTAAAACATCTTCATATTTTCAAAATATTATTCCTTTTATAAGCATAAGACATGTAAAATGAATAACAACCAAAAGATTTTGAGATTTTTTTGGTCTTCTCTTAATTTCACAGTTTTCTTATTTTTTAAAAAAAATTTTGATGGAAACATATGGTTGATTTTATAAAGAAAAATTGGTATAAAATTAAAATATGCATTTCTGACACAAAGAACATGAGATGCATTTGAAAATATAATTGAACATTTAGTTGAAAAATTTAAACAAAAACGTATTTAGCCCTAGCTGGTTTGGCTCAGTGGATAGAGTGTCAGCCTGGGGACTGAAGGGTCACAGGTTCGATTCTGGTCAAGGGCACATGCCCAAGTTGTGGGCTCAATCCCAGTAGGGGGAGTGCAAGTGATTCTCATCATTGATGTTTGTCTCTTTCTCCCTCTCCCTTCCTCTCTGAAATCAATATATATATTTCTTTAAAAAGAGTTTAGGGGGGCAATGAGGGGATAAGGACACATATGTAATACCTTAATCAATAAAGAAAAAAGAGTATTTAGTCTATAGGTTGCTTTCTTTGGAGTCTTACAAAGTTACATGCACATGGGATCTCTGAACTTGATTTTGTGATTGATGAGTTAATTCCTGATTGTACCTTTTTTGAGTAAAAGGAACAATACGTTCACGATATAAAATCTCATTAATGCTTCTGGCCGCTTTCCTACACTTCCACTTGTCTCTTTTAATGAAATGGAAATTTTCTGTTTGGAGTTTTAAAATGAACAAGGATACTTTATAAAATAAGAACTTGGCTAAGCTTTCAATGTTGTTGAATTAAAGGTTTTGTTTTTGGTTTTTGTTCTTCCAATAGAGACCAAAGAGCAGGAGATATCTGTTAGACATTGAAACTGAGAGATGGCAGAGACATTTATCTTGTGATCCTTATAGCAGAACTGTCTAAGAACTGATAGCCCAAGGTCAAGTTTTAGTCTTCTCTGGAAAGTAAACAATGAATCTTTTTGAAGCATTTTGACAGGAAAACAATTGTTTCCAGCTGAAAGGACATAAATGTAAGATGTGTACATTATAGAGCACATGTCAAAATTCAAAAACGATAGTGGCTTTTGCCTCTAACCTAAGTAGCCCTGCACTGATGGTTCAGGGCATTTTAACTGAAGTAGAATACAAAGTGCACCATTCTCCTCCTTTACTCTTGCAGGAAGTCTTGTGGCCATAAGAAGCCTTTTTGCTCAGTCTGTTCTGAAGAAAGAAGCACTCTCCTAAAGATTTATCAAGACACAAATAATTATGTAAAATTTAAATTTACAACTTCATATTTCCCACAAAATGCAAACTACCTTTTCCCACTGGTTTAGTGACTAAACCATTGACTTTTTTTTTTTAATGTTTCTTTCAGAGAGAAGGATGGAGAGGGAGAGAGAGATAGAAACATCAATGATGACAGAGAACCATTGATCAGCTGCCTCCTGCACGCCCCCTACTGGGGCTGGAGCCTGAAACCCAGGCATGTGCCCTGACCAGGAATCAAATAGTGACCTCCTGGTTCATAGGTCAACACTCAACCACTGAGCCACACCGGCCTGGCTAAACCATTGACTTTTAAAAACATCACAGAATATTTACTACCCAGAACCTAATACAATTCTTTATCCAGGGTAGATCCTCCATAAACACTCATTGATATTTAACTGCTTTATTTAACAATAATTATACTACCCTGCCTATAAGTTTCAAAAAGGACATTAAATTTGTGCGATCAAATATAAACTAGGAAAAGTACAATATATGTGATATATTTTGTGTGGTGTTTATTAATTCTAGTATGTAGAACTTGAGAACAAAATACAGAAAGGTTCTAATAGATGCTTTTCGTAGCACAGGAGAAGAAAGTGCAAAGTGAAGAGAAGCACTAATCAGAGAAATAGGGAAGTAATTAAGAGCCATCACTAAATACACAGATAAAAACAAAAGTTAAAGGAGATCAACAAAACTGAGGACACAATTTTTCTTGGCCCCAAAACTTATCATTTCTTTTTTCTTTTTTACTGTAGCAAATGTCCCTTCTAGCAAGATCTCCTTAAAAACATTGGCTTAAGTTCCTATGAATTGAATAATTCTACAGAATACAAATGGCCCAAATGTCCATTTTTTCATTAAATTGTATATTTTGTGGCACAAGTAAATGTCATCTAAATTATTTGCAAATATTCACAAAATTAACATGGTAAAATACATTTATTTTGGATGGCTAAGGCATTCAAGTTTATAAAAATTTACTTTTTAAATTAGTCACATGTACATAAAAGGTGGCCTTATATTTATAGATTTGATAGTCTTTCTATGAATAAGCACATTAATTTGTGCATTTCAATGAAAGCTTGTAAACTTAGTTCAATGAATATTTCATGAATATTAACTAACTATTCATGAGAATTTCACATGGTTATCAACTTCTTGAGAATTATGTATTGGAAATATTTTAGAATAGATATAGTAATACTGCAATTATTTGGATAAAGTCTTCATTCTAATTATACTATATTAGTTTACCTAAAATATTAATTTCTTCCAAAAACTGTTTTAAAATTTTAGTTAGAGTAAAAGCACTCAGTATGAAAACCTGCTAGTCTTATTATGTATTCCATAATAATTGACAGGCCCATAAAATCCAAAATTTTTGATATTTTTCTCTTCCTGCATATTTATAAGGCAATACCCTGATGCTATAAGTTTGGACTGCCTTGCCATTTCTTTTATTGTCATCTTACTTCCTTATTTTTTTTTTTATCTGTATCTGTTCCCTTCAACTACATCCTCACCTCCCGCCTTAAACAAAGCAGGCTAGACTAACTGTTGGCTCTCAGATGGAGATGGGAAGCTCTGAGAAATATATTATACCATTAAGGTGGAAATACAGTAGTCCCCCTTATCTGCAGTTTCACTCTCCTCAGTTTCAGTTATGTGCGGTCAACTGCAGTCTGAAAATATTAAATAGAAAATTTCAGAAATAAACAGTTCCTAAATTTTAAATTGCATGCCATTCTGAGTAACATGATACAATCTTGTGCAGCCCTGCTCTGTTCAGCCGGACAGGAACCGTCCTTGTGTACAATGTATCCAGACTGTATACACTACCCGCTCGATAGTCACTCAGTAGTCATCTGGGTTATCAGATCAACTGTCATGGTTTCACATTGCTCATGTTCAAGTAACCTTTATTTTAATTACTAATAACCCCAAAGCACAAGATAATGATGCTGGCAATTCAGATATGCCAAAGAGGAGCTGTAAAGTATTTCCTTTAAGTGAAAAGGTGAAAGTCCTTGACTTAATGAGGAAAGAAAAAAACATATGCTCTGGTTGCTAAGATCTAAGGTAAGAACAAATCTTCTACCCATGAAATTGCCTACTTTCTAAATTCAACTGTATCAGAGGTATGTATATAAAGGAGAAAAATACTTAATATATATGTACATATGTTAGCATATCCATGGTATCATGCATCTACTGGGGTCTTGGAACATATCCCTCAAGATAAAGGGGACTACTATATAGCAGAATGTATATATTTTTAATATTAGAAAGTTGAAAGGGGCACATTAAGTCATTGAGCAGTCTTTTTCAAAGCATCACTGAATATGATTCCTGTGTCAGATGCTTAGGATAAAAGTATTAACAGGGAACAGATCTGATCCTCGAGGAAGTCACAGTGAAAAAATAAATAAAAAGAACAAACATTAACTGAATCATTGCATTATAATACTGGAAGTATATAACAGATATGTCTACAAGGTACTGTGAGAGTACACAAGGGGAAATGAGCCATGTGAAGTTTTAAGACAAGTAATAAAATACTTGATTACATGGATCATAACAATTTCTAAAAAATATATTACCAATATACATTATATATTTTGCTCATATATATGTGTATCTATATTATCAGTGACACATTTAAAGATCAGCATTGTTTCTTTTTTATCCCAACATTTTTGTAGGTGATAGATATTTTGGGCTTTAAGTCAAATATACTAATACTTTGTAATTAATTGTTATTTTATTATAAATCTTCAGATGAATGATTATTAGATAAATCTACTGAAAAATAACTATTTGCCATCCAAAGGCAAACATAATTGTTTAAGGGAATATACATGATTGTGAAAGACCTTGGCTTTTATTTATTATTTTTAAAAATTAAATTTACTGATGTGACATTGGTTAATAAAATTATATAGGTTTCAGGTATACAATTCTATAATACATCAACGGTATATTATATTGTGTGTTCATCACCCCAAGTCAAGTTTTCTTTTATCACCTTTGTTGTTCTTTTACTCTCTTCTACTTTTCCCCACTCCCCTTCCCCTCTGGTGGTAATCACCAAGTAGTTTTCTGTGTCTATGAGTTTTTATTTGTTTGTTTGTTTGTTTTTTGTTTGTTTGTTTTTTGATTAATCCTTTCACCTTTTCACCCAGCCCTGCAACCCCCTCCCCTCTGACAGTTGTCAGTCTGTTCTCTGTATCTATGAGTCTATTTCTATTTTGTTTGTTAGTTTCTTTGGTCATTAGATTCCACATATGAGTGAAATCATATGGTACTTGTCTTTCTCTGACTGGCTTATTCCACTTAGCATAATGCTCTCCAGGTCCATCCATGCTGTTGAATTTTTTAATTCATCAATATATTTCCCCTATAGCCATTTTACTGACCATATAGTGTGATTGTGTTTTAAGAATAGGTTGTTGAAGATATATGAAAGAAGAGTTGGGAAAAAGTACAATTTTGTCCATTGGGTTTTTACTTTAAAACAATGACAACTATATTGAGGTATAATTGATATTCAAAACTGTACATATTTAATATATACAATTTGATGATGTCAGAAATATGCATATACCTGTGTTACTATTACTACTATCAAGGTATTAGCCATATCCATTATTCCAAAAGTATCCTTGTGGGGTTTTTGCTTGTTTTTTTTTTTTTGTTTGTTTTTTTGTGGTAGGTCTACTTAATATGACATTTACCCTCTTAACAATACAATATTGTTAACTATAGGTATGCTATATGAAAATTTCTAGAACTAATTCATTTTGCAAAACTGAATTATATCAATTGAATGGCAACTTCCCATTTCACCTTACTCCAGCTCCTGACAACCACCGTTCTGTTCTCTATTCTATGAGTTTAACACTTTTGGGTACCTCACCAAAGTGGACTCATGTAGAATTTGTCCTTCTGTGATTGCCTTATTTTGCTTAGCTTAATGTCATCCAGGTTCTTCCATGTTGTCACATATACCAGGATTTCCTTCTTTTTACAGTCTGAATAATATTCCACTGTAAGTATATGTTATATTTTGGACAATAAACAATGGGGTTGTTTCCATATTTGGCCAATGCACTTACCCCTTTGAGAGCCTGTTTTCAATTCTCTTGGATATATATCCAGAAGTGGAATTAATGGATCATATTGGTAGATATAAATATTAGTCATTAGTGTATTGCATTATTTTATTACTAGAGGCCCGGTACATGAATTCGTGCATGGGTGGGGTCCAGCTGGCCCACCCTTATAAGGGCTGATGGGGCCAGGCCAGTAATGGTGAGGGGATGCAAGAGGTTGGCCATCCCTGTCCCCAATTAGGGTGGGGGAGCCAATCATGGGTGGGGCCAGCCAGGGAGAGAGGCCACAAGAGGTTGCAGGTTGCTGATCAAGACCCAGATTGGGCCAGTTGGCCACAGCAGTGTGTTTCATAGCAACTGGTGGTTCAGGTTGTTCCAGTCATTCAGTTATCCTGGTCGTTCCATTGTTCTGTTGTTCTGGCCGCTGGGCTTTTATATATATAGACTAGAGGCTTGGTGAATGAAATTCGTGCACTGGGCGGGGGGGGGGGGGTGTCCCTCAGCCTAGCCTGCATCTTCTCAAATCTGGGTCCCCTCAGGGGATGTCCGACTGCCGGTTTAGGCCTGATCCCTGTGGTCCGACATCCCTCTCACAATCTGGGACTGCTGGCTCCTAACCACTCGCCTGCCTGCCAGTCTGATTGCCCCCTAACTGCTCCCCTGCCAGCCTAATTGATGCCTAACTGCTCCCCTGCCAGTCCAATCTCCCCAACTGCCCTCCCCGGCTGGCCCAATCACCCCCAACTGCCCTCCCCTGCCAGCTATCTTGTGGTGGCTATCTTGTGGTGGCCATCTTGTGATGAAGTGGGGGTGGCCATCTTGTGATGACATGGGGCGGCCATCTTGTGATGATATGGGGGTGTCCATCTTGTGGTGGCCATCTTGTGACAATGTGGGGTGGCCATCTTGTGATGATGTGAGGGCACGAGGGCCACCTAGGCTTTTATTAGTATAGATACTGACCATTAAAAACAAGATTTCAAAATTTCCTCCTGATTTTCATAATTCTGAGCAAAAATAAATAAATAAATAAATAAATAAATAAATAAATAAGTGCCTTAAGCCTTAGATTCCTCTATTTATTGGCAAACATTTGCTTTGGCACTATAAAAACATGCCTAATGAGTAAAAGATTTTTATGACTCACTGTATAAACTATATCGTATTCATTATCTTTAACTGCATAACAAACCACTGCAAAATCCAATTTCTTAAACAACCACCATTTGTCATTTCCCATGAATATCTTTTGACTGGATAATTCTGCTGATGTAAGCCAGGCTCCACCGAGCTTAGTGAGATTTGTCCAGACATCTATGGTCAGTATAGGTCGTGTAGGGCTAGTTGATGTAGGATGGTCTCATTCTTGTGCCTGGCAATTGGAGCTATATATTAGCTGGGGTTATAGTGCTTATATGATCATTATTTTTCATCAAGGGACAGGCTATCTGAGGCTTTTTTTTTCTACAACTAGGATGGAATATTTCAATAGCACCAAGAATTGGCAAATCTAGTGCAGAAGCAATTGTCAAGTTTCTGCTTGTGTTATATTTGCCACTTTTCCATTAACCAAAGCAATTTGTATGGCTAATGTCAGAGACAGTATCAGAGGCAGCTGAAGGCATAGATATAGGGAGAACTGAATAAATTGTAACAATCTATGAGAGATTTTATGTTTTAAATAGTATTTATTTCTCCAACAAAAACACATGATATGAAAGACATTTTTGCAAAGACTAGACTGGTATGCAAATGGGGGCTGCATGAGGAGTTGGCATCAACTACAGAGAGAGTGAAATTAATAAAAAATGAAGCCAACATTACTGGGTATTGTCCAGGACTGGAATACAAACTGATGTTTTCCTTCAAAAATTATTTTCTTCTCCATGTTGGTCCCAGTGTAAACATTTATAAGCTATTAAGTGCCTGAGTGATTTGAAATACAAACTGATCCAAGTTATCAGTGCCAACAGGCTAAGAAATAATAGCTAGTTGACCAAATATGTTATATAGATAAAAATAAATGTTTTTTTTAAACTCTTGAAACAAATTTTGAGAATTAATTTCACAGTGAAATAGGGCATCCATCCAGATAACAGTTAGAAAATGATGTCATAAGTCATTACTTTTTTATGTGAGGAAAGGTTTACTCTAATCCAACATCGTTTTTTAGTAAACAGTGAAACTTTAGAATGGTAGACCACAGACTAAACATTACAATCATTCATTTTGTTTAATTATTTATATTTTTTCAATTTATGTTATTCAATATTTTTATGCATCATTTGCATAATTGTATTTTTAATGCTCACTTAGCATAATTGCAAGAAATAGTTAATGAATATTTTATAACATTTTAAAACTGAAAAATGCTATATGCCTTTTATTCCATTTCAATTAGATAAGTGCATTCTTTACTTATAACTTTATTTTTTATTGTTGACATTGTTAAATATGTTCCCATCCCCCCTTCCCCTTTGCCAACCTCCACCAAGCCCCCACCCCCTTCCTTCTGGCAATCACCACACTGTTGTCTGTGTCCATAGGTTATGCATATCTATTCTTTGGATAATCTCTTCACCTTTTTTTTCATCCAGTCTCTGCCACCTTTCAGTCTGTTTCATATATCCATGACTCTGGTTTTATTTTGTTAATCAATTTATTTTGTTCATTAGATTCCACATATAAATGAGACCACATGGTATTTGTCTTTCTCTGACTGTTTTCTTTCACTTAACAAAATAATCACCAAGTCCATCCATGTTGTGCTATAAGGTAAGATTTCCTTATTTTTATGGCTGCATAATATTACATTGTGTAAATGTACCACAGCTTTTTAATCCACTCATCTACTGATGGGCACTTTGTCTATTACCAGATCTTGGCTATTGTAAATAATCCTGCTATGAACATAGCGGTGCATATATTTTTTGTGATTGGTGTTGCAGGATTCTTAGGATATATTTCAAGAAGTGGAATCACTGGGTCAAAAGGCAGTTCCATTTTTAATTTCTTGAGAAAACTCCATACTGTTCTCCACAGTGGCTGCACCAGTCTGCATTCCCACTAGCAGTGCACTAGCTTCCCTTTTCTCCACATCCTGGCCAGCATTTGTTGTTTGATGATTTATTGATGATAGCAATTCTGGCAGGTGTGAGGTGATACCTCATTGTGGAATAAATTTGCCTCTCTCTGATGATTAGTGACATTGAGTAATTTTTCATATGTCTATTGGACTTCTGTAGTCCTATTTGGAGAAGTGTATATGCAGGTTATTTGCCCATTTGTAAAAAATTCTTTATTGTTGAAAGTATTACATATGTCCTCTTTCCCTCCTTGTCCTCTTCCAACCTGCCCCCACCCCCCAGTCCTAGCCTTCACCCCGCCATTGTCTGTGTCTATTGGTTATGCATACAAGTTCTTTGGTTGATCTCTTATCGCCACCCCACCACCACCACCTCCGCCGCCTCCCTTCCCCTGCCTTCTTTCTGAAGTTTGATGATCTCTTCAATGATTCTGTGTCTCTGTATCCATTTTTGTTCATCAATTTACAGTAGGTCCTCGGGTTACATGGGAGATCCATTCCTATGGTGACGTAACGCGATTTTCGCCGTAAGTCGGAACCCACCTACATAAGCACCTACGTCATTCACACGGAGCACATACACAGCAGTAATGAAGTGAAACAGTAAAAAAAATTTAAAAGAAGGATAACAATTCCTGACCTTTACTTATGGGAAATAAATAATAAAAACCATAAAGCACATATGCACATACGTCGAAATGACAGAACTTTTTTTTTGTAATAAATAAATGGGAGATGGCGACGTAACCACGAAACGATGTACGTCGAGTCTGACATAACCTGAAGACTGCCTGTTTATTGTTTATTATATTCCACAAATAAATGAGATCATGTGATACTTACCTTTCTCCAACTGGCTTATTTTGCTTAGCATAATGTTCTCCAGGTCCATCCATGCTGTTGCAAATGGTAAGAGTTCTTTCTTTTTTACAGCAGCATAGTATTCCATTGTGTAGATGTACCACAGTTTTTTAATCCACTCATCTGCTGATGGACACTTAAACTGTTTTCAAATCTTAGCAATTGTAAATTGTGCTGCTATGAACATAGGAATGCATATGTTCTTTCTGATTGGTATTTCTGATTTTTTGGGGGTATATTCCTAGGAGTGGGAATGCTGGGTCAAATGGGAGTTCCATTTTAAATTTTTTGAGGAAACTCCATACACAGTGGCTGCACCAGTCTGCATTCCCACCAGCAGTGTACGAGGGTTCCCTTTTCTCCACATCCTCGCCACTTGTTGTTTGTTGATTTGTTGATGATAGCAATTCTGACAGGTGTGAGATGGTACCTCATTGTCATTTTGATTTGCATCTCTCGGATGATTAGTGATTTTGAGCATTTTTTCATATGTCTCTTGGCTTTCTGTATGTCCACTTTCAAAAAGTGTCTATTTAGGTTCTTTGCCCATTTTTAAATTGGACTGTTTGTCTTTCTGGTGTGAAATTGTATAAGTTCTTTATATATTTTGGAAATTAACCTCTTATCATATGTATCATTGGTAAATATGTTCTCCCAGACAGTGGTTTCCCTTTTCATTTTGCTGATGGTTCCTTTGGCTGTGCAGAAGCTTTTTAGTTTGATGTAGTCCCATTTGTTAATTTTTTCCTTTGTTTACTTTGCTCCATAAGATATATCAGTAAAAATATTGCTATCAGAGATGTCTGAGATTTTTCTGCCTATGTTTTCCTCTAGGATTTTTATGGTTTCATGACTTACATTTAAGTCTTTCGTCCATTTTGAGTTTATTCTTATATATGCTGTAAGTTGGAGATATAGTTTCATTTTTTTGCATGACCTGTCCAATTTTCCCAACACCAACATTGAATAGACTGTCTTTTCTTCACTGTATGCTCTTGCATCCTTTGTCAAATATTAATTGACCATAAAGACATAGGTTGATTTCTGGACTCTCTGTTCCATTTAATTGATGTATATGCCGGTTCTTATTTCAGTACCAGGCTGTTTTGATTACAATGGCCTTGTAGTATAGTTTGATATCAGGTACTGTGATCCCTCCAACTTTTTTTTTTTTTTTCAAGACAGCTTAGGTTATTTGGGGTTTGTTTGTTTGTTTGTTTTTGGTTCCATATAGATTTTTGGAATAGAACTGTGAAATATGCCATGATATTTTAATAGGCATTATTTTGAGTCTATAGATTGCTTTGAGTTGTATGGATATTTTAATGATGTTAATTCTTCCAATCCTTAATGTGGTATATGATTCCACTTATTTGTATCTTCCTCAATTTCTTTCTTCAATGTCCTTTAGTTTTCCAAGTACAGGTCTTTTACCTCTTTGGTAAAATTTATTCCTAGGTACCTTCTTTTGTTGTTGTTGTTGCAATAGTAAATGAAATTGTTTTCTTAGTTTCTCTTTCTGATAGTTGGTATATAAAAATGCACCAATTTCTGAATATTAATTTTGTATCCTACTACATTGCCGAATTCCATCCATTTTCAAGGCAATATTACAATATAAACTATTTCAGTAGAAAAAAGACAATTCAGTTTTATAGAATTTTTTCACCTATTGCTTTGGTAAGGAATATGCAAAGCCAATCTAACACAAAATGCCTATTAGTAAGGCACAGCATTTTTTTCCAAGTTACAGTAGGATTTCCAGAAAATCCTACTTTGAAACTGAATAACAATAATAGAGTTTGGATGATCAAGTCCTATTCTATAATCAACTGATTACAAACAAATTAATAAGCAACCACTTGAAAATTTGTTTTTATGACATACCACTAACTAAAATTATTGATGCACTACCTACTTCAGAGAATACTGGTACATTTAACTATCTATTTTGAAGTGTATAATTGTCTTTAAATATATACCACCGACTATTGTGAGACTGTCTACATTTTGTACTTTTACCCAAGAATAAATATTGATGACATTTTCTAGGAGAACCTCAAAAGTCATTTGAGATAAATTTTTGTATGAAAATAATGACAACTTTAACTAAAACGTTGTCTTATGTTGTGTGTGAGTTTTATTTCTTTTTTACTGAATTTATTGGGGTGAGAAAGGATCACAATATCATACAGGTTTCAAGTGTGCAACTCCAGGAAATATCAGCAGCACACTGCATAAAACAGGTGTTCCTGCTTGTGGTGAAACACCTAGGCTTTTAGTCTCTGGAGTGAGTTTAACAGGAGGGAAGAAGGCTTATACATTGTCAGCATTTTCAACAACAGTGCTGTCTGTATAACCATGTGATCCTAGACTATGTAGGAATTTGTTTTAAAATTGGGGAAGCGTAGTGGGTTCATGGTCAAGATGGTGATGTAGGAAGATCCTGAACTCATCTCTTCCCATGGACACATCGAATCAACCACTGTAACCAAATCCTCTGGAGGGAAAAGCAGCAACAACAACAACAACAAAACACTAAAAACTGATGGAGCAACCCATCACATCAGGCAAAGAGAGGGAAACCCACGAAGAGAGTAGGAAAGGCTGAGACACAATCTCGCCATAAACCCCACTCCCAGCACGGTGGCCCACATTTGGGGAGGAACTCAAGTCCTGAACAGGTTTGCACTCACTTGCATATGAGAGAATTGGGAATATGCAGAGCACTAATCCAAATAAAAATAAAGTAAGCAATTAAAAAAAAAATCCTACCATTACTTTCAAGAAAAAATGTTAAAATTTCAGAGCACTAAAGTACAGCCAGTCTGAATTGCTTTATTCCCAAATATAATTTGTCTAAAGCTTTATGGTTCTGTTTGATCTGAGTAAAATAATGTTTTAACCCACTACTGACAGCCCTTTGTTTTTTCTGGATTTTATAAAACCAAAGCTAAAAATGATCTTGTGAGTTTGAGCAGGAAAAACATAAAACAACATTAAATCATATTTTTTGTGGTGTACAACTCAGTTTATTCAGGGTTAAAAATAATTTTAAAATACAAGTGATGACAATAGCTTTTTACAGAGTGACAGGAATTAAGCTTTTATCACCACAGCTTTCAGTACTTGACCCAGAACCTTGAAGAGGGGTTACAGCTGACATGGAAAAGTGTTTTTTAAGTGCTTGCACCAAAGATATATATTGCTGAGGAACAGGTTTTGAGTGAGAAGTTTATATAGTATCCCTTTATAACCCATACTAAAATTCATGGCTGTGGCTGTCATACTTCTAGCGAGCTGAAATATTGCAGACTAGAATTTGATTAATAGTACATTTCAGGAAGAATAAAGTATGCCATATCAATATTTTCACTACCACTATTTTCTCACAATGCATTGCCTAGTATGTGTAGTAATTATAGAAGAAAATATAACAATATACAGGCTGCAGAAAGGTATATAAAATATAATAAAATGATGCTAAGGTATTTCTAATTATGTTTGTTCTTTTCTAGATTTTGGTTTTTATGATATTAACCACAAAACTGCATACTGGAAGTACAGCTCACAACACAAATAATGTACATTTTCTGTAATTGTTCTTAAATACCTACCTTCTTTCGAACTTATTTCCATTAGCTTAAAATAAAAATAAAAAGAATGATTATAAAGAATGTCAAGATTCTTTCATTAGGTTACTTTAATGTATAAGCATCTAGGAGGTTTTGATTTCAGAGAGGAAGGGAGAGGGAGGGAGATAGAGAGAGAGAAACATCAATGATGAGAAAGAATCATTGATCGGCTGCCTCCTGCATGCCTCCTGCTGGGGATTGAGCCCACAACCCTGGCATGTGCTCTGACCAGGAATCAAACCATGACCTCCTAGTTCCTAGGTCGGTCGATGCTCAACCACTGAGCCACGGCAGCTGGGCTAGGAGGGTTTTACTTCTGTTCTATGGAAAGTTTTTACCTAGTAGGGGTAGTAGTAGTAGTCTGAATTTCAGAAAGGACTACTCCCCCCACCCCACCCCACCCTTTTTTTTAGTTATAAATAATTTCTCTAAGAAGAGTTTCTTTTTATGGACTTCTAATGAAGTGGACAAACACTTTCAGAGAGCACTACTGGGTCAACATTCCTTAGAAAGTTACTGGGAAAGACCATGTCAGTTCATAAGGGATTCATCAAAGACCCAAGTATATGACTCCCACATTATATAAGGACAGTCGTAATAAAGATGATGAAGTTAATAATTAACATTTTATATTAGATGTCATATACTATATATTATAAGTCATATATCATACATTAATTATATGTTACAGTTGACCCTTGACTATTGGAAGTCATGGATCCACTTACATTAGTTTTTTTGTGTGTTTTTTTTCGATTGATTGACATGTGCATTTTGAACCCTCATTGTTCAAGATTAGCTGTGCCATTGGGAACATTCACATGTGGAGTTATCCTTTTGCTATATGTGGCTTTTTGACTGGGCGGGAGGTCAGAGCCCCTTACTCTAAGGTTGCTTAAGGGTCCACTGTATTTGTATAATATGTGCTGTTATATGTAATACATTATAAATAACATAGTACATATTGTACATATAATTAACACTTTAGTGCATCCTATGCAGCAAGATCTATACTAAGAATTTCACAAGCCTTTTCATATTTAGTAATCTCAACAACTCTTTATGAGTTTTATTATTAGTGCCCTATTTTATAAATAAAGACAATAAAACTCAGAGACATTAAATAATTTACACAAAATTGTATAGTGGTAGAGCCGATTTCTTCTGTACGATCCAATTAGAAATAGCTATGCATCTGTATAGCTGCAACATCAAAACATATTTTCTCATGGGAAGGAAAACGTGCTGTTTAAAGTTCTGTAATAATGAATGATACCATAAAACCATTATTAACTTTGTTTAGCAAATAGGAGCAAAAACCACAGGAACAGTTATAACACTTTCATTATAGTATTCAGCACATGAGTAAACTAATCATAAAGAAAATTTCCCTTCATAACCACAAACAGAAATCTCCCCCAAATGTGCTCCAGGTACAAACATTCCTTGGCTCATATTTTAGAAGGAAGGGCTTGTTTTCTGCTGCCATGCCAGAGTTGGCATCATTTCAAGTGAGAGAACATAAAGATACTACTACAAAAAAACAATATAAATAATATAAATAAATACAAAATATCACAACCCGCTGCGTTTTTACCTCTTCCTTTACCTAATTTCCTACTTAAATCTTCATTTTTCTTTGGAATGTATTAAAAATGTCAGCCAACAATGGGGAAGGGGGGAGGAAACATATGTGATACTTTAAACAGTAACGAATTTAAATTAAAAATAAATGTAGTCAGCCATAAACAAGAGGAGACAAAGTGCCTAGAACATAAAATACAGCAAGCAATAGAGGCATAGAATACATATTAATAAGAATGAATATTTATGTGAAATGTAGAAAGTAAGAGAGATATAATAATGAGGACTCCTATAAATTCCCAGAAATGGCACAATTAACAAAAAACTCTTTACACTTATTGGTGAATTTTAAAAGAGCTAATTCTTTATAGAATATGAACACCAAAAAATCATTAGAAATATACTTTTTAAAGCCATATAATTGTACTCATCCATTAAATAAAACATAACTGCACTTTAATTGCATGTGTTTGTATAAATTTCAGTATCAAATTACTCTATAACACGTAAAACATTAATTTTAAAAAGTTTTAAAGGTTGTGGGAAAATATATTCAAAATCAAATTAATCTCACTACCGCTTCCCTTAAATTTTAATTTTTCTTCTTTTATTAATTTTTTATTTTCAGAAATTTGTCCCAGCTTATTGCCTTAGTCTTTTGAGGTCTCAAGGTATTCAAAAGTCACAAAAGATTTATAAAGCAACTAAGCACACATAATATGAAAGTATTTAATAACCATAATTATCAACTAAATTTTTATTGACATCAATAATCTTCACATGAAGTTCTATTTTCAGAAAAAATGCTATAGTTTTTTATAGTAGTTCAAATAAAATATTTGTAAAGAGGTGAAATAAATAGAAACGATATACAGCATTGGAAAAATGATCCTACCTAATAAAAGAGTAATATGCAAATTGACCACACCTTTGCCACTCCCAAGCCACACCCACCAACCAATCAGGGCAAGTGTGCAAATTAAGCCAACCAAGATGGCGGTTAATTTGCATATCAAGACAGTGTAGAAAGAAGCCACGAAGCTGTGGAGAAGCAAGCAGGCGGGGCCGGTGGAGAAGGGAGGCAAGCAGGCGGGCCGGTGGAGAGCATAGCAGGAAACCCTATTGCAGGAATACACCACCCACAAGGTACCAGTCCATCAGGCCAGGGAGGGGGGGTTGGGCAGCACCAGATGCCACCTGAGGGGTCTGGGTCCATCACAGGCCCAGGGAGGGGCAGCAGCCGGCCTAGCCACACCTGTGGGGCCCTGGGAACATCGCAGTCCAGGGGAGGCATGGCCGGCTGCCTAGCCACTCCCATGAGTCTCTGGGAACATCACAGCCCGGGGAGGCATGGCTGGCGACCTAGCCGCTCCCATGAGGCCCCAGGAACATCGCAGCCCAGGGGAGGCACGGCTGGCGGCCTAGCCACTCCCGTGGGGCCCCGGGAACATTGCTGCCCAGGGAAGCGCGGCTGGGCCCTGGGAACATCGCAGGCATGGGGTTGCTGAGACCCAGACTGGGCCTCTGGCCACAGATTCACATCTTTGCAGAGACCAAGGGCAGGGATCTGCCTCACTGCAGAGAGAGAGAGGTTCTGCAGTGGCCCCAAGACGTGGGTGGGCCAGGCCAGGGATCAAGGGGCATGGAAGGTAGCACAGGGGGAGGGGCAAGGACCTGCAGCTCTGAGGCAGGGTTTGAGGGGTGGTGCCAACTCAGTGGAGGGGTGCTGCACTGTAGGGTACAGGACTGACTGATGTGATTCAGACAAGCTTCCAGTGCTAACTGGCCTCGCCCAGGCGGCCTTCGCACTTCAGAGGCACTTCAGAGGCGGTGACTCCTGCTCCCACCTTGACCCAAAAGCAAGCTCATGCCACCCTGCCCTATGGCAGAGCATGCGTTGGCGGTGAGTGTGAAGCCTTCTACCTGCTCCAGAGTGTGAAGCCTTCTACCTGGGGGTGGAGGGTTACTGAGTCAAGTTCCACAGCCAACTGGAATTGGCCTCAGTGTCCTGGTCTGTAAAATGGATTAAGCGTGTCCCAGTGACTTCACTGAGCTTTGATGGCCAATTGAGATACTATATAAGAAAAGTGATGAAGAAGTAAGAAAGAAAAGGAAAGGTGAACAACACAAAAGAAAGACTGGAAGGAACCTGTAAACCCATTGTCACTTAAATAGGGAATATAGTCAATAGTGTTGTAATGATGGTATGATGCCAGGTGGGTATTGGAAATATCGGGGAACACTTTGTAAAGTATATGATTGTCTAACCACTATTCTGTAACTAATATAAAACCTGAAACCAATACAAAATAATATTGAATGTAAAGAAATGAAAATTGGAGTGAAATTTTTATAAATTTCAAAGTTTAAATAAAGGCTGTAAAGGAAGGAAGGGGGAGAATAAAAAAATAGTGTTTTTCATTTTACCACTTTATTGTCTTTTCAGTACATGAAAAAGACAGTTGTCTTTATATGGTGCTTTTATACTTTTCTAAGTCATTATCTCATTTTAATTTCAGGGCAACTTAAAGACAAGATAATTATTCCCTCAACTATTCAAAGAAAGGAAATCTTGGTTTCTGGATCCAATGATTCAATTGTCAAGCCCTTATTGTAAAGCAGGGTTAGTAAAATTTTCTGTGAAGAGTCATATCTATACTAATAAAAGCCTTGGGGTGATCAGGCCAGCAGGGGAGAATAGTTGGGGGCAATCAGGTCGGCAGAGGAGCAGTTAGGGGTCAATCAGGCAGGCAGGTGAGCGGTTAGAAGCCAGTGGTCCCAGATTGTGAGAGGGATGTCCGACTTCAGGTTTAGGCCCGATCCCTGTGGGATCGGGCCTAAACCTGAAGTCGGACATCCCCCAAGGGGTCCCAGATTGGAGAGGGTGCAGGCTGGGCTGAGGGACACCCTCCCCAGTGCACGAATTTCATGCACCGGGCCTCTAGTCAAGATATAATATCCCAGCTGGAGTGGCTCAGTTGGTTGAGCACCCTCATATGCACTGAAAGGTTGCTGGTTCAATTTTGGTCAGGGCACATGCCTGGGTTGTGGGTTCGATCCCCAGTCGGGAAGGCAACTGATCTCTCTCTCTCTCTGTCCTCAAGTGAAGATTAAAAAAAAAATGTTAATATAACACTTGTAGAACAATCTCTGTAAAGTCATGAATCCTGCATGTTCATACATAATATGTAGTATTTAATATGAAAAGTAGCATCTGCTATTAGGAATCTTTTTCTAAGACAAAATTGTTTATTAAAAAAAAAGTAAGCACCACCACAAATGATAATATTTTAGATATTAGAAAATATTGTGAATTGTTACATTAAATAAAGTTAGTAAAATTTTCAATGTGATATTGGAGTAAAATATAATCTTACAAAAATTTTAAATGATAGGAAAAATGATCTATTTCTATATCTAGCTATTAACTGATTGATCATTCTATCATCTATTTATGTTATCTATTTATGTACCTACCTATCTGTATTCAGAAATTTTAAAGATAGAAAACATTTCCATAGACTTCTGTAGCTAATTAATGAACACATACACATACACACATGTGTACACATTGGTATGGGCTATGAATGCATATAGATATGTAGTGCTGAAATACATACAGATAAAAATATGTTAAATATAAAATTAGAGTTAACAGAATGGTTGAAAATAATATCTATTGAGTATATATTTTGTACCATGCCTTGAGATAATCATTTTAGATTTGTCATCTCATATAATCCTCACAAGTCGGCAATGAGTTTGTCAGTAGACCATATTTTATAAAAAAGGAATGTGAGGATTATTTATAAGATGACAGGTAAGTACATTATTTGTTCCCAAATTTCTCTGCCATCTATGCCAATATTTTATTTTTATCATATTGCTTTTCTCCTTGTTTCTGAAGAAAATGTAGCATCAGATGCTTAGAGGATATTGTAGATATATAGAACATACAGCTTAGAAAATAGTATATATATATATATATGTATATATACACACATATATATGTGTGTATATATACATATATATAACATATATACATATACTATTTTAAAGAGATTTCATACATATAGTATCTATATACATATGCATATACCTACATGGATACATAAGACATATAAAATATATATTTCCATTGCTGCTATTAAGTATAAATCAGCAAATATGTGTTGAATTTATGAGAAACTAGTAAAACCAATAGATCCTCCAACAACTAGCATTACTATGTATTAGGAACTTGTCTAAGCACTATTCTATTAATTAATTTATTTATCCTAAAAAGAACTTTATAGTATCAAAATTCCCCATAATGAAGATAAGAAAACTGAAGCTTAATATTTAGAACATGATCACATAGTTAGAACATATCAAAATTTAGTTATAACACCAGACATTTAATTCTAGACCCGGAACCAATCTATCCTCAAGTGTTGCCCCTTCCTTGCCTACTGTCCCTAGTGTCAGAGCAGTCATTAACAGGGTGATTCCTTTAGAGAACAAGGCTTTAGTCCATCTTAGAACTTCTTAAAAATACTGTGATGGTTTTGGTTAAAAGTAGACATAGATTTTTCTGATAATATAAATGTTCTAGACCTGTTACTACAATCTTGATATGGTGACTTGTTTTTGGAGAAGGTCATTAAGAGGATGTGACCTCCAGTTGACCTTAGAACTGAACCTGAGCTATCAGAAGGTCCTCAGATCATCCCTTAACCTTGTAATGTGTGTTCTGCCCACTGCTCCCAGTGGGAACCGTTTTCAAGGACACTTTGAGAAAGCAATGTGTTGCTGAGACCATCTGGATGGTATCCATGACTGAAATCAGCTAAAGCCTCTATATAAATTTATAAGATTATGGAAGGAAGGTACAGAGATACTCATCTTGCAACTGCCCAAAACAAGCCTCATGTGTAAGTTCCCTTGCTTATTAAACTGCCACATCCCAATCTGGAGTGGCATGCCTCTCTCTTCAGTCTCTCTTTGCCCTCTCTATAAGAGAACCAGGTTTAGACTTCACCCTGGAAGCTCCTGGGGTTTGGAACCAACATTAGTGCAGTGGGATAGTTCCAATTTCTTGTCTTAGTCTCCTAAATAGTACTTCCAACCTCTCTGTGAATAATTAAGAAAATGTATTTATTCCCTCCGTATCATATGTGTTTCACCCTTTCTAGACTAAGATGTGCCATATGACATCTCTTCCAGTGCCTGGGTTACATGAGTTCAATGTAGGCAGAAGTAGAATAAAATGCAGATTTCAGTTTATATACCATTTTACCAGTTGGTACTGTGGTTGAGCACTTTGATTAAGTAAAATTCAATAACTAAAGTAGTGTGTTGTTTATAATTGTGACATCACCCATTTTTCCTTCTTTCTATTTTTTTACTTATTAGAATAATTCATGTATTAAATATTCAAGCATTAAAAGAATAAATGTGTCAGCTTTTAAGAATGACTTTACTGGTGAGTTACAGCATTAATATAATTACACTAGAGGCCCGGTGCATGAACTTTGTGCACAGGGGTTGGGCCCTCAGCCTAGCCTGCACCCTCTCCAATCTGGGACCGCTGGCTCCTAACCACTCGCTTGCCTGCCTGCCTGATCGCCCCTAACTGCCTCTGCCTGCCAGCCTGATGGCCCCCTAACCGCTCTGCTGTTGGTCTGATCACCACCTAACTATTCCCCTGCTGGACTGATTGCCTTTCAACTGCCCTCCCCTGCCAGCATGATTGCCCCCAACTGCCCTCCCCTGCTGGCCTGATTGCCCCCTAACTGCTTGCTCCCCTGTGCCAGCCTGATCTAGCCCCTAACTGCTTCTCTCCTGCTGGCCTGATCGCCCCAAACCGCCTCTGCCTCGGTCCCCACCACCATGGCTTTGTCCGGAAGGAAGCAGACATCTGGAAGATGTCCGTTCGACCTGGTCTAATTAGCATATTACCCTTTTATTAGTATAGATACTTGTTCCTATATAAATACATATGAATTTGCAGAACTGACTTGACTTATAGATTAGTTGATGCTTAGAATGTAACTATAATAATCCCCCTTTCTATCTATCTATCTATCTATCTATCTATCTAGATCTAGCTAGATAGCTAGCTCATCAATCATCTATTCAAAAAAAGTTCATACTTATTTTATATTGAGAAAAAGCCTTTTGATAGAAGTAGTATTAAAAAGAAAAAAACACTGGCTCTGGCAGAGGGAGAAATTATTGGTTAATACCTATAATCTTATTTCAGATTATTTTTACTTAAGTGATGAAATTTAAAAATATATATATTCCCTTGTTATTGTTTTTCACTTATCTTTTTATATGTTTTATTACAAATAATAGGGGCCTAGTGCATGAATTCATGCACCTTGAAAGGAACTGTGGGCTGCAAGGCTGCAGTGGGCACAGGGGCGTGTCTCAGCCCATCCTCCGTGCCCCCACCTGGCCCCTCCCACCATGGCCCTTGGTTCCCTTTCTGATGGCAGTCCCACTCCTGCTGCCGCTGCTCCCACACACTGACAGTGCGGAGTGATTGGGGCCGGCACCGTCAGGGGATGCAAGCAGCAGCTGCTGCCCCGATCACCCCTCAGAAGCAGGGGTAGTTGGAGAAGCCCTCAGGGGCAATTGGAGCCAGCAGCCACCACTTGCACCCTCTGATGGTACCAAGTGATTGGGACCTGTGCTGGCCACTGGCAGTAGGTATGAGAGGCGGCTCAGGTGCTGGCAGCCAGTGCAAGTGGGGCTGGTGCCGGCAGCAGGTGTGAGCGCTGGGCAGGACTGTGGCACGCAGGAGCAAAGAATTTTCAGTAACCACTAGAGGCTCTCCCTGATGACAGTGACCAGCGCCCCACCTTGGTCTGGCGCCCCCGCTAACCTACTCCACCATCTTGCTGCGCCTGACGCCCGCCATGTTCCACACTCTGCCACTTGTTGCCGACACCCTCCATGTTCTGTGCACACCCCCTGGTGGTCAGCGCACATCATTGCGACCGGTTGTTCTGTTGTTCTGCCATTTGGTCTATTTGCATATTAGGATTGTATATATATTGATATTATGTATTGATTAAATCCTTTAAAGTTTGGGGACAGTTAGGATAATTTGAAAAAATTAAAACTATCAGCAAACTCTGAACTGGGCAAATTATTATGTTCCATTTTCCAACTTGGTATAGCTTAAACCTATATTTCCCAAGAAAATCAAGCTCAGGTTTCATACCTGTAAATTGGCTATCAGAGTGGGGTTTCCAAAGCTAATTTTTAAATATCTCATATCTATTAAGTGTATTGAAAAACTTCAAATCAAATTTATAGTGATGAAATGAATGTTGGCAATTCCCTGAACAAATACATATCCTTATCTAAACTGTGCAAATTTCAAAGGAGTACAGTATATATACATTTCTAATCCATTCAAAATAATTGCATTTAATTATATGTTTATGGTTCATATAAGATTTATAATAAAACATGATTAATAAGATATTGGATCTTAGATTCCATGGAACAATTGTTTGCTCATTTCTGTGCAAGCCATTCTATTTTTAAATGAATTCTTTCTAAAGAAAAGATAAAACTCATTCCTATTTTTCACTCAGTTGGTGAAAAATGAAAGAAAAATCTTTCCTGTCACAATTCTTGCTTTTATGTCCAAGTGTTAATTGACTGAACCACCAATTTGTATACAATTCAAATATGTTGGAATTTTAAAGGATATAACAAAGTAATCCACTTAATTCTTTCTCTGTAAAAGGAATTTTCATTATCACTATGATTTTACAAGCTTGAAAACTTATTTTAAAGTATTTTTGTGAGCATAGCTGAACCACATTTTGATAGCTATTATAAAGTTTTGCTGCTACTACTTATAGACAAAGTGTCTGACCTATAGCAAGCACTTAATTTTATATTACTTAATATTAGAAACATATTATTACTTCTAACAGTTATAATGACAGTACAATCAAAATCCTATATTCATTATACCAAAACCCAAATATTCCAAAATTTTCTGTTAATTTTTAACTCTTTTGGAAGCTAAACCTGAACTGCGCTGAACTCAGGTAGTGGTAAAACCAAAACAAAACAGAAATAAATATAATTATAGTCTTTAAATAGCCCATCATATGGGGATATGCTTATATTTTGCTGGAGTAATATGAATGTCTCCTCAAAAACTTAAAAATGGAACTGCCTTATAACCCAAGGATACTACTTCTGGGAATATACACTAAGAATCCTGAAACACCAATCATAAAAATATATGCACTCCTATTTTTACAGCAGCATCCTATCTAATAAAAGAGTAATATGCAAATTGACCATACCCCCGCTATACAAACCATGCCCACCAGCCAATCAGGAGTGAGTATGCAAATTAATCCAACCAAGATGGCTGCGACCACAGAGCTGCAGCAAGCAGGAGGCTTGGGTTTCCCCAGCAATGGAGGAATCCAAGCTTCCCTGCTTCCCTGGCCGGCCCAGGCCTACACTCAAGGCTGTAAACTTTCAATTATAGAAGATAAATAAATCCCAACAAAAATGATGGCAGCCATGGAGCTGGAGAGAGCAGGAGGCTAGAATTGCCCCCAGTGATGGATGAAGCCAAGCTCCTGCAGCCCTTGCCTGCCTTGGCCTCCACTTAAGGCTACAAAATTTCAATTATAGAAGATAAATAAATCCCAACATAAATGGCTGTGGCCACAGAATGAGCAGGAGGCTTGGCTCTGCTCAAGGCTACAAAGTTTCAACTATAGAAGATAAATAAACCCCAGATACCATGGCCTCCACTTGGGTCACCAGGGGGCATGGCCAGCCTGAAAACCACCACAGGCCCCTCACCCAGGCCACCCCATGCCCCAAGGGATCCTCACCCTTATTTGGGACACCCTTCAGGGCAAACCAGCTGGCCCCCACCCGTGCACCAGGCGTCTATCCTATCTAATAAAAGAATGATATGCAAATTAAGCATCACTCCAAGACACAAGATGGCTGCCCCATGTGGACATAAGATGGCTGTGACAAGATGGCCAGCAGGGGAGGGCAGTTGGGAGGGACCAGTCTGCAAGGGAGGGCAGTTGGGAGTGATCAAGCCTGCAGGGGAGGGCAATTAGGGGTGACCAGGCCAGCAGAGGAGGGAAGTTGAGGTTGACCGGACCTGCAGGGAAGGGCAGTTGAGAGGGACCCAGGTCTGCAGGGGAGGGCAGTTAGGGGTGACCAAGCCTTCAGGGTAGGGAAGTTAGGGGTGACCAGGCCTGCAGGAGAGGATAGTTAGGGGCAATCAGGCTGGCAGGGGCATCAATCAGGCCATCAGGGGAGTGGTTAGGGGGTGATCAGGCTGGCAGGCAGAAGCAGTTAGGGGCAAGCAAGCAGGCAAGCAGTTGGGAACCAGCAGTCCTGGATTGTGAGAGGGATGTCTGACTGCCCGTTTAGGTCCAATCCACCTGGATCGGGCCTAAACGGGCAGTCAGACATCCCTTGAGGGGTCCCAGATTGGAGAAGGTGCAGGCTGGGCTGAGGGACACAGCCCCTGTGCACGAATTTCATGCACCAGACCTTTAGATATTTATAATAGTCAAAATCTGGAAACAGCCCATCAGTAGATGAATGGATAAAATAGATGTGGTACATTTACAGAATGGAATACTATATAGCTATAAAAAAGAAAGAACTCTTATTCTTTGCAACAGCATGAGTGCACCATGGATTATTAAACTAAGTGAAATAAGCCAGTCAGAAAGAGAGAGAGACAAATGCCATATGATCTCACTTATATGTCTAATCTTTGGAACAGAATAAAATGACAAACAAAATAGGACCAGAGGCGTGGATCCATGGAACAGACTGACAGCTTTCAGAGGGGAGAGGGTGAGGAGGACTGGAAGAGATTAGTCAAAGAACATATGTGCATATATGCACAGCTCATGGACACAGACAACAATGTGATGAAAAGTAAAGGACGGGGATGAGGGAGATGGGTGGAGGGGGCAAAGTGGAGGGAATGGGGGCCATCTATAATAGTGTCAGCAACAATAAATGTATTTGCTTTTTAAAAACCTGAAAATTTTTGAAATTTAGAGCACTTCTGGCCCCATGAGTTTCTGATAAGGCATAGATCTGTCATAGTACCTTCTGGTTCTAATTCTTGAAAAAGAAACAGTGAAAATTACTATGATGAACATTTTACTCAAATCTTAGAAGTGTGCCCGTCAGCTGCACCCAGTCTCTCTCATCTGCATGTTCTTTTCCTTGATTTCTTCTTTTCACTCTACTTTCTTTTTCAACAGACTTTATATACCTGCTTTACTAACTGCCTTTGCTAAAAAACTGGTCTCTCATAGTGCATATCATATTCAACCAGTTAATCTTGTCTCTCAACTGGGTTTTCAGACTAAGTTGTCTTCTTAGCTCAGACATACTTCTGTAGTTTTCCAAACTCTTACTCCTGTGTGAAATAACAAAACAGTAAAGAAGTAAATCAAATAGGACATGAGTTAAGTAAAGTATAATTTCTATAGAAGTTGACTGAAAGAAAAGAAATTAAGTTTAAATAGAGAAAAAAAAATGTAGTTGTTTTGTGGTAGATAATGCTGGTTGATTATTCAACATATCTCCTCCATGCTCCCTTGGAGGAGAACCATGATATTTTTAACCTTTCTGCAAGAGTCCCTATGCTTTTTTAAAGACTCCTGTAAACGTTCAATAGATGATAGTGACTTCATTAGTCATTATTTCATACCGAATGGCATATGGTGTGGAGCATCTTTTCATTTGCTTATGTGCCATCTGCATATCTTCTTTCATGAGGTGTCTTTGGCCTATTTGAGTTATTTTCTAATTGTTGACTGTTAAGTGTTCTTCATATAGTGGATAACAGTTCTTTATTGATAATGCCCTTGCAAACATTTTTTCTCATTCTATGGCTTGTTTTATGCTTCTCTTGACATTGTCTTTCACAGAGCAAAAGTTTCTCATTTTAATGAATTTCAGGACTGTGTCTTTAGTGTTGTATCAAAAAAGGTCTCATCATATCTAGGTCATCTAGGTTCCATCTATGTTATTTTCTAGGGGCATGGGTATAGTTTTACTTTTTCCATTTAAGTCTGTGATCTCTGTTGAGTTAATTTTTGTGAAGGTTATAAGGTCTGTATCTAAATGCATTTTTTTTTTTACATGTGGATGTCAGTTTCTCCAGCCCCATTTGTTGAAATGAGTGTCTTTTTTCCCATATTATTGTCTTTGCTCCTTTGTCAAAGATCAGTTGACTGTACTCATGTAAGTCTATTTCTGGGCTCCTTATCTGTTCCAGTAATCTATGTGTCCAGGCTTTCACCAATACTACACTCTCTTGATTACTGTAGCTTTACATTAGGTCTTGAAGTCTGTAGTATTGAGAGACATTAGCTTGAAACAGCAGGCAGATAGGGCGGGGTCCAGTGGGAAACAGATAGGGCAGACATAGCCGATTAAGCAAGCCTAACCAACCAACAATGCTGAAAAAAATAAAATGTTTTTGGATACAGAGCAGGAAGCATGGAAAACCAAGGGAGGGCCTGCAGTAACAAGGTGTACATACACATAGAAACAGAGAAAGTTCAGGTCTGTGGCTGGGCAAGAACAATGAGGGAATCAATCAGGTGGTGGCAGATAGCTATAGAGCAGGCTTGTAGCACACATATACTGCTAGAACGACTTTGCTGGAAACCCATTCTTTGAGCCCACTCACCGTTGGGGAGTCTGAATCTTCTTGTAATAAATTGTCCACGCTTTTGCTTAAATCTTCTGGGCCGGGGAGCTCATTTTTCAGCGTCTCAAGACACGACCCCAGGAAAACACCTCGGCTCACCGTTCCGGTGATCAGTGTCAGTCCTCCAACTTTGTTCTTCAATATTGCATTGGCTATTCTGTGTTTTAGCTTCTCTCTCTCTTTTTTTTTAACATTAAGTATTATGGAATTGCTGCATTCCACAAGATTTTATGTGTTGTGTTCTCATACTCTTAGTTTTGAAAGTGGGCAGCAATAGAATTTGGGGAACCAGCTAGTATTGTAGGAAATATTAATCTTGCTCTAGTAACCATGATTGTTTTGTTCTGATGAAAGAAGGCACATTCTACCCTGGCTGGAGCTGACCTGGAGATGCAGCCCTTCCTCCCCATTTGGAGCTGCCTATCATCATGGAAAGATTAATAACTTTGCTGCAGAAACCAGAATAGCCAGCCCTTTGAAGATCCCCAGCCCTTTTGCATACCTGTAGGCCTTTGCACATCTCCAGCCTGCGTACCTGTTAACTGTCCATATAGCGCTCCCTTTGGCTATTTCCCCATGTAACCCCAACCCTTGCATATTACTCTGCCCTTTGAAGACCCCTAGTCCTTTTGCATATCTGTAAACTGCTATTTTGCTTACTTTTCCTTTGTACTTTTACTAGATAAGCAGCTGGCTTATGGTGGGGTGCAGAGCAGATTTCTGTGGCTGACCTGCTGCTCTCCCGTACTGCCCGCAGTGCTGGAAGAAACACTCATATATGATTCAACCCTGTCTCTGCTTCATTGGCTCGAGTAGTGACAGGCAACACTGACGCATTGTTTGTCCAGTTACAGTCTATGTATTTAAAACCCTATTATATTTTCTTCTCTATTATTGATTTACTTAGATGTGTATTTAAATTTCAATAAATATTCCAAAGATAATTCTAAATCTTATGTAAAGAGAATAGCCACGATCCTTTTGAAGAAGGAGAAGGTTAAAGGTCTTTTATGATAAATATCAAGGTGTATTGTGAAATAGTAGTAATGATAACAGTATGGTACTGATATAGAAATATATAAAAAGGCCAGAGAAATAGAAAGCATTTTCCAAAAAAAGGCCCTCATGTATACTGAATTGAAATATGTAACAGAGATAACATAGCAGATAACAGATAACATAGCAGAATAAACTGTTCAAAATAGAGGATTAGGAATTAAAATATTCAAATGTATACTTTAAAAAAATTAGTAAAATGCCTAGTGAATACCCTTTTGTTATTGGGACAATTTTAAAATAAGATTTAAAACTTTTGATTTTACAATATTAAAATTGATGGCAGCAATTCATAAAAATATACATTATAGTAAGTGCATATATGAACTAGAGAAATAGATTTGAAATAATAAACAAAGGCCTGGCATTAACCATATATAAATAATTCCAATGAATCCATAAGGGAACAATAGTACAATAACATGTGTAAATAATATATAGTTTTTCTCTTTCAGGGAAGAGGAAAAACACATTACATACAAACATACAAACAGATACTCTTCCTTATTAGAAATCAAAGCAATGAAAAATAGAACCAAAGGCATGGCTACATGGAACAGACTGACAGCTGTCAGAAGGGATGGGGGAGGGGAGACTGGATGAAAGAAGAAGGGATTAGCCTAAGAATGTATATGCATAACCCATAGACACAGACAACAAGTGTATTGATGGTCAGAGGAAAGGAGGGGCTAGGATGTGCCGCAACCTTCGTGGCGAGGTTCAAGATCTGAAGGAGGCACCAACCCACAAATGAAAATGCTACACAAGAAATATGAATTTGGAAGGCATTGGGGGGCCAGGTGGAAACCTCTTTTGTGAAGAGGCACACAAAGACTGGGTCCCATCTGCTTTTTATTCACTCTGAATACACACTTTCCCTTTAGCAATGCATACAGGCAGATCAAAGGTAAAGTTTGCTATACAATGTAAAGATTATCAAGTCAGGAAAAAGCCTCCAGCCATTGCAATCACAGCAGGGCAGTCTTGATGATTTTCAGCCCTGCTGAATATCAAAGTCCATTGGCCTTCCAATGTCTCTTCTGCACTTTTATGCTAATTGCTGTTTGCTTTAGCCTCTGGCAAGGGTGGGAGGGAGATAGCACAGTGGTGGAAGGGGGAAGGGTTCATCTGTAATAGTGTAAATAAGAAAAATAAAGTAAAAAAAAACACAAAGCAATCAAGGCAACGCAAATTAATAGTGTAGGTACAATACCATTTTTCAACATAATTTATCACAAAATTTGGGAAATCTGAAAATATTAACCATTAGCAAGAATGTGGAGTAACCGAATCTCTTTTAAACTGATATTTACTAATATACATTAATATAATTACAGGAGTATATATAGTTAGTGGGGCAGGCTACATTCATCATTGTTGCACCTTTTTCTGGAGCTATAATTGCTGTATATACTCTCTCTCCTCTATCATCCTTTCTAGACTCCACTAATCTTTGATCATTTAGGTTGATTTCCCAATGAAATAACCTGGTAGGGGTGTCCAAGGCCCTCTAACACTGCTCTTCTCTGGCTATGATTGTTGCCCATTTGTACTTCTATCACTAGGCTGGAACTATAAAAAAAACACACAAAAAAACAATGAATTTCTTAAGTTTGCATCATATGTTTCCCTGTTTCCATTACTTAGCAGCAACCTTATCACCTCATGATAATCAGGGTCAATTAATCATGCCAGCATAGTACTTTCTTTCTTTGCTTGTCAATCTACCATCATGAAGAGCTCTAGTTGACCAGGTATGAGCCAAAGATTTTGGTTTATCAAAGCCCTTATTCTCTTTGGTAGAATTATTGCCCCATTACTGAAAACACAACTTCAAATCCTTAAAAGCTTAAAGTTGTAAAGCTTGAAAACATTGAAAGGAAAATTTGGGGGTGGTGGTGGTGGTTTGCAACCTAGTTCAGTATCTGGTTAAAACTGTAGTCTTACTTCCCCACTCTGACTGACTTGGGCAGAGCTGCAGAGCTTAACCCCAGGGCCCCACCACAGCTGACTTGGGTGGAGCTGTGGGGCATGCCCCCAATGCCCTGCCAAGACTGACTTGGGCAAAGCTGTGGGGACCCTCAGGGGCCCACCACAGGAGGAGCTATATAGGTCAGAGCCTCCCCACGAGTTCAGTTCAGGCTTTGGATCTGGAATTCCCCTGGACTAGCAGATCTGTGAAATAAAGGTTAAACTTTCCTCCCTCAGAGTGCTGGCTAATCGTTCTCCTGTGCATTCTGCCACAACAACATAAATTTCCCAAATGCTTAACTAGTAATGATGGTAAGTGAGGCCACTTCTATTTCCACAGACCTATGTACTCACAAACATAGCACTATATAATAATTGATGATTCAAAGTCTACACTGCAAGGTATTATACCCATTCTTGCACATTAGCTGTGCCTTTTAAGGTTTCAAACAGGCCAGCAGTTTCTGGTAATTGTGGACGAACGGGGCCACATGCTAACCTGACAAGCTCAGGGGAGGCCTGCATGGCAGTCTTGCAAACTCAGAGACCTAAAATAACCACAAAAGATGGTCTGAAAATTAAATATTTAACTACAAACAGGTTATAGTGGGTAGTCATGTCCTAGGCCAGTATTTTCCCTGACAAAGATCAACTTAGATCTTTGCTGAGCCCATTTGTCTTTTTGCCTCTAAGATAACATATCTGGGAAAGGCCTGGGTAACTTGTAACTTCCCTTTTTTCCAGAACCCTCAGGACACAATGAGTGGCACCAGGACATTCCCTCATTGTTACTGTTATCAAGTTAATTGTGAACTGTTAATTATGTAAAACTACCCTGTATTCATCTCTGTAAAAGAAGCACATATCCATCGTTTCACTTTTTACCCTATCCCAGATGTTTCCCTGCTTTGCTTTATCCCACCTCCTTAATCTATCACCAATGGATTTCATGTAACCCACCTACATCCCTTTCCTTTGATTGGAATGTATAAATACAGATGTAACCTGCCATTCTCCGGAGCATTATCTCAATTCGTTGAGGTTCTGCTTCCCGGCTTATGTCGACAGTTTGGCTCAAATAAACTCACAAAAATTCTTTACAGGTTTCAATGATTTTTTACATTAACATAATATTTCTAGCTATGGTAGAACTAATACCTCCATAGTAATTGCTACCATTTGTTTACCAGATCTGATTAATAAAGTATTACCAATATATGTGGCATTGTATTTTTCTACAGGATCGATATATCTGGGTTACACTGAGACAGAAACCAAGAGTTCACATAACCCTGGGGTAAGACTGTGAATGTGTGCTGCTGTTCTTAGGGAGACTGAAACAGCTTTTGATTCTTTCCTGATAAAGATAGGGGAAGCAGAATTTGCCACCTTGAAATATGTCTTTTAGAATACTGATTATTTTATGCTTGTTATTTTTAAGAAAATAAAAACTCAGAAGGAAACTTTGACCTTCCCCCTTAACTTCCTAAAATGGAGTTATCACCATAGATAACTAGAGTTTACTATGAACTAAGTGCTATAGATAGAGAAGAACTTTGCAAGAGCCATTTGATCAAATTCCTCTCTGTGTCCAATTGATAAAGATGGCCCAGAACACATTTATTTATCAAACGTTCACCTCTTCCATCTCCACTGAATTGCCTTCCTTTCCTTGGATGTCCCAAACCATAATAACATAATAACCGCTTCTTGGCTCCAGAATGGCTTACAAGCCTCAGATGCCCAAAGTGTCCTGAGTTTCATATTTTTATGGAACACCTATGTGTACATCTGTATGAAGTTTGGTCATTTTTCTCTTGTTAATCTATCTCATCTTAATTTGATTATTAATCCTCCCAGAGAACTTAGAAAGGTAAGAGGTAATTCCTCCTCCACACAGATTTATAGTAAAAACCACTGTCTTATGGATAGTGATTTTCCTTCACTGGTGACTGTCATTAGCATTCTGCATTTTTCTTTTTTTTTTTTTTTTACTATTTTCAGTTATATAAGCCAAGCAATATCCTCGTTGATTGTCCATATATTTTGTCCTTAGGAATACCGTGGTGTACTACCCATTGCTCAGATTCCTGGGGATCAAGGTTACCTGCTTGCCACTCTATCATTTCTGCCATACAGCCATTACCTAGACCTTGTTTATGAAGTTCAAATGCTGCCACCTGGCCTCTGCTATTTCCGATCTCATCATCCACATTGTCATTAGAGAGCCCAGTGTGATAGCAGCCCCTCTTAACATTAACCTTGGCTTTTAAAAGACAATCATCACTTCATGCACCAGTGATGCTAGAGCCCCACACTTCAACATTTCTTGTCACCTGCCAGCTGGTGTATTCTTTGTTCTTTCATAACAGGTCCATTTGAGCATGCCCTACATCTAAACTATTTGACCTCTTCCTCAATATGCTACCGAGTAACAGTTCTTCACTTAATTTACTGTATATCAGTGTTTCCAATTTTCATGGATCATGCTTCTAATATATGAGGACAGCTCCAGAAATCTTTGCCAGGATGGTACACACTGAGTCATAAAAGAGTAACTCCACATAATTAAACTTTTGCATATCTAGTTATGTTTTCCGCCCTTCTGTCTCAGTCCCTTTAATATCGATAGCCACATGTGTTCTCTTGCAGGTACACATTAGTCCAGTTCTAGATTTCTTTCGGGAATAATTTATTTCTTCTCTTGAAAGGACCATATGGATCATTGATCATAGCTATTGGTCTAGAAGCAGAGAGAGGAGGAAGTGGCAGATCTGGAGGAGAACAAGTATTATTGCATGAGGAAATCATTTCACAGTTTTCCGGCAATTGGGAATGAAGTGTTCTCTTGCATGGGTGAGGGGAGTGCTTTTTCTGGTCCAGATTCCCTATAGAAGAATCTAGATATTCAAGATTGTCAATTGTTTGCATTCTATTGTCCCATTCCCAGTCTCAAGATATTATTTCTTCTCTTCTAGAGCCTGGACTTGAGCATAGTGGACTTTGGGGCTGTGAATTTAATTTTTTTTTAACTCTACCACTGTTACAGTCAAATCTTGGTTCTGATGTTCAGCACAGCCTGTCCTTGCACTACAGGGGGGAATTTTTTTTTTTTTTTAATGCTATCATGGAGTCTTTCCCATGTCACCCAGAACTTACTGGGCATGAGTCCAAATTGCAGCTTCCTTTTTTGTTTTTTAAAATATGTTTTTATTGATGTCAGAGAGGAGAAGAGGAAGGGAGAGAAAGATAGAAACATCAATGATGAGAAAGAATGAAGATTGGCTGCTTCCTGACCCCCTACTGGGGATCAAGCCCGCAACCCTGGCAGGTACCCTGACTGGGAATCGAACCATGGCCTCCTGGTTCATGGGTGCACACTCAACCAATGAGTGCACTGACCGGGCTAAATTGCAGCTTCCTGGTACAAATGGCATGCCTATCTTGTCTGGCCTTCCATATACTCCTCTGTTAATTAATTAACCAGTTTATTACAATGGTATCACTAGGTGTCTATATCCTGGCACCCTACTTATAGTACCAACCTTCTTAGCTGTATGTCCCTTTCAGCTAGAGAAAGCTATCGTACAGAGAGGAACTCATGCTTGCAGAGAGAAGTCATGAACAAGAACTGGAATGGCAGGTGTGGAGGTGAAATGGGTGAGGTGTCCATAGTGATTGCTACAGGTGGATTCTGGATGAAATTGTGCTAATTAATGAAGGACTGTGTAATCCAATTCCATAAAGTTGAAGTCCAAAATAAAAATAGTCTGGAGAACTGTGTTCAGAAATTTGGTGACATTTTGATGACCCTTGAGATTTAATTAGGGACCAGAACTAATTATATTTCTAGCCACTTGGAAAAGATACCAATATTCACTTCCAAAGGCTGCTCCTTTTACAATGCAAATGTCAAGGTTTATTCAAATTGAATTAATAGCCACTCTGAAACTTCCATTTTTTTGAAGTTTCATGGCTTCTATTTAAGCATTTTATAAAGAAATCAATAGTAACATTAAACATCCTTATACGAAATCCCTTTCTTGGTTTACTTAGCCAGCTTAAATGGATTTAAGGCTTCACTTAAAAAAAAAAAAATAACAGAAATGCAAGTAAATTGTACTTCCCCAGCTTCCTGCATAATCTGTGCTGCAATTCCTTCAGCAGCTGAGAAGTGCATTGCTTCCAGGCTTGCTGCATACCCCTCCCATTAGAAAATACTACTTCGAGTCACAGAAATCAGGGGGAAAATTCTCCTCTAAGGACCCATGTTTCTTCTCAGCAAGGCAAATATTCTGTTAGTAATAATTTCACAGCGTAATCAAGACAACTTTGTTTTCAAACAGTGAGAAGGATCAGGTAGAATTTCAAAGTATTATTTTCCACGTGCTTTGGAAGGGGAAAGGAGGGAGAGAAAGACAGAACCAGTCAGTGTGACTCATGTATTTAGAAAATTTTCATCACTGATCCTACATGTCAGTCCTCTTCTTCTGACCTCAATTTTAATGTCTGCTTCCTACTTTTCCATTTACCTCAATTATTTCTGTGGTATTACATAGTGATTTAAGTTTTATCCTAAAATTAGTCTACTTATTCTCTTTGTGACTTCACTATTCTCATAACTGCAAATATTTTTATTTAGGTAAGATCATATTAATACCAGGACTTCTGAGCTCTCACTGTTATAGTGTATTCTCACTTATTTTATCACCTAAGGCACAATTAGGTTAAATGTTCAATTTTTCAAGATTATTTTTTGCATTGAATTTCTGAACAAAAATATAGATTAACAATTTCAGAGTTAAATAATACTCAAATTGACAGTCTTGCTAGGTGCTATTTTATTTTCTGAAATGACTTTTTTAAAAAAAATAAAGGAGTTAAATCAATTTTAGGAGAAATAATTCTTAAAAGAGAAAGGTAGATCCTTAGACATTTATAAGAGATGAAAGACAATATTTAAAAGTATTTACTGAGCTTTTAAAATATTTACTGAGTCTTATTATCTATCATTTTTCTTCAAAAGAAGCAAAGTTAAAATTTATATATTCAGTTGCAACTTTTCTAGGAACAAAAATTTTAATTTTGTTTTATTTAGATCGTAGATTTTCCATTTGGTAAATTTTACCTGTTTATTTTCTACTAGAGGCCTGGTGCACAAAATTTGGGCACTCGTGGGGGGGGGGGGGGGTCCCTCAGCCTGGCCTGTGCCCTCTCGCAGTCCAGGAGCCCTCGGGGGATGCCCGACTGACAGCTTCTATGGGGAGTGAGCCTAAGCTAGCAGTTAGACATCCTTAGTGCTGCCAAGGAGGCAGGAGAGGCTCCTGCCACCACCGCTGCACCCACCAGCTGTGAGCAGGCTTCTGGCTGAGCGGCACTCCCCCTGTGGGAGCGCACTGACCACCAGGGGCAGCTCCTGCATTGAGCGTCTGCCCCCAGGTAGTCAGTGCACATCATAGTGAGCAGTTGAGTGGCCTTAGTATATCATTAGTATATTATGCTTTGATTGGTTGAACGGCCAACTAGATGACCAGACACTTAGCATATTAAATTTTTATTATATAGGATGTTATAAGTAGGAAATTTGCTTTCTGTACTTTGTTAATCTGCTTAACAGTAAGTAAAATTTTGAATATTGTATTATAATGCATTTTACTCTTCTTTATAACTATGTCAATTAAGGAATTTGGAGGTTCCTCTACCAATTAATAAACATGTAAAGCATAAAGTTTTACTGATGCATTATTTCACACAGAAGAAAAACATTTGTTTCTTTTCAATCACTGAGAAATGGTACAGTAGATTAAAGAAATAACTTGCTTAAGACATTTTTCCTAAAGAAATCAAGCATACTTTAAAATATAATGTTAAACCTCATAATAGAGCACTAGAGGTTCTAGTTTTAATGAGCCTGGGTTATAAGTCTACATATAAGGCAGACTCTCATCTGTTAAAATAATTATTTCTAGATGGCTGTCTCAGCTGCTGACCATGAAGTATAAGAGTAGACATGATCTATCGCTCTAGGTTATTTCCTTCATATAAATGTTAAATGTCCCTTACAGATCTGTCTGGCAACTAGACAATCATTAAAGATATTATTAGTTGGTGTGTTTTTTCTTAACTGAAAGAAAAAAATGTTAGCAAAGTCAAGTTTTCTATGTGGGATAATAATCATTATTTATCGGTTTCTCAATGAAAGCAATGATAATCTTTTGCATGACCGGACAGCTAGCATTTAAAACAAGTTGTGCTGAATATAGGTGTACATCTGTAACTTCAACTGTACTGCCACGACCACCACTACAAAAGCAACCCTGTTGGAGCTCACCCCCTCCCACATATGGTCCTTGATGACTTTTAGATAGATCCTTTTTTATCTAGCCAAGGTGATAAACAATGTTATTTGGTGGGAATTGAAATTTTAAATGAGGAGGCCTAGGTCCTATACCCTCCAAGCGTAGTCTTGGGTAGCATTCTAGGCCTTGGTTATGTTCTTAAATACTAGCACCAGGTGGCAATCTTTTAACTGAGAAGTTTCAGCAGGAGTCTCTCTAGTAGGTTAGAAGAAGAATGACATCGTTTGTGACTCTCAAAATAAATAGATTACTTAAAAATGAGCAGTGTAATTATTTATAAATACTGTAAAAAGAGAACATCTTAAAAAGCAACAACTGTCTGCTTTTAACTAGCTTTCCTCAGACAATTTATTGTCAATGCAGTTCCTCTAGTTAAAGTAATTATGCTTTGGTTTTGCTTTAAGTTACTTAGAAGTCCGCCATCACAGTTTCTATCCACACTTGAAGTGTTAATGAAATATGGTTTTCCTGAGTATTTTTTAACAAGTTGAATTGAAATTCCAGGAGAGAATTTAACAATCGCTGCTTTTAACAAGGTCAGTTGACACACCTTCTTATGGGGTAAATTTGCAGGCTACTGCATTAGATCATAGGCATCAAGTAATGAGAGATCATTGCCTGCCCATAGTAAGTGCTTAATTTAGATATGCAGGGTGGGCAAAAGTAGGTTTACAGATATTCACATGGAAAACACTTAGCTCACATATGGACGAGACAGAGCAAGATCAGCTCCATGTGTGAGGAAAGAGTTGATCCATTGAGTGCTTGGCCACATGGTATTTTCCTTAGAAACCCCAATACCAAGGCAGTGGGCAGAAGTGTCTGGCATCCTCCTGTGGGATTAGTAGCCAATGCATGGTGTTGTTCTTAACACATAACTTTTGAACTTCAAAGAGTATTCATTCATTCATTGCTTTCTTTTTTTTTAATTTAATAAATCTTTGTTGTTCTGATTATTACAATTGTTCCTCTTTTTTCCCCCCATAGCTCCACTCCAACCAGTTCCCATCCACCCCACCCCATGCCCTTACCCCTCCCCCACTGTCCTCATCCATAGGTGTATGATTTTTGTCCAGTCTCCTCCCGCACCCCCCACACCCCTTACCCCTGAGAATTTTAAGTCCACTCCCTTTCTATGCCCCTGATTCTATTATATTCACCAGTTTATTCTGTTCATCAGATTTTTAATTCACTTGATTTTTAGATTCACTTGTTGATAGATATGTATTTGTTGTTCATAATTTTTATCTTTACCTTTTTCTTCTTCTTCCTCTTTTTAAAGAATACCTTTCAGCATTTCATATAATACTGGTTTGGTGTTGATGAACTCCTTTAGCTTTTTCTTATCTGTGAAGCTCTTTATCTGACCTTCAATTCTGAATGATAGCTTTGCTGGGTAAAGTAATCTTGGTTGTAGGCTCTTGCTATTCATCACTTTGAATATTTCTTGCCACTCCTGTCTGGCCTGCATAGTTTCTGTTGAGAAATCAGCTGACAATCCTATGGGTGCTCCCTTGTAGGTAATTAACTGTTTTTCTCTTGCTGCTTTTAATATTCTCTCTTTGTCTTTTGCTCTTGGCATTTTAATTATGATGTGTCTTGGTATAGTCTTCTTTGGATTCCTTTTGTTTGGGGTTCTGTGCACTTCCTCGACTTGTAAGTCTATTTTTTTCACTAGGTGGGGGAAGTTTTCAGTCATTATTTCTTCAAATAGGTTTTCAGTATCTTGCTCTCTCTCTTCTTCTGGCACCCCCATTATTCTGATGTTCGTACGCTTGAAGTTGTCCCAGAGGTTTCTTACACTATCTTCAAATTTTTGGATTCTTTTTTCTTTTTGCTTTTCCGGTTGAGTGTTTTTTTGCTTCTTTGTATTTCAAATCTTTGACTTGATTCTTGTGTTCCTCTAGTCTGCTGTTGGGTCTCTGTATAATATTTTTTATTTCAGTCAGTGTATGTTTAATTTCTAGTTGGTCCTTTTTTATATCCTCGAGGTTCTTGTTAAATTTATCAGCCTTTTCTAGGAAATTCTTGAAAAACCTTATAACTGTGGTTTTGAACTCTATATTCAGTCATTTGTTTTCCTCCATTTCTTTCGTTTGTGATCTTTTTCTTTGTCTCCACATTTTTGCTGCTTCCCTGAGTTGGTAGGGTAGCTTTGTGTGCTAAGTGTCCTATATGGCCCAGTGGCTCGGCCTCCCCTGTTACCTGAAGTGGACACACTTGGTGCATCCCTTTGTAGACTGTGTGTACAGCCTTGTTGTAGTTAAGTCTTGATTGTTGTTGGTATCACTGGGAATAATTGACCTCCAGGCCAATTGGCTGTGAGGATCAGCTGTGTCTACAATGGGAGAACTTCTGTGATGGAGACAGCCTTATGAGACAAGACTTGCAAAATTGCAAAAGCCTCTGTGCTCAGCTTGGATGGGGCAGAGTCTCAGGGATGAGAAGACAGTCTTGGCTTCCTGTCAGCCCTGCCCTATGATGCCCCTGGGTCTCAGTGTCCCTCAGTAATCACTGCAAGCACCTCTAAGAGTAAGCCGCCCTCGAGTTTCACCCGCTGCCAGACAGTCCAGTTTCTCCCCCAATGAATCTGGATTCCCAGATTCTCGCCCGGAACTGGAGTTCAGTGTAGTGGGGGAGCTTCTGTTTGCCACCCGCTAGAGAAAGCCAGCTGCATTCCGCAGTCAGTCCTCTCTTGGTGCACTCACTTGCGTGCCTCCAGGCCTCTGCCTTTCGCGGCTCCCCTGAGTTTCCGCCTGACAGTTCAGATTCCCCCCGTATAAGCTTGGGTCCCCAGAGTCTCGCCCAGAGCTGGGATTCAGTGCAGTCAGAACTGGGGTTCAGCGCAGTCGGGAGCTTTTGTCTCCTTCCCACTAGAGAAAGCCAGCCAGGCACTCAGCTGCCCACGCATGCCTGTCTCCATACCTCAGCCTTTTGTAGCTCCTCTGATTCTCCGTGTGCTTTCCTCTTTCCTTCTAGATGTAGAATTTCCACTCAGCCAGCTTTCCTGTGGTTCTGGATGATTTTCATTTTGTCTTTTAGTTGTAGTTTTGAAATTGTTGTGCGAGGCAGCAGTTTAGGTGTTTACCCATGCCGCCATCTTGGTTTCTCCCCCATTGCTTTCTTAATGGAAGATCTTTACCAATTCTTTCATCTGCTAAGTGGCACAACCCTCATCAAATTCATTGGATCTGAGCCATTTTTTCACACCACTTTTTAGAAAATATAACTTTTTAAAACACACAAAACACAACAAAACCATTATGGACAGTTAATAGTGTAGTTTCCTGCAGAGAAAGTTAACTTGAACAAATTCCAACCCATTATAAGATAATTTTCATGACAGAACAAAATGGTCAATACCTGGTTTGGATTAAAAAAGTTGGCTAGCCTGCCTCTTAAATCTTCAATATAAACATAGATTACTGCAATAAACCTAGTCTTGGTACAGCCCAGCATTTGCTTAGCCATCTGTTATATTTACATAACCAGAGTCCAGCCTGCTCCCTGGAGCTCAGCAACTTAATCAAGTACTCTATTTACATAGTCACGCATTCCCAGAGAACTGTCTCTAGTGATGAAGTTTGCATTGCTAAATCTATCAATCAGTTCTAGCTACTAGCTAATCAGTTAATAAAACTGGAAAGCTAGGTCAGTCAGAAAAATCTTAGTTAAAATTCCTGTACTGTCTCCAGATTATTTTAAAATGATGAAATCGAACCCTTATTTATTCATTATTTATTTGGTCAGTCTAAGAACAATTTGAAGCTATTTTATTTTGTTTTATTTACTTAGTGTTTGAAGCTATTTTAGAGATTTAACTAAAGCAATGGGATATGGACTACAAAAGGAAGGGACTGTGTTGTCTGTAGAGGGTTTAAAAACAAGAGGAACAAACTTCCAGTAATAAAATAAATACTTCATGGGCATGTAATGTACAGCATAGGAACTTCAGTCAATTATAGTGTAATAACTTTGTATGGTGACAGATGCTTACTAGACTGAACATGGTGAGCATTTTGTAAGGTATTTAAATGGTGAGCCACTGTGCTGTGCACCTGAAACTAATGTAATATATGTCAAATAAACCTCAATAAAAATAAAAGGAAGCCTACTAAAAGTTGGCCAGCCTTTTATTAGTACCAGTGATTCTAAACATTTTCCATGATAACTCATTCACACAAAAAAACAAAAATCATTTTTGAGGTAAATTCCAATTAAAACAAGTTTTGCATTTACTGTTGTTTCATATATATACTGAGTGGCCAGCTTATTATGATCTCTGAACACAAAATAATCTGGCCACTCAGTGTACTTCTCTTAAGTACCTCATTCATTTGGTATCAAAGATACTATAAATCGTGCACCTGATCAGTTTTCCCCCTTTGCACTGGCTGATAGAAAGCTCAGGGCAAATAGGTGGTTGATCTCCAGCAAAAGTCTAGAATACTTTTGGTACCCCTTTGAGATACAAATACACTGAGTGGCCAGATTATTATGCGTTTAGAGATCATAATAATCTGGCCAATCAGTGTATATATGTGGATATATATATATATATATATATATATATATATACACACACACACATACATATATATATATGTATATATATACACACACACATATATATATATATATATACATCTTGATACATGTATACATGTGTATGCATTGTATTTTTATATGTATGCCATAAATATATTTGTGTGTACGTATATATTTTAAACTAGCACAACTTTATTTTTGACTTATTCTACATGGATTTCTCTAAGGAGACAGTCACATAATTCTCTCTCACTCCTATCTCTAGACTGAGATTTGTGTGTGTTTTAAGTTGGAAATTTAAAACAAATAATTATTATAAAAGGAAGGAACAGAAATAGAGTTACTTCAAGTATGTCATTTTTTTTTGTGATCACTTGGAAAATTTATTTTACTTAATAAATATAATTTAGCACAATTTTAGATTTATAGAAAAAATGAGCATGTAGTTTCCATATGCCCTCCTCCCCTGCAGTTTCCCTTGTTATTAATATTTCACATTAGTATGGTACATTTGTTACAATTAATGAACCAATATTTATTCATGCTTGTTAACTCAAATTCATAATATTTGTTTAGGCTTATTCTGAGTTGTCAAGTTCCATGGATTTTGACAAGTGCATAATGTAATGTGCCCACCATTATAGATTATAGTATCGAACAGAATATTTTCACTGCCCTGAAAACCGCTGTGTTTCATCTATTCATTCCACCCTGAGCCCCTAAAACCTCTGGCAAAAACTCATCTTTTTACTCTCTCCATAGTTTTGCCTTTTTTCAGGATGTCATATGGTTTGAAAAATGAAGTCGTAGCCTTTTCAGGCTGGCTTCCTTCCCTCAGCAATTGGCATTTGTGGTTCCCCGACGTCCTCCATATCTTTTTGTGGCTTGAGGCACATTTCTTTTTATTACTGACTGATGGTGCATTGGAAAGGTGTACCACAATTTGTTTCTCCATTACCTGTTGAAGGAAAACTTGATTGCTTGCAGTTTGGAGCAATTATAAATAAAGTTGCCTTAAATATTCATGCACAGGGTTTTCTTTTTGTGTGTGGTTATAAGTTTTCAGCTCATTTGGGGAAATATCTAGGAGCACAATGTTGGATTACATAGTAAGACTATGCTTACCTTTGTAAGAAACTGCAAATTGTCTCCTAACATGGCTGAAGCATTTTGCATTCTCAGCAGCTACTAATGAGAGTTCTCTATGGTGCCACATCCTCACAAACATTTGGCATTGCTAGTTTTTAAACTTAAAAAAAAAATAGCCATTCTAGTATATGTGTTTTGGTTTCTTGTTGTTTGATTTGTAATTGCCTAATAACATAGCTGTTGAGCACCATTTCAGATACTTATTTGCCACCTGCAAATCTTCTTTGGTGATGTGTCTATTAGGACCTTTGCCCATTTTTTTAATTCACATGTTTATTTTCCATTTTTTTGTGTGTTTTAAGCATCCTTTGTACATTTTGAACACAAGTTCTTTATCAAATTTGTGTTTAACAAGTATTTTAATTATGTGTCTTGTGTTTTTACTTCTTGATAGTTCATTTTTCATAACAGAAGTTTTCATTTTAATAAAGTCCAATTTATTATCTTTTCTTTCATAAATCATGTCATATTGCCCTACTCTACACTGTCTCTCTCCTTTAACTCTTCCTTTAAGATCTAGGATTTCCAATGAGACTATCTCCAAACTTACGATATAGGTCATGCATTGGTGTTCTAGGGCTTCTTTGAAAAATTAGCACCAAAGACACACAGCAATGTATTCTCTCACAGTTTTGGAGGCTGGAAGTCCCAATCACGGTGCTGGCGGGTTGTTTCCCCCCAGAAGCTCCCAGAGAGCATCAGGAAGACACCAGGTTGCACCTTCCACCCTTTCCTTGGAAATCTCAGTTAAATTGCTTACAAGTTCTACTTCCCACTCAGCAGTAGAAGACAGTTTAGCCAATTTCTGCTGCTTTATAACAAGAATAACCTTTTCTCTAGTATCTGATAACATACTTTTTGTTTCCATCTGAGACCTCACTTCTCATATTTTCAGCACCATTTTGTTCATAGTGATATATTAAGATGATAGAAGCTTTCTCTATAGCTCTCCTCACTTCTTTCTGAGTCTTCACCGGAATCAGCTTTAATGTATATATTTTTTTCGAACAATCCTTCCAAGGCAATCTAGATTTTTTTTTCTTTTATGTACCTCAAAGTCTTCCAGCCTCTACTTATTACCCAATTCCAAAGCCACTTCCACATTTTTAGGTATTTGTTACAGCAGCACACCACTCCCCAGTACCAAAACATGTATTAATCTGGGTTCCCCAGAGAGGCAGAACGAATGGAAGGTATATCATTCTATCTGTCTATATGTCTATATCTATATCTATACCTATACCTATACCTATATCTATATCTATCTGTCTGTCTCTATGTCTATGTCTACATATCATCTATCTGTCATCTTTCATCTATCTATCTATCTATCTATCTATCTATCATCTATCTATCTATCTATCTATCTATCTATCTATCTATCATCTATCTATATATTTATCATCATTTATTTATCATCTATCTATCTATCTATCTATCTATCTATCTATCTATCTATCCATCATCCATCCATCCATATATCTATGAGGAGATTTGTTTTAAGCAATTGTTTTAGGAGTTGGCAAGTTTGAAATCTCTAGAACAGGTAGACAGACTGGAAATTTGGGCAGGAGTTGATACTGCAGTCTCAAGGCAGAATTTCTTTTTCTGATAAGGATGTCAGTTCTTAGATAAGAGGCCATTCTTTTCCAATATAATATCATTTCAACTTGTTTACATATATCTACAAAGTCTTATTTTCAAATAAGGTCACATTTGCAAGTACCAATCATTAGGACTTAAACAAATCTTGTCGGGGGACACAATTCAACCTATAACATGACACAAAAATTAAATCATGGGCATGAAAAAAATTTGGCACCAATGAAAAATGCATTATCCTCTAGCCATCCTGATAACAAATAGCATAAAATATTATACATTGGTTTGGTTTCTAAAAATCAGAGTGGTTACTAGATGAGTTTTGTGGTATACAAATGTGTCCTGTCAACATCTTAAAAGATCACTTAACAACAACAACAAAAACCTGTTAAGTAAGCAGAGCTAAGTTTATTAGACTAACTGCATGAAGGACAGATACAGATTTGATGTCCTTACCAGAGTCTCAAAAAGAAGAAATTTGAGAAAGGTACTCGTAAAGTTTTTGGACCTGGGCTGGGTGGTTAGAAAGTGAGTCTTAAATGCCAGGGGACTGCATTATCTGATATTATCAATTTGGATTGATTTGTATCATGTGAAATTTAATGAGCAAGGGAGTTTAGATACTTTAAAATCTACTCTTCCAGGGAAAATATTTTATATTAGGAAATACATGCATATTGCTTTTAGTGCACATAATATATTTTTAAGCTTTTATATTTGGAAACTTCTCAAAAGTGTTTGGAGTCCATTGAAATTTTTGAGGGAATCACAAAACTTTGCAAGCAAAATATTTTCTAATTGATAATTTGTTTTAAATACTAAGGACTCTTAAATTTATTAAGATCTATATACAAAACAAAAGGAATCCTTTGACAAATAGAAAATACAATCAAGAGAGAGTTGGCCAAAAAGGAAGATAGAAATTCTTTGTGTGACATCCCTCATACTATCTTCATTGCTTTCTTATCGTTATTTAAAGAAAAGTAGCAGTATAGATGGATACAGTGCAAAGAGACAATAAATAAAATAAGAGTTAATGCCATAAACTAAAACATTACCGGTTCGGTAAATGAACAATGGCTTTGGGAATCTATGCATATAAAATGTAGTGACCTTCCCTCAAGTCAGCAAACCAGGGCTTTTTCCCCTTCACCAGTGAGCTCTCTGCATGCCCTCCAGTGCTGCTTTTTCTAGAATAGAGTTGTCTCAATTTTCACAAACTGTCAGGCAATGAGATATGCCCTTTTCTTTTTATATTTATGGGTAGCTAAAATTCCTGAGGGGATGAATTACTCAAGATAGTTAAAGATGGTAAGACAAGAAGTAATGGCCCAAAACATGAAGAGAGAATGCTTAAGCTAGATAAGATGAAGACATTCTTAGTCATGAGGTCAATGAAGCAATCTAATAGGATACCCAGGGAGGTCATCAAGATACCATCACTAAACACTATTCATACTCAAGGGAAAATTACAAGGCAAGCTCTCAATGGGAGAATGAGAAATCATATTTTAAGACAAGAAATAAATATTATAGGTAACCTAAGTTGCAGCTTTTAAATAGCCAATGTAAAACTGTTAATTCTTAAGGGATTAAAGTATCACAATTTAAAATTAATTATACATTTTAAAGTTATTTTAAAGACTTCAAGCAGTACTTATTCAACAAGTATTTACTGAGTAGTTTTCTAGAGTTGTTTAATGTATACTCAGAACATCATTTAGGTGGATGAAATAAAGGTTTCTAATAAAATACATTGATGAACTCAGTAGGTAACCTTAAACTTCATACATACTTAAAATACACTAACAATTCACTCAGGTAGCAGCACACAGTAGTATATATTAGCACTAGATATACGTGATGCTCTGAAATGGTATGCTATTTGTTAAGTGGTTTAAATCCCGTCAATCAATATTGCCTAATTTTTTTCCAACTGTTTCATGGTGCTATTTAACAGAGATAATTAATGGTTTATTCTTTATTTATTTGGATTAATTTCTTTATCTTATAGTAATCCTATATAATAAAGAAGTAATATGCAAATTGACCTTCATGCCCTCACAAGATGGCTGCCTAGGACCAGGCCAGCAGGGGGGTTAGTGAGGGATGACCTCCTTGGAAAGGCCAAGTGTGTTAAGATTACAGTGGAGTGTTGTTGTTGTTTTCTTGGCAGGGGGGCGGGGGGAATGGAAAAAATTCCCTGTGGTGTAAATTAGAAAGAGGAGGTAAGCAACAAGGGGAGACCCAGGAAGCAAGACTAGAGGGAGGGTGTCCCCACCGTCTAGTCTAGTCAGGCTCCAGATTGAGGAAGACAGTTTAATCAGTGTGGTGAGCGTCCCCTGTGGTGGGGACTGTGGCACCTGGTCCCGTTGCCCAGGCCAGACTGGAGAGGATTTGTGGCCTAGCCCTAGGACTTTTGTCTGAGATGATCGGATCAGAAATCCAGAAGGATGATCCAATTGTTACTTACTGGAGAAGAAATGAGCCGGTGTTGAGTGCAGGTCAGCAATGGGAAGAAGAGGTTTCAGAAATGGCATCCTCCTTGGCTGGCTTGGGGAGGCCCACAAGGGAAGGAGGCCTAATAGAGGCTGGCAACCATGTCACCAGGGTAGGATTCGGAGGTAAGCCCAGGTCCAGCTGCTACTGCCTACTTCTCCCTGAGTAGCAAACTCAGGGTGACCGAAGCCTGGGTGATGGCTCTCCTTCCCCTTGGAACCCTCCTAGGTTTTGGCACCAAATGCCCCCAAATGGCACCAGCCCATTGGGTTTTCCAGATGACCTAATAAATTCATGATTCTTTACCCTTTTTAATTTCATGTGTTCCTCCTTCTGTGACCCTAACATTTGGTGCTGAAACCCAGGACAGGGAGTCAGAGGTTTTAAAGCACTATAGGAGGGATTTTCTGGATGGAGAACTCTCTGGGCAGGTCCAGATCCTGGGAAGGTCCAGAGGGGAAGGATAACGGTCTTAGGAAGTGGAATGTGGTCTAAGTGAAAGGGAATGTCCATTGTGAAGTGGTCTAAAGGTCAGTTCCCAGAGGAGGAGGTATCGATTCAATTATTTGATCAGACTTAACATCTTGGAGAATGACTGGGACCTATATTTAAATTTTAGAAAACTCCAAGCTTTTTGCAAAACAGCATACCATTTTACCTTTCCACTAGCACTGGGGGAGTCTTGATATAGCGTCATTCTACTAGGTGTATAATGGTATCTCACTGTAGATTTCAATGAAATTTTCCTAATGAGTAATAGTGTTGAACATGTTTTAGATGCTTATTTGCAATCCATTTACCTTTCATTAAGTGTCTCTTCAAATTTTTTGCACATGTTTTATGGCTTATGGGTTATCAAGTATGTGATTTGAACTTGAAGAAAATTTCTCTCTGTGTCTTTCTAAGAGTTTAATTATGATGCAATTTATTTATCACTTCTTTATTTTATAAATGACACTTTTGGTGTCTAAAAATTGTCTAGTCCAAGGTCATAAAGATTTTTCTCCTATATATTTTTCTTGAAATTTTATGTCTTCAGTTTTACACATAGGTTTATGATCCAGTTTGAGTTAAGATATGTATATGATCAAAATCTGTTTGTATGTAGATGATGATAGATAGAGAGAGAGAGAGAGAGATAATTTATAAGATAACAAAATTTATATTTACTGAAAGGGCAAATTTTACCCAAAGAATCATCTTTGCACTTGGTTAAAAATAACTTAGCCACCTATATAGGTCCATTTGTTAATTCACTATTGTTCCATTGATCTGTTTGCCGTCTTTACCACAGTGTCCCCTGTCTTGATTACTGCTGCCTTGTAATGATTCACCTTGTCTGGATCTACAAAAGGTCTACTGGGATTTTAACTAGGATTACCCTAAATCTATTAAGTCAATATAAGTAAAATTGATTGTTTAACATTGATATATTAATGCCACCTATTTCTCCATGTAGTTAAATCTTCTTTATTTAATTCCTTCAGCAATATTTTATCGATTTTAGTACATAGGATGTTCAGAATATTTGTCATATTCATCCTTAATTATTTTTAAATTATCACGGTATTTTAAAAAGTATTGTTTTTCATTTTTAACTTTTGACTTTTTGTTAGCATATAGAAACTTGCTATAATTGTGTTTGTATATTAATCATGTATCTTGCAAACTTGCTAAATGCAATTATTACTTGTAATAGTTTTTGGTAGAGTCTATATAACTCTCTATAAAGATGATCATGACATTTTCAAATAAAAAGAGTTTATTTCTTCTTTTCCAAAATTGATGTGCTATATTTCTTTTTCTTGTTTATTGTACTACATAGTGCAAATACAATGTTGAGTAGAAATCATTCTTTCTTTATTCTTAAACTTAGCAAGAAAACCATTCACTCTTTTCCAATTAAGATTGTGAAAGAAAGAAAGGCTATAGATAGTCCTTAGCCTTCCTTTATCAGGTTGAGGAAGTGCCCATATATCTGATAATTTTTATTAAAATGAATCTTATGTTTTGTTAAATGAACTATCAATTAATATTGAAATGAGGTATGTTCTATAAATAACCAAAATGTTTTGAATGTCACAAGCCATGCTCCCAGAATAAGCTAGTTGGGGACTCTATTGAATCACATGGACAATGTTTGTAGGACTTTGAATGAGATAATGTCTTGAGCATAAGCATTAACATTCTTCTCTTTATGGATTACCAGAGCTTCATAGAAGAAAAAATGGCAACATAAATGACAAAGAGAACTTTGAAAATAAGATGTGATACTTTTTGGTAATATCTATCAAAACATATTACAAAGATAATAAAGGTAAATACCATTATTTGCCTATTAAGTTCATAAATAATTTTACCTGCAATGCATATGCAATGTTGATATTGTTAGAGTAAATAAAGCAGTTTTAGAAATGGGAATGAAAAATAGTTTAAATTTGGGGAGTTGATCACAATAAGTAAGTAAAAATTAAGTGAAGTAAAAATTAAGTAAGTAAAAATTAAGTAAAATTAAGTAAAAATCCAGGTGATTGTATTTTTGTGGAATAGGTTACTATAAAAACATCACAGAAAAATTATAAGATATATGTGATTTAATTTATTGTCTCAATAATGAATTATACAAATTATTTTCCTTCCTCTTCTATAATTATATGCTGTTCAAAATTTTATACAACAGCCTTTGCAGAATGTGTTTCTCAGGAGCAGACAGTGAAGAGAGATTAGTGTGCAAGATATTTACTAAAGAATGTTCTAGAGGTTAATGCTTTTAAAGGAAGGGGAGCACATATATGCTTGTACTTTCACCTTTAGTCATGAAAATGTACAACTACTGAAGCGTTACGGTTATAATAGGGATTACAAACTTTTAGTAAAAAGCCTCGTTTGACAGTTCTCAGTGTTACTTTGTTATTAAATCAACATAATATAGATGCTGTGTTCTAAATATTTTATTGCAAGCACACTGAAATATCTGTTTCCACCCTGTCTCCAGTTCTGCAAGGTCAAGGAGGAAAGTATATTGATAAATTGAAGCCAATCAGTTTGTTATTTTCCTAGAAGCTCATATTACTCCAGAAATGGTCATGTGATGATTTGGCTCAATAAACTTGAATATAAGCATGTACAGTTTATTTTGGAGATGCTCTTTTCTCTCCTTCATTCCCATTAGGTGTGAAAAGAAAAACAAAACCCTTTCACAGGCAGTCATCTTGCTACCAAGAAGGTTACCAGAATTGGGATAACAGAGGGAACAGAACAGCAGAGCTAGGAAAGAAACAAAGGTCTTCAATGACATCATTGGCTAAGGCCTAGCTTTCCAGTTAGTTGAGATAAGAAACATTTATTTTTTTCTTTTTGATTAAGCCATTTGAAATGGTTTTAATATTTGAGATAATGTCATTATTTACATTTAACTATGCAGACTTATAAATAATATATATGCATTAGATTCATTTTTCTACCATTTAGAAAATGTTATTGCCATTAAATATCTCAAGAAAAAATAAACATTTGTTTATTCTTATTTCAGTGCTTATTTAATCAATATTGCATCTAAGTTTATGAAAATATCACTTTTTTAATGTAATCATATTTATGGTAGGTTGACAAGGCTTTGGAGATATCAATTCATGGTAGATTAACATTAATATGTTCAATAATGCTTAAGAGTAATAAAATAAAATCATACATGTTTCCTATATAAGTATTAATTTATTAAGATATATTTTGTTACACAAGAAGTAGATCATAGTAAAATTAGTCAATTGTTTAAATTATAAGATTCTCATTAATAAGAATTTAGGAACAACCTAATATTAGATATCTGTTTATTCTCCTATTTGGGGATTACTTGTTGAATACTTATGTGCTTATTACTAAAAAGATAAAGGCATTTTACTATTAAAAATCCCTGTGAATATTTCCAGGTTTTCTCTAAATTTTATATGCCATAGAGTCAATGAAAACCAGATAGGTACTTTAATAACTTGATCACACTGTGAACATGGATGGCACCTACTTTGATAAGAAAACAATAGTCCCTCAAACCAGGAAAAACATTTTTACTTGGTGAAAATAAAAATATCACCAATTAATTTAGTTGCATCCATTCAAATGATATCTTTATTATTTTCTAAAAAACATTTTGTATCTAAAGAAAAATGATGCAAAAGCAAAATACATAGATTTGGAAATTAGGATGCATATAATTAACTTTGACAAGGAGTTTCCTTAATAAGAGATTAATAAAACACCAATATTATACAGTAATCTCAATTTTTAAGGAACTATCTATCTTACTAACATATTCATTCTTTCAGTATACCATTATACTAATATTTACAGAGCTTCCTGTGGGCTAGAGATACTCTAAATCCAGGGACCCAGAAGTAAACAAAATAGATTTGTTCTGTGCTATTAACTCCTGGAGTTTAGATTTTAGTCATAGACCCTATTCTCAATATCACTGAGGTTGAAATATTAATAACTATATAGTGCAGTGGTACTTATTCATGTGAAACTATGAATGAAGTAGGAATTTCTTCAATAACATGCTAAGCATATATTATGAGTTAGAAAAGAAAGTGAGTCCAAAATTTATGTAGGGCCAGTGAGGAGACTGTGGAACTTTGTACTTTCATGTTAAGTTTGATGGAAAGCTATTGAAGGAGTGTAAGCACAGGAGTGAGAAGATGTATTATGATTTTAAAAATTCTTTTGTATGAGAAATGAATAAAAGAGGGTAAAACTGGACTAAAGAGATTATTTAGAAGGTTTTGGCAGTAGTCCTGAAGACGATGGAGGCTTAGACTTAGGTTTTACCAGAGTAGGTGGTGATTAGATCAAGTCTATTTAGTCAGAAAACCACTTCACAGATTGATTTTCTATGACATATTTAGTAATAAAAATGCATACATATTAAATTGCACACACACACACACACACACATAGATATAGATATATCTATAGATATAGATATAGATATAGATAATGCAAAACAGTTTATTCTTGTATTATTATTTACTCATTTAATATTGTACAGGATAGGGCAAAAGTAAGTTTATAGTTGTTTGCATTGAAAATAAAATAATAAACAATAATACAAGAATAAACTCTTTTTTTGCTTACTCACAATTGTATACCTACTTTTGCCTCACCTTGTATTATTCATTTGTATTACTATTATTATTACTACTATTGTTATTATTTGGTAGCTCCTAGGTAATGATGGCTGGTAATTTAACCTACTTTGCCTACCCCTGTATGCATGTACTCTCAAACATACATAAATAGACATATTTGACACTAATAAATGAATTTCTAATTATTTGGTCAATAAATTATTTGAACTATTTGGAATATATAAAATAAATAAATGCACTATTCATTCACCCTAAATTCAAATTTGTTTAAAAAAAATAGAAACATGACTTACATTTACACAATTATAAACAAAATATTTTATTGCAGAACCTTAATAGCAAGAATTTTGCTAACAACTAATATCTTTTTGGAGTAATACAAAATATCTGCAATTAAGTATTTCAAATTATTCTTAATTTATTGAGCAAAATTCATTAAAACTTCAAGTATAAAAATAGGTGACATACACTAACACAATCTTACTTGCAATCAGTGCATTCATTATTAACACATTTATGAAATGTCTAATGGGAAACAATACTTACTTGCTGCGTATAAAAATAAAACACCCTTTCAAGTGTTACTTCAGTCTTCTTTGGAGTGGGTGGAGCTGAAATCATATTATAGAATTGTGAGAAATGAGTAGGAGGCTAAAACTAAAGTCAGATAATTGTATGGTTTCTTTTATCATCTACTGAGCAACCACATACACTGTTCCTCAGAGTCTCATGGGTTTGATTCAGACAACTTGGACTCAACCCTTTCTGTAGCCTCTAGCAAGCTAATTAACCTTATAAAACTGCCTCAGTTTATTCATTTGCAAATGTGAAGAATAAGAACTACTTCTCAGGATTTTTAAATAATTAAGTAAATAATGTATCTAAAATAAATATCATTAACCGGAACCATGTACTCTGGATGCTTGTTGCAGACATGCTCAGCACACACAGTGTTAGCCAAAGCAAATAGAAATAATGTGCTGACATTAAAAGAGTAGGAGGTCTGATATAAAAATTCTGATGACAAGTATTTCCAAAATATCATGAAATCTGGCAATATCAGACCAGCATTCCTGCATGAATCGAAAAAATAACTCTATATTAGAAGAGAAATTTGCTTTTTAAGTTACCAGATTTAACACTGGATCACTACTTTGTTAATATTGCCTTTCACTTTTAAGAAAATATTGAGACTCCTGGACAACAAATTAGCAGGAATTTTTTTTTTTTTAAATTTAAGATGCTGTCCATAGCGTAAGGATTTATTTGCTTTCACTCTCACCAAGCGCCACTTAATTAATGGCAAACAGTTTTAAGAGAAATGGAACCTCACATTTTTTAAGAGAAAAAGAAGATTAAGGAAGCTGCAGATTAAAAAATATATATATTTCAAGAAATTTCTGAAAAGCCGAGGAATATCAGGGAATGGTAACTGTTTTAAAAAAGGCAAAAAATAAGGACAGTAAAAGTATACATGAAAGGTCTTGGGAGGTGTGGCTCATGCCTGAGCCACCAAAAGGTCATGGGTTTGATACCTGGTCAAGGGCATGTACCTGGGTTGCAGGTCCATCCCGGGCCCTGTCGGAATGCTTGCGGGAGGCAACCATTGCTGGTGACAGTTCTTAATACCATAAAGGTGAAGACTTTCTTAAAATGAAGTCATAGATGTCTTTTAATTGTTTCCAGCATGTTTAGTAATTACAAGTACAAGCATTCTCTACAGCATGAAGAATTAAATATATATGTACTTGAAGTCTATCATTGGACTAATAAATCACAAAACTTGATTTATTGAGAAAATGATTGAGTTAGTAATATTTGTAAAGCTATGTGCAATAGATTATATTTCACCTTGCAGGTAAGTTCTCTGGGATGATTTTACTTCTAGTTGAAATAAATTTTGGGTCATGATATTTTTGACTAAGGACCAAGCAATATTAAAGATGTTAACTCTTGCTTTTTGATTAGCTGAATTTTGATAAGCTTCTTTAGATAAAAGCTTATTTAGATTAGAAAAAATAAGAGTGTTGGTTGAAAAATATACAAGGAAATGAGGAGAAAGCAATTTTCCTTGTTATAACTAGGCCTTGTGGGAATTCAGGAATAGTAGATAGACCAGGCCATACCAACAGAATTTAGAACTGCAGTACAGTTGTGCCTCTTGTAACCTAGATGATAGGAACCAGGAGGTAATTTAGGATCCATTGTTGCTCTAGGAACCAGGACACCCTGTGATATTGTCCTGCTAAGGAATCTACAGTAAAAATTTCTTCTTCATTTTAGTCCCACATCATCTGCATGATTCAGTTGGTCCCTCTACACTCCTGTTGCTATTCACTAGTAATTATATGTTATTATTAGTAGTAGTAGTGCTAGTAGTGCAGTATCTATTACCCCTTTTCTCCTGTGTCAGTTTCGGCAGCTGCTAGTAAAACCTGGCTCTGCATTACATAACATTTTCAAGTTTCTCACTGAAGAATCTTACAGCTTTAATTGAGTCACCTCTCCTCTGTGAATTAAAACATTTATTACTAAGAAATTCCTTCCCTTGAGACTACTACTCTCCCTTCTTCCAATTGGCTGGGACACAGTGTCAAAATCACGTGTTGGGCACATGGCCTCCAATCCTACCTAATAATAGACAAATATGCAAATTGACCATACCTCTGACACCCACAAGCCAGGCCCACAAGCCACGCCCATCATCCAATCAGAGCGAGTATGCAAATTAACCCAAACCAAGATGGCTACAGCCACAGAGAGCAAGGTTTCCTAGGTAACAGAGGAAGCCAAGCTTTCCGCCTGCCCTTGCCAGGCCTAAGCCTCCACTCAAGCTACAAAGTTTCAATTATAGAAGGTAAACAAATTCAAATGGCGGCAGAATGGAGCTTGAGAGAGCAGGCCAGGGTTGCCGGCGGCAACAGGGGAAGCAAAGCTTTCCGCACACCCTGGCCGTGCCCACCCGCTTAAGGCAACAAAGTTTCAATTATAGCCCCGACAGAAATGGCTGCCAGCCTTGGAGGGAGCCCCAGGCTTGGCTCCGCTCCAGGCTACAAAGTTTCAATTGTAGAAGGAAAATAAATTCCAGATACCAGGGCCTCTGCTTGGGTTGCCCGGGGGCATGGCCAGCCTGCAAACCACCACATGCCCCTCGATCAGGCCACCCCACACCCCAGGGGAACCTCCACCTGATCCGGGACGCCCTTCAGGGCAAACCAGCTGGCCCCCACCCCTGTACCAGGCCTCTATCCTATCTAATAAAAGAGTAATATGCAGATTGATCACCACTGCAACACACAACATAGCTGCCCCCATGTGGTCAAAGATCCTGCCCCCATGTGGACACAAGATGGCCACCACAAGATGGCCAGCAGGAGAGGGCAGTTGGGAGGCACCCTGCCTGCAAGGGAGGGCTGTTGAGAGGGACCAAGCCTGCAAGGGAGGGCAGTTGGAGGTGATCAACCCTGCAGGAGAGAGCAGTTAGGGGTGACCAGGACGGCAGAGGAGGGAAGTTGGAGGCAAACAGGCTGGCAGCAGAGTGGTTAGGGGGTGATCAGGCTGGCAGGCAGCAGTGGTTAAGAGCAATCAGGAAGGCAGGCAGGTGAACAGTTGCGAGCCAGCAGTCCTGGATTGTGAGAGGGATGTCCGACTGCCCGTTTAGCCCCGCCCACCGGGATCGGGCCTAAACGGGCAGTCGGACATCCCTCAAGGGGTCCCAGATTGGAGAGGGTACAGGCTGGGCTGAGGGACAACCCCCCTCCGTGCACGAATTTCATGCACCGGGCCTCTAGTATATAAATAAATGACTGGAGCCCTGGGAACAAAGGGACAGGGGCTTTAAACATGGGAGACACTAAGAAGCTGGCCCTATTCATTCTCTCTAATCCAGATTCACAACATAGACTCTGCCAGGTAGATTATCTGGCTTGACATTTAATAGTTTTGAAAACACTAATGATTTTCCCCAAAAGCCTCAAATATTAAATTAGGTTTCCACAGAGTTCTGACACATTGCAAATAAAACTGAAATTATTTTGCACATGCTAGCAATTCCAAAATACATTTTTGCCTGGCTGGGGTGGCTCTGTGGTTGAGTGTCAACCCATGAAACACTCCCAGATAGGGAACATGCCTGGGTTTCAAGCTCAATCCCCAATAGGGGGTGTGCAGGAGGCAGCCAATTGATGTTTCTCTCTCATTGATGTTTCTATCTCTCTATCTCTCTCTCTTCCTCTCTCTCTAAATATCAGTAAAAACATATATTTAAAAAATACATTTTTGACAGATAAGATACCTTTGAAAATAATTAATTTTTCTTTTACTTATTTTGTAAAGCCAGTCTTTGATAAATTCCTAGAGAAGAATTTTTATTATTATTTTTGATGTTGTTGTATAGATATTATATATTCTTGATTGAGTTTATATAATACTTAATCTCAATAATTCAATGTAAATGATGTAATAAAAATATATTTAAACCATTTAATAGTGGGTATCATTTATACATTGAGTTGATATCATTATGATAAAAATCAAAACCAACAAATCTGCATGTCTACCAAGTATATGAAAATATGTAATTACTATGCAGTACAGTCTTGCGTTGGAACATTTTGGATTGATATCAGCAAAATATTTTGATTAATGAAAAAAAGGCAGTGTATAAAGTAATGTGAATATTTCAAAGAAAGTAGATGTGAATAAATTAAGTTTCCAAGCCTTTACTCAGAGGTCCTCAAACTTTTTAAACAGGGGGCCAGTTCACTGTCCCTCAGACCGTTGGAGGTCCGGACTATAGTTTAAAAAAAAAACTATGAACAAATTTCTATGCACACTGCACATATCTTATTTTGAAGTAAAAGAACAAAACGGCAAAAACACCCACATGTGGCCTGCGGGCCATAGTTTGAGGACGCCTGCCTTTACTAATTGGAAAGAAATGCAAGGATGAGGACAAGAATAGAAATAAGTTCAAGTTATATTTTCTAAAGATTGGCTTTTTGAAATAATATTATCAGGATTACACCAAAGTAATATTCCTAGACAATAAAAAAATGCTTTTTACAAATTATTTATTTAATGCCAATCTGATAACATTTTGTTCCAAATACAGATATCCTATATAATAAAGAGCTACTATGCTAATTAGACTGAACAGTCAAATGACCTTCCAGATGTCCTTCTGGATGAAGCTGAGGCTGCGAGGGGCTGTGAAGGCTGGCCAAGGCAGCTGGGGCTGTGAGGGCCAAGCCCCTTGCACAAATTTTGTGCACCAGGCCTCTAGTTATAAATAATACTAGGTACAGTCCCTAGACCTGGCCTGTGATCAGTGCCATCTTCCCTGGCTGCCTGCAGCTAGTCTGCACCCTCACTGTGACCCACCCCTGGTTCCCAATTTGCCCTCAGGCGATCGGAGCCTGCTGGCCAGGGGAAAGGACCAAGAGGTGGTCAGTGCACCTCATAGTGACTGGTTGAGCGGCCGTACTGGTCGTTCCACTATTAGGGTTAATTTGCATATTACCCTTTTATTATGTAGGATTATTATGTAGATAAGAGTTATAATTCCTTTTCAATTAAAGAAACTTAAAAATTATAATAGATCTGTTAATCATTTTCATTCCAGAAAACAGTGTAGCCTGATATAATACCACAGGGGAGGAAGAAAAACAAAGATGTAGAGAAAAAAATAATAGCAAGAGTTCTTTGGAGAACTTGACAATATATAGGGTGGGGCAAAAGAAGGTTTACAGTTGTGAGTGTGCATAACACAGAGTTTATTCTTGTATCATTATTTATTTTAATTATTGTATAATTTGCCATATGAACAACTGTAAAGCTACTTTTGTCCCATTCTATATTGTGGCTAGTGTTGCAATTTCATTCTATTCTTCATAAATAAACTAGCATTGTTGATTCTAAAAGTACATGATATTGTCAAAACAATAGTAATTTTATTCAGTAAAAGGGAAAATAATGTTAGAATATTTTTCATGACTGTTAGCAGTGACCAAAAAAAATGAACTTAGTAAAATCTGTTTATGCCATCAAAAAGAAGCCAAAACTGACTTTCTGGCTATGAGTAGCTTAAATGCAATAGAAAACCAGGAGGTAAAAGCATCCTTTATAATAGAAGCAAAAGAAAAAATGTTGGAAGATGGGATTTGGTCACATATATGAGAGTTAAAATTGTAGCTATTATTTATGGACCAAGAGATGCACAAGTTGGGTCTAGACAGTTCTTCATATTCAAATGTATATATGCATCCTTTGATTAACCATATAACTATGTAAAGGTAAGACATTTATTTAGCCCTCTAAATATTGTTAACCAGGTATTGTAAAGGTAAAAAACTACCGAAAAATATCACTATTAAACTGGCCACTTTAGCAAACCATATTTCTATTTTCCATACTACATTCCAGTTTTGGGCCACATACATACTTTTTGCATGGTAGCTAGCAATCATTGGAGAGATAAGTACTACGTTTTTAGATTTCTCTTTATCAAAAGCATTTTTCAAGAGGATGCCAAGAGTTTTATAACTATTAATTTTAGTAGCTGTATACAATAGTTCATTAAGTTGATGTAACATCTTATAATTACTGTCCCCCACTGTTTCACATTTAATTTAACAGTGCAGTGAAATTCATGTTGCACATGCTTTTATATTTCTCTTGTATTATCTCCTTAGGACACAAAACATTCTGGAAATGGAATTCTGGCTTTGGTAGTGGGAATACAGAGGAAGAAAAAAATGGGGTAATGAATTTTTAAAAATCTGATCCTCTATTTTAAATCAAGCCCATTATTCACTCCATACTTTAATTAACATGGATGAATTTTTAGCTGAACCATAAGTTCAAAGTAGAAAACACTTCAGATTAAATACTGCACAAATGATTAAAAGCTAAGTGTCTTAATTTGATTCTAAAATTATTTATCAAGAACTCAATCTGCACTTGAAAGTGCTGTGGGATTGGTGGTAAAATAAAAACATCAAAATATATGAGACATGGACTTTACCAGTAAGAAGTCTTTGGAAGGGAAAAATAAAACATAAATAAAAAGCCGGCATATAATCCACACAGGAACATACAGGCAGTAAAAACAAAATAACCCATTTAATCTAAGCAGAAGCCTGATGTAAGGTGAACATAGTGCTTATTAAGATCAGGTTGGAATGCCTGTTCACCCCCAGCCTCATCTGATAATTCCTATTCATCTGTCCCTATCAGCCACTTGACAGCTTCCTGCTTCCTCAGCTAAACCAGGTGCTCCACTATTTGTTGTTATTTTATGGTGTCCTTTTCCTTCTGAGCCCTTAGTTTGTAATAACACACTCATTAGTGAGTGAAGTCTGACCCCCCCAGCATTTGGCACAGTGCCAGAAACCTAGTTGGTACTCATTAACTGTGTGTCAGCCAACTAATTTCCTGATGGAAGGAGGGATCTATACACCTGAACTGACAGAGAAAGAGTCATGAAGAGGTAAAACATGGAACAGGCCTTAAGAAATTAGTAAATTGAATGGAGGGAAAAGGCTTTCAAGCAGGGAAATGACAATAATAAATTGATGAGGATGATACTATGTGTTTGTGATAGCGGAGTCTGGAGTTTGTATCAAGGCATAATTTTATGATGCTAAGTAATGCTGACAATTTTGGTGAATTTAAGGAACATATTATCAGGGTCAATTCTGAGGACTTAGTCTAAAAGCTGTAATGATTTTAGAAGATGAGATAAGAACTTTTAAGGGGAGAGATGTTGGAACAAATTCACAGTCTTAGAGGTGAGATATGCTTTGTGTTTTTAGGATTTCGATTATGGCCAGGATGGAATACCACATAAATATCAGTGGAGTAAAATGAGTTAGGAATCTGTGATGTTTAACTATTGACTAGGTGATTTAAATGATTGTTGTAGTGACCAATAGTGGCAGCAGGTAAAGCAGTAAAAGAAATATATAACCTGAGACTTAAGTGATCTAGAAAGTAGAACAAGTAGATTTCCTAGTGAATAGATTATGGCATTGATTATATGGATACAAAATAAAATGGAAATTTTGGTCCTTTTTCATCCTTGCCACCCCACCCATCCCCAGGGTTTTCTGTTCTCAACATAGCAAACAAAGTGATGCTTCCAAATGTAATTCAGATCTTAAACTGTTCTGCTCAAAACCCTCCCATAACTCCCCTTTCCTCTTTGTGAAAGCAACATAGGATATGTCCTTCATGGCCACTGAGCTTATATAAGATCTGGCAACTGTTATGTCTCTAACCTCCCCTCCAACTATTCCACTCTATTCTAGATGCAATAGCTTCCTTGCTGTTTATCAAAACCCCCTGGCTTTTAGCCCTGGCCAGTGTGCTGGTGTTGCTAAGTGATTAGAGCTTCCATGGGTCATGGGTTTGATTCCCTATCAAGGGCATGTACCTGGCTTGCAGGTTCATCCCTGGCCCAGGTCAGGGCACATGCAGGAGGCAACCAATCAGTGTGTCTCTCTCACATTGATTTCTCTCTCTCTCCTTTCCACTCTCCAAAAATAAATGGAGGAAAAAAAAATATCCTCGGATGAGGATTATAAAGACACACACACACACACACACACACACACACACACACACACAAAACACAAACAAAAAGACCTCCTAGCTTTTAAACTGGCTTCCTCTTTTACATAAAATGTTTTCCACTTAAATATCCAGGAGATTAATGCCTTTATGTTCTTCAACCTCCCTTTGCTCAATGAGCCCTGCCCTGATCATCCTATTTCAAATTGAAATCTCCCTCCCTGTCTCTTTCAGTTTGGGCTGCTATAACAAAATACCACAGACTGAGTGACTTATAAACAACAGATTTTTTTTGCATCCTGAATGCTTAAGTCAGGTCAAAGTGTATGATGGGACTTGGTGAGAGACCTATTCTCGATTATAGACTTCTTAATGCACCCACTCATGGTACAAAAAGGATGAGAGCTCTCTGGGGCCCCTTTTAGAAAGATAGTCAAGAACAAGAATAAAAATGAGGTTGCTGATAGTAAAGCATAGTGCACATGGCATTAAGAAAAAGGGAGAAAAGGGGATTAGTATGGGTGAGAGGGAGTGGTTGATTAAGTGGATGTGAGTGTTCGGATAGGGGAATATATGTGTGCTAGATGTTGTAGTAGCCCACTCAAAAACTCACTAAAGATAAGAAAATCTGAATTATTTATTTTCCTCAAATATATGATTTTGTGTCTTGAAAGAGTAAATTTTATTAAATAATTGTTTATATTTGTAGCAGTATCCTTATTGAGTTTCTACTAGGTGCCAGATATATTACAAACCACTTTTCAGACTTCACCTCATTTAATCCTCAGGACAGCCCAACATAAATTTAAGAGATAATTCACTATATTTTCACAGTTGATTATCTTGATTTCTACTTCACAAACTGAAATCCCACCATGTTCACTGAGTATACAAAATGCAATCTGGGTTTAGTCTCAAGTGTTCAGTGTTTGGAATTACTTGCTTGTATTATTGAGCAATTTCTAAAGCCAATTAAAAGGGAAAGCAAGCAATTAAGAAAACATGTTTTTGCCACATGTCAGTCTCATTATTGGGACAACACAGTCTTCCTAATTAAAGTGGTAACTAGAGGACTCTGTAAATTGCCATTTATTTCTTAGCTAAACTCATATCTCCTGTTCTCTTCTTTAGAAATTTACATCTTAAAATATCTCTGTGTTCAGATCTCATTTTTAATTATTATTTGCATATTTATAACACTATGGCATCACTTCTCTGAAGCATACATGAGACACTATGTGTTTTTACCTTGTTTGTAAAAGAATATGATTCATTTGGATAAAATAAGTGTAAGACATTCCCTAGGTAAAAAGTTCACTCTAAAATGAGTAAACTAAAGGTCTTACAGTGTAAAATATCTGTCAAGGCATTGTGTATTTTTTTTTAATAAAGTAATTTAGCATCAAGCAGTGATAGCAACTGAAGGTCAAATTATTTCACATTTCAATAAAAGATACTTATGAAACTCAATCTTAATAGATATCACCACAGAGCTAATAAATATATTTAAAGGTTTCAATATTTGACCTTCAAATGGTACATTGATAAAAACATAGGTTAATTATACTTTGTTGTTTTCACAAAATACTTAGGAAGAAATATGAATATTTTGTAAAAATAAACACTGACAAAGTAGTAACATTTTAAATATTAAAAAACCTTACATTTAAAATACAACATTTTAAACTTTATAATTGCCATAAAGAATGATTTCTGTTATATTTTCTGATTTTGAATTATCATGAATTTAAGTCATTAATTGATTGACTTTTCTGATCTCCAACCATTTTTTTTTGTTTCTTTTTGCTGAAGAAGCTTGAGGGTTTTTTTTTTGCTTTTGTTTTTTTTTTACTATGATTATCTATGATATATTACTTTTCTGATGACATATAACAGCCAAATACAATTATCTGTTAAAATAAGTTGTTTTATTTAGGGAAGTAGCACAAAAATTCCCTGAAAATTTGTTTTAATATTTGTATCTGCCATTCTGTCCCTTTCCTTAGAGATAGAGAGACAGACAGACAAACAAAGAGGAACTAACATTTTGCAACTAGTTATCTTTTGTAATGAAGGCTGAATTCCCATTATTGACATTTTAAACAGCATCTTACATAACATTAACTAAGCCATATACATTTCCTCTTCATTCTCTAATTTTTCATTATCTTAGTGCTCTTTATAAGAACTAGTATTTCTCTTCTTCTCAAAACCCATTGGTTTCTTGAAAACTAGAAACTGTATCATATAGTATTAAGAATGTTTTCTTGGTACGACTATTGTAAAAAACAGTATGAATGTTTGACTTTGGGTGGTGGGCACACAGTGAAATATACAGATCTTGTAACATAGAAACCTTCACCTAAAGCCTCTATGATCATATTAACCAATGTCACCCCAATAAATTGAATTTAAAAAATGTAAGGAAAATTGAAAAAAGACTTAAAAAAAAAAATAGAGCTACCATATGATCTAGTAACTTCAGTTCTGGCTATTTATATGAAGAAAATAAAACACCAATTCAAACTGGTATATGTACCCCTATGCTCCAATGAAAAGACATAGGGTGGCTGAATGGAGAAGAAAACAAATCTCATACTTATGCTGCCTACCAGAGACCCTTTTCAGACCTAAAGACACACAGACTGAAAGTAAAGGAATGGAGAAAGATAGTTCATGCAAAATGAAATTTTTAAAAAGCTGAGGGAGCAATACTTATGTCAGATAAAAATACTTCAAAACAAAGGTTATCAAGAGACAAAGAAGGGCATATCATATACAATAACCAAGATATAGATGCAACCTAAGTGTCCATCAATTGACAATTGGATGAAGAAGAGTGATACATATATACAATGAAATGTTGCTTAGCCATTAAAAAAAAAATGAAATCCTGCCATGTTGTGATAACATGGATGGACCTAGAGGGTATTAAGCTAAGTGAAATAAGTCAGAAAAATACAAATACCATATTATTTTACTGATATGTGAAATCTAAAAACAAAACAATCAAACAAACAAAACAAAACAAAAACAGACTCAGATACAGGAAATAATCTGGTAGTTACCAGAGTGGGGAAGAGTTAGAGGATGGAGAAATAGGTAAAGGGGATTAATAAGTATAAACTTCTAGTTATAAAACAAATAAATCATGAGGATGTGAAGTACAGCATAAGGAATGTAGCTAATAACACTGTAATAATTTTGTATGATGACATATGGTAACTAGAATATTGTGGTGATGATATTATAATGTATATAAATGTTGAATCATCTGAAACTAATAGGATATTGTATGCTAATTATACTTAAGTAAAAATATTTTCTTGAAGATCAGAAGTAATAGCATATAGTATTAGGTTAGAAATAAACATAAATGATCATCAGACATGCAAATCTCCTCCATAAGCCCTCCAACAACTCATCATCCAGCCCTCTACTCAAAACTTTCATTGAAACAGACCCCTTCCTTTTTATTTTGTTCTAAGTATTTAAAATATCTGTCTAATCTAGAACCAAAATAAGTGTTCTTAGAATTTCCACATATTGTTTCTTGACCTGATCTTTCAGGGTAAAACTCAGGATTTATATCCCTTTCACATATCATTCGTTTAATAAATATTTATTAAGTTATATTACGTACTACACAGAGTTAGGTACTGAGGATACAGACTTTTGAAAGTACACTTCCTCAATTGTGTACAACCCAGTGGTTAAGGCTATAGTAGATGATTACAATGTGCTTTGATAAGTGCTCTCATAGACATCAATGCAGGTAAGTCTGTTATCACATACTACATTACTTAATTCAGGCTGGGAAGGAAAGGAAACTAAGTGTTTCCATGTCTTTGCCTTTGCTTCTACTTGGATCTCCACTGTAGGTGTGCTATGTCCCTGTAAACTCACATCATCTCCAGTAGCAGTGAGCTGCTCTCAGTGATGGCCATCTCCTTTCTAGATATGTTGCAACAGGGAGGATCAAATCACTATAGCAAGAGTAAACACATCTGTTATTCTTTGACATTGAGACAGATTTTCTTGATTTTGGTAATATTTTTAGATCCCCTGTTTCTTGGATATTGCTACCTTATCAGTAGAGTTATTTACCCTTCATTTACATTTCTGCTTTAGGTTCTTCCTTAATTAATTTTTCCTCATTTACAGCATTTTTTTCTTATAGTCATGTGTCACTTAATGACAGATATATGCTCTAAGTAATGTGTCTTTGGCAATTTCATAATTGTGGGAGCATCATAGAGTGCACTTACACAAACCTTGATAGTAATAGCCCAATGGTCGGCAAACTCATTAGTCAACAGAGACAAATATCAACAGTACGATTGAAATTTCTTTTGAGAGCCAAATTTTTTAAACTTAAACTTCTTCTAACACCACTTCTTCAAAATAGTCTCGCCCAGGCTGTGGTATTTTGTGCAAGAGCCACACTCAAGGGGCCAAAGAGCCGCATGTGGCTCGCGAGCCACAGTTTGCCGACCATGAGAGCCTATTACACACCTAGGCTCTATGGTGTAGCCTATTGTTCCTAGGCCACAAACTTGTATAGCATGTTACTGTACTGCATGCTATAGGAAATTGTTACACAATAGTAAGTATTTGTGAATCTAAACTTATTTAGACATAGAAAAGGTACAGTAGAAATATGTTGTAAAAGATTTTTAAAATGGTACACCTGTGTATGGCACTTACCATGAATGGGGTTTGCAGGACTGGAAGCTGCTCTGGGTGAATCAATAGTGAGTGAATGTGGAGGCCTAAGACATTACTGTGCTCTACTGCAGACTTTGTAAGGACTATCCTACAAGCACTGCCCTGCTTCACTCTAACAGCATGAGAAATAGAGCATTGAAGTTGTCAATGCTGCTCCATGAGCAGAGATGTGGGCTGGATTGATTAACAATATATCAAGGAGAAACTGACTGAGTAGATCACAATAATAGTGATAGGGAGGAGGAATGGTGGCCTGAGAATCATAGGAATAAAAAAACCAAGATGTAGATAAAGGAACATAGGGAATTATAATAACAATGTGATCTTGTCTATTGCATGTTGGATTGTGGTCAGATTAAGTAATTTTGTGGTATTCATTTGAAAAAAGCGATGTTTGCCCAGCTCTGTGGTTGAGTGTGGACTATGAACCAGGAGGTCACAGTTTGATTCCCGGTCAGGGCACATGTCAGGGTTGCAGGCTCGACCCCCAGTGTGGGGTGTACAGAGGCAGCCAATCAATGATTCTTTCTCATCATTGATGTTTTTTTCTCTCTCTCCCTCACCCTTCCTCACTGATATAAATAAAAATATATATATTTTTTTAAAAAAGAGGACATTTAGCATGGAGAGGATGCAATATTTTAACTTTGGAAATTTGTTTTTTGTTCCATTGACCTTATTTGGCACAAAGGGCTGTTTCCGGCATTGAATTGATAGAAGAAATAAAACTTGTCTATGTTTTACATCATTATAACCTGAAAATATTTACAAATTACAGAGACAGAACTGGCTTTTCCTAAAGTGGCAGAGGCACTTCAAACCTGAGGTAGTTCCTGTGGACCTATGGATAGGTAGGTTCTTAAAAAAGAATTTGCTGCAATGTATCCTGAAGCCCATCAACTAGATCTGGGTGGGCTGTAGTGCCCTCTGAATATGTAGCCTTGGGGACAGGCTCCTCTGTGCTGAATAAATAAACAAACAAATAAATAAATAAAAGAGGTGAGTGGCTGTCTGGGATGGAAACTGTGCAACCAAAATTGAGGTGCTGTGAGGTGCTATTCCAAGCCCCACAACATTGCTCCCATCAGAGAAATATAACAATTTCTTTTGAACCACCTACCCTTCTATTTCTTAAAACAAAATCAACTCAATTTATAATCTTACTAGAGGCCCAGTGCACCAATTCATTCATGGGTGGGGTCTGGCCAGCCTGCCCCAATTGGGGCTGATCAGGCCGGGCTGGCTGGGGGGAGAGGCTGCGGGCGGTTGGCTGGCCAGCCGTGTCCCCTGGTCAAACTCCCAGTAGAACTCCCTGTTGAGGGGACAATTTGCATATTAGGCTTTTATTATATAGGATGGGACCACCATCATGTATGCAGTTCATTCCTGGCTGAACTGTCGTGCAGCCTATAACTCTATTTCATAGTGACACTTCGCTCTTCTGATTTCCCTCTTATCTTTCAAACATATTCTTCTAAATCTTCTTTACTGTTTCTCCTTAGTGATATCAAATTGCCTCAGGGCTATGTCTTATACATTCTTCCTTTTTCTCACCACAAATTATTTTTAGGTTATTCTATCTATTATTAAAGATTTCTTAAAAAAGTGAATTCTGAACTAGAACAGTTCTAATGTTTTACCTTCAGGCTAAGCTACCCTTGTGAATTTGCATACCCAATTACATAGCTGATATTCCATGTGGATGTCCCACAGGCATCTAAAATTCATAACTCCCAAATTTGAAATCTGAAACTTTTTTCTCCCTCCCTTCTACATCCAATCCTGGTGATTCTGAATTATTACAATAGCTTCCTAAATTGTTTCCTCACTTATCATTCTTTAAACAGCCTAAAATTTATTTTAATATGACTAGTTGCTCTCCTTCTTTTTTTAAAAAATATATTTTATTGATTTTTTACAGCAAGGAAGGAAGAGGGAGAGAGTTAGTAACATCAATGAGAGAGAAACATCAATCAGTTGCTTCTTGCACACCCCCTACTGGGGATGTGCCCACAAGCAAGGTACATGCCCTTGACTGGAATCGAACCTGGGACCCTTGAATCCACAGGCCGACGCTCTATCCACTGAGCCAAACCGGTTAGGGCAGTTGCTCTCTTTCTTAAAATCCTTCAATTAATTTGTATTATTTAGTTATTTATTTAAATTTAAATAATTTTGTATTTTCTAATTACAGTTGATATATAATATATTAGTTTTAGGTATACATCCAAGTGTAGACATTATATAATGTGCTCAGTAATCATCCCAATAAATCTTGTTTTCAACACCATACATGGTTATTAGAATATTATTGAGACTATATTCTATGTGCTGTACTTACATCTCAAGACTATTTTGTAACAACCAAATTGTAATAGTACTTCTTAATCCCTTCACCTTTTCCATTAATTCCCCCTAACCCCCTCTCATTTGGCAACTGTCAAAATGTTCCTTGTATCTATGAGTCTGTTTTTGTTCTGCTTGTTCATTTTGTTTTTTAGATTCCATTATTGATAGATATATATTTGTTGCCATTTTATTATTCATATTTTTTATTTTTAGTTATTTTTAAAAAAATATATTTTATTGATTTTTTTACATAGAAGAAGGGAGAGAGATAGAGAGTTAGAAACATCGATGAGAGAGAAACATCCATCAGCTGCCTCCTGCACATACTGGGGATGTGCCTGCAACCAAGGTACATGCCCTTGACCGGAATCGAACCTGGGACCCTTCAGTCCATAGGCTCATATTTTTTTAATATGTTTTTCTTCTTCTTCTTCTTAAAGAAAACCCTTTAACATTTCATGGGATACTGGTTTGGTGTTGATGAACTCCTTTAGTTCTTATGTTTGTTTGTTTTTGGTTGTTTTGAGTTGTTTTGTTGTGTGTGTGTGTGTGTGTGTGTGTGTGTGTGTGTGTGTGTGTGGAGCTTTTTATTTGCCCTTTGATTCTAAATGATAGCTTTGCTGGATAGAATAATTTCACTTGTTGGTTATTGCTTTTCATCACTTTGAATATTTCTTGCTAATCACTTCTGGCCTGAAAAATTCTGTTGAGAAATCAGCTGACAGTCTTATGAGAGTTCTCTTGAGAGTTCCCCGAGGTTCCTTAAACTATTCTTGCTTTTTATAATTTTATTATTTATTTTATTTTATTTTTTGCTGTTTTGATTGGGTGTTTTCTGCTACTTCATCTCCCAAATGACTGATCTGATTATCTGCTTCATGTAATGTGCTCTTGATTCCATCTAATGTATTATCCATTTCAGTTACTGTTTTCTTCATTTCCGACTGGTCCTTTTTTATAGTTTCTATCACTCCGTGTAAGATCCTACTGATTTCATCTATTCTTTCCTTAGTGCATTGAGCATCCTTATAATCAGTGTTTTGAACACTGCCTTTGGTAGATTGCTTACCTCCAATATGTTTAATTATTTTTCTTGAGTTTTGTCATGTTCTTTCATTTGGGACATGTTTCTTTGTTTTCTTATTTTGGCTGCATCCCTGTATTAGGTATATCTGTTGTGTCTCTCGGATTTGGCAGGGTGTCCTTGTTAGTAGGTGTCCTGTGGGGCCCAGTGGTACAACAGACTCTCTGGTCAACTGAGCCAGGTGTCCAGGGGAGTCACTTGTGTGGGTTGTGTGTGCCCTCCTATCATAGTTGAACCTTGATTGCGGTTGGCATGTCAGTAGGCAGGATTGACCCTCAGGGCTGTGAGGACTGGCCATGACTACATTGGACAATCAGTTGTGCAGGGGCTACCACCATAGTGTGGGACTTGCTTTAGCAGGGCTCTGGTGCTCACCAAGGGCACACTTTGGGTGTGTCATTTGTGGGGCTAATGGGTGGTGCTCTGTTGTGGTCTGTAGCTGACCACCAGGTTTGTTGGTTCTGGAGCCTTTTGTGAGGAGATCTAATGCAGGCCCAGCTCAGCCGCTATCTGTAATCAGCACCAGCCACCTGGTCTAAGCTACAAAGTAATGGCTTGGTAGCTGCCTGTGCTGGACTTACCGGCAATGGGAGTGGTTATGCTGCTAACCGAGGTTCGCTACCACTGGTGCCAGGCTCCGTGCTGCTTAGCAAGAGGTACCAGACACACCAAGTCCAGCTGCTGCCTGTTTGGAGTTATGGACCTTTGAGAGATTTTAGAGAAGTCCACAGCAAGGGCTGAGGCTGCAGCATGTGAGAAACAGCCTCTGAAAGAGGTTTGGGATGGTGTGTCGATTGGGAAGGGTGGAATCAGGGAATCACCAGGGTGGGACAAACCGATGAAAACTCCTATATTGAACTCGCCTTTATCTCTCAGCTCTATGAGGGGAATGACCAACAAAGGAATGACAGTGCCTGCCCTGAGATAGTCCTGAGATAGCTACCCCTCCACCTTTGAACTAAAGTCGTACAATTCAGTTCTAACCTACTATTGTATGTTCCTAGTGTTTTTCTGAACTGCTGTCCCAACACTGGAGCTCAGGCAAGTGAGTAAGTCTGTGTGCAGGCCCTTTGAGAGGATACCTGGGTCTCCACCGGCCCTCCCTCTCACCTGAATGGAATCCCCACTGATTTTCACAGCCCCGTGTTGTGGGGATTCTCTTTCCAGGACTGGTGCTCCGGGCTGGGACCCCTCACTCCTCAGGGGCATCTCCAACAGCTGAGACATCCCTGCTGATTCTTAACCACCACACAGGAGTGTAGGACCAGCTTATTTCATGACTCCGCCCCTCGTACCAGTCTCAGCATGGCTTCTCTGTATCCTTAATTATAGAAGTTCCATTCAGCTAGTTTTCAGGTGGTTTTAGAGGGCAGTTGTTCTATAATTTAATTGTAATTTTGTTTTTTTTTGTTTTTTTTAAATATATTTTATTGATATTTTACAGAGAGGAAGAGAGAGGGATAGAGAGTTAGAAACATCGATGAGAGAGAAACATCGATCAGTTGCCTCTTGCACACCTCCTACTGGGGATGTGCCCGCAACCAAGGTACATGCCCTTGACCAGAATGGAACCTGGGACCCTTGAGTCCGCAGGCCGACGCTCTATCCACTGAGCCAAACCGGTTTTGGCTAATTGTAATTTTGATGTGGTCATGGGAGGAGGTGAGCATGGCATTTACCTACTCTGCCACCTTGCCTGGAAGATAATTGCATATTTTAAATGTTCATTTCTGCTAAGGTAAATTTTACAAATTTAAAAAATTTATTCTTACTAATCCTTTTTAACACTCCTGTAATTCCCAGCCAAAATAATAAAAACAAAAATAATTCAAACATAGGTGTTAGCAATTATTAGTTTTTATTTATTTATTTATTTTATTGCCTCAGCTATTTCACTTCTGGAACAGAACCTATTCCAAAAGCATACTTCCTTTATTGTCATCTTAAATCAATTTATTGTGTTGTATACTTTTAACAATAAGTGAATAGAGAAAAACTATTTAAAATTATGAACATTATGTTTTTATTAGAGTATAACATTAGTGGAGAATTACTCAAAACATGCTATTTGTTCCTTTGCAGTTTTGAGTTCTTAGAACAAGAATATTTTCCTGGTAAGTTGGAGACAAATTCACTGTATAAAATGATTGAGAATACAAGAGCATTCTACTTCTCAGAATTGTAATCTCTCTTACACTTCATCCAAAATTTATGAACACATAATTTATAAACAAAGTATTTTATGAAAACATGAATTTCATTTTATGTATTTCTACATTTTAAATTCTCTATATTCATATCTATTAATGTAAAATAGTAGCATATTTTCTTTTTATATTTGAAACTTTTTACTTTAGCTCCAAATCAAGGTAAGAGTCAGAGAATCATTAAAACTATGTTATTTTCTTCTACATAAATGAGCTATTTTGTGAAATTCTTCATTATTTACTTCATTAGATGAGTCTGTTATTGTACAATATATTAGTTAAAGCACTTAGTTATAAATCTAAATATAGTGTATCCCAAAAAATGTGTACACACTTTACCAGCTGATAGCTCAATTGATGTTTTTTTTTTCTTTTCAGATTTAACCCATTGGGATTCATAATTATTCAAAGTGTGTATACATTTTTTGATGCCTTGAATTGCAGGATATGGAGAAATAACTCAAGAATTGTGAGCTTTAAGTTTTAATGTGTAAAAACTAAGATAGTACATTCTCTCTATCTTTGTTACAAATTTGATATTGAAATAGAAATTTTTATGAGTAAAATAGGCAGGTTTAGGGAATTTTTAGATTTGGGAGTCCATGGAAAAAAAACACAGGGCTACAGAATTGCAAAAGGGTACATTTCCATAAGGCAAGGGAGTTAGGAGAGTAAGCAGTTACAATTCCTTAAGACAAGGGAAAGGCAAAAGTTACATTTCCATAGACTAAGGAAACTGGGAGTAGCCAAAGGTCTATATTTACAAAATAAAGGAGAGCCTCAGTTGTCCCATGTGAGGTTTGACCTTTGAGCTCAGAAGTTGCTGTAATGACCAAATTAAAGGGAATATTGACCAATCAGATGGGATAGCAGGACACAGGGACTTGCAGCCTTTATAAACCATGGAAGGAGGAACTCAGTGGGACTCTTTCTCCCTCCCCACCTAGGAGTATGTGCTGTGAGATTCTTTCCCCTTCCCCACATGGGAGTCTGTACTTGTTCTTCAATAAATTTCCACCTTTGCTATACCATCTTCTGTTCGTGGATTCATTCTTCAAACTCCCACGGTCAAAGATTCCGGGAAGCCATCCTGCTCAGGGGAACATCGGGTGTTCCAGTCCAAAAAATCCTGTATCAATATAAGGATACTTGTAATGGGTGCTGAGCAAGCTGAACTAGTTAGAAAGGCCTACCCACAAAGTTTAATGCAAACTTGAAAGATAGTGATGACCAGGATATAAATTGTGACATAAAGTTTGTCAATTCAGTGATAATATCATCTAAATATGCCAGGAGGAAAAGGACCCATGCAATCTTTCTACCAAGCAATAATGATTAGTATTTTAGTTTATAGAATGAGATATTTGAGAGGTAAAAGCATAGCTAATTACAATAACCAAAGGTAGTTTTTTGACACTGTCAAAATACCAAAATTAAGGTGACCAGACTTCCCGCTTTTGGCGGGACAGTCCCGATTTTTAACAATTTGTCCCGCGTCCCGCAGCATTTTAAAAAAGTCCCGATTTTTGGAAAGAATGCACGACAAGCTAGGGAACGGCGAGACAACGGGAAGGGAATATACTGTTTTCAGCGGCCATGTGGCTATTTAGCCAGGATATGAGTTTTATATTATTTTTGTTAATTTTATAATGTTAAACTTTAATAATAACAAATAATTGTTGAGAACTGATTATGGAGAACTGCTTATCGAAGTTCGCATTATTGATCAGTTGTCAGAATTCGACCACCATTGTTTGGACTTAATGAACAATGGCATTTTTTGGGATTGGCAACGACGAAAACATTTTGTAACTGTCTCTCAGATGATACAAATCGTACTGCGTGCTAGTAAGCTAGTTAAACAAGTGATGTCATTACAAATCAGCTATTCAGATAATTTAGGTAAGTAATTTATTTATTAATTTCATAAATACATAAATTTTCTTGAATTTAGCAGACAGTACTCGTATTATTTATATTTTATAGTGGCGGCAAAAAGTCTAGCGCCGGCCTTGAAAGTGACACTTACGACTTACGTTACGGCAAATTCAGAGGAAAAATAATACAAGTTAGTATTGTTATTATTTAGAAAGAAATATAGGATTGAAATAATTTTTAAAATATAGTTACTTTATAACAATCAAATTAATTTAATTTATAAACTAACAATAAAATATGTTCATGTAATTATGTACCTACTTACTGTGTTTTTAAGCAATATGTATATAATAATTTATAATATAATTTTAAATTATTTTTTTTAGATTTTTAACATAATGAGTAAGAAAAGAGGATGCAAATTCAATGATGATCTAAGAAGTGAATTTCCTTTTATTAAAAAAACCAAAAGCAATTACAATATAGACCAAATTTTTAATCAAGAACCAACCCCCCCCTAGGCCGAAACCGGTTTGGCTCAGTGGATAGAGCGTCAGCCCGAAGACTCAAGGGTCCCAGGATCGATTCAGGTCAAGGGCATGTACCTTGGTTGTGGACACATCCCCAGTAGGGGGTGTGCAAGAGGCAGCTGATTGATGTTTCTCTCTCATGGATGTTTCTAACTCTCTATCCCTCTCTCTTCCTCTCTGTAAAAAATCAATAAAATATATTAAAAAAAAAAAAAAAAAGAACCCCCCCCCCTTCCGCCGCCCCGGTCAATGGTGTCCCGCTTTACCAACGTTAAAATCTGGTCACCTTAACCAAAATTCAATCAAATAAATTTGAAGATGTAATTGGCTTTATTAAGCAATTCATGACTCAAGCAAATTCCATTTAGCAAGCAAAAAAGACACTCCAAGGTCTTGTAAACAATGGAAGGTTTTTATAAGAAAAAGGGTGGGGCAAGGGAGCCATTAGCAAAAGAAAAGAAAGGATTACTTTTAGGTGGGGGCATCTTATTTTAGGGGGAAGAAAACCAGCAAGATTTTTATCATGCAGATTCCCTCTTCTTCCTCTGGGGACTCCGTGGGCCAAAGGGGCTGATTACCTCATTGGTGCTGACCAGAAATTCCAGATTGGTTGATTAAGACTATATTTCTGGGAGAGGCTGAAACAGCAATTAAATCAGATATTAAATCTAGGCTTGACATCATGCATTTTTTGCTTGAATGAGGCCATTTTTTTTTTTTGGTCTGTGGCTTTCTTTTTACCAAGTTTTCAACTTTTTATTTTTTTCATCCTCACTCAAGGATATGTTTATTGATTTTATTGAGAGAGGCAGGGAGAGAGAGAGAGAGACATTGATATGAGAAACATCCATAGGTTGCCTCTAGTACAAGCCCCAACTGGGTATTGACCCCCAACATAGGTATGTACCCTAATGGGGATTCAAATCCACAACCTTTTTGGTATAGGGGATGACACTCCAACCAACAGAGCCACCCAGCCAGGGCCCAAGTCTTCAACTTTTATAATCATTCAAATGTTGTGGTGGCAGAATGCATGGGAGAATGATCAGCTAGCAATGAGGGAGGAAACTTTAAGCTTTATTTCCCAGATCTGCTAGTCCAGGGGAATTCCAGATCCAAAGCCTGAACTGAACTCGTGGGGAGGCTCTGACCTATATAGCTCCCCCTGTGGCGGGCCCGGAGGGTCCCCACAGCTTTGCCCAAGTCAGTCTTGGCAGGGCCTTGGGGGCATGCTCCACAGCTCCACCCAAGTCAGCCGTGGTAGGGCCCTGGGCTTAGGCTCTGCAGCTCTGCTCAAGTCAGTCGGAGTGGGGAAGTGAGACTACAGTTTTAACCAGATACTGAACTAGGTTGCAAGCCCCCCATTTCCCTTTTCACAGAAAAAGCCAAATAAGTACCAGAATAAAAATCAAAGAATAAAGAATGGTATTTTTAAGAGTTATGCAAAAGAAGACCTTGATTTTAGAGCTTTCTGAAGGGGCATATATTTTGAAAATTAAGCATGATTAATAATAATATATAACAAAAGAACCTCTTAGGACAGTGGTCGGCAAACTCATTAGTCAACAGAGCGGCAAACCGCGTCTCCCGAGCCACATGTGCCTCATGAGCCGCAGGTTGCCAACCACTGTCTTGGGAGGTTCACAATATTAAAGGTTCATTCTCTTCAGTCGTGTTATCACTTAATTGTGATAAGAATCTCCTATTACTGGTCAAATCAGATAGTTCACTCTCTATATGTATATGTATCATTTCTGCAGGTGTCTAGCCAAGGCAAGTTGGAAGAAAAAAAAAATGAGGGTCTTGCTCTATTATATAAAATTATAGTAAAAGGAATTGATGTTGATCCCTCTATAGCAGTGGTTCTCAACCTTTCTAATGCCGCGACCCTTTAATACAGTTCCTCATGTTGTGGTGACCCCCAACCATAAAATTACTTTCGTTGCTACTTCATAACTGTAATTTTGCTACTGTTATGAATCGTAATGTAAACATCTGTGTTTTCCGATGGTCTTAGGCTCTACAGCAGCGGTTCTTAGGCTCTACAGCAGGTTGGGGGGGGGGGGGGGTCACCACAACATGAAGGGTGTATTAACTGTATTAAAGGGTCGCGGCATTAGAAAGGTTGAGAACCACTGCTCTATAGCTGAGTGGACCATTGGACAGATTTCAGAGCTAAGAGAGAAATCTACATATTTATTAAAACTTAATATATGACACACTACGCAGTAATGACTACAATGATGGTAACAAAATGTTTACTCATATGGGCACAGAACAAAGAAGTTTGATTGTCTTCTGACCCACAACTAAAACAATTCTGGGCTTAAATATAATATCAGGATAGGAAAGGACTATTCACAAGACCAGTGCTCTAACCCCTGAGCTATAAGGCTGGGAAAGGACTTTTTAGATGAGGGAAAAAAAGAGGACAAGTGATATTGAAAGCATATATCCAAGCAAGGGTTTGTACATGAGTGCTTATAGCAGCTTTGCTTGTAATAGTAATAACAACCTAGAAACAACCTTTTGTTATTGAAACTTCAGAAGAACAAATGGAAGTGTCTGCATACATCAGAGTAGTGATTATTTTTTTCAGGTAGTATTACTTGCTGTTTTCTTCAAAAGTGGCTTTCAGTTTCAGACTTGCTTTTATGGTATGACTAGCGTTCCCATTGCAGGAAAAATCCTGCAATAGGATTTCCTGCTGCACTCTACCCAGCCTCCGTTCCTCCCTTGTCGCCCGCCCCGCCTTCTCCTCCAGCCCGCCTGCTTTTCCCTTCTCCCCCGGCCCCGCCTCCGCTCCGCCCTTGTCACCCGCCCCGCCTTCTCCACCAGCCCCCCTGCTTTTCCCTTCTCCCCCGGCCCTGACTTCGCTCCTCCCTTCTCTCCCCCCCACCCCGGCTTGCTTGCTTCTTCAAAGCTTTACTCCCTTCTGCAGCTCTTGGCTTCTTTTGACGCTGTCTTGATATGCAAATTAGCCACCATCTTCGTTGGGGTAATTAGCATACTCGTTCTGATTGGCTGGTGAGCGTGGCTTGGCTGGTGGGTGTGGCTTAGGTGTAGCGAAGGTGCGGTCAATTTGCATATTTGTCTATTATTAGATTAGATAACTTAGACAAAATACTATTTTGATGTCACTGTTGACATGCTTAATGGCAAGTGTACCTTATGGGCATAGATCAGAATGGGTTAAATTGTAATCTTTTATCTCTATTTATGCAGACTTGGATGAATGACTGAAGCAAGTCACTTGTCTCTTTTGGCCTCAGTTTTTCTCCATTATGAAATTGGAGAAAAACAGTGTAAAGCAGGGAACAAATAGAATATATCTGGAGGTTCTACCTGCTATCTTGGATTCATCTTTTATTTTCATTTGCTTAATTATCCTCTTTGGGTTCACAAAAGAAGTGGCTTGAAACTTTTTACCGATTAATAAGAGAGAGTTGTATTATTACTATCTTCTTATATTTACAGTTTGACTGAAGTATTATAGTACAATAAAAAGAAAATATTTAAATTTTACAATCGGATAAGTTTACATGTATACATTTATCACAATCATAGTGAACATTACCACTCCAAGTTCAAGCTCCTTTGTAACACATTCCTTAATTCACTACCTCCCACCCAGGCAATCACTGGTCTACTTTCTAACACCATAGATTAATTTGCATTTTCTAAAATTATGTATAAATAAAATCAGACAATATGTACTATATTTTGGTTGGCTTTTTTCATATAGTATAATTATTTTTATATGCATACATGTTGTTGCATGTTTAACTGTTGTTGTTTTCTTTTTATTTTCTCAGTAGTATTCCATAATGTGAATATGTCAAATTTACTTATCAATTCACCTATTGACAGACCTTCAGGTTGTTTCCAGTTTTTTTATTACTATTACAAACAAGGCTGCAATGAACACTCATGTACAAACCCTTGCATGTATATATGCTTTCATTTCTCTTGGGGAAATACCTAGGAGTGGAATGGCTGGGTCACATCTTCAATGTATGTTTAACTTTTTAAGAAACTGCCAAACATTATTCAAAAGTGGTTTTATATTCATGCCAGGAAAGATGAGAGTAGCAGATACTCCACATACTTGCCAAAACTTTTTAGTTCAGCCATTTCAGTGGGTATAAAATAACATTTATACCCACTGGAATGGGTATGTTCCTAATGACTAATGCGAGTGTTATCTCCATAGTATTGCTGTGTTAGCATCCATTTTGTTTGGCCAAGTGGCCTGTTGGGGTCTTAAACTGACACTAGCCCACTCCTGCAAAATCATCCTACCTAATAATAGACAAATATGCAAATTGACCATACCTCCGACACACCCGCAAGCCACGCCCACCATCCAATCAGAGCGAGTATGCAAATTAACCCAACCAAGATGGCTACAGCCACAGAGAGCAAGGTTTCCTAGGTAACAGAGGAAGCCAAGCTTTCCGCCTGCCCTTGCCAGGCCTAAGCCTCCACTCAAGCTACAAAGTTTCAATTATAGAAGGTAAACAAATTCAAACAGAAATGGCAGCAGAATGGAGCTTGAGAGAGCAGGCCAGGGTTGTCCCCAGCAACAGGGGAAGCAAAGCTTTCCACACACCCTGGCTGGGCCCAGGCCTCCGCTTAAGGCTACAAAGTTTCAATTATAACCCCAACACAAATGGCTGCAGGCCTCGGAGGGAGCCCCAGGCTTGGCTCTGCTCCAGGCTACAAAGTTTCAATTGTAGAAGGAAAATAAATTCCAGATACCAGGGCCTCCGCTTGGGTTGCCAGGGGGAATGGCCGGCCTGCAAACCACCACAGGCCCCTCGCTCAGGCTGCCCCATGCCCCAAGGGAACCCCACCCTTATCAGGGACACCCTTCAGGGCAAACCAGCTGGCTTCCACCCCTGTACCAGGCCTCTATCCTATCTAATAAAAGAGTAATATGGAGATTGATCATCACTGCAACACACAATATAGCTGCCCCCATGTGGTCAAAGATCCTGCCCCCATGTGGACACAAGATGGCCACCACAAGATGGCCAGCAGGAGAGGGCAGTTGGGAGGCACCCGGCCTGCAAGGGAGGGCAGTTGAGAAGGACCAGGCCTGCAAGGGAGGGCAGTTGAGAGGGACCAGGCCTGCAAGGGAGGGCAGTTGGAGGTGATCAACCCTACAGAAGAGGGCAGTTAGGAGTGACCAGGCCGGCAGAGGAGGGAATTTGGCTGGCAGCGGAGTGGTTAGGGGGTGATCAGGCTGGCAGGCAGAAGCGGTTAGGGGCAATAAGGAAGGCAGGCAGGCAAGCAGTTGGGAGCCAGCAGTCCTGGATTGGTCTGGGACCCTCGAGGGGTCCCAGATTGGAAAGGGTACAGGCTGGGCTGAGGGACAACCCCCCTCCGTGCACGAATTTTGTGCACCGGGCCTCTAGTCCTATATAATAAAAGCCTAATATGCTAAGTGTCTGGTCGTCCGGCGATCCGTTCAACCAATCAAAGCGTAATATGCTAATGATATGCTAAGGCTGCTCAACTGTCCCCTATGACATGCACTGACCACCAGGGGGCAGACACTCTGATCGGTAGGTTAGCTTGCTGCTGATGTCCGGCCAATTGGGACTGAGTGAGATGGGCCGGACACGCCCTGGAGACCTCCCGCTGTCCCTCCATGGCTGGCCAACCTCCCGTGTCCTTCCCAGCCCCAATCATGCACTGGTGGGGTCTCTCAGCCTGGCCTGTGCCCTCTCGCAATCTGAGACCCCTCAGGGGATGTTGAAGAGCAGATTTCAGCCCAATCCCGCAGGCCAGGCCAAGGGACCCCACTGGTACACGAATTCGTGCACTGGGCCTCTAGTGCGTAGATAACAGCCCAGAGTCACAAGTAAATACAAGTTCCTTACATTATTTCCCCAACATCTCTTCTGATAATTTCTCCCAGGGCTTCCCTTGTGTACTCCTTACATAAGACCCCCTGAATCTAGTCAAACCTCGCCCTTTTTTATTTTAATTGACCAATCCAGACTTAGCACAGCAGGCCAAAAGCACTCTACCCATGAACCCTAGTAAAGGCATGGATCCCAGGTCCTGCTGCTCTCTCTGTCTACACTCACCTTGCCTCCCTGTTATAAAATTGGGATTATAATATTTTATTTATTGTGCCCTCTCAAAGCTTGCTGTGTACTTCCTTCAGGACCTATGAGTAATAAACTGTTTTATTAATTTAATTCTTTGTGGTCTTTTGTTGAACCAGAGCTCACCATCAGACATGGGAGGGGGAGGGGAAGGCAGGATCTACTTGGTAAATGTTAATTCAACAAAATCACAATAACCAATGATGCTGAGCTGCTTTTCATATTCTTATTGTCATCAATACCTCTTCTTTGGTCAAGTATCTATTGAAAGCATATATTATTTCAGATTATAAGAACTGTTTACAGATTCTATAGACAAATCCTTTGTTGGTATAACATAATATTTCACCCAGTCTGGTTTGCCTTATTGTGTTCTTAACAGAGTCTTAGAAATGAAAGTTTTAAATTGTGTGACGTTTAATTTAGTATTTTTTTTCTTTTTTCTGCTTTTTGTGTGCTATTGAAAATAGTTCTTGAGTAACATTTTTCCTCAAGAAGTTTTAAAGTTTTAGTTCTATTATTTAGGTCAATGATACATTTTTATTAACTTTTGTAAATAATGTGAATAAAGGATTCATGGTCTCTTATGTATGTAAGCATTTATGTGTTTATTCATTTACACTATTCATTTGTGCATATGGCTACCCAATTATTCCAGCATTTCCAAAAATAATTCATTTTTGGAAATACTACTCTTTCCCAGTGATTTGTATGGCATCTTTGTCAGAAGTCAATTGATTATATACAGGTTATTCCCCCAAAATGTATATACACTTTAATAGCTCAATTGTGATAATGAAATGTATTTTAACAAACACTGCCTTTATAATTATTCAATGTGTATGCATACATTTTGGGGGAGATCCTATATGTATAGACATGTTTCTCAGACACTCTACTTTGTACTGTTAATCTTTTTGCCCTTTTAAACCATTATCATACAATCTTCATTGCTGAAGCTTTATATTTTAATATCAAAAAGCATAAGTCCTTCAGGTTTGTTCTTTGTCAAAATTATCTTGGCTGTCTTAGGTTCTTCCCTTTCCATGCACACTGTAGGATAAACTCATCAATATCTACAATGTTTCCTGCTGAGAATTTTACAGGGATTGTGTTGAATCTATAGAGATATGGGCAAATTGGTATTTAAACAATATTGCTTATTTTGAACCATGGACATATTTATTTATATATTATTTAATTTTTTCTGAGATCTATTGTAGTGTTTATTTTGCTGGACTTACACTGTTATCAAATATATACCTAATTTATTTTAAATTTTTAAGATTACTATAAATGTTATTAATTAAAATATTATTTCCAGCTGATTATTGCTAGTTTCACCATATAGAATCAATTATTGTATGTTGATTTTGTAGGTTCCTTAGGAATTTTCATATAGATAATCATGTTTCTATGAATAAAGACACTGTTATTTTTCCTTGGACCTTTGATACCATTCTGTTTATTTTTCTTTCTTATTGAAGTGATTAGGAAATAATACATTCAAATATTTTTTAATATGGTGAATTATATTGACATTCAAATGTCACATTAACTTTGCATTTCTAAGGGGGAAATATACCACATGGTCTTAATGTCTTATTCTTTTCATATATTGGTAGGTTCAACTTATTAAAATTTTGTTAAGAATTTTTGGTTTATGTTCATAAGAGATATTGGTCTGCAATTCTCTTGGAATGTCTTTTTCCAGTTTTAGCATCAGGGAAACATTGGCCACACAGAATAAAATTTTGTGCAGAATTGCTAATATTTCTTCGGTAAGTTTTCAAATAAGCTAATTGTGAAAGCACCAGGTGTTGGAGCTTTCCTCAAAGAAAATGTTTAACTACAAATCTTATTTATTTAATAGATGTATGGATACTCAGTTTATCTATTGCTTCTTGTATGTGCTTTCATAATGAATATGTTTATTTCATCTTTGTTGTTGAATTTATTGTCATAAATTTGTTAATAATATCATATGATTAAACTTTTCATATCTATAAAATGTAAAATGCTCAATGATGTCCCCTCTCTCATTCTTGTTATTTTTTTTCAACTATTTTTGTGTTGTCTTTTTTAATAATTCTGCTCTTACTTTTATTAACTGTGTTTTGCTTGTTTTGGTTTTATTTTGTTTTTCTTAGTTATCTAATTTCTTAAGTTAGAAAGTTGTCACTGGTTTTAATATTTATATATGGAATTTTTCCCACATAAACTCACCTGAATACTTAAAGGAGACCTTCTGAGGTGTGTGTGTGTGTGTGTGTGTGTGTGTGTGCGCGTGTGTGTGTGTGTTTACTCACTCACACAACTCACTCTTACCCAGTACTCTCCCCAGTAAATTTCACCTGACTTTGTCTTCCTAATTCTGAACTCTTTTTTCAATAGGATATTACCAAAATCTGTTTGGGTCCTCCCCTCCCTATACTGCTGCTTGGAAACTCTCTCTAGGCAACAAGGTATCACTCACATCATTTATTTTTGTTCTCTTAGTGATTGTTGCCAAAATTTGAAAGCATCATTTCATCTATTTTGTTCATGTTTTATTTTAGATATTAAGATTAAACTGGTTCCTGTTAGCCTATCATGCCCAATAACAGAAGTGATTATTAGCTTTTTGGATGTAGACACATAGTCTGACATTAAGAACTTGTCTTTTCCAGTTTTAATTAGTGGGATGCCAAACGCCATAAGAAATATATCACTGCCTTAATTATCCCAGTCTTGGCATCACAACTGTTGATAGTAGAAGATAATATCTACATTCAAATCCATAGAAATAACACAAAAGATAGTAGACCTTTCAGCTAACTATCTTTGTTAACAACTCAGACAAAGATCAAAATATGTATTTAATATATTAATCCAGCGATGGTTCACATGGTGGATTGATTAGGCCAATTATTTTCATTCACTTTGTAGTATTGAATAAAATTCCTCATTTGCCTATGACCATTTAAAAAATGATCTGCATTTAAGCTTGGCTGTTCATAGAATATGGCTTATATTTACTTGCTTTTATAAAACAAACATAACTTAACTCCTTTTGCAACTTCATGTTCTCTGTTCTCAGAATTGTACACCTCCTCCTAACAAACCATGATACCCACCTTTTATCATACAGTCAGGTCTTTCAACATCCAGTCCGTATTAATTCCAAGGACTCCTGGTAGCACCCACAGTCTGAATAGAGAACTTTTGCATAAGTAATCAGAAGTATGACAATGATTATTGTACCTTGAAAAAGACCCTCATAATACCCGACCCTGACATACCTGCATTTGTTCCAAAAGTTATAGGAAGAAAGGAGAATTCATTGGTTAAAGAAAGAAATCTAAACCAAAAACTAATTATAAAAAAATAAGCTAGACCTATGTCTTTTGTAATATAAATATTGATTACATTTATGAAAGGCTGCATAAAAATGGTATATGTTTCTGCATTAAAAAATAAAATAATATTCTATTAGTGTCATTTTATGGAGAAACCTACTGCAACCAATGCCATAATAATCTGTGATCTCCAAACTTTTACTCTCTTTCTAATGTACTTTTATTCATGTACTCATGTTTGGCTCACATATATATGCATACAAAACTCTTTTTCTCAGCCACTTTTGGTGAAGAATGCAATAAAAATAATATTTTAAAATGTATTAACTATAAATGTTCTAATATCCACTTATAATACTCAGATACATATTTATCAAAAATGTAATTTAAAAAAATAAATATTTTGTCAAAAATATTTTGGTCCAATTCAGTGATGAATAATAAATAATCACCAAGTGCATATTCGGTCTTGGAATTATTTGATACTTAAACAGGAATGATATGCAGTTTAAATTCAGAATCTATGTTATGATTTTCATGAGGTTGTAGAAATCATTCACATTTTTGGTATGACTGGATATTAGTGGGGATGAAATTTCCAACATAATAGAAGTGCTAAAAGATGTGTCCAATTTCCCTCCCTCTAATCATTTGGACTGGGCTATTTATAGATTAGAGAAAGCTTGACAAAAGTTCACCAGCATCAAGAAATTGAAATTCTCTTTAAATTCACACACGCTGCCCAGAATTTTTGGAGCTTCCTAGAAATTGTACTAATTCCAGATAGCAGAGCAATAATTTTCACTCACTGCAAATTCTGCTAACAACTCTTGTCAGCAAAAGGAGAAAATAGGTTTGATCTATTTATTCACTAAAATTGTACTACCTGGAAAGCATTTCTGAGATACTTATAATTCCTCATAGAAAATCTAGTCATTCTGGTTAAAATATGAATCAAGGGGAAAGAATAAACCATTTTCTGTCTGGTTCTGAATTTACAAAAGTTAATATTAAGTAAAGGAGATCAAATATTTAATTGTGACGTTTCCTGGACATTTGTTAAAATGATCCTAGAGGTTAAAACAAAAATCGGCAGAACCAGGGTCTGTTAGATGATCGAATGCCCCTTTAAATGGACACTTTATAGATCCTTTTCTTCTACTAGGTGTTAAGCAGCCTTCATATTCATTTATTCTATGAATATAGAGTGTGCTATATTAAGGGGTTGTTTTTCAAAACATTCAAGAGCCACTCACAAACAAAATAATTTAAAAACTTAAGGAACTTTAGATCCGACAGGAACCATGGAAAACTTTTAGTTCAGTACTTCCAGTTTTATAGATGATGAAACTGAACTCATTGCAGCGATTTCTTTGATTGACCTATTTTTTTCTGTTTCCCCAGCCTAATCACATCTTACTTTGAAACGATTATGTGTATTACTATTAGTTTAAGAAAGATATTCATCGTCTCAATTCTGATCAGTTATAGTTTGAATTTCAGCACTAGTGCTCATCATTCTGCTTTGAAACAGCTAATTGGCATTGGTTTCTTAGTGTGTAACATTCCTCATCACAAATAATAAAATTTTAAATACATTTGTTCTTTTTTATTTTCATAATCCATATATAGATGCCACAGAATATTTATTATATTCTAGATTAGATACCAATCTCAACTTTATCAAAATGCAAGCTGCTATTTTTCTCAGTTTGGGCACAATTTTAAATAGTGCTGTGAATAATTATTTTGATCACTACTCCAATTGGTAGGGTGAGTTCAGAGCTCACACTATCTACTGAAATCTACCCCTCAAAATAAGAACCATCAATATTAATAGAGAACTATATGTAATTATCAAAATCACAGTTGGTCCACCATACTGGTCCAGCATTATGGAAAAGAGAAAAGTCATTATAATAGAGATTAGACAGGGCTATTCCATTTTCTTTCTATGACCTTAAAGCTTTATACTTTCTCTTATTTACATTTCCATGTGGCTTGGAAGATGAGGCCCAGATTGAAAGATTCCCAAGATTTTCCTGGTTTAAGGCTTAAGAATTGTCATTACCCTATAAGGTCAAATAGGAGTCAAGTTAGGAATCATGGAAAAGGAATCGTGAAACAGGCAACTTATGTCTTTCTTCAGTCTAGACTGTGAATAAAAGGAACATAAGAAATCTTTAAGACACTCATGAGGTCTCTTTTATTTAGCTGGAAAGAAAGTAATTTATAGTTGAAACAAAATACACCAAAGTGCAATGAGAATTTTCCTGATGTATGCCTTCTGCCATATGTATCCTTGTAATGTTGTGACTATGAAGGCAGGTGGATGTTATAGTTAACTAGAGGCCTGGTTCACAAATTCATGCACGGGTGGGGTCCGGCCACCCTCCCCGATGGGGGCTGATCAGGACTGGGCTGGCGAGGGCGAGGGGATGCAGGAGGTTGGCTGCCAGCCATGCCCCTGATCAAGGTGGGGGGGACAATCGGGACCCTGATCGGGATGGTTGGCTACCACAATGCTTATCATAACAACCAGTCATTTCAGTTGTTCTGGTCATTGCAGTCATTCCATTGTTCCGGTCGCTTGGCTTTTATATATATATATAGATGGCATATGGAAATTGGATATTTTGACGTCACCTATTATCATAATTTTGGTACCATATATGGAAATTTTGAGTCTCAGAAGCAAACCAATAGGAAGAGAAAGAAGTTAAATTTGGCAAGATTAAAATTAAAGGAAATATCTTAGAAGGACTGGCTCTATGTAGATGTTTAGGCATTAAAAAGTCCAATCTAAATGGATTTGATAAATTCATTTTTCACCTGGGCCAGCAAGATTATCTATTCAAGACCTATGGGTGGGTAGGAATTAAAAGAAATAAAGGTACTTTTAGTACAGATATATGGAGTTTAGTGGTCTCTTTGAATTACCTCAGAATTACGCAAAAGAATTCCCAGCAGCAGCTGAGGTAGTTCTCCATTTATTCTCTGTCAGTATTTTGCATTGTCTTGGATAGAATATTTCTTAAAGTTACTTTACTAATAATGCCATCTAATTGAAGAAGAAATAAGAAAAAAAAAGAAGAAATATCAATATATTTCTGTACTCTAACTATTATGATTTCTTCTGGTCAATAAGACATGCCCACAAGAAAAACATTTCAATTAAATTTTTCTCCCCATGTAACATAAATCAGTTAAGTGTAAAATAAAGGGACTGTGCATGTTTAATGTGCAGTGTTTTAGAATAAATAAGCCAATAGGAATTAAAGTCTCATTTCTGATTTTAAAAAGGGGGGAAGAACTAATTGTTGAGAAATAAACCACTATTTCTGATGAAGTAATGGAGAACTGATAACATAAGAGAACTGGGAAACACACTATACCATAGGAATTATCAACATCATTAATAGCCTCACCATTACTATCTAATCAATGATCATCATCTCTAATTTTATTTGAACTATGATCAGACTTTGATGTGGTTCATCAACCTTCCTGCTTAAAACACTTACTTCATCTGACTTCCAGATGACCACATTATCCTCATTTTCCTTTTTTTTCAAATGAATGGTCCTTTTTTGTCATCTTTTGCTCTTTCTGCCTCATCTCTCTGACATCTTAAAACATCTGATTTCTGGTGCTCAAGTTAACTTCCTTGGTGTCCTGTGGCTTTAAATATTATTGCAGACAACTCCCTAAAATGCATCTCTAGCACAGACATCTCTCCCAGGACTTGGCATGGATTTAGACATCATATCACAAAACAATATTAATATAGCTAAATCATTTCCCTTTTAAAGTTAGTGTTTAATATTTGCTTGACTACTTTTTTCTTCTTTTTCTTTTTTTTTTAATATGTTTTATTGATTTTTTACAGAGAGGAAGAGAGAGGAATAGAGAGTTAGAAACATCGATGAGAGAGAAACATCGATCAGCTGCCTCTTGCACACCCCCTGGGGATGTGCCCGCAACCAAGGTACATGCCCTTGACCGGAATCGAACCTGGGACCCTTGAGTCCGAAGGCCGACGCTCTATCCACTGAGCCAAACCGGTTTCGGCTTTTTCTTCTTTTTCTTGATGTGGTTTTTTTTCTTTCTATTTGATATTTCTGTGTGCATAAAATTTGATTCAAACTTTATAATGAGTGTCTTGTAAATAAATGGCAGCCAGAGTTTTCTTTTAACTGGATTATGTATATATGGCAATCATTGATATACTTGAATTTATTATTTTATAGTTCAAACTTTTATGTTCTATAGCAGTATATTTCTAAGCCCTGCCATCATTGCAATGACCTACTTTTGATGGTCAGAGTAATTTTTTCAATCTATTGTTTTTTCTACTACATATTATATTTAGAATTCTTCTTGTTATTTTAGTTATGTTAGCATTAATTCTTAGGTCATTAAAGTCTAAATTTAGTCAATATGTTTACTACTCTTCCTTAATGCGTGAACTTGAGAATAATTTAATGTCAAATTACCACTTGACATATATAGCCTAGTTTTATCATGTTTATTATTATTTTTCTTTATGAAAACCACAGATGAGTTAATTATTGTGGTTTTTACAAGTTTTCTTAGATTTGTGAACTTATTTATACCTATTTTGTTCTTTATTTGTTTTGTATCTTGGAATTTTCCTTCCGTATTATTTCCTTTTGCATACACTGTCTACTTAAGAATGTGCTTTGGTAACATTTCATTTGTAACAAAACCTTTGATTGCTATTGTTGTTGGTAATTTTTTTTTTTTTTTTTTTTTTTTTTACTTTTTCCTACCCATACTTTCAAAAGATGTTTGTCAAGAAACAACAAGTGAGTATGGAGTAAAATATCATTCCACTACTTTCTGATGTCCATTTTTTCTTAGAAAATCAGTGACAGTATACATTTTATTCAATTGAAAGTAATTTAATTGTTTCTGATAACAACTTATGGTTATATGATTAGTTATAAATTTTAAAATTATATTCACTGGTAGTCAAGGGTGTTGGTATATCAAACTTCCAGAAATTTTAGTGTGTGTGTGTTTAATATTACTATGGCTAAGAAAAATATTTTAAACTATGGGTGGCCTGTCCCTAACCAAAACTAAAATTTTCAGTTAATAAAATGCATGTAGCTAATTGCGGATTTTACAAAAGAAAAAAAAATCTGTCATCTAATTTTTCCATGTAATTGCCATAATGCAATCCCCCAAAATAGTTTTAACAGTTCAAAAGCTTATATTATAATATATGTGTGTGTGTGTGTGTGTGTGTGTGTGTGTGTGTGTGTGTATGTATATAATTGCAAAAAGTAAAATTTAATTTAAGTCCTCAGACCCAATTAGTTTTTTGTGTTGATAAAAAACAATAAAATAAGTTATTTTCACTATATATAAAACAATTTGTTTTCCTTTATATATAAAAATCTCTGGTTTTAATGGTTCATTGCAGAGCCTTCCCTATCAATTGTTATGAGAGATGGTTTTTATAATATAGTTTCACAGCAATAAAATGTGCAGTGACCATTTCCTTTTCCATAGTAGTTGAAAGAATTTCTGAAACTGTCCGTAAAGAAGTGACAGCTGTATTTAAATGACCAATCCTAAATGGATATTATAAAGCCGCCTCATTAAAGAATGGTGCCAGAGTTAGGACTGATCTTGTTTGGATATGTCTTTTATTACCTACTAGAGGCCTGGTGCATGGATTTGAGCACATTGAAAGGAAATTAATTAGAAGGTGGCCAGCGGGCGGGACTGGGTGAGACAGGTTGGACACACCCTGGAGCCAACCTACTGTGGTCCCTTTCTGGCCGGCTGCACCTGGAGCAGCGCCGGGGCTCAAAGGCTATCTGCAGAGTGAGTGGGGTTCCTCCGGCAGGTGGGGGTCCTTCTGCCTGGCCTGCAGGGATTGGGCCAAAACCAGCAGTCTGACATCCCCCAAGGGGTCCTGGAGTGTGAGAGGGCACTCTGCAAAGTTGTTGTTGCTCGGTAGCTCCTGCATTGAGCGTCTGCCCCTTGGTGGTTATTGAGCGTCATACCTTCTGGCCGGTCTGCTTGTCATCCTGGTTGCTTAGTCTTTTATATATATAGATACTTAAAGTCAGATGATTAGGAAGGGCAAAAATAAAGATTATTTTAGTGATTGATGCAATCAATTTTAACTTTTCCTTAATGTATTTTAATCGACTTTATAGAATATTTTTCTTCTATCTTGAAATCATTTGATATAACATGTTATTAGTGTTTGACATATTATCATTCCTTTGCTATTTTTTGTCATAACAACAAACTGATAAGCTCACAGTTTCCCCTATGACCATGAACTAGAGCTACTATCTATAGAGAGAGTTTAAACCTTTGACATAAAAGTCATGTTTAGTTCAATGGTTATTATTAAATAACTACAGGCCCAGGGCACAAAATTTGTGCACTCGGGGCGGGGGATGTCCCTCAGCCTGGACTGCACCCTCTCGCAGTCTGGGAGCCATCAGTCAGACATCCTTAGTGCTGCAGTGGAGGTGGGAGAGGCTCCCACCACTGCTCCTGCGCTAGCCAGCCATGAGCCCCGGCTTCTGGCTGAGCGGCACTCCCCCTGTGGGAGCACACTGACCACCAGGGGACAACTCCTGCATTGAGCATCTGCCTCCTGGTGGTCAGTGCGACTGGTTGTTCTGCTGTTCCGTCGACTTGCATATTAGCCTTTTATTATATAGGATAATGTGTTATTATGGGCAAGGCCTCTAATTCAATTTTTTTTAGGTAGTTAAAGGGAGGGGCAGAATTTTCACTTGCACCTGAAGCTAAAATTGCCCTTAGCTCAAAAATCTGCATACCACTGAGACACATCCTGGTGAGGCTCATTCTGAACCCCACACTGTTCTATTATGTGTATAAGTATTGGGAACCATCTTATCTCTTTAGTGAAAGGAACCTTTTGTTATATTACAATGACTAACTTTATCTCACGAGTTGTGTTTTGGCTTCAAGACTTAATCCAGTATTCATGCAGCAACTTCAGCTCTTCTGTTCAGTATTTACCTGGCACATATTTTCTTTAAATCTTTCTAGATTTTTATGTATTATGTAGGAACTAGCGTTCCCGTTGCAGGAAAAATCCTGCAATAGGATTTCCTGCTGCACTCTACCCAGCCTCCGCTCCGCCCTTGTCACCCGCCCCGCCTTCTCCTCCAGCCCGCCTGCTTTTCCCTTCGCCCCGGCCCTGACTTCGCTCCTCCCTTCTCCTCCCGCCCCCCTCCCGGCTTGCTTGCTTCTTCGAAGCTTTACTCCCTTCTGCAGCTCTTGGCTTCTTTCGCCGCTGTCTTGATATGCAAATTAGCCGCCATCTTTGTTGGGGTAATTTGCATACTCGTCCTGATTGGCTGGTGGGCGTGGCTTGGCTAGTGGGCGTGGCTTAGGTGTAGCGAAGGTGCAGTCAATTTGCATATTTGTCTATTATTAGATTAGATAGCCCATGGACACAGACAATAGTCTGATGAAGGTTTAGAAGGGGCAGGTGCAGGGTGGAGGAGATCAATGGGAGAGAAAAAAAAGTAAAACAAAGGGACATCAGTAATACTTTCCACAATAAAGATACATTTTAAATAAAGAAAAATATCTTAGTTGAAAAGAGATTTATGTGAAATAATATAAGTAATTGCTCTACACTGTACTTTATATTCTCAACTCCTTTCAAAGAGATATTAATTCACCCCATGTTCACTTAATATTAATTGACCCTATGTTCACTGACTACAGGACTGACTTCTGCCACGCCGACCCAGCACTGACTGCAACAGGGGCTATGATCATACTCTGCTTTTCTCTCCAGGCCTCTGTCTGGGCCTGATCACAGCCCCCTCGGCAGTCAGTGCTGGGTCACTGAGGCATCTGCAGTGTGGCAGTCAGTGCTGGGTCACCATGGCGACCCAGCACTGACTGTAGGACTGACTTCTGGAGTTCGGTCAAGCCGTTGGTCGTTTTGGACGTTATGGATCTTGGGTCTTATATATATAGATAACGTTGTTTCAGAATCTTATACCTGTAACAAGGGAAGAAAAAATATCTATCAATACTTTTTTCTCAATCTGGAAAGAATGCTTTATAGTATAAAGCTTTTAATTGCTAATCTTTTCCCTTAAATAAATATTAATACATTTTCAATATGCAGTGTCATTATATTTAAACACTCTGTTAGCACTTCAAGGAAGGCAGCATAAACTAATTCTCATCAACTCCTGAAATATTTAAATTCAGCACACTGTCATAATGAAGGTCCTGGATGCAAGGCAATGTTGCACACTACTTTCCACTCCCCAATTATCTGTGCTACTTTTACATAGTAGATACTTCTGTCAATTGTAATTTCATCTTGGCTGAAACACAAAATGGCATGAAGGCTAAGCAGATGGTTGTCTCAAACAGAGAAACACAAATAAAATTTACGGGAAATTTTCCAGTCTAGTAGCAGAAAAGGGAATTAGTCACCAACTCATTTTATTGTTCATGAGTATTATGTGCCAAATCATCCATATCACGTGTGGAAAATAATCCTATTTTGAACCCAAACATAAAACATTAAACTGAATTGCCAGTATGACTGGTTATAAGAAACTAGTAATTGTCAATGTACTATAATGATTTTCTTTTTACTGATTAATAAATGAAAAGAAAAATATATAATGAAATAATAAATTAGAAAATAAGCAGTTTATGCTTATCTTTTGTATTATTTAGGCAATCTTTGTCTTGAACTGAATTGTAGTCCTTACAAATAATTTTTAGGAGGAAAGTATATGTTTTGGGGGTATGGTGGGATGAGAGTCATGATTTGAGATAGTAATTCTTGAGATACAGGACTAAAAAGTAAATTCACCTGAAAAGGAGGAAACAACACTTGTTTATAAATTGTGTAGCTGAATATTTTAGTTAAATCTTTTTTAGGATACAGTACCAAATATGGTGTTTATTTTAAAATTTTTAATGTTTTTATTGACTTTTAGAGAGAGAGGAAGGGAGAGGAATAGAGATATAGAAACATCCATAAGAGAAACATCATCAATCGACTGCCTCTTTCACCCCCATACTGTGGATTGAGCCACAACTAGGACATGTGTCTTGACTCAGAATTGAAGTAGTGACCTCTTGGTTCCCAAGTCAAAGCTCAGCCACTAAACCTCATGGCCAGGCTAGTATTTATCTTTTTGATATTGCATTGAATTGATTAATTTTAATAAAGTCTACAAAAATGTACAGGTCATACTTAATATTTAATGCTTCCTCCCAAAATATGGAAAGCCATATGTATATATGAAAAGAAAGAGAGAGAGAGAGAATGGCTATCTTAGATTTATTTTTGAATATATCTTATTGGTTCAAGCATAAGGCAATGCTAACTTCCACTTTTGAGTAGGGTAGGGTAGTTAAGGGTACACAAATACCTCCATTGTGAATAATTGAAAAAGTTGGGTGTACGACAACAAAGATTGAATTTTTAAAATTTGATTGATTTTTGTTTAAAAAGAGATAGATCAATTTGTTGTTCCACTTATTTATGGGCTCATTGTTTGCTTCTTGTATGTGTCCTTGTCAGCGGTGGTTGGGGTGGTCTCTGGCCAGAGGTAGCTTCTGGCCAGAGACAGTACTCTGAACTCCCAGTTTTTGTCTTGCTTGTAGGAATGAAGTCAAACAAGAGACAGCAAATATCAGCAAAAGCAGGCAAGGACTTATTTGTAGGAAAGAAATACACTCTTTTAGAACCTGAGCAGGCAACTCAGCCAGCTGAAACCAACCAGTGCGCCAATATTTGGGAGTTTAGAGGATTTATACCTCTAGGCTAGTCAAGGAACAAGTCATCCCCTCCCTCATATCTCAAAAAAAAAAAAAAAAAAAAAAGTATCTTGAAGCTATAAGGCTCCTGGGTGCTATGCCACTGGTAGACTACATCCAGAGGGCTCAGAATCTTTTCTCTTCACATAGAGTCCTGCCACCTCTATGGTCTATTTTCAATTTGTCATGTCTTATACATACTCCCTCCAAGCCCCAGCTGCCTCTCCCAACTCATCTCTTTCTATCTGCCTACTCTAACCCCCTTATTGGAGATGGAACTCACAAGCTTAGTGTATGGGGATGATGCTCCAATCAACTTAGCTACCTGAGCATGTCTAAAAAAGGTTGGATTTTTGCCCAGCCAGTTTGGTTCAGTAGTTGAGCATTTACCTATAAAACAGGAGGTCACAGATTCCTGTTAGGGCACATGCCCGGGTTGTAGGCTTGATCTCCAGTAGGGGGCATGCAGAAGGCAGCTGATCAATGATTCTGTCTCATCATTGATGTTTCTCTCTCTCTCTCTCTCTCTCTCTCTCTCTCTCTCTCTCTCTCTCTCTCTCCTCTCTTTCTCTCTGAAATCAATAAAAATACTTTTTTAAAAAGATTGGATTTTTTAAAAAATCACCTTTTTCAAGGCATCAGAGAGCTACTCAAGCAGCCAGGATGAGTAAGAACAATATTACCCAGAAGGGAGGGCCAAATTCTGCATTTGGTTTTTCTCTCAGAGGCACTTGTCAATTCTGGGTTCAGAGCACGAGACTGAGAACCAGCCTTTTCCAGGCAGAGCTTGTGATACAGGAGAAAGAAACCAGAAGAACTTCTGGCAGAAAAACAGTTGAAAATATATAACTGGAGACATTAGGAGACCAAGCCACATGGACATTCTTTCTCTTAGGATGAAGCTTTTCAATGAATAAGAGATTATAGGACTCAAATGACATTTTAGTGGTCCTCTTTGCACTCACCAAAAAGCTCGACTTTTTCTCTGATGGATTCTCTGAACATTTCATAACAAGTTGCTGGCAATTTAATATCTGGTTCTGTATTAGTTTGCTGGGACTGTCATACAAAGTATCTAAAATTCTGTGCCTTATCAATAGTTCTGGAGGTTAGAAGTTCAAGATCATGGTGTTGGCAGGGACAGTTTCTGAGGGAGAAACTGTTCCATACCTCTCTCTAGTTTCTAATGCTTTGCTGACAGTTCCTGGTATGTAATTTGTAGAGACATCATCTTGATCCTTGCTTTCATGTTCACATGGCATTCTCCCTGTGTGCAGGAATTTTGTGTTCAAATTTCCTCTTTTTATAAGGACACCAGTTATAATGGATTGCAGTTTACCAAAAGGTTCTCATTTTACCTTGACTTTATATATGGAAAGCCACATATATGTGTACATATTAACATCATCTCTATATATAAAAGCCTAAGCGACCAAACGGCCAAACGATCGGCTGACCAGTCACTATGATGCACACTAACCACCAGGGGGCAGATGCTCAATGCAAGAGCTGCCCCCTGGTGGTCAGTGTGCTCCAACAGCAGGAGTGCTGATCAGCTGACCCACCCATCCCAGCGGCCCACTAGCCTGGCAGCAGCCACTCACTTCCTCAGTAGTCCTGCAGGTACAATCTCTAGAGAACTAGCCAGGCACCAACGGACCAGGTGCTGATGGCATGATCCTGACAGCACCACCACCTTCCTGAAAGTTGGCCTTGGGCACCATGGCTGCTTCCCCTCCCTAGATGCTCAGCAAGGAAAAAATAATACAAAAGTGGCTGCCAGGTGGCTCCTGACAACTGGTGTGAATGTCAGCAGGAAGGATCCAGATCCCGGGCCGCCAAGGACATCCCACCGCCCACCCGGAGGGCCAATCATGTCCCGCCCCGCCCCTCACTCCCCTCAGGATGGGCACCAACGCAGGGATCATAGCTGGCAAGCCCCTCTGTGGTGGCGCAAGCCTCTCCCAATCAGGACCGACTGGGTGCGAGCCCGTGGCAGATGCAGCCGGGCTGGGATGAGTGGGAGCTGCAGGCAGGAGTGGCAGGCAACATTGGACTGACAGTTTTGGCCCAATCCCCTTAGGCCACACCGAGGGACCCCACCCATGCATGAATTCGTGCACCGGGCCTCTAGTATATACCTTGTGTGTGTGTGTGTGTGTGTGTGTGTGTGTGTGTGTGTATTTTTGTTTGTTTGTTTGTTTTGTTTTGTTTTTGTATAGGTCACATTCTGAAATACTGGTAAGTAGAGCCTTAACATATTAACATATGCTTTGGGGGGCACAAAATTCAACCCATAACTGGAAGTTTAGTTTTCTGGGGTGTCATAAGGCCCTCTGACATCTCTCCATTTCTTTCTACAAAATTGCTGCCACTGTTAATATATTGCTGATGTAGGTGATTTGACACCATCCACTCTGATTTGGGTGTTGGTTATTTTACCATTTAGTTTGGTTGCAGAGATTTATTATGCCAATATGCTCTATATGTTATTGTAGGAAAGATCTTGAGATTTAATGACTATAATAATGCCATTCTGTGTTTAGCCTCCTAAATTGCTTTGTAAGCTCGACACTGATTTTTTTAAGTTTTAAGAATCATATTCTTTAGTTACAGAACAATTTTAGTTGTTTTCTTCTTCTTTTTTTTTTTCCCTCTCCTTCATTCTCTCTATTATTTCCTTTGGGAAATCTTTATAATCATCAGTGTAGGGGTACTTGGATTATAATCTCTTTCCTATATTTTCTTTTTCATTTCTCCACTTTGCCCGCAGATAAATTTTATATTTTCTCTCTAAAGTCAACATTTCCACTTCAGTGAAATCCATCATTTATTTCATCTTTCCAGTTAAATTTTATTTATCAGATGATCCTATTTCATGGTATAGAATTTTTTAGTGAATTTTGTAATTTTTGTTTGAGATGCAAACTTGAGTTTTCTGTTCTTTGTTCAATAGATTATCAATTACTTCATTCCAAGTTCTTTAGAGTTTCCAAATTAAGTCTTTTATTAACAGCTACAGGTCAGAGGCTGGCTCTGATTCCAAACTTTAATATGTGCCTTTGATTCTTCTTCTGGATATAAGCAACCATTCATTTTCTGCTGAACCCTAGGAAAATTGGTGGAGACCTTTTCTCTTCTATTTATAATTCAAAAGCATAGCCACACTCTACACTTCAAACATGAAGCTCAGAACCGTTTTTCTGACATTGACAGTTACATATTTGACCCTAGGACTCACTTACTCACTGAAACTAGTCCTTGGAGCCTGTCTCTTAACCACGTTTTTATAGGACCTTTTAACCTCAGTACTGACTTCGAAGCTTGGCAGCCTTTTAATATATGTTTATGGAAAACTTCATCTTGTTTTTACAAATCAACCCTTATTTTAATAGTATTTTATCTCTTAGAAATTTGAAGTAGATTGTGAAGTTTCAAAATGTATTAATGCTACCATCATGTGTCAAAAAAAAAAGAAAAAAGAGAATATTTAGGGGATTATATTTTTTCTTTTCTTTTTTTATTTTTTATTTTATTGATTTTTTACAGAGAGAAAGAGAGTTAGAAACATCGATGAGAGAGATACATCGATCAGCTGCCTCTTGCACACCCCCTACTGGGGATGTGCCCGCAACCAAGGTACATGCCCTTGACTGGAATCAAACCCGGGGACCTTTGAGTCCGTAGGCCGACGCTCTATCCACTGAGCCAAACCGGTTTCGGCTATTTAGGGGATTATAAAGATACTTACTAGTCAGTAACCATAAAGAGAGATCTTCCATTAAATATTGGCCCAGTTAATTGCAGCTCTACTATTGATCCAAAATGAGACAACCAAGCCAGTTAATATTCTTATACATACCGTAATTCTGGTCCTATGTCTGATTATTTGTCTGCCTTACCAAAGTTCACGGTATTGAACTGGTATTCTTTCTGTTCTTCTAAAAATGAAGTAGTTCATTTCTTTCTTCCAGGAAGATCGTGAGTTTGTGAAGAAAGAGATAAAACACCTTATTTCCAATGTGGACACTGTGGAGACGAGCAAATTTCTTTTTCCTCTAGGTCACTTGCCAGATGGATCACCACAAGCCTCCTACATATTCTTCCTATGATTAATGAGTTACTTGGCACAATCAAACCTGTCTTACTCATAGTTTCAGGAATGAAACACCAAAGAGTCTGTTTTTATGTTTGGGTGGCTAAAAGGTCACAGTTCAGAAATCTGACTCCACATGAATTTCACTAAAAATGTCATAAATTTGATAACGTTACTAAGTTTATGAGAGTATTAATTTGTCTTAAGACCCTGAATTATAACTCATAAAGTAGTTTCATAATTTTAAATAGTATGGTTTTGAAAAACAAGAAGCATATTATTAGCTAGTAGGTATGTCATCATACAAACACATTGTTTCATGTAATAATAATTTAAATTTTTGAAACTAAACTTTATATAAAAAATAAGTAGTCTAAAATCATTTATCCTAAAATTTCATCCTGGTAAATCAGTGGGAGTATCTGCCAAGGTAATCAGAAATGTCAGGTTTAATTTTAACATGCTCAAAGCATTTATTTAACCATCTGCCTACCTCTCATAGCAGTATAGTAAAAAAAAAATCATGTGGATATCATTGAAACACACAAGGTAAGAACATATAGTCAACAAAATATTATTTTATTGCTTCAAAAGTACACTCTAGGCTAACCTCACTCTAAATCATGCATGTACAGAATTGTAGCAACTCATAAGCAACAAACATACCAATATTGAACCAAAGCCCATTGCAAATATATCATAATCATTGGCTAGAAAGTTTATATTTTAGCCTTATAAAACCACTGTAGCTAATCACATACTCCTGGAAAAGTATCCTGAAAATTCACATCAGTCATAAAGCAAACCAAATTTCTCCAGTTAATATAAAAGTAGTCATTGTGGCAAATCTGACTGCTATTCTTACACCACTGTTCCTCAAATATATTTAGTGGAAAACTGTTTTTGCAGCATGTTGGTAGGCATTACAGAAGTCCCTATTATCTCAGCAAACTTAGTAGCAGAAAAGTCCAATTTAACTGAATACGTTTAGAAAGGGAATTTAATTGCATAGTAAATAATTTTAATATTTTATTTGCTCCTGTATCTTATAAAATAAAATTAAAAACAATGAAAATCAGTTAGGAGCATTATCTTACCTAATAAAACAGTAATATGCAAATTGACCGCACCTTCGCTACACCCATAAGCCACGCCCACCAGCCACACCCACCAGCCACGCCCACCAGCCAATCAGAAGCAAATATACACGTTAAACCAGCAAAGATGGCGGGGGAGAGGGCAGCACCCATGCCAGTGAGATCCAAGCCATGATGGTGGACTGGGGCAGGTGGTTAACGCCCGCAGCCGCCTGCCCAGGTCCGCCATCACCGATCACGGACCGGGGCAGGCGGCGTGGGTTAATGCCCGCAGCTGGCTGACCAGGTCCACCATCACCTATCTCGGACCAGGGCAGCTGCCTGCCCAGGTCCATCACCGATCATGGACCAGGGCAGGCAGCGTGGGTTAACGCCCGCAGCCGCCTGACAAGGTCCCGGATAAGGGCTTCAAGTCAGCCATCGCCAGTGGCAGCTGACTCAAAGCCCCTATCAGGGATCATGGACCAGGGCAGGCAGCGTGGGTTAATGCCTGCAGTAGGCTGCCCAGGTCCCCGATCACGGATCCAGGTGGCGTGGGTAAGCACCCACAGCCATCTGACCAGGTCCACGATCACGGATCACGGACCAGGGCAGGCAGCATGGGTTAGCACCCGCAGCCGCCTGCCCAGGTCCCCGATCGTGGATCCAGGTGGCGTGGGTTAGCACCCACAGCCATCTGACCAGGTCCCCAATAGGGACTTGGAGTCTAGCATAACGAAAAGAATAGTCAGCAAAAGCAGGAGAAAAGGTTTAAGAAAATAAGTTCTTAAGAAAATAAGAACTTAGAAAATAAGTTCTCCCCCAGGTCACCACTGTTCTCTTATACATTTTAATTATCCCAGACTTTGCATGATGGGATTTGATTTGAATTATGCCTGATAGAGATTACATGGCATGAATTGTAGGCTCATTCTTCTTTTTGTGGTTACCTGACTGAGAAAGGCCTTGGAATGAGAGAAGACACTTTTATTTTCCTTTTTCATTCTTTAGAGGCTGAGGAATTACAGTTATATGAAGAACTTAGTGAAAGAATGAAAGTCTCATGCTGTATTTTTTTGTAAGTTTTATCATGTGGACTATCAAAAACTTGGTGGGATCCTTTTCAAGAGGTGTTACAAAAATTATGTTGGAATTAACATTCAAGAGTAAAAGGAGAGAAGTGAGTGGTGGGTAAAGGAAAGAACTTTGTCCTAGAAACCAAATAGAAGCCACATAAACCTTCAGATTCTTACTCATTGTGCTTTGGAGGTATTAAAGGATAATTTTTAAAAAGTTAAAATCATGACTTATAATATGTATAGATAAAAGGCTAAGTGACCGACATTTGTCCATCCGTCCGACCAACTGGTACATATGACGCACTGGAAATATAAAAATAAACTTTGACTCGCACACATGCCATACATATAAAGCTCTTGCTGGCGCTAATTTGAATGTTGCATTTGGTGGGAAAGTTCTTTTCAGAGGGGATTTTTGTGTTGCCATGCTATACGATTGGCCATAGTACAAATAAGTTTTAAAGTACTGTAGTGTTTGGGGATGTTTCAGACATTTGTCTCTTAAAACAAATATGAGATCAGAGGATTCTGCTTATAGTGAATGGTTAGTAAAACTTGGAGATGGCAAACTTGATAGCAGTTTTCATTTAGGAATGGCTATTATTGAAATTCCCCATGAAATGATTTTAATGGATCTATTATTTAAGCCATCTTTGGAAATAGTATATCTATAGATAATATTAAAAATATATCTAAACATGCAATTCTTTGTTAAAAAAATGAGCACGTTCAAAAATTAAATGAAGAAATTTTGGATATACTTGATGGAGATTTTCACGCCTATTTGAGTGATGATTCCATTGACTCAACAGATGATGCTGAAAAGGAAAATTTTCCTATTGAATTTCTTAATAGTATTACTCCTTCTGGAATGCCGTGTCATAAATTAAAATTGAAAGTGGGTGCAATCATCATGCTATTGAGAAATCTTAATAGTAAATGGGGTCTTTGTAATGGTACCAGATTTATTATCAAAAGATTGCAACCTAACATTATCAAAGCTGAAATATTAACAGGATCTGCAGAGGGAGAGATTGTTCTGATTCCAAGAATTGATTTGTCCCCATTTGACACTGGCCACCCATTTAAATTAATTCGAAGATATTTTCCTGTTATGCCAGCATTTGTGATGACTATTAATAAATCACAAGGACAAACTCTAGACAGAGTAGGAATATTCCTACCTGAACCCATTTTTGGACATGGTCAGTTATATGTTGCTTTCTCTCTCACTTTTTTTAAAAGTATTTTTAAAAAATATTTTATTGATTTTTTTTACAGAGAAGAAGGGAGAGGGATAGAGTTAGGAACATCGATGAGAGAGAAATATTGATCAGCTGCCTCCTGCACACCTCCTACGGGGGATGTGCCCGCAACCAAGGTACATGCCCTTGACCGGAATCGAATCTGGAATCTTTCAGTCCACAGGGCGACGCTCTATCCACTGAGCCAAACCAGTTACGGCTGTTGCTTTCTCTTGAGTTCAAAGAGCATGTTACGTTAAAGTTAAAGCTGTAAATACTTTATCTCAAGGGAAATTAGTCAAGCACTCTGAAAGTGTTTTTACTCTTAATGTGGTATACAGGAAGATATTAGAATAAGTTTAATCACTTTATCAATCATTATTTGCATCAATGTTGTTTTTATATTACGAGTTTGTTATTGTTATATCAGTTTGTTATTGTTATATCATTTTGTTATTGTTTACTTATTAATAAATTTATGTATTATTTTCATATACATTGTACTCATTTCCTTTTATCTCTCACACTTTTATTATAGAGAAAGGGCAAATAGCAATATTAAAATATTTCATCTAATTAATTCCCTTTCAATGTGCATGAATTTCGTGCACCGGGCTACTAGTCTATTTAATAAAATTTTGGTTAGTATTAAAATGTACTAATCTTTCCTAATAATTGAGAAACATGTAAATTGACCATACCTCCGCCACACACACAGCCAATCAGAGTGAGTATGCAAATTAACCCAATAAAGATGGTGGTTAATTTACATACATACCTGGGTCCTGGGAACCTCCTCAGCACCCAGGTCACTCCCAGCCGGCCATCCCGCAGAGGCTTTAGGCTTGGGGGACGGGGGTATCCGCTTCCCAAGCCTACAGCCTGGGGCGGAAGCTGTAGGCTTGGGAAGGGGCCGAGCCTGGGATTAAAGGGGCGGGAGGTGCCCGCTTGCCAAGCCTACAGCCTGTTGCAGAGGCTGTAAGCTTGGGAAAGGTCCGAGCCTATCATTGAAGGGGCAAGGTTTGCCCACTTGCCAAGCCTAAAGCCTGGGGTAGAGTCTGTAGGCTTGGGAAGGGGCATGGGAGCCTGCCATGGGAGGGGTGGGGGAAAAATCAATGGAAACATATCCTCAGGTGAGGATAAAAAGAAAAATAAAGAAAGAAATGTCATATCCTATGAAAGGCACATCTTGAAAATTCCTAAAGAAAGTTGTCATTTTTTCATGGTGAAGGGACTGGAGTCCATGTTGATGAAAATACCTTGGTGGCTGTGGTGACTGGCAGTGGCTGCAGTAGCGGGGTGATGGGGCTGGCGCCTTCCCCTGATCAGCCCGGTTGCCTCCCGCAAAGGGAGGCCAGACTGCTCCAACAGGGAGCAGGCCTAAGCCATCAGTAGGACATCCCCTGAGGGCTCCCAGTATGTGAGAGGGGGCAGGCTTGGCTGAGGGACCCCTCCCTAGTGCACGAATTTCATGCACCGGGCTCCTAGTTTTTAAAATAAATGATAACATTTTAATTTTTTTCATAAGTTTCCTACTAAAACTACCAAGTAGTATGAGATCACATCCTGAACGTCATATTTGCTTTAATAAAAACCTGTGAAGGGGATCATTTTTGCAGAAATATCTGAAAACTAAATCAGCTTTCTTATATGTTTCTTAATTTTTTGATATTCAATCAGTCATTGCATCATTTTCATTTTGTTTGCAAGGATTGCACTGTATTTGTTTTGTTTAACTGTACAACACAATCAATCAGCCATATATTGTGCCACTACTGTGTCTGTCAACCTCAAACTGCTGGGCTGGGAGTCTCAAACTATATTTCCCAGTCTGGCTTGCTGAGGGCTTCCTCTGGGCACCTCCAATAGGAAATAGCGGTAGGAAATCACAAGGCAGAAAGAGGAGGGAACTGTCTGTCTTCTCTCTTGTCGGTGGTTGCTAGAGGTTGCCCTGTGGCAGCAGGAGGTTGGGTAAGTTTGGATTCCTGCAGCCTGAGTAGAGGTAGCACACTCTCTGGTTGTATTTGGGCGAGGTTTGGGAGGGGATGGAGGTGGGGTGGACCCAAAACCACCTATAACAAAGTCTATTAAATGTAGCAGCAATTGCAGGTTTGTGGGTTGCAGAACAGGAGTGTGGCAGCTTCTCACTGATACCTTTCTTTCATTGGCTCCTCCCATGACCCCTGATGTGCCTTTGCTCTGGTAGTCCTTTCAACAGTTTGGAAATACTTCTCTGGTTTGAATTCCACCTGTTTGAAATGAGCAGCGTGATTTCTGTTTTCCTGACTGTGCTAGGGGACTGACATGCTGATCACGATGGGCAGGCATAAATTCTCCTGTTAAGCAAGGCGTACTATTGGTGTAGACGGTGACTTTTAAGTGACTGGTTTATTAGAGAATATTTTAGGGTAAGGATTACTTTTGTTTTTCCCAAACGAAACTTTGGGAACCAATTTGATGAATTCTTAAACATCAGAAATGCCCTTTCATCTGAGTACAGATTACTGTAGTCAAATCATGTTGGGAAAAGTGGGTATTATGGACTGAATTGTGGCCCCCTGAGGAGATAAGGACCTTTACAAGGGTAATTAAGATTAAATGAGGTCATGGGGGTAGGCTCTAATCCAATAAGCCTAGTGTCCCTATAAGAAAAGGAGATTAGGCCATACTGAAAGAGACACCAGGGAATGAGAGCCCACAGAGAAAAGGCCACGTGAGTGCACAATGAGGAGGCAATCATCTGCAGACCAACGAGAGAGGCATCAGTCAGCAACCGAGCCTGCCAACACCTTGATCTTGGACTTTTAGACTCCAGAAGAATGAGAAAATAAATTTCTATTGTTTAAGTCACCCACTTTATGGTACTTTGCCATAGCAGTCCAAGTAGACTAACACAGAGGGTGAGAGTAAGATAAATAGGTTTCTTTACTGTGCAAATCTCTCCACTGTGATTTTTTTCCCCAATGAGATTATGCCACATGTTTTCCAAAATTGCTCTTGTTCATGATAGAGTATCTCGTGGATCTGGTGTTGGCAGAACAGGCTTCCAAATCTACCCTACTACTCGTTCTGCAATTTGTCTCATTTCTTCTCTCTATCCCCAGTTTTTCAATTTCTTTGATAAGACAGTTGAACTATTATTATCCAACCCAAGCAGCACTGTCCCTTTCTTTGACTTTTCACAATTGTATTGAAAATCTTAATATATCCTTCTTAGACAACTGCTCCATCCATCCCTCCTCAAAGGTACGTTTTCATCTGTGAGCCTGGCTTCTTTGCCCCCTTATTTCCCCTTCATTATACACTATAAAAAAAAACAAACAGGAATTAACCAGAAGTCTCAAAGAAATAAAATAACATATTTGACATAATTTCAATAGACTTTAATCTCAAAAAAAGTCATTTTTTTTTCTCTAACTTAGTCGAGAATATGACAATTTACCTAAAAACTGTCTTTATTATCTCGCAGCCTTTTTAAGCTAGGAATTTGGAAGCAGCTTATCTGGTAATTGGGGCTCAGATTTTCTCATGAGGTTTTGGTCCAGATGTTGGCCACAGCTGTAGTCATCTGAAGGCTTGTTGAAGGCTGGAGGATTTGTTTCCTAGTTCAATCACCTGGTTATTGGTAGGATGCCTTAGTTTCTGACTAGCTCCAGACACCAGTATCTCACTGGGGTGGACTTCTTACTGCATGACAATTCATTTTCCCAGAAATACGGATTCATGAAAGAGGAAAAGCCACAATGCCTTCAATGACCTCCTCTCAGAAGCGGCATGATATCACTCCTAGCATCTTCTGTTGGTAACAGAAACCAGCCCTGAGACATTTGTTGGAGGGGACTGACTATAGAAGAGTATGGATATTAGGAGGTCAGAATCATTGGGGCTATCTGTGCTAGGCTGGCTAGACAGAGAAATGTAAAATATATTGTCAAATTAACTTTTGGCATTAATAGCTAATGTCTTCTTTAGATTTCTAACTTAATGTAATGTAATTTCAATAATCTATTTCTCAGGATTTGTAACTCAGCGAAACTTGATATTTTGAAGTTTTATAAACTGTTCCAATAGTTTTATATTAATTACAACACAACAGATATAAAAAAAAGTTTTGCTCAGACTTGAAGAAAAAATAGAGTGAGAAATAGGTGTGAGACAGGTATGAATTTTTCATTCCTCCTTCAGATCTCACATATTTATTTTATATTAGATGTCTCATGTTTCAAAAGAAAGTATTTCATAATAGACTAGAAAATGAACAATAAATGAATCTATCAGATAATATATAGTAGACTACTTTTGATGATCTAAATAGTGAAAAGCTGACCCAAAAAAGAAAATATTTTCCTTAAGAATATCCTTGGAATTTTTCATTGTCAGGTAACATCAGTGTATCAACTTTATTATAAAACTTGATAGCATTTTTCTCAATGTTGTTGAATGCCTCATCAACATGCCATAGCTTCTGCCTAGAATCTGAGACATTTTTATATTTCTGTCTTTGTCTCATCATTCACATCCAATTTATGAGCAAATTCTCTTAATTCAATATCAAAATTATATGAAAAATTCATACCCTTCGCTTTTCTTCCCTGGTGTATTCAACAACCTCTTGTCTCCTTTCTTACTACTTTTCTTCAATTGACTTTAGTCTTCACTCAGGAACCAGAGTCATCATTTCATATGGAAACACAAAGGTGAAAATTTCCTTGGCTTCCCATTGCAAATAGATTAATATCCAAACTCCTTATAATAACCTTCAAGGCTCTACATTATACTTGCACTCTGATCTCATCTCTCCAGGCCCACTAGTCTTTTATTTCCTCAAAGCAACACTTTTTCATGACTTAAACTCTTTACACATACACTGTTTTCTTTTAAAAAGATTTTTAAAAGTTTCTGCCCCTACTTGCGGGGGCCTGATGCGGCGGGGATCTCCCTTTTCCGTGGCCAGCACGGAGAGAGATGAAACTGGTTCTTGATAGAGGCGTCCAGGGATTGAGAAATAAAGAAATAAAGAGACACAGAAGTAGATGCAAGCTGGGTGCCAGGTGGGTCACTGACCTCCTCTGCTGGAGAGACAGACGACCCCTTGAGCCACGCAGCACATTTATTTATACTCCCATATACAAGGCGGGTTCACTGAAAAACTTAAGATTAAAGGAGCTTGGGAGGGCCCAGGTCTATTTCATTTCCTCTTTTCCTGTGCTAGACTGGTTCCACATCTCAAAGCCCTCTTCCGGAATCTAGACAAAGGTAAGCCAGGAAATAGCAACACCTGTGCACTCCTGGGGCGAGGTGCAACTGACATGACTCTGTCAAATATCTTGGGCTTAATCAACAGCAAGCTAAGGAATGTCCATGTGTCTTCCCAGGGGGCCCTCTACACCTACTCTTCCTATAACTAACTCTTCTCATACTTCAAATTTCAACTTAAATACCAGTCATCTCCTCACATTGGGTTTACCTGAACAACTCTAGAAAGAGGTGATTTCTCTTCCTAGAAATGTTTTGTCAACTAGCAATCCCTCAACCTTTTTTTTTTTCCATTATAGCAAAACACACCTCACTGCTTTCTTTATGTGTCCCTTTTCCCATTGCCTCCTAGCATATAGTAGTTCTTCATTCTCTTTGAAGCAGAAATGCTTACCACATAGCTTTGCATATTTTTGAATAAATAAATGGCCAAAGATTCACTACAAATTATTACCCAAATTGAATAATTAGAGCACTTCCTGTTCAGTAGCTCAATTCAGAGTTTGACCATTTGACGTGTTAGCCTGCCCTATTGCCTCTCTGCTCTCCACTGTGGAGAGCTTTAGCAAGCAGAGAGATTTTCCCATCTCAGAAAGATTCTTCCCAATTTTTACTATCACAGCAGACTCAATTTTTCTACATACATAAAGTAGGTTTGATATCTGAAAATTATCTCAAATAATCTAACTATTTTATTATAAGTCAAAAAACCTAATGTTAACTGGCTGGCTAGAAAAAAATTAACTATAACCTTAACTTATAAAAAAATGTTAGAACCTGGCTGGTGTGGCTCAGTTGACTGGGTGTCTTCTCTTCCACTGAAGGGTTGCGGGCTCAATTCCTGGTCTGGGCACATGCCTGGATTGAGGGCTGTATCCCCAGTTGGGGGGCGGTGAAGGAAGTAGCCAAAAGATGTTTCACTCTCACATTAATGTTTCTCATTCCCATTCCTTTCCTCTCTCTCTAAAAATCAATAGAAATGTTTTTTAAAAGGAAAAAAATCAGTTAGATACGAAACCATTTCTCTATTGTCTGAAAGTCAGTCAATCACCTTAAAAGGTTTTTAGCTTCTGTTACTGATATGACATTTGAGCCACTAAAAGCATTTGCAGGTCTCAGGGAATCTAACAAATGGAAACTAATAAAAGGTCTTACCACAATCCACCATTTATAAGCTCTCTAAAAAATCTTTGGATCATGAATGCTTCCTTGCAGGCCAAAAATCATTTATGTTTCAGCATCAGACACAACAGGATAAAGAAGTATGTGCTTCATTGGTACTTTCGGCCATGTTGTTGGATGACCTTTCCCAGACAAACGTTGCCATATTTCAACAAAGTGCCTATGTCACCACTAACAGATAAGAAATGATGTAGGCTAACAAAAACTCAAGACATAGAAATTCCATATTAAAACACACTTTCCTCATTCAACTACTTAAGACAGTTTTATAAGTTTTGAACATCATAAATATCATAAAAAATAATAAATTTATATACTAATACAAGCAATTCTCACTTTTTCTTGTTCCAAAAATCACAATAAAATTTTTTACATTATCTATTTATTACTTGACATTCTAGTCAAATATGTGATTTTGATTTTTTAAAATAATAATTCAAGTAAATAAGCTTTATACCTCTCATCCCTCAGAAGTAATTTTATTCCTAATGATGCCCAGTACATCCTTCCTTAGCACTTTCCATTTTTGTTGAATGTGGGAATATGGCTATTATATATTACCTTAGTTTATTCAGTTGAAAGATGATCTGATTCTCAATCAATTCCTAATATTAAGTGTATATTTATTATATGCCTTGCAGTCTGTTAAAGCCCTGTGTGAGATTCAATTTGTTTAAGTCCCTTTCTCTGACTCCTGCAGATAATAACGCAAGGGATTAATCTGAGTACGTCCAAACTCATATTCCTTGCCATTCTGGCCCCTGAAAAATCTCTAGTTTCCCAGGAAGTAATGCTGTCTCCTGAGTTTGCTTCAGATATATCTTGGATCAACACATAGACTCCATCTCCATTGTTTGAAAGGTTTTCAGAGCTGCCACAGAAGGGCCCATGATGTTCCTGCTATATGCAACAGGCATTTTCTTAGCACAGTTCACCTTTAGATCCTTTCAGATGCACATGGCTGAGAGTTTCCACTGTATTTTTATTATTATTATTATTATAAAGAGAATTCAACCTGGAACTAGAAAAAATATAGCTATAAAAGTGTGGTATCAAATTGAGCCCAACTAAAATTTTGAATCAATCTGACTAATATATACTTTGTTATGATCATTCTCCTTGAAATTATTATTCATATTGTATTAAGATCTGACTAGCCTGCTGTTAAAAACACTGACAGCATGTAATACATTGGTTTAAAAGATGAATTTTGTATTACTTTAGATAGCCTTCTTCACCCTGCTTGCATCCATAGAAATGATCTCTCTATTATCACATTTTCCACCACCACTATTTCTACCATATTAGCTCTGAGGTTTTTGTTAGATACTGTTTTCCAGGTTAATGAAGCATCTAAATGTCAGAAAGAAGATACTACTGCTATTGATGTAAGAACATCATCCAAACCTGTAAAAAATAAGAATTTATTAGAGTTTATTTAAACCAAACAGAGGACAAGATCTCAAACGACTGGATAAAATGCTTACCAGAATGAGAGTTTGCAGTTTCTCTTAGGCCTTTGGAATGAAGACGGAAATGTAAAGAAGATTAAATGAAGGTGGGAGAAAGCAAGGTAGGAGGGAGGGTGTAGGGGTGCTGGGGGAGGGCCTGGTTGGATAATTAAGATTATGTGCTCCCTTGAGGGTAGTTACTCCTCCTAGGGGTCTGAAAAGGAGAATTGCTCTGAAATTTCAAAGATGTGTTAACCTAGATGCACAAGAAGAATGGACAGGGTTTGCTTAAGGCACAGATAAAATCTCTTACTAAAGAAGTTAAATGCCTGGGGCCTGACTACCATGACCTGCCCAGTTAGGAATTTATGAACAGATCCCTCTGTGAGGTTATTTTCACTTAGATTTATCTTTTCTTCACACCCCTTTTCTTCCCCATTTTGGTCATAAATCAATCTGAAGGATGTATTGATGACTAAGCTTTTGGTTGGATAGTGTGGTCTCACGGTGCTAGAAAGACTCATTCCTAGGAAGTCTCAGTATTTATGTCTCATTGAAATGGTGGCCAATTGGGAATGGAGCAATACTATAACCATGGTAGGTGAGTTAAAGTTAAATTTTTCCAAAAAAGTAAGGGCAGGTAAATGGAAGCCAGTCAGTTTTCATGGTTTTCATTGTGAAAAACACGCTGGATCATTTCTATCCTGTGAACAATAATGATTAGAGCGTTGCCTTCTATCTCATTTTTTCCCCTGTGTTTTGCATCTAGTATATTTACAGAAACCATAAAAAGAGTATTAAAAGTTATCTTATACATCTTCACTAATCATAAGCAGCTGGACTATATAGAAAAACCCAAAGAACAAGTATAACTAGTATTATGACTAATATTAGAAGACTAGAGGCCCGGTGCACGAAATTCATGCACGGGGGTCCCTCAGCCCAAACTGCACCCTCTACAATCCAGGAGATCTCAGGGGATGTCCTACTGATGGCTTAGGCCCACTCCCCATGGTTCTCTGCTCTCTGCGGGGCCTGGAGGTTTCCCTGCAGCCATGGAGATGAAGCCCCCATGCCCTGCTGTTGCTCTCTGCCTGCTGCCGCCATGTGCCATGTGAAGGAAGCTCCAATGCCCTGCAGTGTGCTCTGTCTGCTGGGCCTAGGGGCTTCCCAGACATGGACACACTAAGGAAGCCCCCATGCCCTGTTGTCCAGGCTCTGCCTGCGGGGCCTGGGGGTGTTCCCACCGCCACCGCCCACTAAGGAAGCCCCTAAGCCCTGCTGTCTGGGCTCTGTCTGCCATGTCTGGGGACTTCCCTGCCACTGCCCCACTAAGGAAGCCGCCATGCTCAGCATGCAGGGCCTGACGGCTTCCCAGCTGCAGAGATCAGGAAGCTGCCATGCCCTGCTCTGCTGGCACTGGAGTCTTCCCTATCGCCCACCGGCTCTGTGTGCGCAGGGCCTGGCGTCCTCCTGATCGCCGTGGCGACCATCAGGAAGACCCCAGGCCCTGCTCCTCCACCAGCTCCGTGTGCGCATGTGCGCAGGGACTGGCATCCTCCAGATCGCCGTGGTGACCATCGGGAAGACCCCAGGCCCTGCTCCTCCATTGGCTCCGTGCGCACAGGGCCTGGTGGCTTCCCGCTGCCGCAGCACTAAGGAAGCCGCCATGCCCTGCTCTCAGTGCTCTGTTTGCTGGTGGGACAGGCCAGACACTCCAGCAGCGTGGCTGAGGGGACTGGGCGCTGCCATCTTGTGGGTATGGGTGCCGCCATTTTTGTCGTGGAGTGATGCCTAATTTGCATATTACTCTATTATTAGATAGGATAGGTAAAGATAATCAAACAAAATGGTTACTAAGTTTAACATCAATCCATCTGTATGCAGGCCTTGTTGATGTCAGCCGCTTCTTGTTCCCAAAGAGCCTTTGATATTCTTTGTAAGCAGAGGCAAATGTCAGAGACGGGGGTCGATATCAATTTATGGTTAGGTTGCTTTTTTTGGATAAGAAGTGTGAATCCATGAGTTAACCACTTTAAGTTTAGCTGCTCATGAATTAGTTAGTAATGTCAGATGAGGTCCCTTCCAACAGGTTAGAGAGAGTCCTTTATCTGATGTGTCCTCCAGTAGACAAAAATCTGATTGAAGGTCATGGTCTTTGAAGTCTTTGTCTCTCCGTTGTTCACTATGGATTAAATCAGTTATAATTTATCAATTTCTTTAAGCTGGTTAATAAGTTCTTGACATTATGCAGAATATCTCCTTTTAGTAAGGTTGGTTCAAATGCTCCTTTAACCAGATCCATAGGGTGAGCTGCCCAGTTAGGAATTTATGATCAGATCACCTTATGAGGTTACTTGCAGTCAATATGTTAATGGAGGGGAGAAGCCCTTGTCCTGGGCTGTTGCTAGTGGGGGTAGATTTCTTGTGATATCCCTAGGAAAAGAATTTTCTGAGACTCACAAGGGAGGATGAGATACCAGTAGAGAGCTTGATTTCTGTGGAATTAAATTCCTGACTTTCCAAGGTCCCATTTCCCTATCCCAGTCATATAAAAAGTATAACTGGGGCTTCAGTAAAGCCAAAATCAGAGCCAGAGTCCAGAATGTCCTTTCCATTTTGGAGCCAAGTCCAGCCCTGCATCAGGATGTGTTCCAAACTGCAGTCCATTAGTCTATTGTATATGTGTCTGTGGGGTCTACATGGCCACATGAGTATGGAAAAAACACAAGCAAAAGCAAGGGAGGACATATAAAAGAGCCCCATGAGCCAAGAGACAAGAGAGAGAACTCCTTTGTTTAGGAGATTATGTATTCCCAAATTTTAATGGGCCAATGATCTCTGTTCCCAGGTGTGACTAACAAACAAGTACCTTCCCTATGTCACAAAAACTTTACAGGCATGCATTTATCCCTCCTTTGTTGGATCCCTTCCCCCAGCGTTTTGTGGAGAATGGGAAATGGTTCCCTGGGAAGTGCAAAGTTGCAGCTTCCTGGCCTCCCTTTTGCTCCACTCCTATAATTAATAGCTAGAGGCCCAATGCACAAAATTCGTGCAAGGGGCTCAGCCCTCACAGCTGTGGCAGCTTGCCTTGGCCCTCGCAGCCGCAGCCATGGTGGCTTGCCTCAGCCCTAGAAGCCCCGGCTTTGTCTGGAAGGTCGTCCAGAAGGACATGCGGCTGTCCAGTCTAATTAGCATATTACACTATTATTATTAAAGATTATTATTAAAGATAACCAGCTAATTATGATGGTATCAAATGTCATATATCCACACTGTCTCCATTAAACTCTGAAATTCCCACAAAGACTTAACCCATTAAAAAAATAAGTAAAACTATTCAGACTTAGCTATCACATCTCATAGAGACTTATTAAAATAATAACACTAAGTGTTTGTTTACAGCTGAATTGCTAGAAACATAATCCAGTTCGCTCCCATGGATACAATCTGTCGGGAAACAACTTGCATAACAAATCTCTTTGGAAAGATCTGATACTGTTGTGGGCTCCTTGATTTCTCTGATGCTTACAAACAGAGCATTGTTTGTGTTTTGGAGGTATTCCCTAATTTATATGGGAATGATGATTTTAGTTTTCTGACTCAAAGATTTCCTCATTATTGCTTCCATACTGTTATCTTTGTTATGTGCATTGGCTTCAAACCCATGAGCTATTGACTTACTTGAATAATCTTTAGAAGTTAGTCTCTTAGCAAGACAAATAACCTGAAAATTAGTTTTTAAAAACTGACAGTTGAATCTAAAAATGAATATTTCTTAAGTTTAAAAGCAAAATTTATAGAAATTATGTATTATATTGGTGGACGTCAAAAATTGTTTTTCTCCCTAAATGAAAGTGGTACACAGAACTTTAAAAATGCGCCCCCCCCCCAAATTACCCACCCAATACCTGAAACTGAATCTGATGATATTTCATGGCTGTGAATATGTGACATCCTATGGAAAAAAGGACTTTGCATAATTAGGATGACTGACCCATTTACTTTAAAATAGATTCCTTTGGATTACCAGGTGGGCCTAATATAAATATTTCAGCCCTGTAAAAGCAGACTTTTCTTCAGCTAGTTGAAAAAAGGGAGGTCTGAGCAATTGGAAGCTCTGATTGGCATGCTATTGTTGGCTTAAAGATGGAGGACATCATATGTGAGGACTAGAGAATGGTCTGCAGGGGCTAAGAGAGGCCCTTGGTTGACAGTCAGTAAGCCAAGGGGGATCCTCCAAGTAATAGGACTAAATTCAGCTTAGCAATATAAATGACCCTGAAAGAAGATTCTCCTGCAGAGCCTGCAGAGAAGAGCTCATCCCTACAAACACCTTGATTTCAGCATTGTGAGACCAGGAGAGGTAGACCATTGAGTGTACCATGACTTCTGTCCTTTACTCAAGTGTTTTGAGGTAAAAATGAGTGTTGTCTCAAGCCATGAAAATAACTAACATAACAATATTCTGAATTGAACATTTGATTCATTCCTAGAAATCATTTTAAGATTCCATGTATTTACCCAAAATATCAAAATTTTCATTAATTTCCTTTAGAGTAAATTTAATGAAGATTTTCTCTATTCTGTCCAATTAGATAATATCTTTCACTTAGGATATTTAGGATACTTCAGTTTACAGACATTTAGTAATTATGTTAAGGTTTGTAAGTCAAGCTGAAAGTAACAAAAATACTATATAAATGGTAGCTATAAAACATTTTTTAATGAAAATTTAAAATGAAACACTTTTGTAAGTTTGGACATTTGAGTTTTGCTACTCCTGGCCTTAACATTATATCTAAGCTTTAAGAGAACTGGTCCTTATAAAATGTAATTAGCTGTGTCATTTTTAATTCTATAACAGAATTTTACATGAAAAAAAACTCTGCAGTTTATTGTATATATTTACTGGAATTTTTCTTAAACAAATCACTTTCAGAGTCATGTATATCAAGTAGCACTGTTTATAATGTAATAACTCTATTCTAATATTATCTCTGTACTTTTATTAAACTCTTTTGAAAATCAGTTCAAATTATAAATTTACTCTGAAAGATATTATCTATTTCATCACAGGAGGATTAATCTATTTCCTATCCCTTCATTTTTTTCCTCAAAGTTCCCTTATTCTTAGTTTTTCAGATTCAAGTCCCTTTAATACTATGAGAATTAAGGAAATAATGGCTCAGTGAGATACGTATCACCTTTTTAATTATTATTATAAATTCTGGGTCCATAAGACATCATTTGAGGCTTTGTATCCCATTGGATTAGTATTATCTAAAGTGGTTTGAATCATTCAATCAAATAATTAATTCCGTGTTTTATAATTAGTATATAAATTATTTCCTTTTCTGTACTGTCTTTTCAACTACTATAAGATTTATGGGTAAACTGAGAAAGTACCCACCTGTGAAGCAATTTGAAGGCTATCTTATTACCCCTAAATATTTCCCTCCACAGTCTCCACACAGATTATAGCTAATGAAATTAAAGCAGTAATCACAAAACTTCCAACAAACCAAAGTCCTAGATTGGATGGCTTTACTGGTAAATTTTACAAGACATACAAAGAACTAATATGTCCTTCTCAAACACTCCAAAAAATTCAGGAGGTAGGAAGATGCAAGCTCATTCTTTGAGGCCAGCATTACATACCTCCCAAACCAGATAAAGACATCGCAAAGAGAAAATTATAGGCCCTTATCCCTGATGAACATAGATGCAAAAATTCTCAACAAAATATTAGCAAAACAAAGTTAGCAATACATCAAGAGTTTACATACCATAATTAAGTGGGATTTATTTCTGGGATGCAAGGTTGGTACAATATCTGCAAATCAATTAACATTATCTATAATAATAAAAGCATAATATGCTAATTAGACTGGACAGCCAAATGACCTTCCGGACGTCATTCCAGACGTCCTTCTGGATGAAGCTGAGGTGGTGGGGGCCAAGGCAGAGGTGGTTAGTGGCAATCAGGTAGGCATGAGAGCAGTTAAGGGCTATCAGTCAGGCAGGCAGGCAGGCGAGTAGTTAGGGGTGATCAGGCAGACAGACAGGAGAGCAGTTAGGAGCCAGCAATCCCGGATTGCAAGAGGGATATCTGACTGACAGTTTAGGCCCAATCCCTCCCATCCCCTGAGGGGTCCCGGATTGCAAGAGGGTGCAGGATGGGCTTAGGAACCCCCCCTCTCCCCCATGCATGAATTTCGTGCACCAGGCTTCTAGCATACTACATAAACAAAATGATGTAGGAAAAGCTTTTGACAAAATCCAGCACCCATTTATGATAAAAACTCTCAGCAAAGTGGGAATAGAGGAATTATAACTCAACACAGTAAAGGCCATATAAGACAAATTCACAGTTAGCATTATATTCAATGCAGAAAAATTAAAAGCATTTTTCTTAAGATCAGGAACAGGACAGGGATGTCCACTTTTACTACTCTTATGCAACACTAGAAGCCCGGTGCACAAAATCGTGCATGGGTGGGGTCCACTGGCCTGCCCCGATGGGGATCATTGGGCTGGGCTGGCAGGGGGTAGGGGATGTGGGGGATCAGCCAACGCCACCCCCGATTGGGGTGGGGGGCGATCATGGGCAGGGCTGGCCGGGGGGAGGTGCCGCGGGCAGTTGGTGTACGTCCCACCCGGTTCCCCAAGACCAGAACTGTGCAGGTGCCCCCAGAGCACCAGCATGTCTTTTGCGCACTCCCTCAGTCTCCTCTGAGAGCTTCAGGGTTGCAGGAGGTGCGGTGCTTCCTGGGAGTTGTAGTGTGTTTCCTCCACAAAGGGCCCTCTGTAGACTGGGCTCTGGGTTTCTGAGAACTACTTCTCCCAGCTTACCCCATGTGAGGGCACCAGGCATTTACCCAGGTTGGCCTTATCCTTCAGCCTGGAGTGGAGGACCTGAGAAGCTGGCTGCAGCGGGAGGAGGGAATGTGCTTGCATGCTGGGCCAGCCTGTCCTGTTTGTCTCAATAATTGTAAACAAATGGAGGCAGGGCAGGGCAAGAATGGGACGCCTGAGGCCAGTCAGGGGCACAGCGCAGGAGGAGGCTTTGGTGGCTGTGGCGGCAGTGTGAGTCCAAGGAGGTGGTGGCTGTGGTGCAGGTGGGCAGTCATGTGGCAGCAGGCATAGGTTAGTGAGGAGAAGCAGTGGCGCGTAGGGGTTGCAGTGCGCCCCCCTCGCATGCCTGAGGAGTCCTCTCTGCACCTGCCTTGCATCTGTCATGCAGCCTGCAGGGCTGGGCTCTAGTTGGTGGTGGGGGTGTGGCTGCCCCTAGTGTGGGTTCTTCAAGGTAGGTCGTTCCTCCCACTTCCCGGCCGGGACTCCCTTGTGGCAGCTGCCTTTGTAATTTGGTAATCTTGAGGTCTGGAGGAGTACAGCCAGGAACCGAGTCCCTCTCCCCTGGGGCTCCAGGCCTTAGGCAGCTCTTGGGCCTCTCAGGATGGGAAAGAACAGTGTGTGTGTGTGTGTGTGGTGTGGGGGGGGGGGGTCGATTGGAGGTGGGGCCAGCTGAGAGAGGGGCTGCGGGAGTTTGTGGGGGCTGTTTGAGACCCAATTGCACCGGTAGGCTACTGTGGTGTGCATCATAGCAAGTGGTCGCTCCAGTTGTTCTGGTCGTTCCGCCCGTCGGTTGCTGGGCTTTTATAAATATAGATGATACTAGAAGTTCTAGCCAAGTGATCAGACAAGAAGAAGAAATAAAAGATATCCAAATTGGAAAGGAAGTAGTAAAACTTTCATTATTTGCAGATGATATAATACTATATATAGAAAATCCTAAAAATTTCACCAATAAACTATTGAAACTGGTAAATAAATTCAGTAAAGTAGCAGTATACAAAGTAACTCTCCCGAAATCGATAGCTTTTCTATACACTAACTAGAGGCCGATGCACAAAATTCATGCAAGAGTAGGCTTTCCTTCCCCCAGCTGCCGGAACTGTCTTCGTTCTGGCACCTGGGTCTCAGGCTTCCCTCTGGCTACTGGCAGGCACCTGGGGCCAGGGCTTCCCTCGCAGCCCAGGCTTCATCTGGAAGGTCTTCTGGAAGGAGGTCTGGTCTAATTAGCATATTATGCTTTTATTATTATAAATAATGAACTATCAGAAAGGGAGACTAAGAAAACAATCCCACTTACAATTGCATTGAAAATAAACTCATAGGACTAAATGATCCAAGGAGGAAAAAGACCTGTACTCAAAAAATTATAAGACACTGAAGAAAGAAGTTGATAACCATACAAATAAATGGAAGCATATACTATAATCATGGATAGGAAGAATTAACATTGTTAAAATATTCGTATTGCCCAAAGCAGTCTATAGATTCAATGCAATTTCTATCAAGATACCAATGGCCTTTTTTTAAAGAACTTGAACAAATATTGCAAAATATTATATGGAACCACAAAAGACTCCATAGTGTTAAAAGTTATCAAAATGAATTTCTCATGATGTAGAAAATCTTTGGTAGTTACAATAAGTCTATTGTAATTAAGCAGGAAAATTAATTTTAATACTTTCTTAAAATATTTGTTAATGTCCGTATTAACTAATTTATTTATTTTGTGTGTGCCAGTAATGGCAGAGTAGTTTGCATCGAAATAAACTTTCCATAAATTGCAAATATAAAATGTGAATATATATATATTATATATTAATATATATATATATATATTTAATTAAGGCACTGGAGGGGAAATAAACAGGCAGAACCAAAGGAAAGCTAAATCTAAGAAGAGACTATTTGTGCATTGTGAGATTTGCATTTATGTAGCTTTATGCATAAGGGACACTTAAGTCCCTCAGTATGCTGAAACTCAAGGGAAAAGCCTGATGATCGATTTGGTGAGTCAGCAGATTGAGATTGGGATTATCTGGATTGCTGAAATGTCAAGGAGTATATATTACAAAGGACAGAGCAACAGAAAAGGTGGCCTCACATATTTGGGTATACATTACATGCAAATATTTGGCTGACTAATACATGAGGTATTCTATATAAAATATTTCACTGAAGGCTTTTTGTTAACATTAGCTGAAAGGTTGAAAAAATTCAGTGGAGATTTCAGATGTTGCTCATCAAATGGACAGTTTAGATTGTGAGCCCAATGAAGCTAACTGCCTTTTACAACATAAATCAATACTTTATAGAGGTAGATAAGAAAATCCACAGTCTCTGTAATACCTTCACATTGTCCAGTGTACAATACAAAGTTACCAATTATGTAAAGACACTACAAACTGGGACCCATAGCAGAGAGAATATGCTGTTGATAAAAACTGATCTTTATAAGTATTAAGGAGAGAATTTTTAAATTGTATCAAGAGGTGTAGGTGCTAATTCAGCTAATATCAATATGTTCAAGAACTTACACCAGATAACCTTATCTAACCAAATGTGTTACCAAATGATATTTATCATATACTAGAGGTCTGGTGCATGAAATTCATGTATGGGGGGATTCCCTCAGTCAAGCTTGCACCCTCTCCAATCGGGGACCCCTTGGGGGATGTCCAACTGCTGGTTTAGGCCCGATCCCTTTGCAGTCGGACATCTCTCTCATAATCTGGGACTGCTGGCTCCTAACCACTCACCTGCCTGCCTGCCTGCCTGATTGCCCTTAACCCCTCTGCCTGCCTGCCTGATCACCCCTAACTGCTCCCCTGCCAGCCTGATCACCCCCAACTGCCCCACCCCCGCCAACCTGGTCACCCTTAACTGCTCTCCCCTGCCAGCCTGGTTGCCCCCAATGGCCCTCCCCTGCCAGCCTAGTCATTCCCAATGGCCTGGTCGCTCCCCTGCTGGCCTGGTTGCCCCCAACTGCCCTCCCCTGCAGGCCTGATCTCACCCCCAACTGCCCTCCCCTGCCGGACTGATCTTGCCCCCAACTGCCCTCCCCTGTCGTCCTGATCGCTCCTAACTGCCTCTGCCTCGGCCCCCACCACCATGGCTTTGTCTGGAAGAAAGATGTATGTCCGGAAGATGGCCTGTCAACCCAGTCTAATTAGCATATTGCCCTTTTATTAGTGTAGATGCCCATATAAACCAAATGGTATTATTTGGTACAGATGCATTTTAATTATGTAAATGAAATTTCTCATGTATCTCATTGCTTTTTGCTTCTTTGGTTGAATAGAATGTTTTAAAGATTAACACATGGAGCTATGTATACACCTATTCAGGACAATATTTCTCCATCCCTCACATTTTACTTCACATCTCTTCCAGGGATGGCTGCATTGATTGGTTGTATTCCCACCACAAAGATACGATGAACATCCTGGTTTGTGCCATTTATGGTCCCATGTGATAACTTCTTGAGTATATACCCAAGAGTACAATTCTTGAGTTATAAGGTGTGTGAATATTTAATTTGTTTGAATAAATTTACATAGTTCTCCACAATGATTGTAGCAATCTACTCTCCTGCTAGAAGCACATAGAATTTCTATATCCCCATATCTTCACTAAAACTTGTCATTATTCAGTTCTCTAATTTGTATCCATCTAATACACACAAAGTAAAATCTCCATATAGATTTAGTTTGCCAATGAATTTGATCATCTCTTCAAATGTGAGTATTAGACTTCAGGATTTCCATTTATCTAGATTAACTATTTATAGCATTTAACAATTTTTGACACACTTTTATTTTTCTAGTTGATTAAGAGAAGCAATCCATTGGTTAATAACTGCACATGTTCATTTATTATCAGTTTTAGACACTGAAGATTCCATCCCCCAGTTGATCATTTGCCCAATAAATGTGTTCAAGGTATACTGTGTTGAATATAAAACCCTAATTTTTATGTAAACTTATGTTTATATGGCCTTATAATTTGTTTCTGAAATTTAATTTTTTAAGTTCTTCTCCACCCTAATTACAAAGATATTCTTCTACATTTTCTTCTAATAGCCTTTTCCTTTCACTTTTTTCTTTAATCCATCAGAAGTCCATGTTTGCGTGCCTGTTTCTCTCTGAATAAAAACTAAAGAATACTGAAGACAATTTGTTCTATCCTAGGTTTAATTACCAATTTGTATTGCTAGTCATGAATGTACACACTGCTATCCAAGAGCCTGTATCAGTTATCCTTCCTTCTAAAGTTTTCAGAGTGATTGCCCAATGTGAATCAATCGTCCACAACCTTGTGTTCTGCTGGATAAATTACATCTACAGAAAGGTATTTCTATGCAGATAGAAAGTAGCATGTTAGGTTTTTTGATTACCTGCTGGTTTCTGACTGCAAGCAGGATATATAATAGTAAATATTTCATGATAAAGCATATACACACTAAAAACAAACAAACAAACAAACAAAACCCCAAACCTTTTTATAAGGGATCATGGAACAATGATCTATCTCACTTTACCTTTCCTTCCCTGTCTCAAACTCCTCTTCTGTATAAACATCATTTATTATATATGTGCTAACTAACTAGGAAGAACATTTATATATAACAGTTTTAAGGGTTTCCAATTAAAAGGTATTCAACCAGAGCCTGAAATTTATGATTTTTATTGTATTCAAATTCTATTTATCTTACGGAAGCTATAATATTTTAAAATTTTATCTTTAATCTGATATATTTTGTTCCATCATAATATGCAAACAATACTTTCTTTTTTAATGTATGGTTATAGATTCTATGACAAATATTACACTTAGAATTTTGCTTTAAAGATCGAAAAAGTAAATGTAACAGTTTTAACAGAAAATATTCAGTGACAATGCTTTTCTCATTCAATCTTCTGTAAGCTCTTCCTTAAAGATTTGTAAATACAAAAGAATTAGAAATAGTTTCACATGTACATTATCTGCACTTGTAATTTCTTTTGTCATTTTCATTTTCCATATTAATGTAACTTTGCCTGAAATGCTTGATTTAATATTACATTGTTCTCTGTTTTCTGTTTCTCTTATGCCTCACCCTCCTCTTTTCTCATTTTCTCTGAGTTTAATGTGAATTTTAATAGATAAAGTTTAAAGAAAGGAATATGAATGCATTATAATGTTATTAAGATAGTCCTCTGAACCATCTTTCAGGAAAATATTTTAAAATTAATACCAAGTCTATATTGCACTTGTAATTTCAATTGGCAAGAACACCATAAAATGGCAAAACATAATTGTAACTCTTTCTTGAATATGCAAATACAGCAAAAGAGAAGGGTCAATGGCTAAATAACTAAAACTAAAGATTCAATTTATGATAACACATGATTTAGTAAAGACACTAATTCATCCAGGTTTCTAAACTGTATGTAGAAAGAAAAATGGGAGGGCAAAGGGCCTTTAGTATTTTGAGAGTGTACAGGATTTATCCTCAGTCACCCTGGAAATATGAAGAGATTTTCATTGCTAAGTACACACATATAGGCACACACATTCACACACACCAAAGATACATCCGAACATTATTCCTTCAAAACACATTTAAAATACATCAACTCGAGAATGATAGAACTGCATCTCTTAATGAAGCTTAAGCCATTTTATCCTGATGCCATTGAATTTCAGTGGCTCTTATTATCTATGTAAGAAACTATAGCTGTTGAAATTATCCCTGTTTCATCTTAAACTAATAATAAAAATGATAATAAATGATTTAGACTGAATGACAGATAAAATGGTGGTGATAAAATTATGAAGTTAATGCATTGTACAGATCAGAACTTTTGGAGTTATGTGTAGAAAAGCAGATTAATAAAAAATAAGGATAATGCTTTTGGATTTAGACTTTTATATAGCATATTTTTCTGAATAACAGTAGGAATTTACAGGGGATACATTTAAACTGTAGACAGTGTTCCAAAAATAATCAGGGCTTAGAAATATGATTATAGAACAGTGTTCAAGTTTCTAGGTTGAGATGGATTCCCGGGATAGGATTTAATATATTCAAATGGATATGGTCATATCAAAAAAGCAAAACTCTTACGTGATACCCACTAAAATATCTTGCATCTTCTAAATGTAAAGCTGCCTTTTAATATATGTAATATCTATAACTACTGTTGACCTTCAGTTTTAAATTCTCATTGACTGAGCATGGCAATCCTGTCTTGAACTTTGAATCAGAAGAATTTCTTATATCAAAATCAGTCTTTTGTTTTGTTAAAAAAATGGAAAACAAATGCAAAATGTGTGCTTTTCCTGTGTGGTGGTGGGTAAGATCCTTTCCAATCTCCTTAAAGTTGGGATTCTGTAAGTAACCCTTCTACCAATTTGGAACTGAGCTACGTGAGAAGAGGAGAAGGGTGCAAGATAGTTATTTTACTGGGTTTGATCATAGTAGTGATGCATGGTTTTGAAGCTAGAACCATCCTGATTCTGCAGCTTACATCATTTTTCTATATCACAATCCTGGTTGCAGTGTTGTTAGCAGCAGCCTTCTGCATAGGTAGTTCTTGAAGTGGCAGTGGTAGCTTTCCCTAATATGGCCGAGGCAGAGAGGACTTGCCTGGACTGGGATTCAGTGTGTTCAGGCTAGAGATTGCTCCTCTAGCTCTCCCCGCACCCCAATGGCTTTGTATAAAACTATAAAAACACACATTCATATGTGATAACTTGATTTATTTATGGGACAAGGTTAATGTAGGAATTGGATATCAGCAGGGAATATAATGCACACTAAAATAAATAGTGCTATAAGAATTTATTATACTTACATATCCTCCCAAAACAAAGAAGTCAGCTGAAGATGGAAAATAGACCTAAATTTGAAAAATAATATATAAGTTTTCCTATCTAACTTCAAGGTATAGGTATATATTGTTCAATTTTAATGTTAAACAGAGAAATTATCATTTCAGTATCTTTAATTAAATGATATATCAGCTATTGTTGTATAACAAACTATTTTAAAGTTAATGACTTTAAATAACAATGATTAATTTTTGCACATAGTATACATATAGAATGGGAAATTCTGTGAATCTGGGTAGTCTTGTTTGATTTTGATTGGGCTTGTTCATGCCTCTGTTGTGCACTGGAGGGTTTGCCAGGGCCTCGCCTGTTAAAAAGGCCCCGGTGGAAATGACTGGAATCAGCTCCAAGTGCATGACAGCATCCACCTATAGACTCACTTGAGCTTGTTGTATTCATGGCAGAGGTAGGGCTCCAACGTCTTTGGAGGCCTATTATTGTAACAGGCACAGTGCTATTTCCTCCACATATTATTGGACAAAGGAAGCCACAAAGACAGATAAGTTTCAAGGAACAGGATAGTAGACCCTAACTCATTGTGTGTGAACCAGAAATGTAAGCATGTCTAAGAGGGTAGATTCAGAGAAGGGTACAGACTGGTTCAATTTTTAAAATCAATCTAACCGCAGCTAGTATAATTTCCTTTTCTCTAATAAATTTATTTTAACTAAAAATGACAGTATAAAGGTTTTTCAAAAGTAAGTCATGTTTTATCTTTCCAATATTAGGTTATAATGTCATTTTCTTCATCATTGATATATACTAATAATATAGTCAAAGAAAAACATGACAATTTCTCATCTAGAAATATTCACTATATAATCATACTTTCTTACTCAAATTACCTCTTTGCTTTTATAGAATTTAATATGGCCCCAAATATGTCTGGTTATACACTATCAAATGTTTGCTGAATATACAATATGAGATACAGCTCAATCACAATCTATGTTTATAAAAAGTATTTTCGTTATATTATAGGTTTTAAAAATATATGTATATATTACATGTATGTATATATATACACATATACTATATATTCATATACATATACACATCTTACCTAATAAAACAGTAATATGCAAATTGACCGCACCTTCGCTACACCCATAAGCCACGCCCACCAGCCACGCCCACCAGCCAATCAGAAGCAAATATACACATTAAATCAGCGAAGATGGCAGGGGGAGAGGGCAGCACCCATACCAGTGAGATCCAAGCCATGATGGTGGACTGGGGCAGCCGCCTGCCCAAGTCCGCCATCACCTATCGCGGACCGGGGCAGGCGGCGTGGGTTAACGCCCGCAGCCGCCTGCCCAGGTCCACGATCACAGATCACGGACCAGGGCAGTTGCCTGCCCAGGTCCATCACCGATCGCGGACCAGGGCAGGCGGTGTGGTTAGCACCTGCAGCCGCCTGACCAGGTCCCGGATAAGGGCTTCAAGTCAGCCATCGCCAGTGGCAGCTGACTCAAAGCCCCTATCAGGGATCATGGACCAGGGCAGGCAGCGTGGGTTAATGCCTGCAGCCGGTTGCCCAGGTCCCCGATCACGGATCCAGGTGGTGTGGGTTAGCACCCACAGCCATCTGACCAGGTCCCCGATAGGGACTTGGAGTCTAGCATAACGAAAAGAATAGTCAGCAAAAGCAGGAGAAAAGGTTTCATAAGTTCTCCCCCAGGTCACCACTGTTCTCTTATACATTTTAATTATCCCAGACTTTGCATGATGGGATTTGATTTGAATTATGCCTGATAGAGATTACATGGCATGAATTGTAGGCTCATTCTTTCTTTTTGTGGTTGCCTGACAGAGAAAGGCCTTGGAATGAGAGAAGGCACTTTTATTTTCCTTTTTCATTCTTTAGAGGCTGAGGAATTACAGTTATATGAAGAACTTAGTGAAAGAATGAAAGTCTCATGCTGTATTTTTCTGTAAGTTTTATCATGTGGACTATCAAAAACTTGGTGGGATCCTTTTCAAGAGGTGTTACAAAAATTATGTTGGAATTAACATTCAAGAGTAAAAGGAGAGAAGTGAGTGGTGGGTAAAGGAAAGAACTTTGTCCTAGAAACCAAATAGAAGCCACATAAACCTTCAGATTCTTACTCATTGTGCTTTGGAGGTATTAAAGGTTAATTTTTAAAAAAGTTAAAATCATGACTTATAATATGTATAGATAAAAGGCTAAGTGACCGACATTTGTCCATCCGTCCGACCAACTGGTACATATGACGCACTGGAAATATAAAAATAAACTTTGACTCGCACACGTGCCATACATATAAAGCTCTCGCTGGCGCTAATTTGAATGTTGCATTTGGTGGAAAAATTCTTTTCAGAGGGGATTTTTGTGTTGCCATGCTATACGATTGGCCATAGTACAAATAAGTTTTAAAGTACTGTAGTGTTTGGGGATGTTTCAGACAGTTGTCTCTTAAAACAAATATGAGATCAGAGAATTCTGCTTATAGTGAATGGTTAGTAAAACTTGGAGATGGCAAACTTGATAGCAGTTTTCATTTAGGAATGGATATTATTGAAATTCCCCATGAAATGATTTTTAATGGATCTATTATTTAAGCCATCTTTGGAAATAGTATATCTATAGATAATATTAAAAATATATCTAAACATGCAATTCTTTGTTCAAAAAATGAGCACGTTCAAAAATTAAATGAAGAAATTTTGGATATACTTGATGGAGATTTTCACGCCTATTTGAGTGATGATTCCATTGACTCAACAGATGATGCTGAAAAGGAAAATTTTCCTATTGAATTTCTTAATAGTATTACTCCTTCTGGAATGCTGTGTCATAAATTAAAATTGAAAGTGGGTGCAATCATCATGCTATTGAGAAATCTTAATAGTAAATGGGGTCTTTGTAATGGTACCAGATTTATTATCAAAAGATTGCAACCTAACATTATCAAAGCTGAAATATTAACAGGATCTGCAGAGGGAGAGATTGTTCTGATTCCAAGAATTGATTTGTTCCCATTTGACACTGGCCACCCATTTAAATTAATTCGAAGATATTTTCCTGTTATGCCAGCATTTGTGATGACTATTAATAAGTCACAAGGACAAACTCTAGACAGAGTAGGAATATTCCTACCTGAACCCATTTTTGGACATGGTCAGTTACATGTTGCTTTCTCTCTCACTTTTTTTTAAAGTATTTTTAAAAAATATTTTATTGATTTTTTTTTTAACAGAGAAGAAGGGAGAGGGATAGATAGTTAGGAACATCGATGAGAGAGAAATATCGATCAGCTGCCTCCTACACACCTCCTACGGGGGATGTGCCCGCAACCAAGGTACATGCCCTTGACCGGAATCGAATCTGGAATCTTTCAGTCCACAGGGCGACGCTCTATCCACTGAGCCAAACCAGTTACGGCTGTTGCTTTCTCTTGAGTTCAAAGAGCATGTCATGTTAAAGTTAAAGCTGTAAATACTTTATCTCAAGGGAAATTAGTCAAGCACTCTGAAAGTGTTTTTACTCTTAATGTGGTATACAGGAAGATATTAGAATAAGTTTAATAACTTTATCAATCATTATTTGCATCAATGTTGTTTTTATATTATGAGTTTGTTATTGTTATATCATTTTGTTATTGTTTACTTATTAATAAATTTATGTATTATTTTCATAGATGTTGTACTCATTTCTTTTTATCTCTCACACTTTTATTATAGAGAAAGGGAAAATAGCAATATTAAAATATTTCATCTAATTAATTCCCTTTCAATGTGCATGAATTTCGTGCACCGGGCTACTAGTATATATATATATATACACCATTCAGGAAAATACATTTATGCTTCTGTTTGGAAGATGTATTTCTATAAGCTTGTACTTGATGCCAATAGAAAATATTGAATAAATTTAACTTTTAGGAAGTATATTTCATGATATTGCTGATCCAACAAATCTTAAAATGAAAGAAGTAAAATTTTTAAAAATCTAGAGTAAATAACATTTTTTGTAATAGACATTCTTTTAAGAATGTGTTACATTGAATTGATTTACATTTTACTATAAATAATTTATGGAAGTAAAAACATGGTTTAACCTCTGGTAGAGAGACTTATCATTTTTGCATTTTACTATGTCCTTAAGTAACAAGTAGAATTAACTTAGGTAGGTAACAATATTCAGTGGAAGAGGAGAGAAGGAAAAAAATTTGAGATATTGTTCACAGACAGGGCTCGATAAATGTTTCCAAATATTTACTTCAAAATAGAACATATATTTTATTCTATTTTGATTCTCATAAATTTTGTAACAAATTAATAGTAAGAATATGTAAAATTTAATCTCTCCTAATAATTTATAGTTATTATTATTAAAAATATACATTAAAAATTCCTAAAAGTATTTTTAGAATATAAGTATAATAATAGCTTTTGAAAATAATTATCACTTGAAAAGTACTGATTATTGTCTAAGAAAAAATAAAGAATTGTGGAATTTTCACTAACGTATATGTTAAGATCAGAATATAAAATTATTGAAGTTACACTACATAAATAGTTATATGCTTGAAGAACAGGAAAATATCTTTTCATAATATAAACATTTATAGTTGGAAAAAGTCTGAGATTATGTGCCAAATGTATCAGTAATGCAAATCCATCACAAAAGTTGATTATGTTGGTAAAACATGCCAATAAGGTAAAATGCTACTGACTTTTAATATTATAACTTAAATGGAACTTTCACTAACAATATTGCATTTTTTACAATGCTTGCATTCAGATTCTGAAAAATTAGTAAACCAAAATGCAAATTTTTGGTATTTTTTGTTTATTATTTATTTTAGTTGAGGTGAAATTTATATGGGTAAAAATGCACATCCTTAGTCTACAATTTATTTATTTACTTATTTATTTATTTTTATTTATTTATTTTTCCAGTCTAGGACAGCACAGAATCTTGAGAGAGACACTGGGAGAGGAAAGAAGGAGGGAGAGAGGGCAAAAGAGGGGTGAAAGAGAGAGGAAAAGAAAGGGAAAAAGAGGGTGAGGACCTTAGTCTACAATTTAATTAATTAAAATAAATACTCTCATAAAACCACCACATTGATCTAAATATGGTCTATTTCTATCACAACAGAGAGGCCCCTTATGCACCTTTCAGTCAATTTCCATCTTCTAAGGCAAACATTGTTCTGATTTTTTAAAATTAAACTTATTGGGATGGCATTGGTAATAAGATTATATGTTTCAAGTGTACATGTCTATGTTACATGATCTGTATATTGCATTGTGTGTCCAAAATCAAATCATCTTCTGTTACCATATATTTGATCCTTTACCCTTTGTACCCCTTCACCCCACTTGCCTCTGGTAACCACCATACTGTTATCTGTGTATATAAGTTTTTGTTTGTTTTTCTTGTTTATTCACTTGTTACTTCCAGTTTTACATCTCACATATTAGTAAAATTGTATAGTTTATCAAAAATTATTTGCCTCATATATGTATATTTCTTTCTGGACTTTCAGTTCTGTCCCATTGGTCTGTGTGTCTGTTTTTCTGCCAATACTATGTTGTTTTTGTTTTTGTCACTTTGTAATATAATTTGAACTCAGGTAGTTTCATACTGTGATATCTCGGTTTTGTTCGTTTTTCTCAGAATTTCTTTGGCTCTATAGGGTTTTTTATGGTTCCATACAAATCTGACTTTTTTGTTCTATTTCTTTAAAAAATGTCATTGGGATTTTGATAGGGATTATATGAAATCTGTACATTGCTTTGGGTAACATATATTTTTTAACTATGTTGATCCCCATTAACAGCTACAGGTTCATTATCTAAAATAATAAAAGGGTAATATGCTAATTAGACCAGATGTCCTTATAGACATCATTCCAGACATCCTTCTGGATGAAGCCAGGGCCAGAGCAAAGCCACCCAGGTTCTGAGTGCTGGAGGGAAGCCAGTGCCGGCAGCTGAGGGAAGGAAGGAAAATTCTTGCACGAATTTTCATGCATTGAACCTCTAGTACAAACATGAAAGAAAGAAAAAAATAACAGCCTTAAATGACACATTGGAACAAATGGCCATACTTGACACTTACAGAGCCTTTCATCCCAGAATATCAGATTATACTTTCTTCTCCAGTGCACATGGAACATCCTGAAGATAGACCTTCTGTTGTATACAAAACTGGCCTCAGCAAGCTTAAGAAGATTGAAATAACACTAAGCATATTATCAAACCACAAGTCTTTGAAATTAGAAATCAACTGCAAAAATGAAATTAAAGAACCCACAAATATGTGGAACTTAAAGAACAGACTACTAAGAAATGACTGGATTAAAGAAGAAATAAAAGGTGAGATCAAAAGATATATAGAAACAAATGAGAATGACAATACAATATGCCAAAACATTTGGAATGCAGCCACATAAATAATAAGAGGCAAATTTATATCATTACAATCCTATCTGAATAAATGAGAATATCTGAAAAACAATCTGACATTACATCTTAAAGGAGTAGGAAAGGAAGGACAAAAGCAACCCAGAGTCAGAGAAGAAAAGAAATGATTAGAATTCGAGCAGAATTGAATGAAACAGAGAACAAAAAGACTATACAAAATGTTAATGCAACAAAAAGCCAGTTCTTTGAAAAGGTTAATAAAATTGACAAACCCCTGGCTAGACTCACTAAGAAAAAAAAAAAAAAAAGACAAATGACTTAAATAAACAAAATCATAAATGAAAGAGGAAAAGTTACCACAGACATTACAGAAATACAAAGCATCATACTAGAATACTATGAAAGATGATATGCCAGCAAATTCAATAACCTAGAAGAAATGGATAAGTTTCTAGAAATATATAACCTTCCCAGACTGAATCATAAGGAACTAGAAATCTAAATACAGCAATCAATGGTGAGAAATTGAAACAACTTTCAAAGACCCCCCCCCCCCCCAAGTAGTAAAACTTCAGAACCAGATGACTTCACTAGTAAATTTTAACAAGCATCCCAAGATTTAATATGTATCCTCCTCAACTCTTCCAAAAAATTGAACAAGAGCCAATACTTGCTAACACATATTATGAGGCCAACATAATCCTGATACCAAAATTTGGCAATGATAACACTAAAAAAGAAAAATACATACCAGTATCTCTGATGAATACAGATACAAAAATCCTAAACAAAATACTAGCAAATTGAGTACAACAATACACTTAAAAAAAAAGCATCACAATCAAGTGGAGTTTATTCCAGGGCACAAGGATGGTTCAACATATGCCACTCAATCAATGTGATATACCACTTTAACAAAAAAAATGATAAATACCATATGATCACATCAATAGATGCAGAAAAAAACATTTGACAAGATACAATGTCTACTTATGATTTATTTGTATCAATAAAATGAGTAGAGAAAGAAATTACCTCAACATAATAAAAGCCATATATCACAAACCCTCAGCTAATATCACACTCAATGGTGAAAACTGAAAGCTTATCTTCTAAGATCAGGAACAAGACAAGGATGTACATTCTCACCACTCATATTCAATATAGTACTGGAAGTACTTGCCAGAGCAATCAAGAACGAGATAAAAGAAATAAAAGGCCTCTAAATTGGGGATTAAGAAATAAAAGTTTCATTTTTTGCAGATGATATGATTCTTTATATGGACAACCCTGAAGACTCCACCAAAAAAATTATTATAAACAAATACAGTAAAGTTGCATAATACAAAAGTCAATGAACAAAAATCCACTGCATTTCTATATACTAACAATGGAATTTTAGGAAAAGAAATAAAAAATAATCCCTTTTGCAACTGCAACAAAAACAATAAAGTACTTAAGAATAACCTAAGGAAGGAGGTGAAGGACTTATATGCTGAATACTACAAAGCATTATTAAAGGAGATTGAAAAAGACAATGAAATGGAAAGATATTCCCTGTTCTGATTTTACTACCATTATTTTGACTTGTTCTTGAAATTTATATGAATAGAATCATACTTTTTAAAAATTAAGCAATTAATTTTTAGTTAATCCTCACCTGAGGATATTTTTCCATTGACTTAAATAAACAAAATCATAAATGAAAGGAAGGAGGAGAGACAGAGAGAGAGAGACATTGATTGGTTGCTTCTTGCACAGGTCGGACCAGGGTCGGGGAACTAGCTTGCAATGGAGGTATACGTGCGTGCCCTGAACCGAAATCGAACCTGGTACCCTTCAGTCCCCGGGCTGACGCTCTATCCACTGAGTCAAACTGGCTAGGGCTAGAACTATACTTTTTAAAAACATTAATAGCATTGACTTTATCATCATGTATTGACATAACCTGTTTTTTTTTTTCCTTTAAACTATTAATGTGGTAAACTACATTGATTTTTCAAATGCTACCAAAAACAAACAAAAAACATAAAACAAAAAATTTGCATTTTTAGTTTATCATAATGCATTATTATTTTTATATATTGCTGGATTTGATTTTCTGATATTTTGAATAGAAGTTTTGTCTGCATTCCAGAGTGATTGTCTGTAATTTTATTTTTTTGTAATGTCCTTGTTAGGTATCAGGGTCGTTCTGTGCTGATAAAACAAGTTTGGAAATGTTCTCCTTTCTATTTTCTGATACTTTTGTAAGATGCATCCTTTTATTCTTTATATTTGATAAAATTCACCAGAGCAGTCATCTGAATGTAGAATTTTTTTATAAGAAAGTGTTTAATAACAGATTTGATTGCTTAGATATAGATCTAATTACATTTTCAATTTTTTTCAGTTTAGGTAAGTGTGCGTTTCAAGAAATTTATATATTTCATTTAAATTGATGAATTTGCTAAGATGTTGTTAACATTTATTATTATCTATAGGATTTTAATGATATCACTCACTACATCACACACATATACACACACATGCACATGCACACCCAGCAATAACTATTCAGTTATTGTGGAACTCAAGCCAAAACTTCAAAGCAACAAAGGCATCTGATAACTGAACATTCCTCAAGTCTTTGAGCCATTAAAATATCTGTTAATTTTTTTAAGGAAAAAATGTAGTAGATAGAAAAATATACCCCTCCCATTAGAGCAATAAGCTTAGAGTTTGTATGAGAATTGAAAATTAAGAATCTTTAGTATTTTTTCATAGAAAATTTCAAATTGAAACTTCAGATTTCAAATCGAAACTTCCTTTTTAAGGAAGATTTGAATATTGTTTATTAAAGACTTATACTTGAGTGGAAATTCATATCCCTTCCTTAAAATAAACTATGGGAGCTCTCATAATTTAATACCACGAGTAAGTTACCTCCAATAATTTTGTGATAAATGAAAGAAACATATGACATCTCTAGTGATGAATTATTATTTGCAAAGATAACACATTATAGTCTTTTTCTCCTCTCTCTCTTCTAGCTCTTAGTAATTCTTATGCCTATAGTGAAAGAAAATAAAATTTTAAAGGAAATTAATTATAATAATAAGCAGAGGAATGTGACCTTTTTGCCTCATCAAGAAACTAGCTTGTATCTGATATTGTAGAATTTAAAATATATAATATTTGCTTTCTATTAAACATCTAGCACTGATTGAAAAAGACATTTAATGAGGAATTAATGATCCTGTATTTCTTAATAGGACTAAATTTGACAAATGCTTTTCAGAATAGTTTAGTTAGAATAAAACATTTCTTCTCTGTAGAAGAGGGGTCACTGAAGACAATGAAGAGCTGAAAATAGAAGCACTGACTTTATTTTAAACCACATTCCACCTCTTACTGTTTATGTGATGAAAGGCAACCAAAATAGATCTGATCAATTTTTCCAGAAATATATTCTACAGAGAAAGTTATTCGACAACAATGAAAATAGTGTTTAATTGTCAAATAGTTCATAAAAATCTTCTCACTGACATTTTTGAATGCACAGGTGAGATGGGTTACTGTTTTCAAGGAATGCATATCCTTACAGGGAAAACATACTTTAAACAGATAAATCACAGTGTAGTGAGTGCTAAGGAGAAATATAGGGAACCATTGTCATAATCTATATTTTGTCCTCTCTAGTCTCAGCACTACCCCATATCTGATCACTCTAATGGACTGTTTTCCCCCCTTCACATGGCTACTCAATTTTCTATTATCTGATTAATTATTGAATTATTTAAGACAACTTTCTCTGGTTTCTTTTTTTTTTTTAAAGGAAACTTTCAAGTCTGAATTAGAAGCCCCCTTTTGGGAGCTTTTTAGTACTTGTATATCCCATTTCAGAACAATTCACATAGTCAATTATTATTGCCTATTTGCAATTTGTAACTCCTGCCAGGTCTTATTCCATTGTTTTCACCTCAACTGTAGTCTATTCCTCACAAAATTTCTGTTTGATTGGTATAACCACTCACATTATATATTCAGCAATAACTATTGATGAGCAAATTGAGATACAGAAGGCGTATGTAATTTGGCAAAATCATAAATGTAGTAAGTAGTATGATCAGAAGCAAACCCAAATAAATAAAGATTCAGCATGTGAGTAACCACAAAGAAGTCACCCCCAACAAATTCACGGCTGGCTACTTTGAAGAGATAGTCATCCAGCAATGAACTATTCCAGAAGTAGTAACTTAGAAACCGTTATTCCTAATTTTCCTCTTTTTTCCCCCCCAAGATATCTAACATTTTCCAATTAATAAACCACAAAGTTTCCTTTTGCGTATTCTTTTATGCCAGATTTGAGATAATTATTTTTATATTAGTTTAGAGCCAGAAGATACAAGAAAGTGCTTTGTTAAATCAAAGACTCAGGCTTTCAAGAGTCTTATACTATCCCCAATATACATTTCATAGAACTTATAGATTTCCCTTGTGGTTTATTTTAATCAAAAGATGTAATTTTAGTACTCCATTAGGAATCACACATACATAATATTACAACTTCAAGAGATAGAAGTTACCCTTATTATTTCTCTTATTTAACTACTGATCATGATGGTTGAAAGGAATTTGGCTGTAGAGGATGAATGATTAAAACATACAATATGCTGGTTTTGTATTTAAAACAAGGAATATTTTCAAATAATATTTCTGCATAAAATATCTAATTATACCATGAGGTGACTCATTCTTTTTACTCTCCCCTCCCTCTATTTTGTCTCTGTCAAGGTCATGAGTAGTGCCTTTAATACCCCTCTCCAAATGGTAACAAAGTCAGACCTTATGTATAAAACAACTGATCACATCCCTCTAACCTCCATATGAGATGAAACTATATAATACTAAAAGTAAACTATGTCCCATGAGTAGCCTCTATTTTTCTTCTAAGCAAGGCTCAGACCTTCACAGAATCTCTTTAAAATAACTCACCCTACAAGCAATAGTGACTAATATTGATTGGACATGAAATTTTAAAAAGGAAGAGCAGGGAGGCTGATACTACGTTCTCCCTGCTATAAATGTCCTTAATTCTCTCTTGACCTGATTCTATCCCAAGCATCTCTCTAACTGCCCACAAGCAAGTCATTCTCCACTTGGCCCTGTATATGTAGGAGACAATGTTGCTTATTCACCCTTCCTGCTCTTTAATCTCTCTGAGCCTTTTGCTGCACCTCTTTCTTTTTAAATCACACTAATTTTACTGTTCTACTTCTACCAAATGCACACATTCAGAAACATTGCCCACTCACTAAATAAAGGACCTTCTAGATTTCTGGGACCCACCCACCTTAGAAGGCAGCAGAGAATTATAACTTTTTTTTTCTTCTTAATCAAGACTCTACTAATTCAAAGAGACTACTCTTATGACTATTAAATCACATGGCCTTCTGCTACTCTGAAATAACATTATATTAACATCAAATTTATCACAAAGATATTGGCTCCTATATTTTGGGGAAAAAGATATCAACTTCCGTTCTTAAGTAATAAATGCAAATATAGGAAACTTAACTCAGTAGCAGTGCCCATCAAGATGAACAACTCTATAAAGACATCAGTGTAAAAATAAGCTATGAACACGCTAGGGCCGTGGTCGGCAAACTGCGGCTCGAGAGCCACATGCGGCTCTTTGGCCCCTTGAGTGTGGCTCTTCCACAAAATACCACGGCCTGGGCGAGTCTATTTTGAAGAAGTGGCGTTAGAAGAAGTTTAAGTTTAAAAAATTTGGCTCTCAAAAGAAATTTCAATCATTGTACTGTTGACATTTGGCTCTTTTGACTAATGAGTTTGCTGACTACTGCTCTAGGGTATTGAATGATGACCACCTGAAAGTTATGTCTACTGAGAATCTGTGAATCTGACTCTCTTTGAGAAAAACATCTTTGATATATAATTGCATTAATGATCTTGAGATGAGATCATCCTGAATTAATCAGATGGTCCCTAAGCCTTTATAAGAGATGACAACAGAAACACATATAGAGTGGGTGGTGATGGGAAGACTAAGGCAGAGATTGGAATGATATGTCTACTAACCAAGTAATGCCAAGGCTTGCTTAAAGCCATGGTAAGCTAGGAGAGAGGCATGGAATGGATTCTTCCTGAGCTTCTGGTAGAAACCAATCATTACAAACCCTTAATTTTGGCTTTCTGACTTCTAGAACTGTGATAAAATCAATTTCTGTTATTTTAAAATATCCAATTTATGACAATTCATTACAGCAGCCCTAGGAAGTTACTAATAATACAGACACCTCGTATGAAACTAACAGTATCCTATATAATAAAGAGGTAATTTGCAAATTTACCCCCACGCTCTCACAAGATGGCTGCCTATGACCAGGCTGGCAGGGTGGGGCAGTTTGGGGCAACCTGGCCGGCAGAGAGGGGGAGCTGGGGGCAACCAGGCCGGCAGAAGGGGATAGTTAGGGGTGACCAGGCAGGCAGGTAGGTGAGCGATTAGGAGCCAGCAGTCCCGGATTGTGAGAGGGACATCCCCCAAGGGGTCCTGGATTGGAGAGGGTGAAGGCTGGGCTGATGGGACCTCTCTCCCCCATGCACAAATTTTGTGCACTGGGCCTCTAGTTAGATAATTATATATATTATTGTTGTTGTTGTTATTATTTTGGGAGTATGGGGTAGGAAATCAATGATTGACTTTGGAATCATGTTACCACGTTTAAAGTTGCACCCCAGCTTTACTTTTTCTGAGCTTTGTGAATAAGTTATATCCTTACTTTTTCATAAAAAGCATAGGACAGTAATAATGTACTACATATAGTGAGGGGTACATAATCCTACATTTTTTCCTACATTTTTATTTCTTTTATTTATAAAATGACATAATTACACATTTAAAAAATGAACTGGAACTATAAGGTTTATAAAACTGTGGAGCAGTTCTCTGCTTTCTCCCTTCAGTATTCCTAGTCTTAACTTCCTGGGAGCTATTATTTTCTGCTTCCTTTGTGTCAACATAAGAAACCTTCAAACCTGTGGAGAATTTTTGTGAATTTATTTGAACCAGACTGTTGACAATTGCCAGGAAGCAAAATCTCAACTGATTGAAAAAATGCTCCAGAGAATGGCAGTTCTGCATCTTATTTTATGCATTACAATTAAAAGAGAAGACTTTTTTTTTTATAGAAAATTCACTATTTTTTTAAATATATTTTATTGATTTTTCATAGAGAGGAAGGAAGAGGGATAGAGAGCTAGAAACATCGATGAGAGAGAAACATCGACCAGCTGCCTCCTGCACGCCCCCTACCAGGGATGTGCCCGCAACCAATGTACATGCCCTTGACCGGAATTGAACCCGGGACCCTCCAGTCCACAGACTGACGCTCTATCCACTGAGCCAAACCGGTTTCGGCTAAAAGAGAAGACTTAAATGTGTTACATGAAATCCACTGGGGATAGATTAGGGAGGTGGGAGAAAGCAAAGTGGGGAAATCTCTGGGATTGGATGAAAAAATAAAATGAGATAGATACATGTTTCTTTTACATAGGTGGGTAGAGGATAGCTAACAGTCAACAATTAACTTAAAAACAATAACAATGAGACGATTTGTGATTGCACCCTGGTTCATTGGTTGTGCCCTGAGGGGTCAAAGAAAAAGGAGTTAAAGTGACATTTCAAAAGTATGTTATAGTAGGTGCAAACAGACAATAGACAGGCTCAATTAAGGTGAAAGTTGACCTTTGTCAGGGAAGAGTCTAGCCTAGGACATGACTATACACTATAAACTGCTTTTAGTTAAAAAGTTTTAATTTCAGACCATCCTTTTTGATACTGTTATAATTAACCCAGTTATTAACTAATTAACAGGAAAAGGAGCAAAGGGAAGGCCAGGTAATATAGGCATGCTATTTGTAAGCTTTCCCAGGAAGCTGCAGGTCTGTTCCCCACAGATCAATGAGGGAAGGGACTGGACAATAGATGCTTGCCCAGTAAGGTCTGGGTGACCTGGGGAAGTACTTTCCTGTCAGTCATACCTGGAAGCAAGTCATAGGTCAGAATAAGCATGGCCACTGCAAAAGGCAAGAAATGTGAGCTACCTAAACTCCTGAAAAAGGGAGTTTGCTCTCTTGACGTTCTTGCACTCCTGGCTCTCTTGTTGCAGGGCGCATGTTCCCCTGCACTCACCCATTGGGCACATGGCCAGGTGGACCATACACAATGGACTCTATGGTTAGCCAGGTGCTATGCAGGTCTTAGCTCCAATTGCATGGAAACTCTGGACCCTGGCTCTGCTTCTAGCTCTGCTGAAGCCCCAGATGCACCTTTTCAGGACTGCTTTCAGGGAAATGGGACTTTGAAAACCAAGGGATCTGTCTTCAGGCAAGTAAAAAAATCACTCATTCTCCTGAGGGAGTCTTAGAAAACTCTTTTTCTCAAGATACCGTAAGAATCCCACTCCCACCAGCAATGGAACAATTCTCTGATAACACTTGGTTGTTACTTTAGCGCTCTGAGTTTGTAAGATTTCCCTGAGCTTGTCAGGATAGTATGTGACCCCTTGTCATCCACACTTGCTTCTTAAAGCTGGTTCAAGTAATAATCCTATAAGCATAGCTAACATGACTCTATAATTAAATTTTTATTTATCAATTTTAGGTATCTATTTGTTTTCTGTTATACTAGTTTAAGATTTAACACACTTATTTTCCTCACCTTCTTCTTTCCATCCCCCATAGAATGCGGTTTTATCACAATGTTGGTTGAGTTAATAGCATACATATTTGTGTTAGATTCTTCAGAGAAACAAAAAACGATAGGAGATATATGTACAGATTTATGATAGGAATTGGCTTAGGAGGTGATGGAGGCTGAGAAGTTGCATGATCTGCTGTCTGCAGGCCAGAGGACAGAGAACCAGGAAAGCCAGTGCTATAATTCAGTCAGATCTGAGAGCCTGAGAACCAAGGGAGTCAATATTAAAAGTCCCAGGCCAAGACTAAAGACCTAAGAACTAGGAGTGCTGGTGTCTAAGGACAGGAGAAGACAGGTGTCCCAGCTCACGCAGAGAGATAATTCGCCCTTCCTTCCCCTTTTGTTCTATTCGGGTTGTGGGCTGATTAGATGATGAGCAGTGGCACTGGTGGTGAGAACTCCCTGTACTCAGGCTAGCTGCTCATCTCTTCTGGAAACACCTTCACAGGCACACCAGAAACAACCATTCACCAGCTGTGTTGGAATTGCTTTTCCCAGTCACCTTGGCACATACAATTAGCCAACATCTTATTCATATGGTGTTGACTGTCCTTTCAGGGTCGTGGTCTTCACTGATTGGTTGGTGCTAGGCCAGGGGTACTAGTCAATGCAGCTGGTCCCGGAGGTTGGCTGTGGTGTTGCTTGTCTGGTTTTCCTGCTCTTCTCAGCCTGAAGCTGAAACACAACTTAGGCCTAGATGTATTTGATGCAGGAGAGAAGCTTCATGTCCACTGAACATTGTTCATCCAAGTAATTTACTTTGATTGTATTTCATTTTTAAATAACTTTTAGACATCTTTATATCTTTAATTTTCAACATGTGTATTATAATTTTTCCCAAATATTTTAACAGCTCTGTAATATTTCTACTACATTTTCCCAAATATTTAACAGCTCTGTAATATTTCTACTACAAAACTTTATTTCTTCCTTATGTTCTACCTTTATTCTCTAGGAAGTTTACACAAGGGTATATGAGCGGTATATTTTAAAAACTCGTATGTCAGAAAATGTCCTCATTCTGCCCTTATGATTAATTTAAGTTTAGGATGGTGTTAATATAAGATCACTATAAGAATGTCTAAACCTATAGATAATTTTTATAAAATTTTATTTAAACCAAAGAAGATACATCTAGAAGCAAGAGCTCAACAGACTGAGATAAATGCTGAGAATAAAGTTTGTAGTTTCTTTTGTGCATTTGAAATTAATGATGCAATGTATGTAAGAAGGATTATAAGAAAGTGGGAGGAAGCAATCCAGATGGGATTACAAAATAGTTAAGATTATGTGCTCTCTTGGGGGTCTGAAAGGCTGCTTTTTGAAGTGTTTTAACCTGTATGCACAGAAACAATGGGCAAGGCTTAAGGAAAAATAGCCTCTTAGTAAAGAAGTTGTATGCATGGAGCATGGTTACCCAGCATGGCCTGCCCAGTTAAGAATTTATGATCAGGTCATTTTGTGGGGTTACCTTCCATGGAAATTTTTGTTGTTGTTGTTGTTCACAATGAATATAGAAGTCTAGTTTAAAAAAAATCATTTAAAAGTAATTTTGAAGCATTACAGTCTTCTATATCTAGTGTCATTATTGAGTTCTAGTATTATTTTTCCTGCTTGTTCAGAGGCTCTATTTCTTCAATGTCTGACTGTTCTTGGTTTCACATGAATAATAGAGAGCAAAGCCTGGAAAAGATTGTCAAAAATTCTGAGGACATTGTAGGAATTGTTAATAGACAACTACATTGACAGGGAGACAGAAAAAATGGTCCTTTTTTTGGGGGGAACACCCCAAATAACAGTCCATCAAAGTCCTTTCTTTGGGATTGAGAAGTTTCTGTAAAGGATATTCCTCCAATTACCTGGCTTTGAGTATACCTCTGTGGCAGGGAGAAGGTGTTTTACCATCCCACATTTTAGTCTTAAACTCATCTCCCCTTCTATGGGTGAAGGGGAGAACAGCACCAGGTGTTAGATCTATGGGGTCAGACCAGACCTTGGTTCAGCAACCTCGGTGCTTGAGTTCTGGTTCAGAAATAATTCAGAGCCAAGACTCAAACTATTAGACAAAGTTTATTGAGAAAGTCACAGAGGTAGAAGAAGTGATCCTTAGAAGAAATGGAATTAGAGAACAAGTTGCAGAGGCAAAATAAGGGCCTTGGAGTTTAGGAGAAAAAGAGAGGCAAGAAAAATACACCTAAGAGGAAGAAGAGGGGACCGGGAAAGGTGAGGGCATCCTCCCAAGAGAGAGAGCATGCTGAGTCATCTGTCCTAAAGGTTTTGAAGGTGGAGATTTTAGGGGAAGTCCCAGGAAGGATCCCAATAGAATATTCATCAGCTTTCCAGGTGTGTCCTTTCAGGGTCATGGTCTTCACTGATTGGTTGGTGCTTGGGCAGGGGTACTAGTCAATGCAGCTGGTCTGGAGATCAGCTGTGGGGTTGCTTGTCTGGTTTTGCTGCTCTTCTCAGCCTGAAGCTGAAACACAGCTTAGGCCTAGATGTATTTGATGCGGGAGAGAACCTTCATGTCCTGGGGGCTTAAGGGCTATTCTCTGGCCTTCTTGTTCATTCCCCCCTCTAAGGGAGTCTAACCCTCATGACTAGCAACATGCCAAAGGAGGGAAGGTCAGGAGAGGGTCCAAACTGTATGACCAGTGATATGAAAGGGTTGTGACCCAGCGGTAGCCAACCTTTTGGACCTCACGGAACACCGGTTGGTGACCGCTGGACTCTAAACTACATGACCAGCTATATGGTAGAGGATGAAAGAGTGCCCTATGGGCAAGGTCCTTGTTTTCCCAGTTTTTCTCTAGGCACCCAAGGCTTTCCACCCTGGTGACCTTCTGTTCCTGGCCTATCATGTACCTTGCTCTTCTTGTATCTAACTGGCCACCACACTTCTGTGCCTAGTATTCTAAGTAAAGGGACCCTCTGGCCTTTTGAGGAGATGGCAAGGGGGAAAGTAGAACTCTTTAATCAATCTCTTTTTGAACCTATCACTCCCACATACTTTACTTTTCTTTCTAGTACTCTGTGAGATAAATACGTTTTTATCTTTTACTCATTACCTACTTTTGTTGATACACAGAATTTGTTTTCTTTTGTCCTTAGATATAAGTGTTTGGATTGCTTTAGTCTTCCAAAAACATTGATATCTCTCATTTATTAGTATTTTCTTTTCTTTTCCTTTGTTTCTCATGAGTGGATATATTGCTTCATAACAAATTACTATAAATTTAGTATCATAAAATAATACATAATACAGTATCTCTCAGTTGTTTTTTTTTTTTTTTTAGCAAGAATCTGGACATGACTTAGCTAAGTCTTTTGCTCAGGGTCTCATAAAGCTAAAATCAAGATGCTGGATGGGACTGTAATATAACCTGGGATCCTAAATTGTTGACATTGTTGAAAAATTTAGTGCCTAGCATAGGTAGGACTGATGACCCAGTGTTCCTCCTGTTAATGTCGTAATGCTCTTGGCTTTTATAAGCCACCCTGAAGTCCTTGCTACATGAATCCACCATAAACAGCTCGCAGCAAGTTTATTTGCTTCTTCAATGTCAGCAGGATACTCTCTCTTACTTGAAATATTTCTGAATGTTTTAAGAGCCTCACCTTATTGGGCCAGACCCATCCAGAATATCTCCTTTTTAATGAATTAAAAGTTAAATAATCATGGATCTTAAATTCATCTGCAAAATCTCTCTTACCATGTAATGTAATGATTACAGGAGTGATATGCATCGTATCCACTACATTATGGGGTGGGGATTGTAAGGGGTGTGCACACTGGCAAGTAGGAATCTATGATGCCATCTTGGAATATTGCCTTCCACTATATATGTCCTTTATTGGAAAAAAATTGGTAAAACTATCTTTTAAAATATCCTTTATTGAAAAAAATATAATTATATCACACACACACACACACACACACACACCACCACCACCACCACCACCACCACCAAACACACACACACACACCACCACCACCACAACCACCAAACACACACACACACACACACACACACCACCACCACCACCACCACCACCACCACCACCAAACACATACACACACACACACCACCACCACCACCACCACCACCACCACCACCAAAAACATACACACACACACACCACCACCACCACCACCACCACCACCACCAAACACATACACACACACACCACCACCACCACCACCAACACACACACACACACCACCACCACCACAACCACCAACACACACACACACACACACACCACCACCACCACCACCACCACCAAACACACACACACACACACACACACCACCACCCCCACCACCACCACCACCACCAAACACATACACACACACCACCACCACCACCACCACCACCACCACCACCACACACACCACCACACACATACACACACACACCACCACCACCACCACCACCAAACACACACACACACACCACCACCACTACAACCACCAAACACACACACACACACACACACCACCACCACCACCACCACCACCACACACATACACACACACACCACCACCACCACCACCACCAAACACACACACACACACCACCACCACCACACACATACACACACACACCACCACCACCACCACCACCAAACACACACACACACACACCACCACCACCACCACAACCACCAAACACACACACACACACACACACACTACCATCACCACCACCACCACCAAACACATACACACACACACCACCACCACCACCACCACCAAACACACACACACACACACACACACACACCACCACCACCACCACCACCACCAAACACATACACACACACACACCACCACCACCACCACCACCACCACCACCGAACACACACACACACACACAAACTCATATTTTTATTGGCATTTTCCTAAATGTTTAGTGGTGTTTTGGATGGATCATAGATAAAAGTGTGAGGGATATTTGCAGAAATCTAAATCCATCAGTAGTTGAATTTCTTTTGTATGATCTTGCATGAGATTAAGTAGAACCTAGGATTCTAAATTTGGATAATCTTTCTGTTCTATAGAGAAATGGCTCTACCCATACTATCACATCATCAAAATGATGAGGCTATTAGCAAATCCTCATGATGGTCTTGCAAGAATATTTGTCTCTAATTATTATAATGACCCAAAAGAATACATGGTAGATTAAACATCATTTTGTAAAATCACCACAGCTCTCCAGATTAATAATTTGTTTAAATAGTACAAGGTCATTTCTGAACTTACATGCCAACCAATTCTTATACACATCGTCACCTCAGAAATAAAAGCTGTCACTAAATTTTGTTATCTTGTGATTTCAAATGGTGAATCAATAAGCAGGAATTAGAAATTCATATGAAGAGAGCCAACATGTCTTTCTGGTAGACCAATAGTCTGAAGATAACGTGCCTTTGGTTTCAGAATAAGTTCACAAAGTTTAATTGGACCAATACATCTACTATTTGCTTCAAAGAACAGGTCAGTGATAAAATATTAAACATAGTACTTATGAGAAATTCTTTCAGAAGTTGTAGATTCCCCCAACATTTTTAATAACTATTTCTATTCAGATTGCCATGTTTCTATTCAGATTGCTAATTTGTCAAAAGAAATAGCAGGACAGTTTTATTACACTGATTATTTTATCTATCAAGTTGATTAAACTAAAGACATCCTCAGAGCATTTTAAATCCATAAAGAAATACCCCAATAAATTTATTTTTTAAAAAACCATAAAGAAATTAAAATATTGGATGGTAATTTAAAAAGCATCTAGTCCTTTAATCCACAAAATGTGATTGTCAAACCAGCAGACTGGCATCATCTGGAAAGTTGTTAGAATTGCAAAATCTAGAGCCTCATTTCAGACTTATTTAAGGAAAATCTGAATTTTAACAAGATTCCTTAGGTGATCCAAAGGCACATTAAAGCTCAAGAACCACTACTGTGTCTATAACTCTCATTGTGTGGGTGAAGGAACTGTTTATCAAAATGGCATCTTTTCTGCGACCCCATAGCTGGTTAGAGGCACACCTGAAACTAGGACCCAAATCTCTGGAGTCTGAACCCTCCACTGTTCCAACAACCTTCATTTCTCATGCCAAAATTAGCTTTGAAGTTTTGGAGAACAGTGGCATCAAACATGAACTGACAATGGAAGTATTGGCCTCTTTTATGCAATGTGAGATTATTTTAAAATCCGACTTAAGTTCTGCATGGAAGACTGCAGAGAATAATCATAATGCAAGAGAACCAAAAGTTCTCTCAGGCTGCCGATTTCTGAAAGCAAAGGGATCAATTTCAGAGAGGCGGGCAAAGGAATAGGCTAATTACTATGAAACAAGCAATAGCAAAACCCAACATGTACATACATGAGCAAAATCACTTAGCATTGATGTAGTCAATGACAAAGCTTCACGTTTTCTTACTGTTTCTCTCAGTTCCTAATATCTAAATAGTCACATAGTAAGGAATCAATAAACTTATTGTGATGGTAATAACAATCTCATCAATGATTTTCTAAGTTTAGAGAAGAGTAATTCTACAATTAAGGTGAAACAGTTTAGGATTTGTTGTTAGTATGCACAATTTACAATAATTTGCTTCTTTTTAATGTGTGAAATTATAAAAGCAGTATTGCTTACTTTGAATTTCTTACTTGCCTCATTAAGTAAAGTTCGGGTCAAAAATCCAGTGTTCTCCAGGGAACCAGGCTGAAAGACTTCAACGTTATGAAATCACTGGTTACAAAGGAGCAGAATCAATGTGAACAGTTCCCACCTGCATGTGTATGTATCCTTTTCTCTCCTAGGAATTGTGTATGAGATCAACATTTCACCTTTGTGCAAGCCTTAAAGGAGAGTGACTATAGGTACTTTATCACTTGATTATAGAAAACTAAGTAAAAATGGGTAGACTTTGCTGAATTTTTAGTGAAGTAAGTAATGGGAGAAAAAAGAAGGATCTCTGTTCTTTCATCAGTTAAAGGATATTTTAATTGTTTCAGGCTTTGAATTATTTTACTGTGGTGCCCATTAATAGAAGGGGTTAAATATTTTATTTTAACCGTTCTTGCACCTTAAATCCTAACTGCTTGGCATCTATATTAGGCAGTGACTGTGTATGTGTGTTTGTGTGTATATGCACAATGATAATTATAAAATTGAGACAGTACAATGATACTTCTGCCTTAATAAATTATTTAATAACTTCTAACTTTAAAATGAGCTTACCTTTCAAAGTTTACCAGAAATGATTTTATATACTATACAGAAACTGCTACTAGTCCCCATAGTCCAATATAGGTAACAAATAATGCTGAAGAAGAGATTTTCCTGAAAATAATTTGTTTTTTTATAAAGTCCCCATTCCATGTGGGCTTGCTTGCTGACTGGCATGAATCATATTTTCCCAGTTTCTGGAATGCTTTTGTTATTATTTGCAACTGTATTCAGCTGAATACCAAAAAGGAGTCAACAGAAGTGTCACATGTAGGTTTTATTGTAGACTCTTTTGCTAGGCTAATAGTGTTCTATTTCTTTTCTAATCCTATTCCTTTCTCTTAAAATGGGTTTGGGATATTGATTTTGATGGTACTCTACCTCATCTTTCACTTGATTTTTACTTTTATTGATTCTGTTTAATTCTGTCTCTCCCTCTCTCTGCCTCTCTTTCTCTGTTACTTTTTGTAAGTTTGAAGAAAACAGAAAACACTTTTTAGTTTGCTTAAAAGGAAAGATTTATGCTGTGATTTTGGAATGGATGCTTTATATTTTCTTTGATGTCTTAAGGTTCCGAGTTTCTGTTTCATTACACATATAAAATGTTCAATTTTGTCATTTTTTCAAAGAAAGATATAAAATATTTATATTAAAATTTGTATATGCTATTTTAAATTATTTAAATATTTTTGCTTATAGGAGAGAACTGATATTAGATTTTTGCGTTAATTATATTATATCAAAAGTTAGACATGGCTAGACACAGTTTAGTAAAGATTATGAGGAACATGACATGTATACTATGAAAGTGTGATATAGCTGAAATATCATTCAGAGGGCAATCAAGTCGATTAGGACAGGGTTTCTCAAACGTGGCACTGATGGCATTTCCCAAGTAATTCTTTGTTGAAAGGTGATGTATTGTGCCTTGTAGGATGTTTAGGAACATCTCTGCCTCTCCCCACTAGACACCAGAGGTACATTCTTTCCATGACCCCTCATGGCAATGAAAAGGTTTCAGTTATTTACCATGTTTCCAAAGGGCAAAATTACCCTTGGCTGAGAAGTACTGGTTCAGGAAAAGGTGACTGTTTAAAACTAAGAAAATCTGGAAGGCACAGTGAAAGGGTTTAATAGGGTAATTGCAAAATGCTCATTTCAAGATGATTAAAGTTCAAGTTGTAATTGGTCAAAATGGAATCTTAATTAATATCATGTCAAGGCAAGTTACCTGCTTGGTAGAGATAAGTGATGCATGAAAACAGATACTTTTTCTGATTAATTATAAAATAATATGTAATTTTATGGCATACTAAGAGGCATAAAGTTGGGATTATGGAAGCAAAATAGGCAAGACTAATAGAGAAAAGACTCACTTTTGGAATAATGTGTGAAAGATTTTGTGGACTTTCTTACCAGAGAAGCACCTATAGTGGGTGAGAATTATTTGAAAACACAAACACATATTTAATGTCCCTGGAAATTTTCCTGAGAGCCTATAGGAGATGAAGTGACAGTTATTTAAGAAAGTCTACTACATCTCTGAGATCATCAATAACCGTGGATAATTAACCTCACCCCACTCTCTCCCTCTCCACCCCTGCCAGCTCAGCCTGATGGATGCTCCGCTGAGTTGGTGTGCTCCCCAAAATGTCATTCCTTATCCCCCTATCCCTGTCAAAGGCTACATACAGCATCTGCCTGAAATGGCAAGCTTGACATTGTGGAAGAAATAGACTTCACTAAAATGATCTACCCATGTCACTAAACTGATAAACAAGAAAGAAACAAGCCCCTAACAGGTACGGGGTTTAGTATCCAGAATTGCTGTGAATAGAATTACCTCTATTTCTATATGAGAAAATGTTGTGTATTCTTAGGAATCCAAAATAGAACTAATAAACAAAATCACCAAAATACATCATATATCATTAAGACAATGTGACTTTTATTACCTATAATAATACAATGCAATCTTATTTTTATTTTTAATTACTTTTGTCCAGACTGTCACCAAAAAATCACTAAAATAACATTCATAATGAAATGGAAAGGTAAGTGGAAAAGGTACTATTTTTGAAAGTCTTATTACTAAAAATATATATCTTTAACATATATACCTTACTAATTAATAAAGAAACCCCAAATAAATCAATTAACCAAAGGAGTTAAAGAAGTAATTCACTGAAGGAGAAACACAGATGGCCAGTGACATTTAGAATCTCAAGCATAAGTGAGCCTTTCATCAATCATATCTGCAACAATTAAAAGCCTGATAATTATCAGCATTAATAAATGTCTCAGGCTGGATTTTCTGAAAGCAAAACTTGAGATTCTGGTATCTCTGTGCTAGTGATTTCTTGAGTGAGGGCTCTCGGGAGATGAGTGAGGAAAGCAGGACGGGGCTGAGAAGAAAGCTAAGAGAGGATGCAGTCACTTGGAGACCAGCATCAGCCCAGCCCTTTGAGCAGCTGAGAGGACTCATTGCTAGTGATTTCGTGAGTGAGGGCTCCCAGGTGGGCCCAATGTAATCACAGGGCCCTATAAATATGGGAGAGGCTGCTGAAGAGTTAGGGCTAGTGTCGTATGAAGTATGAGAAAGGTTTTATCAGCCATTGTTAGCTTGAAAAATTAAATGTGTGCCAGAGCCAAATAATGTGGACAGTTTCTAGAAGCTGGAAAATACAAGAAAATTGAGTCTCCCTTAGAGCCTCCCAAAAGGTATGTGGTCCTGCCAACACCTTCATTTTCACCGAGTGTGATCCAGTTCACACTTCTGATCTCAAAATGATAAGGTAAGAAATGTGTGCTGTTTTGTGGTCACCAGTTACAACAGTAATAAGAAACCAATACACAGGAGTATTGAAATTATAAGATTCATGTCACTGATAATGAGTAGAAGGATAAATCAATGGTTTATCTAATAGTTGAGCCTAATCACCTGGAGAATAAATGTTAATGTTACCATATTGGAGGAAAAAAAAACAATTGAAACATAAAGGGAAATGATAGTTTCTGGGGTTTGTTGGTTGGGAAGGTATCTTATGAGTTCTAGTAAATTTGAGGTTCCACCCTGACAGTTTGATGGACAGGCTGCTGAGAGGTGAGAATGAAGCATCAGTTTCAAAATTGGTTTGAAAACTACATTTGAAAGGGTTGAGCAGTGAATAAATGAAAGGAAATAAAAGCTGCATATAATTATATCTCAAAGATTTGCTGTGGAAAAAAAAAAGGTGGGGGAGAGAATTTGGTGTAGAAAGAGCATAATATGGTATTAGGATGAAGAGAAGAAACCAGTACAGAGGAAGAATGTGACGTTTTAAGAAAGGATAGGTAATTAATCAAGTTCTCAAAGAAAGTATCTACACTAATAAAAGAGAAATATGCAAATTGACCATAACTCCGTGACACCCACCAGCCAATCAGGAATGAGTATACAAATTAACCCAACAAAGATGGCAGGTTAATTTGCATACGCAGGCATGGATCGAAGAATGAAGGTTCCATCCGAGCGAAGACTGGAGACTGAAGACTGAAGACTGGAGGAAAGCTTGGCTCCGCTACAGCCTGGGTCCTGGGTGCCAGAGGAAAACTGGTGCCGGCAGCTAGGGGAAGGAAGGCCTATTGCACGAATCTTCATGCAATGGGTCTCTAGTGCAACAGTAATATCTGGGATCTAGAGAAGGATATTATTACTGATTTAATTTATTATTAAAGTCATTTGCTTTTATTAAACTCATTTGTAAGTAAATGAAAATTCTGTAAAATACCAGGGCAATATTGGTAACTGCTTAACTATCCATGTTGAAACATTTGAGGAGTTTCTAATTTAAGTTATTCCAATTTATGTAATAAGCTATGTTTATTCACTTACTCCTTGAATACCCACGAAGAATTAGATCAAATAAAATGTCTGTTCTGAATGTTTACATGGTTTTGTCTCTACTTTCTTGGTTTCTTGAAATGCTAAACAATGTTAAACAATCGTGTTAAAAAACTTGTAATTCTCTTTTAGGATTAAATACATTGTGATTAAGATTATGGCCATTACAATTATTAAGATTAGGACTAATATAATGTTTTATTAATATCCAAATTAGTCTTCTAGTGTTTTAGGTATTATAAGAAGAATTAAACTTTCTAATAGAAAATGTATTATAATGTAAATATAGGTAAAACAGTATATATGAATATATATAAATACTTTGATACATCTATATACACATATGGGGTATATATATCCATTTATGCTTAATTATAATAAGAATTTGCAGAGGACTTATAGAAGACTTTATACATTTTTTAGGCTAGCAATTGTGGTGAAGCATAGTTGAGGAATATGGTCGACTTCTACATCATTGAATTCACTGGGAGATGTAACTAAATGCTTATAAGGATGCCAAGTAAATCAATCTATATAATAAAGAGCCAGGGTCATGACGACCATTAAGGCCAAAGGCTCGACCAGACTGGAAGTCAGTGCTGGATTGCTGTGGCATAGAAACTGACCAATCAAAACCAAATCTGGGTGAATGTAAGGAGCCACTGGCTGCCTAGGACACAGAGCTTTTGACGCTGACTGGCATAGAAACTGACCAATCAGAACCAAATTGGCTGGCAGAGGAGGGCAGTTGGGAGCAAGATCAGGCCAGCAGGGGAGAACAGTTAGGGGTGATCAGGCAGGCAGAGGCAGTTAGGGGTGATCAGGTCAGCAGGGGAGAGCAGTTAGAGGTGAGATCAGGCCAGCAGGGGAGGGCAGATAGGGGTGATCAGGCAGGCAGGTAGAAGGTTAGGGGTGATCAAGCAGGCAGGCAGGTGAGTGGTTAAGAGCCAGCAGTCCCAGATAGTGAGAGGGGGTGTCCAGCCGCCAGTTTAGGCCCTATCCCTGTGCGATCGGGCCTAATCCGGCGATCGGATATCCCCAGAGTGGTCACTGATAGAAGTGGGTGCAGGCGTGGCTGAGGGAACCCTGCCCTCTGTGCATGAGTTTTGTGCACCAGGCCTCTAGTCTATATATATAAAGAGGTAATATGCAAATTAGCCAGGATACCATAACAGTCATGACTGGCTCAGGAGGAGGCTGCATGCGCAGATGGGCCCGGAGTGAAGACGCAACACACAGGGGGGGCCGCCCCCGGCCCCAGCGGCCACAGCACAGTGGCTGCTGTGGCTGTGGCTGGGCCCGGAGCACAGACACAACACCCAGGGGGCCTGCCCTCACTGGGAGACAGCGCGCCAGCAGTCCCGCCTCTGCGCATGAGCTGCAGAGGAAACACAGTTCCTTACAGCTCATTGGTTAAGCTCCCTGTATGTCACTCGCAGTGTTCTTGGTAACTTGGGTAATAAGAATCCAAGAAGGTGATCTAGGTTTTTCCACCTCACTCCTGGAGGAAAAAACAAAGATCCCCTGTTGGAGGGGCTAAGAAATGTCATACCCTGCCCTAGCCAGTTTGGCTCAGTGGATAGAGCCTCAGCCTGCAGACCGCAGGGTCCAGGTTTGATTCTGATCAAGGGCACGTACCTAGGTTGCAGGCTTATCCATGGCCAGGACCTAGGTCAGGGTTCATATAGGAGGCAACCAATTAAAGTGTCCCTCTTACATTGATGTTTCTCTTTGTCTTTCCCTCTCTCTTCCCCGCTCTCTAAAAATCAATGGAAAAATATCCTCAGGTGAGGATAAAAAGTAAGAAAGAAAGAAATGTCATAGCCTATGAAAGACACATCTTGAAAATGCCTAAAGAAAGTTGTCATTTTTTCATGGTGAAGGGACTGGAGTCTGTGTTGATGAAAGCACTTTGGTGGCTGTGATGGCTGGCAACAGTGGTAACAGCAGTGGGGTGATGGGGGTGGTGCCTTCCCCTGATCAGCCAGTTGCCTCCCACCGGGAGCGGGACTAAGCCATCAGTAGGACATCCCCTGAGGGCTCCCGGACTGTGAGAGGTGGCAGGCTGGGCTGAGGGACCCCATCCCCCAGTGCACAAATTTTGTGCACCAGGCCTCTAGTACATTTATAAAACATGATAGGGATAATGAGATAGATGGTGATTTAAAGTATTTGTGAGAATATTATCTACAAAAGAATTTTGATATAATGCATAGGTAAAGGGAGCTATCTTTACATGATTATAGCTTAAAATTTCCAAAATTTATTTCCCCCCAAGATAATGAAATATGAGAAACACTGTTTCCAAGATATATAGACAGCAAAGCAGTGTGTCCATAGATCATATAAGACTATAGACTAAAGCAAGTATTGACTATTATGATAGACTAAGAAAAACAATAATATAATGTCAGGACTAACCATGAGACAAGATTGGTAAGAACATAGCAGCAGGAAGTAAGTCATTTTATTCAGCTTCTGTAAGATAAGAGAGAAATTTTGTCAAAACTCCAACCATTTCATAATAGAGTAGAAAAGAAAACTCAGTGTGTTATGAGCATTCCATCCTCCAAGTGGAAGTAAAAATGATGCAATGCATCAAAACTTAATAGAATATTAGTCACAACAACAGCGATGATAGATGGGCAGCAGAAAGGGCACTGATCCATTCAGTAATCTCAAAAGAAACCAAGGATGAGCAACCATAGGTCAATGGAATTGCCTAAATAAAAAATTCACAATCCTTTGGAGTTTCTAAACCTGAGTCAGTTTAGAACCCATTGGATAGGCTGGGTCCTAAGGAGAAAGGACCCTGCAACACCATAGTAACTATACACACTGGTGACTATTCCAGTGCCTCCTAAGGAAACATATGGCCATTTGCTTTGTTAGTATAGTCTGGCAAAAGATATTGTGAGGATGTTGGAAACAGAGTTTAAATTGGCACTGACTCCCAGAAACTCAAAGCATTCTCATGGCTCCCTCCTTGATTGGAGTCATATGGTGGCCAGGTAATCAAATGGCTGTGGGTCCATAGATCTACATGAGGGTTACTACCCTGGTCCTTGAATGTAAATTGGTCTAGACATTAATAGTATTTATTAAAACCCCCACATGAGGTTCTTGGTGTGTGGGTTAAGAATAATCATTATGAGAAAAACCAATTGGAAGCCACTAAAACTGCCTCCGACCTCAGCTGAGATTCCCCAAATTTGTAAGCATACTAGTGGCCAGGTGCATAAATTCATGCACATTAAAAGAAATCAATCAGAAGAAATAATTTAATATTGCTATTCGCACTTTCTCTATAATAGAAGTGTCAACCAAATTCACGATCAACAATGACAGATTGAAACACACACATGCGATTGGCGCCAGCGAGAGCTTTATATATATAGACTAGAGGCCTGGTGCATGAAAATTGTGCACTTGGGGGGTCCCTCAGCCCAGCCTGTGCCCTCTCAGAGGCTGGGAGCCCTTGGAGGATGTCTGGCTGATGGCTTAGGCCTGCTCCTGCCACCTCCACTGCGCTCACCAGCCATGAACCTGGCTTGTGGCTGAGCAGAGCTCCCCCTATGGGAGCACACTGACTACCAGGGGGCAGCTCCGGCCTTGAGTGTCTGCCCACTAGTGGTCAGTGTGAATCATAGTGACCAGTCGTTCTGCCGTTTGGTCGATTTGCATATTAGCCTTTTATTATATAGGATAAATTTGCTTAATTAGACCTGCTTTCTGATTTAGCTAAACTTTTTCCAGCCCAGTGAAGCACCCCAACTTGTCTTTCAGGTTATTGTCAGCAACACAGCAGTAAATATCAAGATGAAGCAGATTATTATTGTAGATCACTCAGGGACAACAAAGGGTAAAATATTTAACTCTAGCAGTGTTTGACTATATTCTGCGCAGTGAGAAATCCTGAAGTCACTTTTAAGTTCCACCATTTCTTACTTCTTTTCATTTGGGTCAAGTTTCTAAACTTTCTAAATCTCCATTTTCTGGATAATGAAAAGAAAATAGTATTCTACTGAGTCTCCTATCTACCTACTCCAGGACTCCTATGAGGATCAAATGAGATGAGGCACGTGAAAATGCTTCACAGGTATTTAGTTAAGCTATAAAATGTTTCCTGGGCTGAAGAAACTCCAAGGATGCTAGACGCTAGGGAGTGGAAGTTGGGTGTTATTACGTGACATCATTACCTGGTGCCCACTGCAACCATTTCTGGGCTGGACTTGGCTATGGGCTGCATTTTGCACCATGGGGTCTTGGCAGCGTTGGTTGTGATTTGGTGGGGTATCGCTCTGGGGTGGTGGCATGGCCTGTGTCCCACTTGGGGAAAGCCGAGTGTTGGTTTGTAGGCACCAGGTCAGTGGTGCCATTTATTTTTAAATGGCCAGTGCACATCATGACAGCCCCTGTGTTGAGCATCTGCCCCCTGGTGGTCAGTGCACATCATAGCTACCGGTCAGATAGACACTTGGCCTTTTATATATAGACTAGAGGCCTGGTGCATAAAATTCATGCACTCGGGTGGGGGTCCCTCAGCCCGGACTGCACCCTCTCACAGTCTGGGAGCCCTCAGGGGATGTCCAACTGATCATTTAGGCCCGCTCCCCATAAGGAGCAGGCCTAAGGCATCAGTCGGATATCCTTAGTGCTGCCACGGAGGTGGAAGAGGCTCCCACCACCACTGCTGCGCTAGACAGCCATGAGCCTGGCTTCTGGCTGAACGGCGCTCCACACTGCTTTGAGCATCTGCCCCCTGGTGGTCAGTGCGTGTCATAGTGACTGGTAGCTCTGCTGTTCAGTCGATTTGTATATTAGCCTTTTATTATATAGGATTCTAATGAAAACAAAAGAAATATCACAGAGAAGCTTGAAAGTTGGTGACACTTTTAAATATATATTTTTATTTTTTTATGATTTTACTTGATGCTTTATTTTTATGTTAAAAATGTGATTGGTTAAATTGATTTCATGCAAATATCTATAGTACCTATGAACAAAACATGCATTATAAAATGGTTGCCTTGAAGTCTCATGTTAAAATATTTCAAATAAAAGAACTTACTAAAAATGATAAAATGCAAAATACAAAAGTCCTGATATTCCAATAAAATGGATGGATGAGAAATGCCTGGTTTGGAAAGTATTTGGGGAAGTTTATGTCTGACTGTATATTATAATTGTTCTTCTAGTTACATGGCCGAGGCTTGTCAGCTGTCTCCTGATACTTGTTCCCCCTTAGTGGGGGAAAAGGGACTGCGCTAGTGGTTTTCTAGCAGAATCAAGTGGTCTTTCATTTCTAAAGTGAGAAATTGAAGTCCACTAGATATTGTCTCAAGGTGGAGTCAATCTTAAGATTTAATTCTCATATATTTAAGAACTTAGACAATAGGAAAAAAATACAGATAACTTAGATTTTCTGTGTTACTGGTACCTGACAAAACACACTTCAGTTTCCTCATTTCCAAGAAACTTGAAGAAGTAATTTCTGTCAAATCCCACGTTTATAAGCATACTCCAATGAAAAGGTGTTAGAAGGGGCAGTGGTCCAGATCATAGTCTCAGAGTCCAATAACCAAACCCTGGTGTAAATACCAGCTCCACTATTAAGCAGTTGTGTCTTTTTCTCTGAGCCTTAGTTTCCCCATGTGTCCAGTGAGATAGACAGTACATCCTAGGTTTGTTGTGAAGATTAAATGAAATGTACTAAAGTGCTTAGCAAGGTGCCTGGTATTAGATAGTGTTCATAAATATAGATTATTATTATTTCTATAATAATGCAGAGCTATAGATGTGAAAGACAAATAATTTTCTAATCATATCATATTGTGATATTTATAATAATAATGAGTATCCTAAAAGTTTGATGATAATTAAAGTAGATTAAAGTCCAGGGCTGAAGGCTCTTCCTAGTTTCAGCACATGGTCCAACCGTGTGCTGTATCAGTTGGCCTGTGCTGGGGAAGGGACCAATTCCTGGAGTCAGTTTCCTTCCAGACCCTTAGAGGTGACCACAGCTATATGAATATTTTTTATAATATCTGGGGTTCCTGGGTACTCACTCCTTGTTGTGGTTAGTAACCAGACATGCATTGTCTCATAAGGCATTAAAGGCATTTTTCCTCCTGAGGCTATCATTCAACGAGAAATTCCCAGAACCTAAGAGTGGAAAATTGTTCTAAACTATTATGTAATAGCACCTTCTTTGAGGCTTTGAATGAATGAATAACTAACTTCCAACTCAAGACATGCAAACATTTTCCTGCACCTCCTGGGAATAAATATCTCTCTTTTTACAGGAGGGGTGTGCATGTTAATATTTCTTCTCTAAGGGGCTCCCCAGCAGCTGCTCAGGGGCCACCAAAGTGACCAGTTATTTCCTGACTTATTTTAAGCTCAGGGAAGATCAAATTGTCTCCTTGGGAAAAAACAACAAGTCTTTCTCAACTTCTCTCAGGTCAGACTGGTGGTTGGGTGTACTCTGTAGGACACTGATCTGACTTCCTGAAGGGGGAGATATAGAGGCTGAGTTCATTCCACTTGATTGGAGATAAAAAGCATCATCCTAGAAATCCTGCTACTCTGGTTTTATTTAAGTTTGGGTTCTTATTCCCAACACAATACTATCTTTCTGACATATGCATACCTTTCACTGGGACTTGGTTGTGGTATTTATTTATCTAAAAATTAGTCTAACCCAAACTGAAGTTCCCTTTTTTACTTCATGATCTTTAAAATATATATATTTCTTTTGAGACAGACCTTACCCTGGAAGTCTTTCTTTGTGGTGAATGTTCATTTCTAGCAGGTCTCTGTGATGGCACACTCTATTGCATTCTTCTCTGTTGCAGAGTAAGATATGGCTACTAGGTGCAGCTTCTTTTTCTTGTTTCAGATTTTTTTCATGTAAAAACTGTTAATGCTCTTCAGGGGCTCTTAAATTCTGAGTATCAGGGGTTGCTCTTCATTTGGTCTTAGTCTTTAACTGTATATTACTGCTTGGCAGCTATTTAAACTACAAGTCCCCAACCAACAAGGTACTGTGATACAGAGTGGAGATATGAACGTTTATGCTTACAGCTCTATTACTTTAATACTTTCTGTCTCAGGTGGGATGTCTTCTCAATGGACACCCAGTTTTTACCTTCTACCTTGAAAGGGCCATTGATTTATTCTAAGAACAGATATATATTTTGGGTATATTTTTTTCCTACTTTTAGAGTCTTGCCTAGCACCACTATTTGAGAACTTACTGATTGTTTGATCCATTGGCATGTTTCAATTTAAGTTCATGTCAGACCAGTTTCCAATAAAGGAAGTATAAGAGTTGGGCATAACATTTGTGATCTATTATAGTATATAACACCCTGGTGAAGGCAAATATGTAGTGCCAGCTGAGAAGTAACACTTCACAAGGATGGAGTGCTTAGTATGGGAAGAGGCTTGTCAACCAAGTTTCACATGTGAGTGCCTCATGGTACTCACTCTCTCAACCAATTTCTACAGTAAATGAGCAAGCACAGTGAAATCCAATAGAGAAGTACAGGCATTAAAATAGTGTATGTTTTGCCCTAGCTGGTGTTTCTCAGTGGTTAGAGCATCGGTCCATGCACGGAAGGGTTTTGAGTTCCATTTTCGGTCAAGTGCATGTATCTGGGTTGCAGGTTTCATCCCCACCAAGTTCAGGAAGCAACCAATTGGTGATGTTTCTCTCTCTCTTTTTCCTCCCTACTTCCGCTCTATCTAAAAATCAATGGAAAAATATCCTCAGTTAGGATTAATTAAAGATTTTTTAAATGAAAAAATAGTGTATTTTTCCTTAATAATGAACACATGCCAGAGACAGAAGTAGGGACTTCATATGGATTATTAGAGAGTCTAGAGAGATTAAGCAATTTGCCTAAGGTCATGCTGTAAGTGACAGGACCATTTTTTTCTCCTCTCAGAAGAGTTCATTTCAATTATTAAGGCCAATTTGATAAACTGTGTATGTATACCTGAAGAACCATTAATATTGTAATTCCAGAGCAGGCATATTAGCCAAACAAACACTTGCACATAATTTAATGAGTATTGCCCTGGCTGGGTGGCCCAGTGGTTGAAGCACCATCCTGGTGTACACCAAAAGGTTGTGTATTAGATTCCCAGTTAGGGCACATACTTTGGTTGTGGGTTCAACTTCTAGTTGGGATGCCTATGGGAGGCAACCAATGGGTGTTGCTCTCTTACATGTTTGTTTCTCTCTTCCTTTCCCTTCCTCTCTCTCTCTCTAAAAATCAATAAAATAATATAACCTCAGGTGAGGAGAAAAGATAGCTTAAATGAGGATGACCTATTGTTATTGAGAGTTCACAACACATTACATCATAAAACCTATATCTTTTAATATGGAGTCCATATAGCCCACAACAACTCTTCCCACAACAGAATGTTCTGTCTTGAAATGTTGCTAACAGTGAAACTAAGGAATAGGTTTTGATCATATATAGGAATTTATCCAAATCAACTTGCTATATTCTGAATTTATTGAGGCTGCAACTTTGTTAGTAAAAAAATCTCATTAATTCCCTACATTGTTGTTGCTTGGATATGTACCAATAAATGAGCAAAACAATGCATCTATGTTATATCTCCCATTTGAATTATTGCAATCTTTCCAAATGATTTCTCAAAATTTACCAATAATTAGAGAGGAATGCTTCCTCTGTGTTCCTCACCTCGGTGATCTATAAGCCCAAAGTGCTGCGTGAATGCTTGTTATGCTGATGAAAGACTCTATACCCAGTTTTCAAATGCAATGTCAGAACTGCCTTTTTGTCTCCATTTTCCTTTTATTATAATACTAGAGGCCTGGTGCAGGGATTCGTGTACTTGTGGGGTCCCTCGGCATGGCTTGAACCCTCTCACAATCCGGGATCCCTGGGGGATGTTGGACTGCTGGTTTTGACCCAATCCCTGCTGGCCAGGCTGAGGGACCCCATACACTGGGCCTCCAGTATGCATATAAGATCTTTGGTCAATCTCTTCCTGCCCTTCCCCCTCCCCCCTTCCCTTTGAGATTGATCGGTCTGTTCCATGTTTCCAAGCCTGTGCTTTGCGTGTCTGCCCCATGGTGGTCAGTGCACATCCTAGCTACTGGTCCAATGGTTGAATGCTCACTTAGGCTTTTATATAGATAGATAGATAAATTTAACACATATCACAATTTGAGAATAAAAGACAATGCCAAATACATTGTTTGTGTGTGATTATAGTGAATTTAAAATAACACAGTAGGAGAGAAAATATTTTTTGATACATTAGGAGAGAAAATATTTACTACAACACCACTTATAATGAAACCAACAAATACTGTAATATCAGGAGACTTAGGTACATCTTACCTTATAATAGACAAATATGCAAATTGACCGCACCTTCGCTACGCCCAAGCCACGCCCACCAACCAAGCCACGCCCACCAACCACGCCCACCAGGAAACCGTTGCAGGGACGCTGGGGTGCGGCAGAGCCCAAGGCCCGGAAAGCCGCCCGGGGCTTTCCGGGCCTTGGGCGCCAGCCGGGTGCCTGCTCCGATCGCAGGAGTGAGCCGACCTGGGGGTTCGGCTCACTCCTGTGATGGGGTCGCAGGGACCCGGCTGGGGTGCAGCGGAGCCCAAGGCCCGGAAAGCCGCCCGGGGCTTTCCGGGCCTTGGGCGCCAGCCGGGTGCCTGCTCCGATCGCAGGAGCAAGCCGACCTGGGGGTTCAGCTCGCTCCTGCGATCGGATTGCAGGGACGCTGGGTGCAGCTGAGCCCAAGGCCACCGCCCAGGGCCAAGCCGGGACCCTGAAAGAAGGTAGAAGGCCGTGGCCACAGCCAAGGCCTGGGTCCCCGGTGCCGGCAGAAAACTGGTGCAGGCAGCCAGGTGAATGAAGGTCTATTGCACGAATCTTCGTGCAAACGGACTACTAGTTTCTATATATAAAAGCCTAATATGCAAGCTCTCCCCTCGGGAGTTCGACTGGGAGACTGAGAGTTTAAGACTGGGAGTTTGATTGTTCACTATGATGTATGCTGATCACCAGGGGGAGGCGCGGAATGAAGGGAGGCCCTGGCTGGCAGCCAGAGAGCCGGGGAAGGGAGGTTCCAGCCGGCAGCCACAAGGAAGGCCCTGGCTGGCAGCCGGAAGGCCCCGATCAGCTCTGATCACCGGGAATGCCTAGGGACCCTACCCATGCATGAATTTCATGCACCAGTCCTCTAGTCAATGATAAGTGAGAAAAGGCATATATGAGAGAAGGAAAAGCACAGAGCTTAAAATTTTAAAAAACTAGAGGCCCAGTGCATGAAATTTGTGCATGGGGGGGGGGGGTCCCTCAGCCTGGCCTGCACCCTCTCTCAATTCGGGATCCCTTGGGGGATGCCTGACTGCCAGTTTAGGCCTGATCACCTGCTTGCCTGATCGCCCCTAACTGCTCACCTGCCTGCCTGATCACCCCTAACTACTTGACTGCCTGCCTGATTGCTCTTAATCACTCACCTGCTTGCCTGATCATCCCTTACTACCTCTGCCTTGGCCCCCACACCTGGGACTCAGGCTTCCCTCCTCTGGCTGGCCACAGGCACACAGGACCCTGCACAGCGCTGCCTGGGTCAGCTGCAGGTACCTGGGACCATGGGTGGCGCCACCCAGGCCCTGGCTTTATCAGGAAGGACATCTGGAATGACATCCGGTCTCTCCAGTCTAATTAGCATATTACCCTTTTATTAGTATAGATACTGAATTGTCATAATTTTCACAACAGAGCCTACAAATTGTTTTACAAAACCAGAGGAATGTGGAAGCCTTATGGTTTCATAAAATCATTTCAGATTTACATTTTCCTTACTGTTGACTCATAATTAATTGCAAAGAGAAATACTCTTTAAAGAATTTTATCTTTCACAGATTAGGGCAATCCTATCAGTCTCCCTTCTCTTTTAAATTTTGTTCCATATAATGGATTAGTATCATTCCAAAAAACATTTAAATATCAAATGAATCCACTCTGTGCTACTGGTTTGTGGTGTGTTTTTTTTTTTTTTTTTGGGGGGGGGGGCGTGTTAATAAATTGTCAGAAGTTGCTGTTAGCATCGGATAGAATAGTGTCACAAACATTTGTTACATACATTTTTAAATATTTGAGTACAGCATCCTAATTCTGCCTTGTTACAAAATGTTCTTCTTTTGCACTTAAAGCTCTATAAATCTTGGTGGTTCCAAGAACATATATACAAGACTGATAGCAAACATAATATGCCATGATTGTTATTAAGGCTTGGTCCCATGGTCTTGAACAGTGGAGACACCAATGTCAAAGAAAGTCAAACGCTTTCTCTCCTGGAAATGATTTACAAATGGCCCCATAAATGTATTAGGAATAGGATGACGATTGTTGCATGAGTCATAGAATGTCTCCTTGATTGATTGCTGTTACAGAAATGATGTAAATAGAGAAAGTCTTAGATTAGTCTCATATGAGTGCGAAGACTTAATCATCATGGATTTCCAGAATGACAGGAAAATTTACCAGCTTAGATTAAAATGACCTTAATTTTAGCCCATTTGGTAGCTACAAATGGATACAACTGATTCCTCCTGAGATAAAAAAAGAATAATTATAATAAATGTGTACTTGCAATAAATAGGTACCTGGTGCTCTGTATTAAACAAGCATATGAATTGTAACCCTACATATAAATAGTAATAGAATAATTTTGAAAATATTATTCCCTTCAACTCAGAGATTTATAGAATCTCTTTTATTTTTCTCCCCCCAAAGGTGAATATTTTCTTTTTCAGGGTCTATTTGAATTTCTGGGTAGGCTTATAGCTGTTGGGATGTCATAGTAAATAGAAAACATTCTGTACCCTATGGTGATCTTAGAGATATTTACTTTATTCTTAAACTAACTGCTTCATTTCAAAACTGCAATTTAGGCCCTGGCTGGGTAGCTCAGTTGGTTAGAGGCTAGTTCTGATTTGCCAAGGTTGTGGGTTTGATCCCAGGTCAGGGCATACACTGGTATAAGAATCAACCAAAGAATTCATGAATAAGTGGAACAACAAATAGATCTCTCTCTCTTTCTCTCTCTCTCTAAAATCAATTAAAATAATAAAAAAACTGTGCAATTTAGAATAATCCATTTTATTTTCTATTCATGTTTTTGCTAGATGATTAACCAACTATTTATTTAAAAGTTTGTAAACCTGTTGACAGCTATCTATTCACTGAACTCGGTGTTTTTGCTGTTGAGTCCATGACATGACTAGTCTATTTCCTAGCCTTATAGTTAAGTGTAGGGATGTGGCTGAGTTCTGACCTTTGGAATGTGGGCAGCAGTGATAAGCACTGCTGTAATTTTCCCAGGGGGTTGATGTTTCCTACATAGTTCTTGTCCTTTTTTTTTTTTTTTGTAAACTTGCAAATGTCCTTTTGAAGAAGGTAGAACAATGATGTAAAAGGAACTAGAGTCACTGAATCACTTTTTGTTGGAGAATTGCCTGCCAAACAGAAACATCTGTTTTGTATTTTATGTGAACAAGAAATACATTTTAGTTGTGTGAAGCCATTGAGACTTTGGAGTTTGTCACAGCAGCTAATATTCCTTTAACTAATATATATTACAAAATCCAATGCCCTTATGATAAGTAGAATAATGCTTCCAACACCCAAAGCTGCCCACATCCTTATCCCAGAAAATTTTGAATATGTAATTTTCCATAGTAAAAGGAATTTTTCTGTTATGAATAGTTAAGGATCTTAAAATGGGAGATTATTCTGGATTATACACATGGGACAAATGTAATCTCAAAGGTCCTTATAAGAGGGAGGAAGGAGTGCCATAATCAGAAGAAGAGATGTGACAATGGAAACAAAATTACAGTGATATAGGGTCACAAGCCAAGGAATGTGGACAAATTCCAGAAGCTGAAAAAGGCAAGGGAACAGAATAGTCTATAGAGCTTCCAGAAGTAATATAGCTGGGCCAACCCATTTCAGATTTTTGATGTCCAGAACTTCAAGATAGTAAATTTGTTTTCTTTTAAACCATTAAGTTTGTGATACAATAGCCCTGCCTTATCCACAGTTTAACTTTCTGCCATTTCAGTTATCTATGATCTGAAAATAGTAAATGAAAAATTCCAAAATAAACAATTCAAAAGTTTTAAATTGTGCACAATTATGAGTAGTAGGATGGAATCTTGCGCCATCTTGCTCTGTCAGGCCGAGGATATGAATCATCCCTGTGTACAGTGGAAACTATACATTATTTTTCTTCCTCTACCTGACTGTTTCACCTAGCACAGTGGTCGGCAAACTGCAGCTCGCAAGCCACATGTGTCTCTTTGGCCCCTTGAGTGTGGCTCTTTCACAAAATACCACGTGCTGGCGCGCACATACAATGCGATTGAAACTTCGTGGCCCATGCGCAGAAGTCGGTTTTTGGCTCTCAAAAGAAATTTCAGTCATTGTACTGTTGATATTTGTTTCTGATGACTAATGAGTTTGCCGACCACTGATCTAGCATAATACCTTCTAGAGCTTTTCATTTTGCAAGTGTTCATTCTTTTATTATGACTCATTTCTAAAGAATAGAATTTGAGAGGGAAAAAAATAAATTTCCAGCGGAGAAATCTTGCAGGTACCACTTTAACCAAGTAATCAAGATTAACATCATCAATAATAAGTCATATTGACAATGTGTATACCTGATATGATGCTATGAAGAGACATTTTACCTCTGTGATATTCTTCCTTCAAGTCCATGGCATTGATCCAATCATAAGACCTCAGACAAGCCCATATTGAGCAATATATGATCAATAGTCTTCAAAAGTGTCAATGTCATCCAAGATAAAGACTGAGGAACTGTCACAGATTGGAATGACTAAGGAGATATGACAAGTAAAGTAGAACAGGCACCCTAGATTGGAGCCTTGGGGGGAAAAGATAGTGGACAAACAAAAAAAATGAATAAAGTTAATACTATAGTTTATAATATTATGCCAATGTTAACATCTTAGTTTTAAGAAACCAATTATATAAGACTAGAGGCCTGATGCACAACATTTGTGCAAGAGTAGGCCTTCCTTCCCCCCGCTGCCAGCACCGGCTTCCCTCTGGCACCCAGGACCCAGGCTTCCCTCTGGTACCTGGGACCCGGGCTTCCCTCACAGCCATGGCTTCGTCTGGAAGGTCATCCGGTCTAATTAGCATGTTACAATTTTATTATTATAGATGTTGCATAAAATGTTAATTTTGGAAGTTGGTTGAAAGTTATTCAGGAACTTTATGTTCTATTTTTGCATCTCTGCTGGAAGTCTAAAATTATTTCAAAATAAAGAGGTACAAATATCCTATAAAAACTACTTTATGCAAATTTTAATTTTAAAATACATTTTATATTAGAAGAAATTCTTTTCACATGCCCTGTTCCCTTCTTGTTCACACTTCTATTAGATGTATCAAGGTCCTTATCAGTTTCTATATACATTATTAACCTTGACTCAAATGGCCTCTGTCTCTTACCTTGTGCTTCCTTACTCTTTATTATATACTCCTAATGCAAACCAAATTTTTAACACAGAAAGATAATCACAAAACATTTGCATAAGATTTTAGTGTCCTATGGTTTTCATTACCTGCCATTTTTTTTTTTAGTTTCATTTCCCTCTGTTCTCATGTCTATGGCATATTTAATTGATATTCATTCCAGAGTTTCTTTCTGCCAAAAATATTTGCTTCTCAATTTATTTTTAGTAGTTTTTAGTAGATAATTTCTCCCCCACACACAACACACATTTTTTACTGCCGAATAACAGTTCCTAGAAGTCTTTCCTGACATTCCCGGGGAAATTATGACTTTTCTCTGGAATCCAGCCCATGAATCTGTTAGTGTCAAAGACTATCTTATCCACAACTCCCTCCCTATAGCCTGGCAATAAATGTGTTTAGCCAAATTTTATTTAGAATTATCAAATAAACGTTAAGTATAAATTAAAATGGGAATACAAAAGTTTATCTATAATAAGTAATAAGAACATGTGGGGAACTTTTTTTAATCAAATAGTATGATTCTATAAAGAACATGCTCATTCAAAACTTTCAAGTGTTATCAAGGGTCTGAACTAAGATGCCAGAAACCCTTTAAGAATACTATCTGCTAAAACACACATAGCAGAAAAACACCCTATGAAGAAACTGACCGCAGACAGCATTGTGCTGTAGAACTATAGGCTTTGCCTTGAGAGAGAACTCAGATGTGTTTGTGTGTGCACATCAGAGCTCTGACATCTGAGAAACAAGTGCCAAGTGTCACAGCATCACCTTCCCTCTTTCAGAACCACAAGGACTCAGCAATTCAAAGTGCATCTTTATTTTCAAAGATTAGAGTCCCAGAGGGTCCATTCTGAAGGCTTTTATGGCTTCTATTGACTCCATCGGGACGACCTGGACAAGTCATTCATCTTCAGTGACTCAGGGTCAACAAAGAAATTTCAGGGGAATAGTATGAAAGACATTTTATCTGAGGAGCAGATGGGACAGAGCCAGCCTGCGTAAATCTCTTTTAAACTGGCAATTTATGGACTCATTTATTTCAGTCAATAGGTAAGAGTTCATGATTTTTAAAGTTGACTTTAAAAAAGGATCTTTTGCCACGTTTACTATACACTGCCCTGTGTTAAAGTTTATGAAAATCTTTATATGTAGTGTCAAAATTCTGCCTTGTGTATATGTATTTGGTTGCTTTATACATTGTTTTGAAGAGAGTCATGCTAAAAATGTCATTGTCCAAGGAGACCAAGGCAAAACCTGAATTTTTTGAATGCACTTTTTTTTAAAGTTTTATACAGTAAGGTTACTATGGAAACTGGTAAAGGAACTAAATTACTTGTTGATTCTGAATATGCCTTATCTTCTATTCTCTTATTCTGGTGCTTAAGTGAGAAACTGAAAAGACGTGATTTTACATTTTGAACTCCCTTTAAGTGGAGAATATTTCCTCGAAGATTCTAAAGTTAGAATTGAAGTTTTTTTAAAAAAATTTAAAATGCATTTTATATTATAACACATTCTTTTCAGTGACCCAAGTCCATGATTTCATTTTCATCACACAATTGTTAAATTTGAGGGAGCACAGAGTAGAGCTGAGTGCCTCATATTCTCTGAAATGTGCTGGCTGCTGAGGTAATACAAGTGTAGTGTACCTGCATTTAAAGCTAGATGCCCATAATGCATGGACATGGAATAGCAGCCAGTAATGACTCCCACTGTCGATCTTAAGCACAATACTCTAAAGAAAATGATTTATTTTTCTCAGATGGAATGACTGTCATTAGAAAAGGCACAAAAATGAGTGCTACTAATTATTTGCAGTGGCAAGCTGCCTTGAAATGCAACAATGGAGTATTAGCAAGGGCTATAGACATAAAGCAAAATGTTAACCAGTCTCTTAAGGAAATACATACAATTAAATGGAGCTGATTCAGTGGCATAAGGGTTATTTTATTTTATTTTATTTTATTTTAATTTTTATTGAATTAGTTGGGGTGACATTGAGTAATAAAATTATATATGTTTCAGGTATACAATTCTATAATACATCTGTATATTGTATTGTGTGTTCACCTTCCCAAGTCAAGTCTCCTTCCATATTAGGGTTATTCTGGCAGTATAATTGAAAGTACACCTGAAACCTATAAAAATATATTATCCAATGTCACCCCAATAAGTCAATAAAAATGTTTTTTTTTTAAAAGAAAGTACCAGAAATGGACAATACTCAGATGGATTTGAGATGCAGTGTCTAGTGTTGAAAAATTTAAAAGTTGAATCAAAAATGCCTCCTGAGCCTGGCCAGCATGGTTCAATGACTGAGCATTGACCTATGAACCAGGAGGTCACAGTTCGATTCCAGGTCAGGGCACATGCCCAGATTGTAAGCTCCATCCCTAGTGTGGGGTGTGCAGGAGGCAGGTGATCAATAATTCTTTCTCATCATTGATGTTTCTATCTCTCTCTCTCTCTTTCTCTCTCCTTTCCTCTCTGAAATAAATAAATAAATAAATAAATAAATAAATAATATATATTTTTAAAAATAGCTCTTGAGAACAGGGATCTTGGGTGGGAACAGTATTATGGATTGTGCATGTTTCTTTCTTTCTCTTGTATACATCCCCTAAGACAGTGATGGGCAACCTTTTGAGTTTGGTGTGTCAAACTTCGCCAAAAAACTGAGCGTAACTCGGGTAGTGTGTCACTTTGAGGAAAAACCATTATTTCGCAAATGTTTCATCCTCAGGAGCAGCAAATGTTTCATCCTCGGCATGCAGCCGCCTCAGCGGCTGCGTGTCATCAGAAATGGCTACACGTGTCAGTGCTGACACGCATGTCATAGGTTCACCATTACTGCCCTCAGATATGTCTGTTTAGATGTGATTCTCAGTTTGGGAAATGATACTTCTAGAGTGAGAAAACTAGCCATGCTAAGAAAGTCCATTCTAGGAGAGGGCATACTATAAGGAGATGAAAACCACAGGGAATTAGCTAAGTCCACAGGGTAGAAACACAAAAAATCCAATACTGAAGAAAAAAACAACAACATATGTCATTTAATCTATATATATAAAAGCCTAAGTGACTGACCGACTGAACGACCAAACAACCGGTTGACCAGTATCTTTGAATTGCACTGACCACCAGGGGCAGATGCTCAATGAAGGAGCTGCCCCCTGGTGCTCAGTGTGCTCCCACAGCCAACATCCCGCAGCTGGCCAACCTCCTGCAGTCCCTTGCCCTGCCAGCCCCAATTGGCCCCTCCCCCCTGGCCAGCCAACCTCCCTTGGTTCCCCCCCCTTGGCTGGCAGCCCCAATTGCCCCCACAGCTGGCCGGCCCCGATGGCCCAAATCAGGGCAGCTGGCCAAGTTCCTGCAGTCCCTCTGCTGGCCAGACAGATCACCCTGATTGGGACTATGCAAGATGGCCCCTATCAGCCCCAATCTCCGGCCAGGCTGAGGGACCCCACCTGTGCACAAATTCGTACACCAGGCCTCTAGTTTATATATATGTAATTTAATTTATATATATGTAACGTAATTTATATATATGTAATTTAATTTATATATGTAATTTAACCTTTTGCACTCGGATGTCGAGTGTGACTCGACACGGTTAGCATTAGAATAAAGGAATCGAGAAAAAAGCAAGCGAGTGCAAAGGGTTAATCTATATATACTTTACATACATGGATTAAATTACATATATAGGCAGTCCTCGGGTTACATGAGACTCGATGTATGTCATTTCGTGGTTACATCACCATCTCCCATTTATTTATTAAAAAAAAAAAATTCTGTCATTTCAACATATGTACATATGTGCTTTATGTTTTTTTATTATTTATTTACCACAAGTAAAGGTCAGGAATTGTTATCTTTCTTTTAATTTTTTTTTTTTACTGTTTCACTTCATCACTGCTGTGTATGTGCTCCATGTGAGTGATGTAGGTGCTTATGTAGGTGGGTTCCGACTTACGGCGAAAATCGCATTACATTGCACCATAGGAACGGATCTCCAACGTAACCCGAGGACCTACTGTACACTGTTTCTACATCAGCTAAAAAATAATGAAGTAAATTCACATATACTCACATTGGGCTCAAAAACATGTTGAATACAAAAGAAAAAAAATAAGATTTATAGCATAAAAATAGAAATATGTTTTTCAGGAATATAAGTATTTAATAAAATTATGGTGATTGAATGGGAGAAAATAATAACGGAATATAAAGTGGGAAAATAAATTATATGACTGCATGGAAATGATACTCTGCCAGTAAATAGTGAGATACTCACTTTTGTGCTTAAAAATAAATGCATTGATTTAAAAGGTATTTTGGGAAGATTAAAACTAATAAAGGTTTAACACAAACAAAATGTTCTGTACCATTCTACTATGGAGGATAAAAATGGATGGGAGGGAATAAGACTGCTCATATAAATTGAAATGGGGTTCAGGGTTGCTGGATTTAATCTTTAGCACAAAATATCATGGACACTAGTCTTTTGAGCAGTCTCCAGAAAAGTTGAGAGTTTAGAAGAAAGATCTCAGATTTTTAATGCATCCCTCTCCTCCTCCTCTATTGTTTTTCTAACAATATGTTGTAATTATCTTCTGCTTGCCATCAAAGACTAAGTAAGTCCTGCCATACTTAATTTGAGGGAGATGGTAGCAACAGCTTTGCTTTAAGCAGTGCCCAGCATAGGTTGGAGCAGGCTCACTCCTCTAGCGCATCTGGCTGATGAGGCTGGTATGAGCAGAAATCCAACTAAGCTCTAGTCTCCGTGCTTTGTGTTTGAGGTGGGGCTGTCTTGGTCCTGAGGTAGAGACTTATTCTGTTGTGCAGATATGCTGGCAGTTTGCCAAGGTGCCTACCTATAGAGCTGCATCCATCCAGAGGGGACAGATATTTTTTTCTAATTGGTATAAAAGTAGTAGGGAGTTTGTAAGTGATCCTGAATTTAACCTAACCCCCCCCCCAAAAAAAATGTATGATGTGTAAAGGTAACTTCGCAAGCTATTGCTTCATATTATTATTAGGGATTAAAGAGGAAAATTAATTCCCTGAAATGGAAGTTCAAGAGAAATTGTTTGACTTATAGGAGGGTTTTGGTATTGCATATTTCTGAGTTTTGTTCTTAGAATTGTCTTCTTGGAAGCAAAGGAAAAGTGGTTCTTTTTGGTAATTTGAGTATAGATTCTTTCATAGTTTTTCCCACATGAGTTCTAGATACTTTATAGTGCTGCCAAAAAGGATTGGGAAGAAAGTGAATTAGAAGCTCACCTTTGAAGTCTAAATCTCTCTGCCTTTCTTTATCATAAAAGTACTACATTTCAAATGCATTAAGGAGAAAAGTTATAGATAGTATACTTTAGTAGGAATTTTTTAAAAAATGTTGGGATGGAGAAAGCCATCCCTAGCAACATAGGAATCTTCGGAAATTATAAAGGAAAAGAATGATAGAACAAATTGCATAAAAATTTATATTTTATACAATGAAAAATACTATACAATAACATTTATAAATAAGTACACACTGAAAAATATTTAGCACACATATAACAGAAATAAGTGAATTACCATAATGCATGATTATAGTTTTTAAGTTGATAAAGAAAAACAGCCAAAAGCAGAAAATGGTGTCTTAACTCAGAATCTGCTGGAAAACTGAGCCTGAGGCCAGGTTTAGGTCTCAAGGTGTTATTGTAAGATGCAATCTCAGGTCAGAAAGATTGAGGGAAGTAATAAATAAGGCAGGAAGAGGAGAGGAAATTCAAGGCCAGTCAATTAAAAATTGTGTCTATCTGACCAAGGAATGTGTCTACCTGCTTTATTCTGGTGCTTCCTTTTTTTTTTTTTTTTTTTTTTTAAATCTTTACCCAAGTATATATTACAGATTTCTCCTTTCCTTTCCTTTCCTTTCCTTTCCTTTCCTTTCCTTTCCTTTCCTTTCCTTTCCTTTCCTTTCCTTTCCTTTCCTTTCCTTTCCTTTCCTTTCCTTTCCTTTCCTTTCCTTTCCTTTCCTTTCCTTCCTTCCTTCCTTCATTCTTTCCTTCCTTCCTTCCTTCCTTCCTTCCTTCCTTCCTTCCTTCTTTCCTTCCTTCCTTCCTTCCTTCGTTCCTTCGTTCCTTCCTTCCTTTTTTTGAGAGAGGACAAGAGAGAGACATTAATGTGAGAGAAACATCAATCAGTTGCTTCCCATTCATGCCCTGGTTGGGATTGAACTCCCAACCTAGGAATTTGCCCTTAATGGAATCAAACCCACAATCTTTTTGCTGTACAAGAGGATGCTGCAACCAACTGATCCACACACCTAGCTCCATACTATTTCTTTTCTCCCATTTTTCCAAGGTTCCTCCATTGGGAGTTAGCTCCTTGCCCTTCTAGGTTGTATGTTTTGGCTCCTAAGGGAAATCAGCTCAATCTTTGTGTATAGCGACTCTTTCAAATAAAAAACTGATGGGAGGAACCAGAAACCCCAGGCAAGTGGCAGGTGTGCCTACACAACAGAGCCAGGGAGAGGGGCATAGCTTTGTTTGCTGATGAAGTGCTTGACAGTTGAGCAAGTTGGAAGCAAGTGAGGCTGGGAGAATCTAATAAGGAAAATATGACACAAATGGTCAAGGAAAATAAACAAAAGGATTAACAAATCATTATATTAATTAGAAAAAATTATATGAAAATATGATTATTCACTCAAATTAGGAATATGCTATTTAAGTGACAAAATATATATGCATATCAGATTGACAATTTAAGAATGATGTCTGCTCTTAAAAACAGATTTGGGTGGCGAGGGCATATATGCTGGGGGGTAGGGGTGGCTGGGAGAGGTCAATGAGGGCAAAAGAAGCCTTATGTAATACTTTAAACAATAAAGAATTTAAATTTTTTAAAAAAGTGTGTAGAAAAGAGTTTTCCTTGTAGAATATTGGAAATAGTGTAATTGGTGCAGCTGCCTTGGAAGGTAATATATATTATATCAAATATTAGCTATATAATCATGATTAATAGAAGATGTTAACATTAAGGAAGCTAGGGGGAGAGTTATATAGGGAGAAAGATAGAAACATCAAAATATGTATATCTAAAATTATTTCAAAATAAAAATTTAAAGTTAATAGCATTTCATACCTCAACCAATCAATGCTTTATTCTAGCTATAAAATAATTAAACAAATATACAAATTCAAAGTTACACAGCAAGTATATATACAAAAGGCTAATATGTTAGGTGTCTGACAGACCGGTAGCTATGATGTTCACTGACCACCTGGGGGCAAACACTCAACGCAGGAGCTGCTGTGCTGCAGTGATGTGGCAGCGGTGGTTCTTGGGTGACGCACCCTGAAACTAGAGAGGAAGGAGCCTGATTCCTCGTGTGGCCACACAATTCTACCATCAGTCGTGGGTTATGTTGTTACTGGGGCACTGTCACCCCAAATCTGTTTTACCGCACACTTGTGTTTGCGTTCTACACCCTGTACGACAGCAACTTTGCAGAGTGCCCTCTTGCACTCCAGGACCCCTTGGGGGATGTCGGAGAGTTGGTTTCGGCCTGATCCCCACAGGCCAGGCCGAGGCACCCCATCTGCCAGAGGGACCCTGCTCACTCCACAGATGCCCTTGTAGTCATGGCACCACCCCAGGTATGGCTAGCTGGGGAGGGACCATGGGAGGTTGGCTCTAGGGCATGTCCGGCTCATCTCGCCAAGTCCTGCCCCACTGGCCACCTTCTAATTAATTTCCTTTCAATGTGCATGAATCAGTGCACTGACTGGGTCACTAGTAAATAAAATAAAAGAGAGAAAAAAACAACTAATATTCATTAACAGTGGGAAGTTTAAATAAAGTGCATTATTATTCTATGGTATACTATATCATATTTTTAAATAATACAGTTGTGTGCCTGGTCAGTGTGGCTCAGTGGTTGAGTTTCGACCCATGAACCAGGAGGTCACAGTTTGATTCCAGGTCAGGGCACATGCTTGAGTGAGGGCTTGATACCCAGTAGAGGGCATGCAGGAGATGGCCGATCAGTGATTCTCTCTCATCATTGATGTTCCTATCTTTTTTCCTTCCTTTCTCTGAAATCAATTTAAGAAAACCAAACACATTAAAAAATACAGTTGTCTGTGTGTACTGACATGGAATTGTCCATAATATAGATTTTTTAATTGACAATAAAAGTTAGATAAACATATGTATTATACTATGTATATAAAATCCACACAAAGACCTAGATGCACCATAAATACATATTCCTAAGTAAAAGAAAAATGTCTGAAATGACTATATACTATATGATTATATGACACATTAGAAAAGGAAAGTATAAACAGAACAATGGTCACCAAGAGTAGGGATTTAATAAATGAAATCATGGGAAATTTGAGGGTAATAAAGCTATTATTTATAATACTATTATGATGTATAGATGACACTATGCATTTGTTAAGACCCATTGAACTTCACAGCAGTGAGTGAATTTTAGTATATGCAAATTAAAAAGTCATTTAGGAGGTTAGGGAATCCCAGAATGGAAAGTGGCCTGTAAATAATGATCTAACTCTAAACTGTAATAGAAATTTATGCAACAACTTCACTGAACTGAGTCTGGGAAAGATGTTGACTTTGGAGATGAATGGGGACTATAAAAATATGGGCAAAATAAACTGTTCTCTAATTGATAAAGCTATTTTTCATGATACAGGATAATAATTCTGAAACCACTATACATGTATACTGGAATTAATTAAGTAAATGAATGCCAGTTTTTCAAAGTTGGGAATGGGAGGTTATAGATAAGCAGCAGGAGAAGGGTAGAATAATCCATATCATTAGAAAAAAAGTCATCAGTATAAAGTTATGTTTACCTTAATAAAAGGGTAATATGCTAATTAGAGTGGGTCGACCAGACATCTTCTGAACGTCAGACTTCCTTTCAGACAAAGCCACAGAGGCGGGGGGCAAGGCAGAGGCAATTAGGGGCGATCAGGCCAGTGGGGGAGCAAGCAGTTAGGGGCATTATCAGGCCAGCATGGGGGAGCAAGCAGTTAGGGGCATTATCAGGCCAGCATGGGGGAGCAAGCAGTTAGGGGCATGATCAGGCCAGCTGGGGAGGGCAGTTGTGGGTGCGGTTAGGTGGCAATCAGGCCAGCAGGGGAGTGGTTAGGAGCCAGCAGTCCTGGATTGTGAGAGGGATGTCCAACTGCTGATTTAGGCCCAATCCCTGCGGACATCCCCTGAGGGGTCCCAGATTGGAGAGGGTGCAGGCTGGGCTGAGGGACACCCTCTTCCATGCACGAATTTCGTGTACCGAGCCTCTAATCTTAACATAGATACAGATGAATACATATAGAAGTATTATTAAATATGTATATATGTACAGCTACCTATATACATATGTATATAGGCATGAGCATGCATAAAGCCAAGAACTTGGTTTTTAATTCTATTCAATAAAAGGAACTCAGGCTTTTTGGAAAAATTACTGATTTTAGAATAGGGGTAAGAATATACAATTTGTTTCTAGAGCAACTTGTAGTGCCAGTAAGTAAGAAAGTGACAAAACATAAAAAAATAAAGGAGGAAAGGAAACCAGAGTCAGTGATGGGAGTATGTCAAAGGGATAAAGAGCTTCAATTGTCCCAAGCTAGAAAAATTTCAGAAAAAAAAATTAATAGCATCTATAATAATAAAAGCATAATATGCTAATTAGACCTTCTGGACATCATTCCGATGTCCTTCTGGACAAAGCCACCGCGACGGGGGTCTAGGCAGAGGTGGCTAAGGGCAATCAGGCAGGCAGGCAAGCAGTTAGGGGCGATCAGGCAGGCAGGTGAGTGGTTAGGGGCAATTAGGCAGTCAGGCAAGCGGTTAGGGGTGATCAGGCAGGCATGCAGAGGGGTTAGGGGTGATGAGGCAGGCAGATTAGTGGTTAGGGGCAATCAGGCAGGCAGGCGAGTGGTTAGGAGCCAGTGGTTCTGGATTGTGAGAGGGATGTCCAACTACCAGTTTAGGCTACTGCGGGATCGGGTCTAAACCAGCAGTCAGACATCCCCTGAGGAATCCCACATTGCAAGAGGGTGCAGGCTTAGCTGAGGGATTACCCCACCCCCATGCATGAATTTTGTGCACCAGGCCTCTAGTAGTATTATATTTGAAAATATCCATCTAGATATAAGTACATAAATAAATAAGAGAGAAGAGACAAATCTCTTGGAATTCCAAGTAATTTATGTAGATACACTGCCCTGAAGGTTGTGAAGTTAATTACATATTTTTAAGCTGGGCTACACATACTAACTTCCAAAGAGTAGGCATGCCATGAGGGAAAATGAACAATTTTACAATGGAGAAACATTACCAATAAGTGATATATGCTAACATCAAAAGTGAAAAGTCATGTTGATAGCAAATACCCTTGATGTGACATGATGAGAACAGTATTTTCTTCTGTGGTCCTCTCACAGAAACTGATAACCCCAGTTTATTTATGAGAAAAAAGAACAGCAAATCCCACTTGAGAGGTGTTCTAAAAATTTCCTGACCAATACCCCTCAAAATGTTAAAGTCAGCCCTGGCCGGTTTGGCTCAGTGGGTAGAGCGTCGGCCTGTGGACTGAGGGGTCCTGGGTTCGATTCTGGTCAAGGGCATGTACCTGGGTTGTGGGCACATCCCCAGTGGGAAGTGTGCAGGAGGCAGCTAATTGATGTTTCTCTCTCATCGATGTTTCTAATTCACTATCCCTCTCCCTTCCTCTCTGTAAAAAATCAATAAAATTATTAAAAAAAAATGTTAAAGTCATCAAAGACAAGGGAACTCTGAGAAATTGACATGACCTAAGGAAACGTAATTACTGTAATATGGTATCCTGGAACAAAAAAGGACATTTGGCAAAAACTAAGGAAATAAGATTTAAGGATGAGCTTTATTTCATAATAATGCATCCATTGATTGTGACAACTATAGCACACTAATATAACAAATTAATAATAAATAGTTTGTAAGGTGTATGGAACTTTCTGTAGTACTTTCCTAATTTTTTAATATAAAAATGTTCTAAAATAAAAAGTTTATTTAAAAACTATGTGTTAATATAAATTCTAGAGATTTATATGGCACCATATGAGACAGGCTCCCCTTTTATTCTATTAGCTGCTTCAATGTGTTTTTCTTTGCCTTTTTATCTTTAAGGTTTTGAATATGTTCTGTTTATTGTTATTCTAAGAAATATGTTTTATATATGAGTACACTAATCTTTGGAACACACATGAGTCCTTAAATATTACTTTATATTATTACATAAAGCTTTTTAAAAAATATTTTTTATGGATTTCAGAGAGGAAGGAAGAGGGAGAGAGAGAAACATCAATGATGAGAGAGAATCATCAATCAGCTATATTAAGCCCACAACTTGGGCATGTGCCCTCTAATCGAACCTGGGACCCTTCTGTCCCCAGATCAATGCTCTATCCACTGAGCCAAACTGGCAAGGGCTACATAAAGTTTTTTTATTCACACAGATATTTCTACCATGATAAAGATTTTATAGTTACAAAATGAAGACAAGAGATTAAAATCTAGTTTTTGTTTTGTTTGTTCTACTCACTCATCCAATCCCTTTAAAATGGAGCAACATATACCTTAAATATACCCAACCTCATGTTTCATCAAGTCATTTTTCATTATTTCATTTTCTGAGTTTCACTATTTTGATAGTGATTTATATACAGAAAATAAAATAAAAATAAAAATTGCAAACTACATGCCTTCTTTAAGATCAAATACAATGCAATGGTATAAATTGCTTGATAGTTCCCTTATATATAGTTCATTGACTAGTTGAAAAGTTTAATTAAATATCGAGACTTATAAATATGATCTATATTATAAAAGGCCAGTGGCCGTAACACCATAACACCATAATGCCCAAACGACTGGTCACCAGAAGGTGCATTGATGGGTCCCGCGGTGGCAGTGAGAGGGACTCTGGGTTCCATGCAATTTCACACACTGGGCCTCTAGTAAAAGTATAAACTCTTAAACATTTCATGTTAATTTAAAAACATACAGGTGTATTCATTTCTCAATCTTTGTATAGGTTCAAGATCTTTTATTGTAAACTAGAGGCCTAGTGCATGGATTCATGCACGGGGGTGGGGAGTCCCTCAGCCTGGCCTGCGCCCTCTCGCAATCTGGGACCCCTTGAGGGATGTAGCAGTGTGCCAAGCGGCAGGCGGCCAGGGAGGAGACCAAGCTGGGGCCTAGCGCAGTGCCGCTCGCACTCATCCTGGCCTGCTGTGCCTGCCGCCGCCACCACTCAGTAGCGCTGCTGCAGAGTTGGGGGAGGCTCCCACCACCACAGCTGTGCTCACCAGCTGTGAGCCTGGCTTCTGGCTGAGCAGCGCTCCCTCTGTGGGAGCACACTGACCACCAAGGGGCAGCTCCTGCGTTGAGTGTCTGCCCTGTGGTGGTCAATGCGCATCATAGCAACGGGTCAACTGATCATTCGGTCTTAATGGTTGCTTAGGCTTTTATATATATAGTTGGGTCCACTGAGTAAAATTCTGCTTTGGTATTTTCCATTTGTTTGTTTTGCTTTTATATCAACTATAACTTCCTCATTTTTTCTTATAGAAAAATGTTTAGAAACTTCCAAAGTAAATTGAGTTTAGAATCCTCTTTTAATTTTACATGATTCCCTCCTGTCTTTTATATTGTCTTGTTTATACCTAATTCATCTTCATCTTTTAGTAACTCGCTTTTATCAAGTATTTTCAAAGTATTCAGCTTAGATTTCAATAAATCAATTTTTTGTTTGAATTTATTTTTATTTGTTAATTTAACATTTAATTAAATTGAGTGATTATTGTATAACTGGCAAAACTGATTTTTGGCAGCCACAACTGACTTTGGATTAGATGCAATCAAGTGGTGAAAGCTTTATATGACTCGCCAGACAAGAGAGTAGTCTCTCAGTGCAAGTATTCAATGTGCAGTCCACACGAGATGGATCTCTTCCTATATTGCTGGTGGAATGGTAAAATGGTGCAGTCTCTTTGCAAAAGAGTTTGGCAGGTCCTCAAATTTAACATCCTTACCATATGACTCAACAATTGCACTCCTATGTGTTGTGCCTAAGAGAAATGAAAACATGCGTTCATACAAAAACTTGCACATAAATGTTTGTATTAGTATTATTTGTAATAGCCAAAAGTGGAATGAACTCAAATGTTCATTAACTGACACATGGATAAACATGTAGGATAGCCATGTAATGCAGATTATCCACCCATAAAAAGGAATGAAGTACCATTACATGCTATATCAAGGACAAATATTAAAAATATTATGCTAAGTACTTTAGGCAAGACACAAACACCACATACTGTAGGATTCTATTTTTTTTATGAAATGTAAAAACAAAATAAGCACATTTGTAGATTCAGAAAATAGATTACTGGTTGCAAGGAGATGGTGGGAGTAGGGAATGGAGAGTGGCTGCTAACTGGTGCAAAGTTTCTTTACTGGGTGTTTAAAATGTTCTGGAATTCAGTAGTCATGATAATTACACATCTTTGGAAATCTACAAAAAACTACTGAATTATACACTTTAAAATAATGAGTTTTATTTTTTATATTTATATTTTAATAAAGACATTATTTTAAAAATAGTATAATTTACCATATTAGTAGAAGGGGGAGGGAAGCCACATGCTTATCACAATGGTTACAGAAAAAGCCTTTGGCAAAATTCAATACTCATTTAAAATAAAAACTGTCAACTCACTAAAACAGGAGGGAATTTCCTCAGTCTGATTAGAGTAACCTTCAATAACACTTTCAACTAACGTCATCATTAATGGTGAAACACTGAGTGCTTTTTCACTGTGATCATGGACAAAACAGGAATGGCCACCCTCACCATTTGTATTCATAACTGTCCTGAAAGTTCTTGGATATGAAATAAGGTAAGAAAGAAAAAATAATTCATATAGATTCTAAAGGGAGAGGTACATTTTTCTATCAGCACGATTATCTCTTTATAAAATACTGAGGAACCCACAAGAGAAGCTATCACAAGTACTAAGTGCATTTAGTAAGGTTGTGTTATAACATGGTTAATATGTGAATTCAAGTGCCTTTCTATAATTGGGCTTTAACAACTAGATAATGAAATTTTTAAAATACCACTTACAATAGCATCAACACATACACATTACTAAGATATAAAGTTAGCCACATGTGCAAGTTTCAGTCACCAAAATCTAGAAAACATTACTGGGAGAAACTAAACAGGACCTAAGCAAATGGAGATATCATTTTAGTATATCAGAAGACTCAATATAATAGCATAATAATTGTCTCTTAATTTATTATTATGATGGACATTCAGGCAGGAATCTGAAGTAATCAACAGCAGTACAAATTATATTATTGATCTTAAACTTATAGTATTAAACAATGTTTAAATGAGATTTTTAGCACAATAAAATTTATGTAAATTAAAAAGGAATGCATATTCACACATAATATTTTTTCACACATCTCTTTATAACCAAAAGACTATATTATTTATGTTATAGTCTAGTTCAGGAAATATTAAACTATACCCATAAGCCAAATATGACCAGCTACTTTTTAAAAAGAAATGAAGCTTTATTAGAACGTCACTATGTGTATCCATTTATGTATTGTCTGTGCTTCCTCATACTAAGAGGGCAGACTTGGGACAGAGAGTGTAATTACAAACAAAAACAGGAACAAAAAAAAACTGTATGGCCTGCGAAGCTAAAAATATTTACTCTCTGGCTTCTTACAGAAAGTTTGCCAATCTATTGGCTCTGTTATTGGGATATTTTGAAAAGATTTCAAAATATAGTGGCTCAAAACAAGAAAGAAGTGTTTTTCTTGTTTTGTTTTTAATTTTATTGTGTGAAGATAGATAGGCAGTGCAGAGTCAAACATTTCTGTGGCAGCCACCAAGATTTCTGCAGGTCATGCTTTGCTATCCATAGGGTAGATTAAGTTACCATCAGCATCATGATTGAAACTGGCTGACAAGCACCACATATGTATTTCAGCCCATATATAGGTGGAAAGAGGGGAACAAAAGGTAAGCAGCCTTCTTTTAAGTAAATTCTGTAAAAGTTGCACACATTTCTTTTTTTTTTTTTCCTTAATTTTTTAAGAAAGGAAAGGAGAGGGAGAGATAGGGATAGAAACATCAATGACTAGTGGCCCGGTGCACAAATTTGTGCACATTGAAAGGAAATTAATTAGAAGGTGGCCGGTGGGGCGGGACTGGGTGAGACAATCTGGACATGCCTTGGAGCCAACCTCCCATGGTCTCTCCCTGGCTGGCCACAGCTGGGGTGGTGCCAGGGCTCAAAGGGCATCTGTGGAATGAGTGGGGTCCCCCCAGCAGGTGGGGTCTCTCAGCCTGGCCTGTGGGAATTGGGCCAAAACCAGCTCTCCGACATCTCCCGAGGGGTCCCAGACTGTAAGAGTGCGCTCTGCAAAGTTGATGTACAGGGTGTGGAACACAAATGCAAGTGTTCAGTAAACCAGATTTGGGGCAACAGTGCCCCAGCAACAACATAATCCACAGTAGAAGGTAGAATCGCATGGCCCCGTGAGGAATCAGGCTTCCTCCTCTCTGGTTTCAGGGTGCATCATCCGAGAACCATCACTGCCACATCACTGAAACTCAGCAGCTTCTGCATTGAGTGTCTGTCCCCTGGTGGTCAGTGTACATCATAGCGACCAATTGGATGGGTGGACACTTAGCTCTATTAGCTTTTTATATATATATATATACTAGAGGCCCAGCACATGATTGAAATCGTGTGAGGATGCACACTGCCTCTTGCCATGTGAGGAGGCACCCCATGGGGGGGCTGGGACCCGTGCTTGACTCACACAGCACTGGCCACCCTGCCTGTGCCCGAGCTGCTGCACCGGCTCAGGCAGTCCCCCCATCCCTGTCTCCGTCTCCACTCCAGGCCTCACCTGCACGCACAACCTCCTCCTGTCCGGTTGTGACCCATTACAGTGTCCTGGCCTAATTTGCATATTACCTCTCTCTCTCTCTCTCTCCCTCTCTCCATATATATATATCTATATATATATATATATATATACTAGTGGCCTGGTGCATGAAATTGTTGTACGGGGGGGGGAGGGGGAGGGGTTGTCTCTCAGCTCAGCCTGCACCCTTTCCAATCTCTACCCGGGACCCCTTGGGGGATATGTGACTGATGGTTTAGTGGGATCAGGTCTAAACTGGCCGTTGGACATCCCTCTCACAATCTGGGAACACTGGCTCCTAACCGCTCACCTGCCTGCCTGCCTGATTGCCCCTAACCACTCTACCTGATGGCCTTCTCGCCCCCAACTGCCCCCCCTGCCAACCTGCTCGCCCCCAACTGCCCCTCCTGCCGACCTGCTCACCTCCAAGTGGCCCCCCCGCCAGCCTGCTCATCCCCAACTGCCCCCCTGCTGGCCTGATTGCCTCCAACTTCCCCCCTGCTGGCCTGCTTGCCCCCAATTGCCCCCCCCCCCGCCAGCCTGCTCTCCTCAAACTGCCCACCCCTACCGTCCTGCTCACCCCTAACTGCTTCTGCCTTGGCCCCACCACCATGGCTTTGTCTGGAAGGACGTCCAGAAGGTCTCCAGGTCTAATTAGCATATTACCCTTTTATTAGTATAGACTAGAGGCTCAGTGCATGAAATTCGTGCATGAGGGGGGTGTCCCTCAGCCCAGCCTGCACCCTCTCCAATCTGGGACCCCTCGAGGGATGTCCAACTGCCCATTTAGGCCCGATCCCGGTAGTATCAGGCCTAAATGGGCAGTCGGACATCCTTCTCAATATCCAGGACTGCTGGCTCCCAACTGCTCACCTGCCTGCCTTCCTGATTGCCCCTAACCGCTTCTGCCTGCCAGCCTGATCACCCCCTAACCACTCCCCTGCAGGCCTGGTGGCCCCCCAACTGTTCTCCCCTGCAGGCCTGGGGCCCCCCCAATTGCCATTTCCTGCAGGCCTGGTCGCCCCCAACTTCCCTCCTCTGCCAGCCTGGTCACTCCTAACTGCCCTCCCCTGCAGGCTTGATCACTCCCAACTGCTCTCCCTTGCAGGCCTGATCCCTCCCAAATGTCCTCCCCTGCTGGCCTGATCCCTCCCAACTGCCCTCCCCTGCTGGCCATCTTGTCATGGCCATCTTATATCCACATGGGGGCAGCCATCTTGTGTGTTGGAATGATGGTCAATTTGCATATTACTCTTTTATTAGATTAGGATAGATGAGAGAGAATCATTGATCAGCTGCCTCCTGTACAGCCCCTACTGGGGATGGAACTTACAACCCAGGCATGTGCTGTGAACAGTAATCTAACCATGACCTCCTGGTTCATAGGTGGATGCTCAGCCACTGAATCACAGGCCAGGCTGCACACATTTTGTTTTACTCACATTTCATTATCAAGAGTGTAATCATATGATTATACCTACCTGAAAAAACGCTGCTAAGTACAGACCATGATACATTTTTGGAGGCATTATTTTGTTAATTAAAAAAATATATATGTAAGCAAATAGATATGGGGGAAAGTTACTGTCACTATTATGAACATATACAGCACTATTTTGGTTGCCCAAACAGGGAAAGGAAAGATAATAAAAATCAAGGTTGAAAAGGAAACATATTAAGATAAAATAAACAGTAATGAGGAAAATTGAGAAATTCTTGGCCCACTTATATAATCAAGACATGGCTCAGGAATGCAGTGACACCTGAGTTGAATTGCTCACTGGGAGGCCATGTAGCCAGGACCCAATCTCTGGAAGAGTTTGGCATGCTGAGTTGAAGGTCAGGGAGCTAGGATAGGAAAGCTTCCTTCATTGTGGCAAAGGAAGCCTCTTTTAGGATATTTTCTTCCTCATGAGCACTTGTACGTCTCTAGGGGGGAACTTTGAAAACACTAGTAAGCTTTTACCTCTGTGTGTGACCATGCTGTGCTGTGTTCTATTAAAGTAATTATCTTTCTAAGTTTCCATTTCTTTTGCCATTAGAGAAACATTACTTCCTTAACTATATTTGTTTTACTGCCAAGCATAGAACCATCCCATTGTGATAACCAAACACATACTAAATTAAAGGAAAAGCTCTTGCTTAGAAACAACTAACATAGTAGATCAATCCCAGGAAAACAAAATTAAAAAAAAAAGAGGAAGCAAAATGATACAGTTCTAGGATTGACGAGGATATATAACTATATATATGGATGATATAACAGGAATTATTTTTAAGATATAAAATAATTTTCTGGATAAAACAAAAACAATTAAACGGATAATGGGAAAGAGCAGGTAATTCACAGAGGAACAAAACCAAAAGACCCTTAACTTATTACATGGTGCTTGTCCTGATTATTATTCAGGGAAGTGCAAATTGTATCAACAATATATCTTTCAGATTAGAAAACATTAAAAAAAGCTTAACATTATCCCACTCTAATAAATAAAGGTAAATAAACAGTTTTATTAATTGTTACTGGGAGTGTAAATATTCATTACTTTTTAAAATACACATACTTTTTGACTCTGAATTCTACTCTTGAAAAACTATCCAATTGAATAAAAAAATTGTATATCATGATATTTGAACAAGAATATTGTTGCAGTAGCATCTATAGAGTCAAAAAATCAGACATAACTGAATGTCTATCAGTTTAGAAAACATTAATTCAATCATGCTAAGGCATATTAAAGCAAATGCAACTATTAAAACTAATATATTTATATTTTTCTATCACAGTAATTAATACCAATTATTGTCAATGTAAAAAAACTGACCCTTCAATTAATATAATTTTACATTTTTAAATTTGTTAGCATGTAGCATGGTGTGAAATTATTGTTTTACTAATTCAACTAACAAACACTTCTTTTGCAATTGAAACACAAGAAAAAATTAATGGCTGATAATCATATATAAAAGAAATTAGAATTGAAGATGGATAGGCAGAAGGTAAAGAGGGCAGGAAGAGGTTCATAGAGTCACTTCTTAGAAATGCTCTTGTTGAAGTATTCTATAATGTCAATGCTACCCAGTGGTCAATTTATTTCTCACCATCCTTGACCTATAAGCAGCATTTGACACAGATGGCCACTCCTTTTATATGATAGACTTTGCTTAGCTTCAGATGTCATATTTATTACCAAAGTAATCTGCTATGGATTGACTGTTTGTGCCCCTGTCTCCCAATTCACATATTGAAGCCCTAATCTTTAAAGTGATGGCATTTGGAGGTGAAGCCTTTGGGAGATCATTAGGTTTAGATAAGGTCATGACAGTAGAGCCCACATGATGAAATTAGTGCTCTTCTAACAAGAGGAAGAGACACCAGAGCTTCTACTTTCAGCCATGTGAGAATATAGCATGAAGGTAGATGCCTATAGGCCAAGAAGCAGGCGCTCACCAGATATGGAATATGCTAACACCTTTATCTTGGGCTTTCCAGCCTCCAGAGCAGTGAGGAATAAGTGTTTGTTAAGTAAGCCACCTATTCCATGGAATTTTGTTCTAGCAGCTTGAACCAATATGTAATCTTTCTAAAATATAAGTACAGTCATGCACTGCTTAGTGATGGGAATTTGTTCTGAGAGATGCATCATTAGGTGATTTTACCATTGTGCAAAAAAATCAGAGTGTACTAATACAAACCTAGATTGGGTAGCCTACTACACATATAGGCTGTATGGTATAACTTATTGTTTCTAGGCTACATACCTGTATAGGATGTTATAGTACGAAAACTATAGACAATTGTAACACAATGAAAAGTATTTGTGTATCCAAACATATGTAAGCATGAAATAAATGCAGTGAATATATAGTATTAAAGAAAAAAAAGATACACCTGTATAGGGCACTTACCAAAAATGGAACTTACTGGATGTGAAGTTGTTCTGGGTGAGTCAGTGAGTTGAGTGTTGAGTGAGTGTGACAGTCTTAAATACTACATACTACTGTAGACTTTCTAAACACTGTACTCTTGGCTGGTGTTGCTCAGTTGGTTGGGTATTGTCCTGTGCACCAAACAGTTGCAAATGTGATTCCTGTCAGGGCACATGCCCATGTTGTGAGCTTGATCCCCAGTAAAGGGCGTGCAGAGGCAGCTGATCAATGTTTTGCTCTCACATCGGTTTCTCTCTTCCATTCTCTCTCTCTAAAAATCAATAACAAACCTTGATAAACACTCTATACTTAGGCTACACCAAATGTATAAAGCAACACAAGATTAAATCAAGCACAGGAGAAAATGATGCTATCAAGAAATATGGTAAACATAAAATGAGGCTGCTGCTAGCATAACGAGGCATAATGTTTCACAGGGAAAATTATTTTATTGAATTTATTGGGGTGACACCAGTTAACAAATTTATACAGGTTTCAGGTGCACCGTTCTACAACACAATGTACACATCATCTGTACATTGAATTGTGTGTTCACCACCCCAAGTCAAGTCTCCATCCATCACCATTTATCCTCCCTATACACTCCTCTATGTTCCTTCACCACTATCTCCCCTGCAGTCTCCTCTCTGTTGTTCATCTTCATGTTTCTTTCTCTATTTTTGTTCTCAATCTCCCCACCCCTCCCCAACCACCCACACACAGACAGCTGTCAGCATGCTCTCTATCTATGAGTCTGTCTCTATTTTTACATGCTAGGTAATTTTGTTCATTATATCCTCCCTAATAATAGACAAATATGCAAATTGACCGCACCTTCGCTATGCCCAAGCCATGCCCACCAACCAAGCCACGCCCACCAACCAATCAGGACAAGTATGCAAATTATCCCAACCAAAATGGCAGTTAATTTGCATATCAAGACAGCGTAGAAAGAAGCCAAGAGCTGCAGAAGGGAGTAAAGCTGCGGAGAAGCAAGCAAGCCGGGGGGAGGAGAAGGGAGGAGCAGAAGCGGGGCCGGGGGAGAAGGCGGGGCGGGGGAGAACGGAGGAGAGCAGGCGGGGTGGGGTAGAGTGCAGCAGGAAACCCTATTGCAGGATTCTTCCTGCAACGGGAACGTTAGTTACACATATGAGTGAAATCATATGGTACTTGTCTTTCTCTGTCTGGCTTATTTCACTTAGCATAGTGCTCCCCAGGTCCATCAATATACAGCTTTTTTTTTTTTATTATAAGAAGAAAGAGTATACACTTAATAATAAAAAGTATAATAATATGTGAACCAGTAACATTCATTTATTATCAAATGAAGTGTTATGTACTGTACATAAGTATATGTGCTATAGTTTGTAAGACTGGCAACAGGAGGTTTGTTTACATCAACATTACAACATGCATGAGTGATGCACTGTGCTGTCACATGGTGATGACTATGATGCAAGTAGGTGGAATTTTTCAATTTCATTATTATCATATGGGACCACCATCCTATGACATTCATTGTTGACCAAAACATTGTTATGCAGGGAATGACTATTAAGTTCACTTCATTTCTCAGCTAAAACTACAATGGCTGGCCATTTCCTCACAGTAGAATCCAAAGTCCTTAAAATGTACTCTCGGTATTTAGGTGACTGAGTTAACAACATTACCTCTCTAATTTCCCCTCCTACTTATCTTTCCCTGGTTCTCAACACTGCATTAATACTGCCTCCAAGAACTTCCTAAATTATCCAAGCAAACTCCCTTTTTAAGAACTGTGCTCTAGCTGTCCACAGTGCTTAGATATTCTTGCCCCCAAAGGCAATTTAGCCAACTCCCACTTTAAAAATGTTCTGCCACTCCTTTCAGGTCTGTAAAGTTTGTGCTAACAAATCAGCTGATGGTCTTATAGTGTTGCCCTTGTATGTCACTAGTTGTTTTCCTCTTGCTGCCTTCAAGATTGTCTCTTCAACTTTTGTCACATTAATTGCAATATGTCTTGGGGTGGGTCTCTTTGGGCTCATCTTGTTTGGAACTATCCATCCTTCAAGGACCTGGATGTCTGTTTCCTTTTTTATGATAGGAAAGTTTTCATCCATTATTTCTTCAAATAAACTTTCTGCTCCTTTTTTTGTTTTTCTTCTTCTCCTGAGATCTCTAAAATATGAATATTTGCACACTTTATGTTGTCCCAGAGATCCTTTAAAATGATCTTTATTTTTAAAAAATACTTTTTTTTTTCTTTTTTCTTTTCTGATTGATTTATTTCCACAACTCTGTCTTTCAGATTGCTGATCTATTCTTCTGTATTAGCTAATGTGCTGTTGATTTCTTCCAGTGTAGTTGTTTCAGTTATTGTATTCTTCAGTTATTGTATTCTGCTTGGTTCTTTATTATACATTCTTGAAGTTCTCTTTAAGTTATTCTATCTCACCCACTCTCAAGTGTGGTGAGCATCTTTTATTAATTATTTAAAACAATTTTATTGTTGAAAGTATTACATATGTCCTCTTATTTCCCCCATTGACCACTTCTAGAACACTCCAGGCATTCACCATCCTATTGTCTGTGTCCATTGGTTAGGTATATATGCGTACAAGTTCTTTGGTTGACCTCTTCACACCCACACCCAACTTTCCTCTGGCATTCGACTATCTGTTCTATACTTCCATGTCTCTAGATCCACTCTGTTCATCAGTTTATTTTGTTAATTTGATTCCACATATAAGTGAGATCATGTGATACTTTATCTGACTAACTTATTTCACTTAGCATATTACTCTCTAGGCCTCTCCATGCTGTCTCAAAGGGTAAGAGATTCTTCTTTTTTACTGCTGCATAGTATTCCATGGTGTAAATGAATCACATCTTTTCTATCCACTCACCTACTGATGGGCACTTTGGCTATTTCCAGATCTTACCTATTGTAAACTGTGCTGCTATGAAGATAGTGGTGCATATATTCTTTCAGATTGGTGTTCTGGGTTTCTTAGGATATATTCCTAGAAGTTGGATCACTGGGTCAAATGGCAGTTCCATATTCAATTATTTGAGGAAACTCTGTACTTTTTCCTCATAATGACTGTAACAGTCTGCATTCCCACCAGCAGTGTACTAGGGTTCCCTTTTCTCCACATCCTCTCCAGCACTTGTCATTTGTTGATTTGTTTATGATAGCCATTCTGACAGGTATGAGGTGATACCTCATTGCAGTTTAATTTGTATCTTTCTGATGATCAGTGACTTTGAGAAATTTTTCATGTGTCTTGGACTTCTGTATGTCCACTTTGGAGAAGTGTCTATTTAGGTCCTTTGCCCATTTTTTAATTTGATTTTTTGTCTTCCTTTTGTTAAGTTGTATGAGTTCCTTATATATTTTGGATATTAACCCTTTATCAGATGTATCATTGCCAAATGTGTTCTCCCAGACAGTGGGCTCCCTTTACATTCTGTTAATGGTTTCTTTTGCTATGCAGAGCTTTCTATTTTGATGTAGTCTCATTTGTTTATTTTCTCCTCAGTATCTTTTGCTCTAGGAGATATATTGAAAAACATATTGTTACAAGAAATGTCTGAGATTTTACTGCCTATGGTGTCTCCTATGATTTTTATGGTTTCATGACTTACATTGAACTCTTTCATCCATTTTGAGTTTATTATTGTGTATGGTGTAAGTTGGTGGTCTAGTTTAATTTTTTTTTTTTTTTTTTGCTTGTATGCCTCCAATTTTCCCAGCACCATTTATTGAAGAGACTGTGTTGACTCCATTGTATGTTCTTGCCTCCTTTGTCACATATTAATTGAACATAATGGCTTGGGTCGATTTCTGGGATTCTCTGTTCTGTTCCAATGGTCTATATGCCTGTTCTTGTGCCAGTACCAGGCTGTTTTGAGTACAGTGTCTTTGTAGTATACCTTGATATCTGGTTTTGTGAGCCCTCTAACTTTGTTCTTCTTTCTCAAGATTGCTGTGGCTATTTGAGGTCTTTTTTGGTTCTCTATAAATTTTTGAAGTATTTGTTCTAGATCTGCGACATATGCCAGTGGTACTTTAATAGGGTTGCATTCAATCTGTAGATTGCTTTTGATAGTGTGGACATTTTAATGATGTTAATTCTATCAATCCATGAACACAGTATATTTTTCCACTTGTGTATATCTTCCCTTACCTCTTTTTTTCAACATCCTGTAGTTTTCTGAGTACAGGTCTTTTACTCCCTTGGTTAAGTTTATCCTAGTGAGCATCTTTTGACCATTTCATTAAATTCCTTATCAGAATATTTACTTATCTCAGTTTCATTAGGGTTTTTTTCTTGGGATTTTCTCATTCCTTCATTTGAGAGATACTCCTCTAGAATTTCATTGTTTGACTTTTATGGTTGTTCATAGGAATTTAAGAAAAAAAAAAAAAAGCCATTCTTCCCAGTCTTGTAAAAGTGGCTTTATGTAGAAGTGATCTTTATATAGGCTGTGTATTCCAGGTGGTTTGGTTTTGATTGGTTGGTTGGAGCTGAGTAGCACTGTGGTAATGCCTGTGGTAATGCCCTGATCTGGCTTGCTCTCTTTGTTCAGGCCTAAATGGGCTCTGGGTAGTTTGGCTTGGAACATTCAGCAGTGATCTTGCATATAGGCCATAACACCTGGACAGAGCTTCTGTCCACCCTTTCAAGTTGGAGGGGGATGTAAAGTATGGCACTCACTGACACCTTCCCTCCCAGAAAGCTCCCACAGATGCCAGAGAGCTCCTGCAATTTATAATTCTTCTCTTTATCTCTCTCTCTTGTTTGTTATACAGAATCTGTTTAGTCCTTAGTTGTCTCTCAGGAAGAGTTTCTATTTTAGTAGTATAAGTATATACTTCAGTGAGCTTGTGGCAAGGAGTGAGTCCAGCATCCTCCTGTGCCACCACTCTCCTTTATTTTTTAAAGTTTTATTTCCCATCAGCTAGAATGTAAGCTCCCCAGATCTTTGTTGTTACCCTGACATACTCTAAGCATCTGGAACAGTGCCTGGCACATAGGAGATACTGAGTAAATGTTTGGTACAAGGATGGATGACTGAATATATGGATGGATTAATGAATGGGTGATGGATAGATGAATGGAGGGATGGATAGATGAGAAGAAGTTTTCATTTAGAATTATAATTATAAGTGCTAACTATCCCTGAATATATAGGTTCAAGCCTTTTATTAAATTTGAGCTTTATAAAAAAGATAATGTGAACTTAGAAAAAAATGTGTAAACTGCTAGACTTGTACTATAAGGATTGCAAAGAATAAAAATGTATTCCTCAAGGTATGACTTAAGTATTGTTTGCATCCAAGGCTGGAAAAAAGCACCTCTGCAAAATTTTGCTTAGACAAAAAAATTCAAATTTAGTGAATATTTATATCACATATTTATGTATGCAAATTTATGCCTCTAGTTCTTTGAAAAAGCACAAATTTATAAAATATGTGTTGGAGTAACATACATTTATAAAATCAAAACAGTATTTGCCTTCTAGTGCATACCTCTTCATGTTTTTTAATATGTAAAATGAAAAACAAATGGCCTACTTAACTTGTTTTTAGGACTGGCTAATTGAGTGTTAGTCATTTTCAGATTATTTTTATATTGGAAAGTTTTATATAAAGAGCTACATCTAATTCCTTATATATATAGGATCATACAATGACAACTAGCAGGCAGTTTTCTTATGATCTAATAAAGTATAAATATAATATGAAAAAAATGTTTTATGTTTGACAAAACCTTATATTTGTGTTTTGATTTATTCATCCAACTTTTTAAAAAGTCAACTGTGACCTCCAGTACACTTAATCTGCAAAATATATATTAAATATATCAATTTTATTGTCAGACCTGAAACCATAATTTAATATATTTAATTTGAGTGCATAATACGTTATCTTCATATTTCAACACTTACTGATAAACTAGTGTATAGAGGAAGGAATGGAAATCATGTGAGGAACTTATTCCCAGCAGATGATCATATTGGACACCCAGGAGACTCTGGAACAGATGTAGCCTTGGGAATAATTTTCCTCTTTGTGGAGTACTTATTAACCACACTTAATACCTTTTGAAATATTCTACCACCAGGAAATGGGTCATTAATTCTTCTTCAAAGGATTTATTCAGTAGAACCTGTGTGTGTGTTTGTGTGTGTGTGTGTGTGTGTGTGTGTGTGTGTGTTTTCAGCATGTGTGATTTACACTGTTTGTGAATGATTTTGAACATCTACACCAAAAATTTATTCACAAATGAAAATTACTCTATAGACTAGTGTGCTTGGCTCTAGCAGTCAGCCAGTGAAAATCCATCTAGTGATTCAGTATCTACATTTCAATGCTGATTTGTTTTCCTTAATTACTATATGATCTTGTTTCCTTCTTACAACAGCCTTTATAGTTAGGTATTTTATCTCTGTTTTAATTAAGAAATTTAAAAATATACTATTACATGCAAATTTGGGCATTTTTTGAACAAAGATTTCTCCCAAGTGTAATAGCTTGTTATATTTATTCATGACTGACATCTTCCATCTTCTCTACATAGACAGTTCTATGTTGCTTTCACACTCTTCAAACCTCCAAACACAAGGAGCACCTGAATTTGGAATTTACATAAGCTTGTGAGAGGTATAGAAGGCAGGGAGCAAGATGACAAATATATTCCTGGATTAGATAATTAGGATAACAGCTGCACTTTTTTTGAAGGAAATAATATTACACACATGGGCAACTAGTTCATAGATTGTTTTGTTTCCTGGATTAATCCAACTAGCCTAATAACAGAACCTCAATTAAGATATAATATCATTAATCTTATAGGCAAGACTGAAGTATTATGTGGCTGAAGAAAAGCCAGTGAAGTAGAGTGATATGAGAGAAGTGAGCATAAAACACATTTAAAAGGAGATCAAGATATAGAGGCTTTATGGAGCATCATTGGTGTTTATTTTTTTTAAGTGCAATAAGAAGCCAACCAGTAAAATTAAAGTTTTACTTATTGTGTACATTGGCAGATATTACGAGAAAATTTGAGGTAGAAACTTGGAATTAAATGCATGGATTTTAGGTTCCTTTCTCATGCTAAAAACAGAAATTCATTCTCAATTGCCAATTCCAGGAATTCTAATGTAGTTAATTTGAAAAGTTTTATAGTAACAAGTACATTAATACTAGGGATTACAAATTATAACTAAGAATTATATATTGCTAGTGGCCTGGTGCACAAAATTTGTGCACAATAAAAGGGAATTAATTAGAGCAAATAGTTTAATATTGCTATTTGCCCTTTCTCTATAATAAAAGTGTCAGAGATGAAAGAAAATTAGTAAAATGTATATGAAAATCTCCCTTCTGTCAGAGTTTGGGGCATGCAGCGGGGCCTAGAGTCAAGTCCCCGCCCACCACCCACACATGCTTTGAAAATGCAGGAGACCCAGACCCGGCGGCCCCACCCCCATTGGGTAAGACCCAGACCTGGCTGGCCCCAACCATGTCAAGCCCCTCTGGGCAGGGGTGCAGCCTCAGGTCCCCCAGCCCCACACTGGGCAGGGGGCACAGCATTAAGTCCCCCAGCCTGGAACTGGGTGGAGGGTTCAGTCTCAGGTCCCCAGTCAAACCCCACTGGGTGGGGGTGCAGCCTCAGGTCCCCCATCAAATCCTGCTGGGTGGGAGGCATTTCCTGAGGTCTCCTGTCAAGCCCTGCTGGGTGGGGGCATGGCCTCAGGTCCTCTGGCCCGGTGCCTGGATGGGGGGCATGGCCTGAGGTCCCCCGGCCCAGCTCTGAGGTGGGGGGTGCAGCCTGAGGGCCCCCATCAAGCCCTGCCAGGTGGGGTCATGGCCTGAGGTTCCCCATCAAACCCCGCAGGGTGGGGAATGCAGCCTGAGGTCTACTGGCCGGGCACCAGGGTGGGGGGCGTGGCTTGAGGATCCCTGTCAAGTCCTGCTGGGTGGGAGCATGGCCTGAGGTCCCCCATCAAGCCCCAACGGGTGGAGGGTGCAGTCTCAGGTCTCCTGTCAAGCCCCGCTGGGCGGGGGGTGCAGCCTCAGGTCCCTCGGCGCAGCCTCAGGTCCCCCATCCTGACGCCGGGGCGGAGGGCATGGCCTGAGGTCCCCTGTCAAGCCCTGCCAGCAGGGTCGCAGCCTGAGGTCCCCCGCCCTGGCCAGGCACCATGCAGCCTCAGATTCCTTGGTGTTCCATTGTTACATTTCGGTGTCCTGACCAATTTGCATATTTCTCTATCCTATATAATAATAGACAAATATGCAAATTGACCATACCTCCGACACACCCACAAGCCACGCCCACAGGCCACACCCACCATCCAATCAGAGCGAGTATGCAAATTAACCCAAACCAAGATGGCTACAGCCACAGAGAGCAAGGTTTCCTAGGTAACAGAGGAAGCCAAGCTTTCCGCGTGGCCTGGCCAGGCCTAAGCCTCCACTCAAGCTACAAAGTTTCAATTATAGAAGGTAAACAAATTCAAACAAATGGCGGCATAATGGAGCTTGAGAGAGCAGGCCAGGGTTGCCGCTGGCAACAGGGGAAGCAAAGCTTTCTGCACACCCTGGCCGTGCCAACCGCTTAAGGCAACAAAGTTTCAATTATAACCCCAACACAAATGGCTTCGGGCCTCGAAGGGAGCCCTAGGCTTGGCTCCACTCCAGGCTACAAAGTTTCAATTGTAGAAGGAAAATAAATCCCAGATACCAGGACCTCCGCTTGGGTTGCCAGGGGGCGTGGCTGGCCTGCAAACCACCACAGGCCCCTCGCTCAGGCCACCCCACACCCCAAGGGAACCCCCACCTGATCCGGGACACCCTTCAGGGCAAACCAGCTGGCCCCCACCCCTGTACCAGGCCTCTATCCTATCTAATAAAAGAGTACTATGCAGATTGATCATCACTGCAACACACAATATAACTGCCCCCATGTGGTCCAAGATCCTGCCCCCATGTGGACACAAGATGGCCACCACAAGATGGCCAGCAGGAGAGGGCAGTTGGGAGGCACCCGGCCTGCAAGGGAGGGCAGTTGAGAGGGACCAAGCCTGCAAGGGAGGGCAGTTGGAGGTGATCAACCCTGCAGGAGAGGGCAGTTAGGGGTGACCAGGTCGGCAGAGGAGGGAAGTTGGGAGCAAACAGGCTGTCAGCAGAGTGATTAGGGGGTCATCAAGCTGGCAGGCAGAAGCGGTTAGGGGCAATCAGGAAGGCAGGCAGGCAGGCAGTTGGGAGCCAGCAGTCCTGGATTTTGAGAGGGATGTCCGACTGCCCGTTTAGGGATCCGACTGCCCACTGGGATCGGGCCTAAATGGGCAGTCGGACATCCCTTGAGGGGTCCCATATTGGAGAGGGTACAGGCTGGGCTGAGGGACAACCCCCCTCCGTGCACGAATTTCATGCACCAGACCTCTAGTTATTAGTATAAATAGCTAAGGATTAGCCCCTTGTATTTAATTATCCTTTTTAGGCTTTAAAATCCACAGTGATTTATAAATCTGGTTTTTATCTCAAAAGATTTATTAGCATTATATATTCATGATATATAATTAATCATTGTGTATGGGGAAATGGAAAATACATGAAGTAGGAATTTGTTCCATATCGATTAAAAAAGGCAAAAAGCAAATAGCCTAAAACATTGCATATTCAAAAATTTCTTTATTAAGATTTTTTCATTATGCTCTTTTCTTGTATTTCCTTTTCTGAAAATGTCTTTATTTTGTTTTCATCAATTTATCCTATAGTCTTTATTGATATAATTCACATATCATAAAATTCATTCTTCTGAATTATTTGATTCAATCTTTTATAATTTATTAACAAAATTGTAAAAATGTAACCACTGTGTAATTCCAGAACATTTTTATAATTATCATTCCATTAGCAGTCATACTCTATTCCCGAACTCCCTAGCCCCTTCAAACTAACTACTTTCTGTCATTATGGATTTCTATATTTTGGACATTTTATATAAATAGAATTCTATAATATGTACTTTTTTGTATCTGGTTTCTTTCACTTAGAAAAATGTTTTTAAACATTATTAATGATATTGCATGTATCAGTACTTCATTTCTTTTTATGGGCAAATAATATTCCATTGTAGAGATATACCACATTTGTTTATCCATTTGTCACTTGACAAATATTAGGTTCTATCATTATGGTTGTTATAAGTAATGCTTCTATGAAGAGTAAAGTACTTTTTTGTGTGTTGGACATATGTTCATAATTCTCTTGGTTACATATCTAAGAGTGGAAATGCTAGGCCATATGCTAAGTCAATGTTAAATTCTTTGAAAACTGCCCAACTGTTTGAGGGTTCCAGTTTCTCCACATCCTCTTTAACACTATTTATTGCTTGCCTTTTTTATTACAGCCATACTAGTGGGTGTAAATGGTTTCCCATTGAACTTTTGAATTGCATTTCCCTAATGACTAACCATGTCAAACATATGTTCATGTACTTATTGACCATTTTTATAATTTCCTTGGAGAAAAATCTATTCAAATCCTTTTCCTATTAAAAATTGGTTATTTGTTTTTTTTTATATTTGAGTTAGAATTCTTTATATATTCTCTCATACAGTGGGTTGTCTTTTTAATTTCTTATGCTATTCATTGAAGCACTAAAGTTTTAAATTTTGATGAAGTCTAATTTGTGTATTTTTTCTTTGGTTTCTTGGGTTGTTGGTGTCATAAACAGTCATGTGAAGCTTAACTATGTTTCAGTCAATGACAGACAGCATATATACCATTGGTCCCATAAGGCTGTAATGAAAAATTCTTATTGCTTAGTGACATTGTACCTGTTGTAACATCACGTATTGTGGTGATGCTGGTATAAATAAACCTACGTGCTATCAGTCATGTAAAAGTATAGTACATAAAATCATGTATAGTACATAGTACTTGATAATGATAATAAATATCTGGTTTTTATATTTACTATTACTAAAAATCTTTTTTTGGTATTTTAGAATGTGCCCTTTCTACTTATAAACAAAAGTTTACTGCAAACCAGTGTGCCATGTCGTCCTTGCTCACAGGAGCCTTATACATTGCATATTTACTGTCTATTGATGGCTTATTTCATCTTGTGCTTGACGTAATCTCATGAAGCTTTGTTCATCATGGCCCCTAAGGATACAAGATCCATTACTAATGTTGCCAGTAAGAAGCCACTTTGAGTGATGGACCTGGAAACAAAATGCTGCAGGATGGAAATTCAGAGATGGTAATACTGTTGCTGGTCAGGCATGTCCTATTCCACCAGAGCTATGGTCTGGAAGAACGAGAACAAAGAGACAGAAGCTGTTAAATGATCTTACTCACAGAAGTCAACAAGACTAACCAAACATCAAGAAGGGACTATATGAGACATGGAGAAACTTCTAATGGCCTGGCATCTAGTAGGTAGAGTATAGGAATATAGCTAAATATCCTTTAATGCTAGGACAGTCGCCAATAAAAAAGAATTCTGTACCAAATGTTAAGAGTGCCAAGGTTGAGAAATTCTTATACCTTAAGTCCTAGTGTGCTTTATTTGAATGTCCTTTCTTATTTGCTTTATATCTTATCTATTCTTTAGAATATAATATAAGTTTCTTATGAGATTGTCTTTGAAAATATCAACCCAATGATATTCTATCTTTGGCATCTTGTAACCACACATTTTTTTGTTTTGTTTTGCTTTTTTGGCACCGATCATATACTATATTGTTATGTAAAACTCAAACACTCTATGTGATAGCTATCTTTTAAATATATTTCAATATATTTATTAAATATATTTATTAAAGTCACACATCAGAAAACAAAAATCTTAACTTAATTACAGGTATTCTGTAATTTCATCCTGCTAGGAAATCCTATATAATAAAAGGGTAATATGCAAATTGACCCTAACATAACAACCAGGAATGACTGGTCACTATGACACGCACTGACCACCAGGGGGCAGACACTCAATACAAGAGCTGTGCCCTGGTGGTCAGTGCTCTTCCACAGGGGGAGCACCGCTCAGCCAGAGCTGGCTCATGGCTGGCCAGCGCAGTGGTGGTGGCAGGAGCCTCTCCTGCCTCTGTGGTAGCGCTAAGGATGTCCGAAGGCTTCCGGGCTGCCAGAGGGATGTCTGACTGCCAGCTTAGGCCCGATCCCCCAGGGAGCAAGCCTAAGCTGGCAGGTGGACATCCCCTGAGGGCTCCTGGGCTGTAAGAGGGCACAGGCTGGTCTGAGGGATTCCCCCCCGAGTGCACAAATTTTCATGCACCGGGCCTCTAGTAGAAGTATAAAAGTCTAACATTCTAAAAATCAGATTGGTTCTCATACTAATATTAGTGGCACTAATGATAGAAATAAAATAACTTAAAATAGTAATTAAAGTTGGTAATAAATGTAAAAATAGTACTTCAGTTAATATATACGACAATTGGCTTTCTTTTATTTTTTGGGATAATGCAGATTACTTCTATTTATTCTAAGAAAAATATTTTCTATCATGAAGTTTTACTTGATTTAGACGTATAACTTTTTTATGGGTTGAGGATGCTCTAGCCATTATATATGTAGTTCTTTGTTTGTAGGGAGGAGAAGTATTTGTCTTTATTCATTTATTTTAATGAATGCAGAGTCTATTTTCAAATTATATCTGCTTCCTTTAGTCTTGCTCCAAATCTTACTCTTGCAGCACATAAAATTACCTGTAGTGCTGCCCTGTGGCTTTACCCTAAAAAATGTTTTCCTGGCTTTTCTTGTTCTTCAAGTGTTTGCTTCTGACAAAGAAAGTCTTAGAAAGAGGAAAGTGTATATGACGGCAATTTTTATTTGTATTTTATAGAGAGGGTGACTTTTCATGTAAATCTATTCAGTAAAAATTTACATGATGGAAAATAAGGAATAAACTGTTTTTCTGCATCGTGAAATCCATGTAATGTTTTATGCAGCTGTAAAATAGATGAATGCTTTACATAGTACACATGGATGCCAAGAAAATCTAAATAGTACCCTGTTCACTCCCAAGCACTAGGAAGCCCACATTAATAGGCATTGGAAGAGGAAACTAATCTAAAGGGATTTATTCTGTAAATACATATCTGCCCTCTGCTCTAGAGGAATCCTACCTTGGGAATGAAATGTACCTGTGTATCCCAATAATTAAGAGGCATGCTGATTTTGTTAAAACTATTTCTTTTCCCTCTTACTTAATTCAAAGAAAAACAGATTATTTCGAAGTCTGATGATCTTTTCACAAATAGCTTCAGGAAAAAAGTCTGTATCATTGAAATAGGAAAATAACTGTCAATTATACTTTTTGGGAATAGATATTTGCAAATTTTTCTCCCCCAAAGTATAATCAGATGCATATAAATCGAGTTGTTTTGTTTGTTAAAACACATGGGGTTTCAAACCTGTGCACTGATCATTTGTATCATCGGCATTTGAAAGCTTTCAGATACTATTTTCTTTACTTGAGATAAAGAGTGTCTGAGCACATGGAGGTGAGCAACAGTGCGTGACCTAAAAAACCTAGGTATCCTAGCTTTATGGTTTGTGTTATCAAGGTAATCTCACCAGAATATGTTAGTGATTCTCTAGAGCACAAACCATAAAAAGCTTCAGCACCTCTTTGGCTCTCCCAGTGACTTTCTCAAACTCCATAACAGGTGATGAGATTAGGTCCATACAGATTTCATGAATCAAAGAAAAAATCAAATATTGAATTATAAAACTTTTTACTCTCAGTACTTTCCTGACTAATCTTAATTTTCAATAACCCTGCTCATCATTTTCTAATAATTTACATATTGTAAGGTAAATTTTAATTAAAAACATCATTGCATATCAATATTGAAGTATTACTAAAATATTGCATTGCTTTGAATATAGCTACACCACATACACTTCAAAAATGTTTTCTTTGAAGTCCTTTTATATGAGACTAGAGGCCTGGTGCACGAAATTTGTGCATGGAGGGGAAGAGGGGTGTGGCCCTCAGCCCAGCCCTCACCCTCTCCAATATGGGACCCCTCGAGGGATGTCCAACTGCCTGTTTAGGCCCAATCTCACAGGAATCGAGCCTAAACAGGCAGTCAGACATCCCTCTCACAATCCAGGACTGCTGGCTCCCAACCACTCACCTGCCTGCCTGCCTGATTGCCCCTAACCACTTCTGCCTACCAGCCTGATCGATACCTAACTGCTCCCCTGCCAGCCCAATCACCCCCAACTGCCCTCCTCTGCTGACCCAGTAACCCCCAACTGCCCTCCCCTGCTGGCCCAGTAACCCCCAACTGCCCTCCCTTGCAGGCCTGGTTCCCCCCAACTGCTCTCCCCTGCAGGCCTGGTTCTCCCACAACTGCCCTCCCCTGCCAGCCATCTTGTGGCAGGCATCTTGTGTCCACATGGGGGCAGCCATCTTTGACCACATGGGGGCAGCCATCTTGTATATTGGAGTGATTGTCAATTTGCACATTACCTCTTTATTATATAGGATTTTTTAATGACATCATTATTTGGGTTTTTGCTTAAAGAGCTACATACAAATCAGCAGTGTTAAAATGAATGAAAATAATAGGAATAACAAACTGGGGACATGATTTGTGTGACTAGTACTAGAGAAAATTACATTAGCATCATACTTCTAGTAATTAAGGTATTTTATTGTGAATAAGTAAGCCCATTTGGGAGCTATGAAAGCATAGGGAAAATTGGTTTTCTAATAAGATAAGCAATTACAGTTCAAATATTTAAACTTTGACTTATACAGACATACCATTTTGTTGGCATTTATTAAATAGGTTAGTGAAGTGTCTCACTGTTGAGAGCTGGATTTTAAAAATATTTTATAAAAGATAATCTGTTTACTATACCTCTAGCATATAAGCCATTAATTTGTTCAACCTGGAACAACATATGCCCTTCTTAATGTCAAAATGCAGTCTCTTTAATCTTTAAATTTCTGTTTTATGTTCCCTTTTTTCTAATATATATCCCCAGGTTAACACTACCAAGCTCCAATCAAAATAAATACAAACTTTAACAATCATCCTATATAATAAAAGCCTAATACGCTAAGTGTCTCGACTCTTTTGTTCAACCATTTGCACAGTTGCTATGACATGAACTGAGCACCAGGGGGCAGATGCTCCAACTGATAGTTAGCTTGGTGCTGGGGTCCGGCCTATCAGGACTGGGTGAGATAGGCCAGAAATGCCCTAGAGCCCTCCCGTGGTCCCTCCCTGGCCCCCATCATGCACCAGTGTGGTCTGTAGGCCTGGCCTGCACCTTCTCGCAATCTGGGACCCCAGCAGGCCAGACCAAGGGACCCCACTGGTGCATGAATCCATGCACCAGGCCTCTAGTCTGTATATAAAATGGAAAGACTGAAGATTCTGTTGAAGTTGTCAAATGTTATATAACATGTTCTGTGATCTATCTTTATCAATAGGCTCTAAACTCCTTTAAAATATGAATCCAGGCTTTTATTTCCTTTACCAGTTAACCCAAGACCTGGTATAACACTTTATATACAGCAATTATGCATAGAAGACAAATGGTAGAATCTAGATGATGATTTGAAAATTGAGGAAACACTCTTCATGTCTTTTCATACTTCCTAGCTCTATTATCTCATTCAGGATAAGCACTAACATTCATAAGTAAAATACAATATTCTTTCTCACTTGGATATTGATCTTGCATTTTAAAAAATAGAATTGGAAAGGTACATTATTAAATGTGTTCCAATTAAACTGAGTTCCAGCCCAAAATATCACATGCACAAAATATTTAACAGTGTGATCATTGAAATTAATCTAATTTAACCTGATGTTAATTTTTATGCACATTCCAATTTTAGAGAAATTAAAATATGAAAATAGTGTGTCTTAGAATTAAAGAAACCTATTAGCTGTGTTTCTGTGTACACCATATCTTGCATGCCTGTTTCCTACATGTGTATATACATATGTTTCAGTTGAATGTTTATCTAAATGTGCATTATCCATCATGTTATGTGTACTATCAATTTACATTGCAAATATGTTAATACGTGTATGTTTTATTTTTATTAATCCCAACTTAAAAGTAAATTCACATATAGTAAATGTTATTAAGAAAAAAATTAAAGGAAGAGGGTATAGGGGGATAAACAATGATGGCAGTAAAATAAAATAAAGTAAAAACACCAATTACATTATATGCAAAATCTAAAAATAAGTTTTTTTCCTCCTAGAAACCTACCTATAAAATTATAAAAACTATTAATTTTCTTAAGAAACAAGTACATTTAATCAACAAAAATTATATATTTAGTCAGTCATAATGAGCTAACTTTGTATTTTTCTAATTAGTTATTTCAGGCTGTAGAAGATACACAGCAATAAATAATAGGTAAATATTTTTAGTTTCTGAAATCTCATGTGTATTTCAACATAAGATATGAATGTTTCATTGTGCACTTCATACATTTGGATAATATTGCTCAGCTTTATGAAAACATATTTCTTGACTGAGAAGAAATTTTGTTTTCTTTATCTGAAACACAATTGTCCTTAACCAGTTAACTACTATGCATCCAAAATGGAAACCATGCCCACACGCCACAATATTTTGAATTTAGTTTAAAAAATCAATTTGCAATGAATATTATAAAATAAATATATTACAATTTGGGTGTTCTTGAATATTTTCAGCTGAAAATTCTCACAAAAAATGATTTTAAAGTTGGTCAGGGCTGCCACTTAGAGAAAACATTTCTTTTTTTTTTATAGACATGCATGTTGTGTGGGGAAGGTCTGCCACTTGAATCTACAGACGCTTACGGCGTACAACGGCTGAATATAATGGGAAATGTATACAGTTCTAGGACTTCCTCCCTAAATCAATTACAGTTTTTGCCCAAATACCATCTTTCTTTTTTAAAAATTAATAGATTTTATTTTTAAGCAATTATAGATTTATAGAAAAGTTGGGCGAAAAGTACAAGGAATTCCCTTATACCCCTTATCCTCCTTTCAATTTCCCCAATTGTTTACATCTTCATTAGTGTACAATTGATGAGTCGATATTTATGTATTGTTATACTAAAATTATTGTTTACATTGGGCTTTTCTCTTTCTGTTGTGCATTCTATGGGTTGTGAAAAATGTATCCACCATCACATTGTATCACAGAGAGCAATTTACTGCCTCAAACATCCCTATGCTCCACCTATTTGTTCCCCCTTTCCTCCCCTGGAATCGGTGATCTTTTTACTGTCTCCATAGTTTCCTCTTTTCCAGAATGTCATGAAGTTGAAATTAAGCAGTGTTTGGCTTTTAGGGGTTGGCTTCTTTCATTCAGCAATATATATTTAAGGGTCCTCCATGCCTTTTGAACTTGAGAGATCATTTCTTTTTACCCCTGAATTATATTCTGTTGTATGAATATATCATATTTTGTTTACCTATTCACGGATTGAAACACCTTTTGTTTGCTTTCAAGTTTTGGTCATTATGAATAAAGCTGCTATAAAAAGTCATGTGCAGGTTTTTGAGTGAATGTAAGTTTACAACTTATTTGTATAAACATCAAAGAGCCCAATGGATGGATCATTTGGTAAGAGTATATTTTGTTTTACAAAAAATACCCACAAAACTACCAAGCTGTCTTCCAAATCGGCTATGCTATTTTGCATTCCTTCCAGGAAGGAATGAGGGTTCCTGTTGCTCCACATCCTCACCAATGTGCGGTGTTGTCACTGTTTTGGATTTTTGGATTTTTGTCATTCTAGTAGGTGTGTAGTGGTATCTTATTTTAATTTGCAATTCCCTAATGACAAATGATGGTGAGATCTTTTCAAGTAGTTATTTGACCTTTGTATATCTTTGGTGATGTTTATGTTCTGATCTTTTACCCACATTTTTACTGGGTCATTTGCCTTCCTTTGTTTGACTTTTAGAGTTCTTTGAGTATTTTGGCTATAAGTCTTTTTTTTAAGTTTTAGATATTATTTTTAACATTTTTAAAAATTTATTTATAGATTAAGGTGTTACATATGTGTCTTTATCTCCCCATTACCCCTCTTCCCCACTCATTCCTTCACCCCCCTGTTGTCTGTGTCCATTGGTTAGGCTTATATTCATGCATACAAGTCCTTTGGTTGATCTCTCCCTCTTTCCCCCACCCTCCCCTACCTTCCCTCTGAGGTTTGACGATCTGATCGATGCTTTTCTGTCTCTGGATCTGTTTTTGTTCTCCAGTTTATGTTGTTCATTATATTCCATAAATGAGTGAGATCATGTGATATTTATCTTTCTCTGACTGGGTTATTTCGCTTAGCATAATGCTCTCTAGTTCCATCCATGCTGTTACAAATGGTAAGAACTCCTTTTTTATTGCAGCGTAGTATTCCATTGTGTAGAGGTACCACAATTTTTTAATCCACTCATCTGCTGATGGGTACTTAGGCTGTTTCTAAATTTTAGCTATGGTGAATTGTGCTGCTATGAACATAGAGGTGCACATATCCTTTCTGATTGGTGTTTCTAGCTTCTTGGGAGATATTCCTAGAAGTGGGATCACTGGGTCAAATGAGAGTTCCATTTTTAGTTTTTTGAGGAAACTCCATACTGTTCTCCACAGTGGCTGCACCAGTCTGCATTCCCATCAGCAGTACACGAGGGTTCCTTTTTCTCCACATCCTCACCAGCACTTGATTTGTTGATGATAGCCATTCAGACAGGTGTGAGATTGTACAGCATTGTTGTTTTGATTTGCACCTCTCAGATGATTGGTGACTTTTACCTAATATATTTTACAAAGATTTTCTCCCCGTTTATTGGCTTATCTTTTTATTTTTAAAAGAAACTATTACTTTTAATAATAATCTTTAAATATTTCCTACAACATTTGCAGATTTATTTTTTTACATTGTCAATTTGTGTTAAAACTAAGGTTAGCACTATTAATTTTATTTACTTGAGAACATTTACATTAGATCTTCCCCAAATTCACATTGCCTTAGAGACCATGGCTTTAGGTAAATGGGTTTTTAACATTAAAATGTTGACAGTTGCCGAAACCGGTTTGGCTCAGTGGATAGAGCGTCGGCCTGCGGACTCCAGGGTCCCAGGTTCGATTCCGGTCAAGGGCATGTACCTTGGTTGCGGGCACATCCCCAGTAGGGGGTGTGCAAGAGGCAGCTGATCGATGTTTCTAACTCTCTATCCCTCTCTCTTCCTCTCTGTAAAAGAAATCAATAAAATATATAAAAAAAAAATAAAAAAAAATGTTGACAGTTATAATAGTTGGAAACCTGGCCACCTGCAAAATAAAAGTGAAGAGTCATCCAATAAGTTTGTCATTGCAGAGTATTTATGGCCTTTATAGTCTATACTAGTGAGGGAATACACTAATTAACCAAAAATACTCCCATAGCAGGGACAGATATAAGACAGGAGCCTTAAGCCTGAAGCATACAGCATTAATCATGTTTTTTGTTTTTTGTTTTTTAAGAAGACAGACCACAGTAACTTTATTCTTTAACTCCACTTCAGTATTTATGCATGCTCTTCCGATGCTTTCAGAATGTAGCTTATGTACAATAAGAAACAAATGTGGAAATTTATGATGTATTTCATGGGGGGAAAAAAGAGATGATTCAACCAATTTCAAAGAAGACATGATAAATTTGGGATAATTTTCAACACCTTTTCCTGCCAATACTGTGATCTCGATTTAGAGGGATTCTGAACTCTTTGCTTAGAAGTAACTGTCAGTCCAGGCTATAGATTCCCAAGGGGTTTTCTTTGTTGTGCAATGTTTCAAATGTTATTGAATGTGTTGAAACAAAAACTAGGAAATTTCACATTAACATCAACTCTTCTAGAACCGTCTTAAAATAGTCACTTATGGCAAAGGCCAGCTACACTCTTTAGACAGGTGGTCTTAAAATTTGTCATTGAAACTCCATTGCTACTCTATACCTTACCCACCCCTTCACCTATTTTGTTATATCCAGGCACCTGTAGAGAAATAATTTTGCAACCCTGTTTTTTATAATACATTTACTAATGGCCTCTTGAATGTTGTAAATGAGACAGGTTTTATAACACTTGAAATTTGGCCTTAAGGTATTATTTTTCTAGAAAATAATTAATATGTATCAAAGTTAGCTTGACTATTTAATGACTGAATAATGGTATCAACATATGAAAATCTACCACTTTCAGATGCAAATGACAAATAAACACATATAATCTTATCAGCTGTACATAAAGCTATGAATTTAACTGGTAAAGATTACTTTTTAAAAAGAAAATGCCATCATTACAAATATTATGTTTATTTAGTAGTGTACACAAAGTTTAGAATTTACAAATTGGAAACAGATGTAATTTGTTTATGCAATAGTTATTTATTGAACACATTAAATGTCAATCACTATGCAAGGTGCTAGCATAAACAAATGTAAACCTGGTAAAAAATATTACCTTATCTGGAAAACTGTGGTAAAATTTGTAATTTTCTTAGGAACTCTTGTATCAATTTTTTTTAAAAAAAGTAAAATATTCGTTGATATTGTCATACCAACCACAGAGAAATTCTCTTTATTGGGCCTTTTCTCCTCAAACTGCATTTTAAAGTGTGCATTTATTACCTAGCAACCAAATCATAAAAAATACTAATGTTAGATCTTAGATTGATATGGGTTTTTTTTGCTAGCTGTGGTATAAAATATTTATTATATGAAACCCATAGAAATTTCCTCCACAACAACAAAGGATTTAAGAATTATTGTACCAGCTTGCTCACTTCAGGAAAGACGTTTTAGCTTTCAGGAATTCATGACTGATATTCTTTTAAGTTCTGAAAATACCATGTTAGTAAATGACACCCCACAGACTAAAATCATCTCTTCATCTGTAGAACCATAGGCCAACATAGTGTAAAAATTCTGTAACAGACTGAATATACCCTACTTGGCATCGAAGAACAGCATCATTTGAGATCGTGGTGCCAGTAAGAGACACTTACCTTGGGCAGTTCTTTCCAATTGGCTTTCCTTAAATATGTGTATAATCTTGTGAAACCCCTTTACTTACTTCTACACATGAATACCTTGAGAGGCAGCGTGCTCAGTGGTCAAGTCCTTATTCTCTGAAGCCAAATTGGTTAAATTTGAATCTTAATTCTTTACATCTTAGCTGTGTGATCTTTGATGGGTTACCATGTAAACACTCTGTGCCTCAGTATCCTCATTCATAAAATGGGGGTAATGATATCTATTTCATAGAGTTGTTTTGAGATTCAAATGAAGTTACTCAGGTAAAGCACGTAGAGTAAGGCACAGAGTATTCAATAGGTGGCAGCTATGATTACAAAATTTATCTTCTGTAGAGTCAAAAACCCAAGTGTGACCTCGATTATGCTTGATGACCTCTTCAGTTAATGTATAACGACTTCCTGCACCATTTCCAAGAGTGGTCCTTTGAAAAGCATTTTGCTATCTTCAGATCTGCAACTCCCCCTTTCATTTTCATTAGTTGACTTTTTGGCCTACTCACTGAAGTGATCAATGGGAGCCTTCTACAGGAAGTCCTTCAATGCCCTGTTTTCCATTTATAAATGCCTCTGAGCCATTGTGTTCCTACTCTAAATTTGCTATTATGTTTAGGAAGAAGAGTCCCCCTTTCTTATCAAAGCTAACTACTCTGCTTGTGCTCTCGATTTAATTCTCTCTTCTCTTCTCTGAATTCACAAAGTGTTCACTCTCCTATTAGCAACTATATAGTCTGCCATTGTCTCCCAACTCACTCTTATTATCCATAGTGACTGTATGTCCAGCATTCTGGGGACAATCCTACTTTATAGCTGTTGGAGATAAATTGGCATGGTTATTATTTGGTAACTTCTTTCAATAGTGTCCCAATTTAGGCAATAAGTTACAAGGTCATCCTATTGTAGGCAGAACATATATCTATGCCTTACATTGGCCCCCAGATAATTAAATGTAAATATCTATTTGCTTTTAATCCTCACCTGAGGATATATTGCTAATGACTTAAGAGAAAGGGAGACAGAAAGAGAGACAGGGAAAGGGGAAACATTGATTGGCTGCCTCCTCTATATGACACTCATCACCACCCAGGATCAAACCCACAACCTAGGTATGTGCCCTGACCAGTAAGCAAATACTTGGCCCTTCGGTGCACTGGCCAACGCTCCAACCAACTGTGCAACATTGGCCAGGGCTAAATATTTATTTTTTCTTTATCATTAATATCTGATCTTCTTATCATGATTGCTACTTTCATTCTTCTCAGTCTTTTAAATAACACTGCTTCCTCCTCTAACCTCTTTTATCCTTTTTTTCTTCTCTCCTTTCTTTTTACTATGTGTAATATTTCAACCACTTTTTCTGCCTGAGAGTCTCCAATATATTTCTATATTTTTAAACAGCCTACTGAATCAGAGTTCTACAATCTTAGCTGTTGCTGCACATCTTCCTCTATATATATCATTCCTGTTCTTCAAACCCAAATTAGGTTTTTCAGTTTTTAAAATCTAGAATAATCAAAGAGTCTACTATCTTGTCTGTAATGTCTTCTATTTTCAATTCACTCTTTTATGGTCAGAATAATTTATCTGAATCTCATATTGCATAGAAAACAACCATTTCTAAAACCTCATCCTGAAATTCAAGGCCCTTAATAATATGGTACAAATTTTTAAATGTTTCATTGTAGAATCACAACTGGTTGGATTCAGTTTTATTCTGTTGTATTTGAATATACACATTTTTTTAAAAACATAAATGTGTTTTGGGAAGGGGCCAATTAGGATAAGAGTTTTACAGATGCTTATAATAAAACACTTATGAATTTTAAGAATTTTGGACCTAGAAGGTGAATTAAATCAGGGAGTATGAACAATTAAAATATTTTAGTAATACCCAAGCTTTGAAGAAGTGAGCACTATGAGATATTACAGTTGTAGTGATGATAGACAGAGTCCTCTGCAATGTCAAGCAATGTGAACATGCTGAATTGTGCGTGGATGTTTTCTGACCAGCGTATCAGGAGCAATCTAGCCAGAAAAGTTAATCATATTTCTGTAGGATTTTACAAAGTGTGTACTCTCTCATTTCACCATTGACTTTCAAGATGTCGTACTCTTCTCATTTTTCTCTGAACTCATTGGCTTCATTATTTGTGTTTTCTCCCACAGCATTCAGCCTTTCCCCAAATTGCCACTCCAGATAATCTCATTATGACTCATGGTTTAAATGGAATCCAATGAAATGGATTTCAAAATTAGTAATTAGAGTCCTCACTTCTCTTCTGAAATCCAGAGTAGTAGAACATTTCCACTTGGATGTCTAATAAGCTTCTCAAAATTAATAGATATAAAAGATAAGTCTCAGTTATGCTACACTTGCTAAATAAACAAAAAACTTTCTTCATGTGGTCTTCCCATTCAGTAAATATTGCCACCATTGCCCACTTTTTATAGACCAAAAATCTAGGATTAGTTTATGATTCCTCTTCTTTCTACAGTTCTTAGCCTACACAGACCCAAAAAAAAAAAAAAAAAAAAAATGCTTAAAGAGCAACCTTCACAATAAAAACCAAATATTAAGCACTGCCACCACCCCAGTTTAAGCCATAGTCATCATATGTGGAACACTGAAGACTTCTGTTTCTTTACTTGTACACTTTTCTCCTAGAGTCTATTCCTTACATAGCAGTCACATTAAATATGTTATTCACTGGAAGTGCCTCTTTGTGGCAGGTAGTATTTTAAGCTTTGGCACATAAGATTATGTTATTTTTTCTGCTCAAACCCTTCGAAGATTTCTCTACACAATAGATTACAATTTAACTACTTACCATGCTCTTTAAGGCCCTACATAATCTTTTCCTACCTCCTCTTTAAATTTCTTTTTCATAACTCTTCCCCTAAATCATTCTGCTCCTCCCACAATGTTATCATTAGTGCTTTTAAAACACATAAAGTTGTTTGTTTCTTCAGGGCCGACATATTATCTCTTCATTCTGCCTGGAGAGCTTTTCCTTTACATCTTTTCTTGGTTTGCTCCATTGCATCATTCAGATCTTTGCCCAGATAACTTCTTCCTTAAAGAATTATTCCACTCTATCAAAAGCCATCAATATATTTCATTATTTTGTATCTCTCTCTATGCCTTTTTTTAATAGAACTCATTATAATTTGGCATGTTTATATGTATTTGTTTATTAATTGTTTAAATATTTTAATAAAATACAGTTTCTATTTGGAATTTTATTAAACTTAGTTCAAAAAAAATCATCTGTACTGATAATCAATGACTAGCACATAACAGGTACCTGGTAAGTATTTTTAAACAAATAGCAAATGAACTATGGGTGGGAGAGTTTCTTCAATATATATCTTGACATTACCACAAAATATCCTATCTAATAAAAGAGAAACATGCAAATTGACCGTACCTCCACTATTCCCACAAGCCATGCCCGCCAGCCAATCAGGAGCGAGTGCACAAATTAACCCAACCAAGATGGCGGCAGCCACAGAGCTGGAGTGAGCAGGAGGCTTGGGTTGCCCCCAGCAATGGAGGAAGCCAAGCTTCCCGCATGCCCTGGCTGGCCCTGGCCTCCGCTCAAGGCTACGAAGTTTCAATTATAGAAGATAAATAAATACCAGATACTTGCTTCCACCTGGCCCTGGCCTCTGCTCAAGGAGGGGCTGAAAAAAATAAAAACAAAAAAGGAGGAGCTGGGAGCTTGGGTCGCCGGGGGCTGTGGCCAGCCTGCAAACAGCCATTAGTGCCTCAGCCAGGCTAGCCACACCCCCATGGGGTGAGGGTTCCTGCTAGGGGGCTTGGCCAGCCTGCAAACAGCCATCATCCCCTCACCCAGGCTGGCCTGGCACCCCAGCGGGGACCCTCACCCGATGGGGGCATGGCCGGCCTGAAAACGACCCTCAGCCCCTCATCCAGGCTGGCCAGGCACCCCAGCTGGTCCCCCACCCTGATACGGGACACACTTCAGGGCAAACAAGCTGGCCCCCACCCATGCACCAGGACTCTATCTATACTAATAAAAGGGCAATATGCTAGTTAGACTGGGAGACCTTCCAGGAGACCTTCCGGATGTTCTTCTGGACAAAGCTATGGTGGCGGGGCCAAGGTAGAGAGAGTTAGAGGCCAAGAGGGGAGGGCAGTGGTGGGTGATCAGGCTGGTGGGGAGCGGGGCTGTTGGGGGTAAGCAGACCAGCAGGGGGGCCAGTTGGGGGCGAGCAAGCCATCAGTGGGAGTCAGTTGGAGGTGATCAGGACAGCAGGATGGGCAGTTTGGAGTGAGCAGGCCAGTAGGGGGGCAGTTGGGGGCAAGCAGGCCAGTGGAGAGGAAAAGTGGGAGCGAGCAGGCTCGCAAGGCAAAGTGGTTAGGGGCAATCAGGCAGGCAGGCAGGCAGGTGAGTGGTTAGGAGCCAGCAGTCCTGGATTGCAAGAGGGATGTCCAACTGCCAGTTTAGGCCTGATCCCTGTAAACCGGCAGTAGGACATCCTTAGAGGGGTCCCAGATTGGAGAGGGTGCAGGCCAGGCTAAGGAACACCCCCCCCCATGCACGAATTTCATGCACCGGGCCACTAGTCTACTTAATAAAAGAGTAATATGCTAATTGACTGTACTTTTGTGACACCACCAGCCAATCAGGATTGAATATGCAAATTAACCCAACAAAGATGGAAGGTTAATTTGCATACACAGGCTCTGAGCACAGGGCGATGACGCAGGTGTTCCGCATCAACCCAGCCTCTCAGGGCCTTTGGGCAGCATGGGAAGGCAGAAAGGCTGCTCTGGCAGAGCGAAGGTGGTGCAGGCAGCCCAGAGAACGAAGGCCCATTCTTGCACAAATCTTCATTCATGCATCGGGCCACTAGTATGCCTTACTCAGTATAGAACCTCATGAAATGTTTGTTACAAATTTGAGTTGAGGTTATATTTGTTATAATTTTTACTAGTAAATCTGGTTTTTATTTTTTATTTTATTTTTTTGTAATAGAAAGAGCAATTTTAATAATTTTTCAACTTTATTGTACATCTGGTTTTTAGAAGAATCCTTAAATAATTAACAACACTGGAATTCTTTCTATAACATCTTCTAAGCTTATGTTTGAATCACTTCATTTTTGAGATCTACTATTTAATAGTCTTAACTATTAGAAACTATTTTGTATTTTCAGTTATTCATCTATTAAATACATATTGAATTACTGAGATTCTGGATCCAAGTGATTTCAACATATTGGTCTTAATTTATCATTAAGCATCCCTTCCTATTAGAGGCAATTAATTCAAAGAGTATAGAATAGTTACATTCAAGACACAAGAAAAGGGACATTGGAAATATAATGATTTTTTTCCATTGGAATTGAATAGAATGGGATAGCTCATGAAAGGAATGAAAACAGAGTAAATCTCTGTGGCCTGCTATAGGAAATAAAGGAGAATATGGGGATCCTTATTTTGGGCCTAAGAAAGACAATCCTCTATAATAAAAGCCTAATATGCCAAGTATCCAGTCATCTGTAGAACCATCAAAGCGTAATATGCTAATGATATGCTAAGGCTGCTCAACCGCTCGCTATGATGTGCACTGACCACCAGGGGGCAGACAGTTGACTGGTCAACCAGTCACTATAATGTGCACTGTCCACCAGGGGGCAGATGCTCTGACCAGTAGGTTAGCTTGCTGCTGGGGTCAGGCCAATCATGACCGAGCGAGATGAGCCGGACACACCCTGGAGCCCTCCTGCATCCCTCCCCAGTCCCGATCATGCACTGGTGGGGTCCCTTGGTCTAGACTGAGTCCTCTTGCTATCTGGGACCCCTTGGGAGATGTTGCAGAGCCAGTTTCAGCCCGATTTCAGAGGCCAGGCTGAGGGACACCACTGATGCACAAATTTGTGCACCGGGCCTCTAGTGCTCAATAAAGGAAAGTACAATGTGGCTTTTCCTACATTTCTGAAATGAAAACTATAAGGGAGAAGGGAGTCTGATAGTGAGTTTCCATTCATTTTGTAAATTTGCCAAGGCTTAAAATATTGCCTGCCATAAATAGGCATTCCATAAAAATCTATTAAGTGAATGAGTGAGTTTTTAATACTTAAAGCATCTCAGCCTAATCATGACAATCTCCATATTGAGCATAAACACATTTTAATATGACAATTGATTATAGAATTGTTCTCCCATTTCCAGTGAATAACTTTAAACATTTACAATTATCTTAATCTAGCTAATCATTAAAAATTCTTAAGGGTCACAACAGGTCCAGCATCTGTTCCTCATCTCAACTGTTTAAGCAATCATTTTAGGCTTTTTTATAGGACTGGAGGATGGAGGAGACAAATATTCCAGTGAATTGACAGTGGCAGAAGAAGGAGAGAGTGAGCTTAGAAAATTCTTCACAAAAAGAGGACAGCAAAGAACATCTTTCTACTGCTACATTTCCATGCCACTCAACTGAGATTCCATGAAACCTGAGTTCTATGAGATGTTAGTAAGTGTTCTTGAAGAGAGAGTGCATGACATATTATGTAATGCTAGCACTTGCATTAATGGCAAGTAAACAAGAATTTCTAATAGTAGTTCCTTTAGCATTTCTTGGGTATTGTGTTTTGTTTTTATTCATTCTATATTTTCTCTTTACATTTTAGTTTGGGAAGTTTCCATTGACTTATTGTCAAGCTCACTAATTCTCTGCTCAACTATGTCCAGTTTACTGATGAGCTCATCACAGGCATTCTTTATTCATGTATCCATGTTTTAATTTTATTCTAGTTTTATTGTGATATAATTGACAGACATTACTGTTTACATTTAAGGTATACAGTGTAGTGACTTGATTTATATTGTGAAAAGATTATCACAATAAGTTTAGTTAGCATTTATCATCTTATATAAATACAACAAATGCAATAAAAAACAACCTGTTTTTTTCCTTGTGATTAGAACAATTAGGATGGACTGCCTTAACAACTTTCATATATATCATATAGCAGTGTTAACTACAGTTATTATAATATAATTATATCCTTAGTAATTACCTTGTAACTGGAAGTTTGTACCGTTTGACCACCTTTCTTCAATCACCCCCTCCCCCCGCTATTCCAACCTCTGGTAAACATGGTAAACAAATCTGATCTCTTTTTCTATGTGTTTTTGTTTTTGTTTTTAGATTCCACTTATAAGTGAGGTCACACAGTATTTGTCTCTCTGTGTCAGCTTTATTTCACTTAGCATAATGTCCTCATCTCATCCACATCTCAAATGAAAGGATTTTTTTCTTTTTTATGGCTGAATGTTTCATTGTATGTCTACATACCTCAACTTCTTTATCCATGCATCCATCAATGGACACTGAAGTTACTTCCATGTCTTGGTTATTGTAAATAATGCTGCTATGAACATGGGTGTGCAGATAACCTTTTTGAATTAGTGTTTTTATATTATTGGTATAAATTCTCAGAACTGAAATTGATGAAATATATGGTGGTTATATTTTTAATTTTTGGAGAATCCCCCATTGTTTTCCCTAGTGGTTGTACCTGTTTACAATCCTTCCAACAGAGCACAGGATTCCCTTTTCTTCACATTCTCACAAGCATTTGTTATTGCTCATCTTTTTTTATGATGACCATCCTAAGAAAAAGGAGGTAATACTGATATATATATATATATATATATATATATATATATATATATTCACATATTTTGCCCATTATTTTCTAAAAGCTTGACTGTTTCCTCTCCCCCACCCCAGTTCTATAAAGAAATAATTGACATATATCAATCACTGTATACCTTTAAGGCATTTAGTATGATTGTTTGATTTATATGCACAGTGAAATGATTATGTTCAGCTAACATACTTCTCATATAGATAAAATAAAAAATAAGAAAAAAAATGTTCTCTTTGTGATAAGAACTCTTAGTATTTTCTCTGTTAACAACTTTCCTACTAGTATATGTCACACATCAGTGTTGGCTATTGTCATCATGTTGTACATTACCTCCCTAGTGCTTATTTATCTTATAACTGGAAGTTTCTACCTCTTGACAACCTTCCTCCAATTCACCTTTTCTCCATCCCCATCACTGGTAACAAAAGCCTGATCTCTTTCTCTGAGTTTGTTTTTGTTTAGATTCTACACACATGCTATATAATTCAGTATTGGTCTTTCTGTGTCCATTTCATTTAACATAATGACCTGTAGATCCATTCATGTTGTTGCAATTGGCAAGATTTTATTTCTTTTATAGCTGAGTACTACTAGTCCATTATGTACATCTTCTTTATCCATTCAACTATAGATGGACACTTAGGTTATTTCCATATATTGGCTGTTGTAAATAGTACTGCAATAAATATAGGGGGTGCGCATATGTTTTTAAATTAGTGTTTTTGTTTTCTTTAAATAAATATCCAGAAGTAGAATTTCAGGAAAGTCCACGTTTTTCACAGTGGGTGTCCCAACTTGAATTCCCACTAAAAGTACAAAAATGTTCCCCTTTTTCCAAATCTTCACCAACAATAGTCATTTGTTGTCATTTGACAATAGCCATTCTGACAGGTATGAAGTGGTATCTCATTGTAATTTTGATTTGCATTAGCATTTTTTTTTTTCATGAGTCTGTTGGCCATCTGTATGTTTTCTTTCAAAAAATTTTTCTTTAGGTCCTCTGCCCAGGTTTTTAATTAAATTGTGTATTTATTTAATACTGAGTTTTATGTGTCCTTTATATATTTTGGATATTAACCCCTTATCAGACATTTTATTTACAAATGTTTCTCCCATTCATTAGGTTGCTTTTTGTTTTGTTGATGATTTCTTTCATTGTGCAGCAGCTTCTAAGTTAGAGGTAGTCTCATTTGTTATTTTTGCTGTGTTGTCCATGCAAAGAACTTATTGCTAAGAGCAATGTTGAAGAGTTTACTGCCTGTCTTTTCTCTAGGAGTGTTATGGCTTCGGATCTTATATAAGTCTTCAGTCAATGTTGAGATTATTTTCGTGTACAGTGTAAGAGAGTTGAAAAGTTTCATTCTTTTGAATGTAGCTGTCTAGTTTTCCTACCACCATTTGTTCAAGAGACTGTCATATCAAAAAAATGATTGCCATGACTCAGCACAACAAGATTTTTTCCTATGTTTTCTGTTAGAGCTTTATAGTTTTAGTTCTTATTTTTATGTCTTTAATTTATTCTGAGCTATTTTTTTTGTCTGTGGTGTAAGCAGGGATATATTTTTATTCTCTTACATGTGAATATCTAATTTTTCAGCACCATTTATTGAAGAGACTGTCTTTTCTTCATTGAGTATTCTTAGTTCCCTTGCCAAACATTATTTGATCATATGTGTTTGGGTTATTTCTGGGGTCTCTATTCTGTTTCATTGATCTGTTTGTTTTTATGCCATTACCATGCTATTTTGATTAATATACCTTTATAGTGTAGCTTGAAATCAGGAAGTATAATGACTCCTTTTACTTTCTCAGGATTGCTTTGGCTATTCAGGGTCTTTTGTGGTTCCATACAAATTTTAGGATTTTTTTCTACTCTGTAAAAATGCCATTGAAAGCTTGATAGGGATTGCATTAAATCTATATATGGCTTTTGGCAGTATGGACATTTTAACAATACTAATTCTATCAATTGATGCCTTTATTTGTGTCTTTGTTGATTTCTTTCATCAGTGTCTTATAGCTTTTAGCAACCTTTTACCTCCTTGGTTAAGTTTATTTCTACATATTTATTGTTTTTGATGCTATTGTAAATGTTTGTTTTTTTTCCCCAGTTTATTCTTTTTTTAGTGTATAGAAATAGTACTGGTTTTCAATATTAATTTCATATTCAGCAACTTTACTGATTAATTGATTAGATCTAACATTATTTGGTGAGTGTTTAGATTTTCCTATATATAGAATCATGTCATCTGTAAATAGAGATAATTTTATGCTGGTGCTGACCAGCAGACACTGAGCGACAGAAGAATAATTACTCTGACATGTTTCTGTGAAAGAGAGGGCTAAGGGACTGCTTGGCTTGAGAAATCAAACAGCCCCATTCACCTGCCTCCTTAGGTTTTTATTGTAATGACAGCTTGAACTAAAATTAACTTGTAGATACTATCAGCAGGGTAAGCATCCTTGAGAATACACATGCATCTGCAGTGTCCTTTAAGCAAGGACATCTGAAGATTAAACATAAAGATTCCAGTAAAATACCCAGGGGCTCAGACTTGTTTGGAAAAGTCAAGGCAGGGGTAGCCACCTTTGGCCAGCTCCCCCTGGAGGCCCTTGACCTTTCAGAGATTCCTCCTTACAAACTTTCCAACCAACTCCCATGCTTCCCCACAATTTTACTTCTTCCTTTCCAATTCTTGTGCCTTTTTTCTTTTTCTCTTTATTTCTTTTTCCTTTTTATTTTATTATTTATTTTAAAAGTTTTGAATTTATTGAAGTGATTATGCTTAATAAAATTGTAAATGTTTCAAATGTACTATTCTATGACACATCATTTGTTTACTGCATTGTGTGTTTACCATCCAAAGACATCTCCTTCCATCACCATTTATTTCTCTTTTACCCACTTCTACCTCTTCCTACCCCCTTTCCCCTCTGATAATCAACATACTGTTGTCTGTGTCTATGAGTTTTTCTGTGTGTTTTTTTTGCTTGGTCCTTTCACCTTTTTAACCCAGCTTCTCAACCCACCTCCCCTCTGACAGCTGTCAGTCTGTTCTCTGTACTGTATTTATGAGTCTGTTTCTATTTTGTTTGTTAGTTTATTTTGTTCATTAGATTCCATATATAAGTGAAATCATATGGTATTTGTCTTTCTTTGACTGGCTTATTTCAATTAGCATAATACTCTCCAGGTTTACCCTTGCTGTCATGAAAGGTAAGATTTTCTTTTTTTTATAGCCAAGTAGTATTCCATTGTGAAAACCTACCACAGCTTTTTAAAAAGAATTTCATCTATTTACTCTTTTTTATTTTTTAAAAAATATATTTTTGTTTATTTCAGAGAAGAAGGGAGAGGGGGAAAGAGAGATAGAAACATCAGTGATGAGAGAGAATCATTGATCAGCTACTTTCTGCACACCCCAAACTAGGGATTGAGCCTGAAACACAGGCATTTGCCTGAATTGGAAATCACCTTGACCTCCTGGTTCTTACGTCATTGCTCAACCACTGAGCCACACTATTACAAATGTTCACCATACTTCTCCCCCACTTTCACCTCACCCACCCTGGCCTTCATCACACTGTTGTCTGTGTCCATGGGCTGTGCATATGTGCTTTTTGGCTAATCTCTTCACCTTCTTTTATTCAACCCCTTCCCCTCTGAGATCTGTCAGTATGTTCCATGTACTATCCTTGCCTCTGGTTCGATTTTGTTCATCAGTTTATTTTGCTTGATCTGGCAAAGCTTTTCAGTGCTGTGTTGAATAGGTGTGGCAAGAGTGGACACTCTTGTCTTGTTCCTGATCTGAGATAGAAAGTTTTCAACTTTTCAACATTTAGTGTAATATTAGCTGTGGGCTTATCTTATGTCTTTTATTATGCTGAGGTACATTTTTATACCTAATTTGTTCAGAGTTTTTATAATGTACAAATGTTGAATTTTGTCACATTTTTTTAATTTATATGATATTTTCATTTTATTAATATGATGTATCATATTGACTGATTTGCATATGTTGAGCCATCCTTGCATCTCAGGTATAAATCCCAGTTGATCATGGTGAATGATCCTTTTAATATGTTGCCTTATTGGATTTACCAGTGATTTATTGAGAATTTTTGCATTTATATTTATCGGTAGTATTGATCTATAGTCTTATTATCTGGTAGTGTCTTTTTTGGCTTTGGTATCAGGATAATTTTGATCTCTTATTACAATAATTAAGAATTAATTTCAGGCCATTAGACAGAGCTCTTAGCACTAGTTTTATGTGAGTAAATGAAACATATCTAAATACTTTGTGTATAGGCAAATTATCATTTTGTCTTTACGTACTAACTGCAGAGCACCCAATTTGGCAGATGGCAGGAAACCAACATATAGGTGAGTTGCATATGTGAAAACAAAACTCGATATACATGTAATAAAGTTAACAGAATGGTTTTATTCAGGAATACTAACATTATCCTTAATAATAAAGGGCAGTTCTTATGTAGATTATTCTAAATGATTTCAACCCTATCCACTTTAAATCTTATATTTAGTTGTTTTTCCTGTCCCAAGCATGGAGGTCTTTCACCATCAGAACTTTCAGTAGAAAATTGAGAATCTACTATTACTAGTCTAAGCTTTACATGTTGCGAGAAAGGTTAATGGGGAGTAATTTATAAGATTGCTGCCTAATTAAGGAATTATTGGAGAGATAGAATTGGAACAGGCTCTTTATATGACAATAAAATAAAAACAAAATATTAAACACTAGCTATTTATATTTATCCCTGTCCTTTAGATGATATATTTCTCATGGTAAGCATCTGGCATTTTTCTGCCACTTCTGTTTGTGTGCTAAGCATATTATCAGTACTCTGTTACCAATACTGGTAAGAGGCAGTAGTTTCTATACTGTTATTGAAAGCCAATGCATTTTTTACCTTTCAGCAGGGGTTCCAATGAACTTTGTTTTTAATAGATAATTGAGTGGCACAATACAGGAAGTATTGTGTGTGTGTATCTCTGTGTGTGAAACAAAAGATAGTAAAGCTAAATAGCTCTGTGAATGCTTGATATGCTTGTTTTTAAATATGAGGTAAACTCAACATGTTTGGATATGATCTTATCTTAAGATAAAATCAGTAAAACTTGATATAGTAGCTTAAGAATCTATACTAATAAAAGGGTAATATGCTAATTAGACTGGGAGACCTTCCAGATGTTTGTCTGGACAAAGCCTTGGTGGCAGGGCCAAGGTAGAGGTGGTTAGAGGCCAAGAAGGGAGGGAAATTGTGGGTGATCAGGCCAGTTGGTGGGGCAGTTGGGGATGAGCAGACCAACAGGGGGGCCAGTTGGGGGCGAGCAGGCTGTCAGTGGGAGTCAGTTGGGGGTTATCAGGACAACAGGGGGGGCAGTTTGGAGTGAGCAAGCCAGTGGGGAAGGGAGGTAGGGGCAAGCAGGCCAGTGAGAGGGAAGGTGGGGGCGAGCAAGCCGGTAGGAGGGGCATTTGAGGGCAAGCAGGCTGGCAGGGGGGGCAGTTGCAGGTGAGCAGGTTGGCAGGGGGTGACAGTTGGGGTAATCAGGCTGTTAGGGGGCATTTGGGGGCGAGCAGGCCGGCAGGCAGAATGGTTAGGGACAATCAGGCAGGCAGGCAGGCAGGTGAACAGTTAGAAGCCAGCAGTCCCAGATTATGAGAGGAATGTCCGACTGCCGGTTTAGGCCCGATCCCTGTAAAGCAGCAGTAGGACATCTTTTGAGGGGTCCCAGATTGGAGAGAGTGCAGGCCGGGCTGAGGGACACCTCGCCCCCGTTCACGAATTTCGTGCACCGGGCCACTAGTATAACATTAATGATAAAGTTTTCTGCCCTGGCTGGTGTGGCTCAGTTGGTCGGAGCATTATCCAGTACACCAAAAAGATATAGGTTCAATTCCCAGTCAGAGCACATTCATTTCAGTCCCTCATTGGGAATCCTATAAGAGCCAACTGATGTTTCTCTCCCACATTGATGTCTCATTAAGGAATTACTGGAGAGAGAGAATTGGAACACTCTGACTCCCGCTTCTTTTCCCCCTTCCTCTCTCTTAAAAAGAAAAAAAAAACAAGAAAGTTTTCTTTCAAAAAAATTTTAAGGATCCAAGAATTTCAAAGTTACTGTATAAAGTCATCCATTGCCAAAATAATGTTTAGGTCATGTAATCATAAAAAATGGCAATGAAAAATCTAAAAATTCCAGACCTGACTGGGTGGGTCAGTTGGTTAGAGCATGGTCCCATACATAAAAAGGTTGTGGTTAGTTTCCCCAACAGGACACATACAAAGTTTCCAAGTTTGTGGGTTTGATCCCAGGTTGGGGAGCATATGGGAGGAACCAATTGGTGTTCCTCTCTCACATCGATGTTTCTCTCTCTCTCTCTCTCTCTCTCTCTCTCTCTCTCTCTCTCTCTCTCTCATATAAATAAAAACATATCCTCAGTCAGGAAACATAAAAATATAATCTGAAAAGTACAGAGATTATAGAATTTCTGATATTTTGTGAGGAATTTCTCTCAAAGAGGAACAGATGGTTTTTTTTCTCCATCATTCTCACCATGATCATCATTGCTTATGGTTGACAGACTTGGACAAACCCAAGTATTACAAGAAATTTCCTCTTAATAGGAAGGGCAAAGGATTGATTACTTGATTGGTGAAACCCTATGTAACACTTTTTTTCTGTGCCAACCACCATTTTTCAGTATTCTATAAATATTAACTTACTTGATCCTCATCAAAACCATATGGGGTGATCCCTATTATTAGCCCCTTGTACAGATAGAAAATTGAGGCATAAATTGACCTACGGTGAGGGGTTAGCACTCAGACATTACGCTTTCAAGTGCTTTATTCAAAGAATACTTTCAGTCTCATTTGTCTAACATGTTTTAGAACTAACAGAGATGGATATATTAAGAGCACATTGTTTGATTACATATTAATTATCTCATTTACTTCCTTGCTATTAAATACAATAGCATGAATTTCTTTTCTTTTGATCATTTTCCCAAATGTCTTACATTTTATCAAATATCTTGGGAAAGTGTTTGATCATCTCCTGCAGTTGAGCAGTTAAAAAGTATAAATATTTAAACCTATATTCCCATTAATGTGAACAATTCCATTCTAAGAAGTGCAGGTAACAAGAAAGACCTTCCCATGGGAGAAATACTTCATTCCTGTGTTATTAAAATATGAAAAATAACTTTAAAAGGCACTGTAAGATTCACAATTTGTTATAATTTTAGTAATTTTCTTGTTACTGTAGAAAAAAAGAGTACTAAATTAGAAATGAAAAGATTTGTTTCTGGAAAAATAAAAGATGAGTTTAAGAATTTTTGGGATTTAACCAAATCACATACTTTTCAATGATTCCAGTTTTACATTTAATGTAATAGCATGCTTATCCTCATTTATGTAATTAGCTATTATGTGAATAGGGTGGTGTGAATGGCTGTAGTTCCTAGTCATCATTAAGAAAGATTCTTCTGGAAACCTTTGAATTCAGCCCTTGTTTGGGAAAGTAGTGGTTGATGGAACGCTCATCAAATTATTGGATGTTGGTTTGCCTCAGGTCTTCATTTTGGTGTCCATACACTAAGCAATTCTTCAATATACAGTTTAAAATGTTTAAATTTGCAGTTGTTAGCAAATTGAAATTTCCTGCATTTAACCATATTTTCTTTATCAATAAATATTCTCATCTTAGAACTTTAATATGAAACATTAGTTATGGCTAGTGAGACGGTGCTACAGTTTTATCAGATTTACTCATTGCAAAGCTGTCAGGGCATATTTGTGAGCCATTTGTTCTGTTTGTTTGAGGATAAAACTCTTATCAGCCTCTGACATAATGTATCCAGTAGAAATGCTTAAAAACCACCCATTTAGTGGGAACATGGCACCAGCTCCCATATCTGGGATATGACCAGATTTCATTGTATACCAGAATTCAAGACTGGGTTTATATGTAGATTCCTCTTTCTGTTCATCTTTCCTTTAATGTAAAATATAAAATATAGAGTCCAAACTGTTGTATGAGATAAAGTAAATTCAACATGGTTTCCAGGTAAAAGTTAACCTTAAATATTACCCTTTTCCTGTATAAGAACCCATGAAGGGAAAAATAAATAAAATGAACCCAAACCCTAGTAGTGAATCACACCATGCAAAAGCATTTTCTAACATCATTTTTTTTTTTGTTCATATGAGTACCAGTGTAATAAATAATCCTTTAAAATGAAGCAATACTCTCTCCTATTGTGAAATTGTTGGTGGAGACCAAAAATGAGACTGGCAAACACTACTCTTGGATATATTACTACCTCAAATAAACTCTCTGTATCAAGGTTGGGTCTACTTTATATAGTCATCTTCTGAAATGTGATTTGATTTGAAAATCTTCCTTAAGCTATGATATTCATTTATGTCACTTCTGTACACTTAATGCTTATTCCACTGATATCTCTACAAATGTCCAAGTGTTTGTTACATTAGAGAAATATGAAGCATAAGCTGGAACGAGATATATAAGATCCATTTAAAATAAAATTAGGTGCTCTCCCTCCAGGGAGAAGGCCAGCACCTTCCCTTTCTCTTTCCCTTCCCCCTCCCTGCCTCAGGTGTATTACCATCAGCTTCCTCACCCCCAGGCTCCAAGGGTCCTTCTTTATCTCCATAACTTCCTTCCTAAGCACATTTCTTTTAGGAATTACCTTTTCTACTTCTATGACTTACCAAATAAATGTTCTTTCACAAAAGAAAATAAGGTTAACAATGAGACTATTTGAAAGAATATATAAGTAATAAGCAGTATATTCATCAGTATTTCATTTTAAATATGTTTAAATTATTATTTTACAATTGAAATTTTAAAGCACTGATTGATTATAATCATACCAAAGGTTTGTAAACAATTACCAATGGAATCCTGAAGTTGAGTTTATCAATCCTCATAAAGCCTTTAAAATAACCCCCTAAACTTAATACCTTAAGTAATTAATAAAGAAATCAATACAGTGCTTCTTGACATTTTTTATAGAAAACTGAGCTCAGAATAGAAGAGAACTCTGGTCAGGAAAATAAATTGAGTCTTAAACGATAGGTCATATTACATATAAATTATAAAATGTATTATCATATTGGTTCATTTCATTTTTTTGAAATCACATTATATAAAAGTATACAACAGAGGAGCACCATTTACTCTGAAGTTGTGAGACTATAGAGAACACCTGATGGTTTTAAAAATATAATGTTGGTTATGCTTTCAAGGCATTGCAACAGCATTTTAAGTGTATTATCTTCCCTAGTAGCTGGTCTGAATGCCAAATGGATATACATTCATGCACCTCTTCAAACACGTTATAGCTGTTCTGAAATATCCATCTTCCAGGCATCTTAGAAAATTCTGTGTGCATGTGAATGAGCTTGCAAGTGAGAAAGAGAAACAGAGAATTTAGAATTTTGTATATTTTGTGTTGTTACAAAACACATAGAATCAATAAACAGGATTTTGTAAACTATAAAGCCCAAACATTGTAAGATACATTTTGAGTTGTGACCAGTTGTAAAAAATGGAGATAAAGAGTATAGCTCAGAAAGAAGAGATTCCACACATGTATTTAACTGATGGCATCATATTCCCGTAATGGTCCCTGGGATATTGTACTTTATTATTGCATATAGAAATTAGGAGAAGCCTGGTGGCAAAGAAAGTGAATACAGAAGTCATGTCAACTGGCTGATGAAAACATCATCACAACTTCCAAGAACCTGAAAATAAACCACATTGCTTTATGCCCAGTTTAAATGCATCTGTAAACCAGTCTATTACCAAGACAGCCTTAGAGCAAATTGTCATAATCAAAGCATGTAGGTACCATACAACATATTTATGGTTTTAAAATTTATTATGCAGAGAAATTATGCATATTTTTCTAATTGTCATGCTTAAGTGTACCAATCATTTCTCAGTATGTTAGTCAAATGGTGTCATTTCTTTTCATTGAATAAAATCACTGTTTTTATTGAGAAATCAAGAACCACATAAGAAATTATACTATGGCATTCAATATTACTTAAAAGTAGTAATTTCCAGAGTACTTTACTATTATTTTTTTCACTAAATTTGTAGTTTTAGAGAATAGAAAACATTATTATAAATGTTAATAATCTCAGACCCCTATGTATTAGTATACATCAAATAGTTTTTTTTTTCTCTCTTAAAAAGCAGGGTACAGCTAACTTAATACTCAAATCTCTTGCATTCCTAAAAACATGATTTTGGAAGAGACAGTCCATAGTAGGGTTACATCTTATTCAGAGATTACTTAGGTATATATGATTAACTACAAAACAAAATGCATCTTATTTAAAAAATTAGGACAAATAAATTTGTATTTGCCATTTAGTTTTAACTCCCAAATAAGAAAACTTAAATAAGCTGTAATTTTTGTCCCTAGATAGAAATATTTAAACTAACTTTGTAAATACATTGCTTTTTAAATGCACATAAGGCAAGACAAGCATATGGAATTCAATGATGTCTATGTCAATATCAGAAAATAAGAAAAAGAAAAATAAGAATTTGACAACTAGCTTATTTTCCATGTACTGTATGTTTTTCTTATGTTAGACATTTTATTGGCTCTCTTCTTTAAAAAATATTACATGAAATTTTTTCCCAGTATTTTTCCCAATTGCCTTAAAGAAAAGTAGGATGTTAGATTTCTTTGGGAGGTAAACTTGATATCAAATAAATGCCTTCCTCTGAGGGTTCTATACTTATTGATCTAAACATCAATAATTGCTCTAAAATGATTTTGAATCCATAGTATTTTGGTTTGCTAAAATATATCATTGCTCAGATTTTTTCACTAGCAATATCAATGGCATTTTTAAAAGTAAAGGACATTGAGGCAGCAAAAATTTTCTTGAATCACTCTGCCTCCTTAGTAGAGAGACTACTTTGGAGGTAAACATAGTATAAATGGAAAGAGCAAAAGTTATAGAATCCAGTTTAGTGAAACACATGCTGTGTATCTTGGGAAAATTACCTACACTTTCTGATCTCATTAATGAAATGAGTAAAACAATAGTAAACTTACTAGGTGGTTGTAAGATGAAAATGAGTGCTATGGACTGGAGTTTGTGTCCCCCACACATTAATTTGTTGGTGCCTTAACCACAGTGTGATGGTATTTGGAGAGGAAGTCTTTGGGAAGTAATTAGGATTAGAGGAGGCCATGGTGGTGGGGCCCTTGATAAAATGGGATTAATCATCATAAAAAAAAAAGAGGAACAAACCACACCTGTTTCACTCCCTTTCATGTAAGAACACAGTGAGAAGGACACAGCTGTCTGTGATCTTAAATATCCAGCTTCCAGAACTTTCCCGAACTGTAGGATATAAAAGCCCATTGTTTAAACCATCCAGCCTATGGTATTTTGTTATAACAACCTGAGCTTACTAAAGCAAGGAGGTAATGTTTAGAAATGATAAGCTGTAGAAGGCTCCTTATCTTAAATTTTATGTTCAAAATGAAAAAGTATGTTTGTTAGATTAAAGTGATGAAGTTAATAAGTCTCTAGTGAGAACCATGATATCTCACATCCTAAATCACTTACTCAGGTGGAAGAAAGTCACTCTGCATTAATTAGGAGTTTTTATTATGTCACAAATTTTGTGGGAAATTCTCCAAATCTAAAATAGGATGAATTGCCTATTCCATACCCAGAAATTGATATCTTTAACTTTGGATATTTTGGTTACATTACTTAGAACTACAACTGGGTTGCGAGCAAGATCAGGTTTATTATAAATACATAGTTCATGAATATGTTTGTGGTTCTGCCTATTGGTGAAAAAAATGGGCACAGATTAAGACTTGAAAAGAAAAAATTTGGCAATGATGATGTATTTTTTTAAAAGAAGTGGCTTCTTTGTTTGGTTGGCTGATAGCTGGCTATTTACTTTTTTTTTATACTACAGTGCGATTCAACTTTTTATAAGAGCCCAAACTAGCTTATATTTTCTATCATCCCCGCCATGTGTTTATATGGTATATATAGTCTAGAGTTGGCATGACAAAGTAAGAACATGGGGGGAGAGAGGGAACAAGAAAAAAGTTTAAATGCCAAGAGAAGTAAGTTCCTCAAAAATATCATGTATGGTTAAACTATTTTGTACAAAAAGAAAATAAAAATATACAAAAAGACCTGATGATAAATAATGCCTTAAAAGAGTCAAGCCCCAGAATGCAATAAACATCCTAGTATAAATGAATCAGTGCTGCATTTAAACAGATATATCATCAGCAAGGGCAAGGCTTCTGGCCAGGGGGAGTGTGATTCAGTCAAGTGGGTGGCGCTCACAGACAGCACCTTGTAGTCACCTCCCTGTCTTTTTCCATTTTGATCTACACTTGGCTCCGTGGAGTTGTAAGGACTGTTTTTAAGCACTTCATACTTATGTAGATATTTGGAATGTAAAATTCTGAAAGTGAAAAAGTGGAGCAAAATTGAGATTATAAGTGTAAGTCTATACCCAGTATTCCAAGTTACACATAGCAATGGGATACTACTTCTTGAAAATGAGAAAGGTGATAATGAATGTGGGTAATAAATATGGAGAAATAATACTTGTTATTCAATAAATTGCTCCTATTGTTCCATTGACAAATAAGTTACTCAGAAAGTTCTAGAAGAGTGTGATAATTTATCATGGGGATGTAGTCCTTAAATACATGACAATTTAAAAAAAATAACTGTTTTGAGGGGAGGTATTATCTCTATTAAACACATACAAGGCAAAGAAAACAAAATTTGAAATTTCTTTGAATTCAGTAACACTCAGAAAATAATGACCCTGGGCTAGGACTAAATCTTGGCATAAATAGTGTAAATCAGAGGTCATAACACTGGTTAATCATGAAAATCTTTGTAAACATTTTAAATTATGTAAGTGTGGGCCTGCCTACACATGTTTGATATTGACTAGTGGCTTGCTAGTTACTTATACCTCACTCAATAAATAACAGAAACAGCATGAACAATGTCTGGCTCTGGGTTCTTCCCCTGAGCATACTGACACTTGTAGGTTTACCTTTAGCATTGCAGCTACCGTTTCCTGGTGTCATTCGCACAGACCACGGTGCTCCAAAGAAGCAAAAGTAGTTTGAGAGAGAATTCAAAATTTCACTGTGACTGTTAGCATATAAAATCCGTTGAAAAAATCACTAAGTTCCATAGAAATACAGTTTCATGTTACAAGAGGATTACAAAAATGGGCACAGTTTATTTCAGGTAGAAACAGCTTTTCCTCGAGGACTATCTCTTCTTAGGTGTCCTTGAAAACATGTTCTAAATTCAGAAGAGACAATTTGCAGCAGAACTTTTACAGGGTTACGTAGGCTTAGCTACACATATACATGCACAGAAGAAAGAGGAAGGGAAAGAAACACAACTGCTTCTGTCAGAAAAACAAGCACTTTTTCCCCCTGGTGTCCTGTCTTTGGATATGTACTGCCTTGGAGAAAATGTATAAATCATTTTTATACCTGGAGCTGTCTTAGAAAACTAGAGATTTTAGTACAAAGAAATCAATCCGCTGAAAGAATGCCCATATGCTCTTGTTTTGAGTTTCTATATATACACCAGAGGAACTTGACCCCTGTTTTACAGTTACTGATGGACATTAGCATGGTGGGCTTACACCTTCTCCAGGCCTGAGTTACACTTAGTATTACAAATAATATTATAACAATGCTGAAAATACTGATACAAAACAGCTTAAAGATGATATTTCCAAAAAATATCCCTCCATTTAAAATTGAACTGCTTAATCCAGGTTTTCTTTTTGAATGTTTCAGCTTTAAAAAAGGTTTTTCAAGAAAATACTAGTGTTTAAAATGTCTCTTAAAATGTCTATTAAATGACAGATTTTCTTAAATAGATTATTATTTTTTTTTTACAAAGCATAATTCAAAAGTCTATCTTCCAGGAAAACAAAACTATAAACTCCAAAAGTCCAGATCAAAAACATTATTTGTGATACACAGTTCTTCCATATCCTGGGAAAAAATCCTTGATCATTTTATCATGCTAACTTATTTACAGAATTCAAATACTCTAGCAATACACAGCAACTTTCTGGACAAATAAAACTGAATTACACAATTAATAATCATCACTTTTCTGGTTTTCTAGCATGTCTTAAATATTGCCCGGTCCAAAACGTCTATCTGCATAAGTATTATAGCTTCTAAACTGTAGCCGGAAATTTTAGATAGCAGTCTAATTAAGCCAAGCAAATCATAGTGCATATTGTTCTCTTCTGGCAGAATTACAAACACACAAAGAATAAAAACATTTGGCAAACATTTGTCTTGACGCACATGTGTCTTTCTTTAGAATTACAAGTATAGCATATGCACTAGACTCTTCACTCTTATCAATTCTAATCAAAGTTTGAGAATTGCTCCAAAGTTTGATAGTTAAAGCTAATGTAGGAATCTAATGGCCTTTCCCAAAGCCTAGAGCATTTTTGTATTAGGAGACGCATTTCACACACAGCTTTAATTTACACAGGTTAGTTAGATGCCATGCTAAAAAAACTGCTATCTCAATTTCCCTTTATTTATTACATTTGCACATGCAGATGGATTCTGTCTGTTGGAGAATGCCAGGAAAACAGATCATGCAGTAGGTATGACAAATTTCAATTTGCATGAACTATGTCTAATATGGATACTGTTATTAGCTTTTATCTTTGTGTAAGAAAACTGCAGACCTGTTTCCTACTGGTTGGTATTTATTATGTATTTTTATAGCTGCATATAGTCTGGTATTAATTAGCCATAAAGAAATTATTTTGATTTATTGATCAATCTCATGTGCGTTTAAATAAAACACAATAGGCCTTATTTGTTGAAGAGAAATATTTGCCATCAAATGAGTGTTAAATACTAAGATCAAATCACCAAAGTTCACGTTTTTAAATTTTCCTTCCAAAGCTAGATGACTAAACAGTCAAAACAGTGTATACTGAGCTACCAAGAAACTGACTTTCTGTTCCTCAAGACATCTTGTGTGGGTTGGTGTACTAGTATACAGGGTGACATTGAATATACAGAAAAAATAGTTGAAGACTTTAAAAATACAAGGAAAGTGAAGTAAAATAACTTTCTTAGAATGTTCCATCTGTAAAACTTTGAAATATATGCTGATATGGCCATGATTAAAAGAGCAAGCATATCATGCTTTTTGCATCATTTGACAGAATTTAGCCAACTTTACCACCTCCCTGTGTCCTGTCCTAGTACTTCAACATCACTAGCAAAAACTACAAGACATTTTTTTAAGATCAGAGCTGTCATTCTCTATTTGGCTAGCAATTACTCAGTCTAAAGTCCTTTTGAACTAGTGTGAACTAAACATTTAGAGGCAAAAGAAATAGACAACCCCCCCTTATAGTGTGACTAGATAAGCTTGAATGTATGTAATAGAGAGACAAACGTATCTCTAGGTTACATGCAAGCAAACTCCATTCTTCAAATAAATACACCACCAAATATAAGATTTAAGATCCATCTTCTCTTTTCCTTCTATTAACTATGTAATTTAAAATTCTTTACAATTCCTTCATCTACTTATTCCTCACATCTATTTTCACAGTTATACCATTCAATGAATAGAGTACTATCTGATATTACTTTCAGGAACTTCAATAGATATCAGTAACTGATAAAGATAAAAAATAAATAAATTATGGACTATATAAACCAGCAAGATGGTCCCATTCATTATACATATTTATATAATAAAAACTTCAAGGCTATTAAACCTAATTCAATTAACATGCTTGAACCCTCATTCTAAAAAAAAAACAAAAGTGCACAATTCATTGTTTATAACAAAAAAATAAAAAGTACATGACAATTGAAATGTGAGCTATGAGCGAGAAACACTAACCATCTTTACTCAGAGACAAGAATAGGGTGATTTAATTACCCATCCTGTTGGCCTAGAGTCTGCAGCTCAGTGGTGTGTAAATTGTGATGGAGAAAAACATTCTTTCTGCTGTACGTGTGTAAAGAGATTGGCCCTCTCGGGGGCTGTCCGAACCTGCCTGTAAAGGTTGAATGCTGTCGGGCCACAGCAGCTTGGTCCTTTGGTTTCTCTGAGGACGTGGGGAGCCCTTCAGTCTTAGCTGTTGGCTTCAGAGAGTTCTGCCCAACAGTGGCCCTTAAGTTCTGGGTGACTTCTGAAGTGAGGGTTTCATACGTTCCTCTTGAGTGTTTGATAACTTCCACTAGTTCCTTGTCCTTCAAGAAATTATTTAAACATAGACTTGATAGTTGGCAGGTCTTGCTTTTGTAGGGGCTTGTCTGGTCAGCTGACGAGTATCTAAAACGGTCCTCGGTGGGAGTATGTATTGCTTTTCTGTCCCTTGTGCTGAGACTTTGGCTCACAACTCGGTTTCGATATGTAGCCTATGGTAAGGACACAGAAAGAAAATTATGTTTAAAAAATACATTCATAGAATACACAGTGATACTTTTACATTTTGTGTGCAAACCCCTACATTGTCAATAAGCCTTAAAAAAATCATTAGAATTCTTCATGAGATTAAATTTCTCAGTGCAATATTACTACCAATAGTCAATAAATGGTTAAGTTGTTCTAAAAAACATTATTTTAAAAGCTTTATTTATTATTATTTTTAAAAATCCTCACCCAAGCATATGTTTGTTTTTTTAATTGAGTTTTAGAAAGAGAGAAAAAACATCCATCAGCCAACACCATCCCCCAGCACACACCTTGACTGGGAATTGAACCTACAATTCCCACCATCAGCCCCAGGAATTGAGCCCACAACCCTTGGGTAAAAGGGATGACACTCCAACCAGCCAACTGAGCCACTCAGCAGGGGCTGAAGGCTTTACACTTTTAGGTTTAGAGAAAATTGAAAGGGAGTTACAGAGATTTCTAATGTACATGTGCATAACTTCCCCCCAATCAACACCACTCACCAAAGTGGCACATTTTTTACCAAGAATAAACCTACATTGACACAGCATAATCACCTAAATCCAGTTTACATTAGGATTTACTGTTGGAGCTGTGCATTCTTTGGGTTTGGACAAAATTATAATGGCATTTATTCATTATTATGATAGAGTATTTTCATTGCCCTAAAAATATACCCTGGTCTTCCTATTCATCTCTCCACTATGCCTCCTAACCCTAGTAACTGCTGATTTTTATCATCTCCATAATTTTATCTTTTCCAGAATGTTTTATAGTTGGAATTGTATAGTATGGAGTCTTTTCAGATTGGCTTCTTTCACTTAGCAATATTCATTTAAGGTTTCTCCATGTCTGTTCATTGCTTGATAGCTCATTTCTTTTTGTCATTGAACTAAAAGGCATTTTAAAATGTGTTTATATAATTTCCTAAACTTGAGTTCTATAGGTTTACCTGAGAATATAGATAATTTGTATAAGTAATGAACATCAATGTATGAGCCTATTAGTTTTTTTGCTGGATTTTATACACTATATTTACTTAAATAAATGTGCAGAGAGTTTTAGAATGATCAATGTCATTATTTGTATCAGCAAAGAGGTAACCTAGAAATTTAAGGAACTAAACAATGTCACAACATTGACCTAAGGAGGACAATAGAGTACCTAAAAGAAATTTCATTTCGAATTTTTGGAAGCACTTTATTAATCAAAATCACGTCCACAAGTATATGCCATCTTCTTTCTCACAATGTTTATATTCTAACTAAAGGCCCAGTACACAAGATTCATGCACTCAGGAGGGGGGGTGTCCCTCAGCCCAGCCTGTACCCTCTCGTAGTCAGGAAGCCCTCGGGGGATGTTTGACTGATGGCTTAGGCCCATGGGGAGCAGGCCTAAACCATAGTCGGACATCCTTAGTGCTGCCCCTGAGGCAGGCCGCTGCACTCACCAGCCGTCAGCCCAGCTTGTGGCTGAGCGGCGCTCCCCCTGTGGGAGCACACTGACCACCAGGGGACAGCTCCTGCATTGAGCATCTGCCCCCTGGTGATCAATGTGCATTATAGCAACCAGTCGTTCAGCTGTTTGGTTGATTTGCATATTACCCTTTTATTATATAGGATGATAGAAACAAAACATAGCTCATTGAGTCATGCTGTGGGAAGCAAATATTACAAGCTGGTACCAGAATTCCTCTTGAAGAGAAAGAACATTGTCTTGGTTTGGAAAAGCACATTGAGCTAGAAACTGACTACTTGTCCTATTGCTCTGGCGGTAAAAGGGCAGGGTTTATTGTTGATAGGAAGAATGAAGAGAGAGAGAAGAGAGTAGAGCAGATGTCAGTAGGTTGGTATAAAACATTCTGAAGGATCCAGAAAACTTCTGAATACTTGACATCTAAATGGAATAGTTTTAAATGATCATCTTTTCATTGTTCCCTTGAAAGCCATTTTTGCAAACCTGATCTCTACTTTGAATTCCAGTTCCCTTATTCAGCCACCATCACTTTGATTAATATCACTAATTTGATATAAAACCAAATAAAAACAAACATGATTTTGACTCTGAAACCTATTCTTCCCCCAAATAGCCTCCTTCGTAATAAATGTCATCCCTATCAGGCTAACACGTGGAACTTACCTTTGCTTTCTCTCTTTTCTTCATACCCCTTCAAATCACGTTCTTGCTAATGTACTGGGGGGAAAAATGCAACCTCATGTCATCTGTCCACTTCTCTTATATCCACTCTATTCTCCTGATTCAATTCTCAGACACATATTAAGCATTTAAAAATAAGCATATGTTGAATAATGTTTAGCTGCTGAGATAATACTAAATACTGTTTATGAGCATATATTATATGCCAAGCATTCTTCTAATGCCTTAACATATTCAATCCATGATCAAAGTAGTTCCCCTCATCCTCATTGTACAGATTAGAAAACTGAGGCTCAGTGAGTTTGTACCCTACACTAGTGCAGGTTAGATGGTCTGCTTGATGAACCACAAGTTCATTCAGCCTTCCAGCAGAGCCCCAGAATATTTCTGAAAGGTATCACATTTTTTCTAAAATAAATTACATGCAGAACAATATTGTAATTTAAACTGATGTTTCAAGATTACCATCACTGAGATGAATCTCTCTGCTCTTCTGCAAAACAAAGGTGTATTGGGGGGTAACTTGGGGTGTCCATATGTTTTTTTCAGATTGAAATATTTTACTAATCATGCCTTTCTTTTATAAAAATTGTCTTGATTGTGAAATGTTCATTCTGGTTTTTATGTGCCTACTTATAGCAGACCTTCTCTATAATTTGCCACTTTAACCCATCCATAGATGAGGAGTAGAGGAAGTCAGGTTGGTGATCTGGTGCACGAAAGAAGCATTGCCTGATTTACAGCAGATGTTTCAGAGACTTTCTTGGGGATAAAAGGAATAAACTATTTCGATTCAATTTTCATTCTTCAGAAACATTTCTAGATTACTGCTTCTTGACTCTTTTCCAACACTCTAGGTATTTGGATTTCCTTAGAAAAGTGACCTTTTATATTCTCTTCATCTAACTTTACTTCTATAAGAAATTTACCTAACTATTGAATCAGCTACTGGCAGGCTCCAAATCAACACTGTGCTTAATATTTGCATCCAAATGTTAGACACATCCTGGATGCTATTTGTAAAGTATTCTGACAAAAACTTTCATTTCAGGACAAAAGAGGCATTAGTAAATTCATCGTGATAATTAGCAGTGAAAATGTTTCTTTTTCATTTTTATTTTTATAGCTGCTGCCTAGGAAAGTAGAGAAGGTGGGTGGAGATCATCTCCATTACATTACATTGGGGGAAATATCCATTATTTTCTTTATGTGGTCATTTTAGTCCTCCTAGGATATTACATTAAATTGAATATACAATTTTAATAAAGATATATTAAAAGAATACAATTTCACCCACAGGCAGCCTCAATACTCTTTCTCTGATATGGTATCTGATAACTACAAAGAACATGAGTATCTACCATAAAAAGAAACAAAATCAAGGCTCTCCCTCTCAATTTTTAAAGAAAAATGCATATTTAAATTATCCATTCGTGTTTGCTTCACATAGATTGCTTTTAACATCTTAGACTTCAAATCCCCCCCCCCTCCTTTTTTAGTTATTTATGATGTTCACCTTTAATCCAGGACTCATCAAATATGTAGGAGACTGTGTGGCACAGGGGCTAAGGGCAAGGATTTGTGGTCAGACATATATGGATTAATTTATTCACTTGATAACCAGAATTTAGACACTTTCCAGCTAGGTGACCATAGTAAGATTCTTACCATCCCTAAGCCACCAATTTCCTCATCTGTGAAAGGAAGATTCACATTCATACCTGTGTTGACATACATAGTTATCTTAATGACAGCAACAATACTAATTACATGAATAAAATAAAGTGATAAATAAACCTAGAAATTACTTTGGTAGATGCACATTTCACCCTTTGGAAGCTAAGCCACTTGGAATACTTCTATCTAGACTTAATGAAAGCAAAGCCATTTACTCCGGAATATTTAAGTAATTTTACATTAATTGTTGTAGTTTGGTTCTCCAGAACAGAATCTGAGACAAATATTTGAGACAATAAATAAAACATTCATTGGAGTGTATTCTCAAGCCAACACCAGTGGAGGAGTGAAGGAAGCAGGGTCTGGCAAAGGGGGACTTCAAAGTGCTCTGCAATGACACGATCCTATATAATAAAGGGCTAATATGCAAATAGACCAAACGGCAGAACGACCAGCGCTATGATGCGCACTGACCACCAGAGGGCAGACGCTCAATGCAGGAGCTGCCCCCTGGTGGTCAGTGCGCTCCCATAAGGGGAGCGCCGCTCAGCCAGAAGCCGGGCTCATGGCTGGCAAGTTCATCAGGGGTGGTGGAAACCTCTCCCGCCTCCACGGCAGCGCTAAGCCATCAGATATCTCCTGAGGGCTCCTATACTGCGAGAGGGCACATGGTTGGGCTGAGGGACTTCCCACCTCTCCTGAGTCCATGAATTTCATGCACCGGGCCTCTAGTCTCAGATAATCACACAGCAATCTAAAGCTTGCGTGACTTTGCATAGCTGTCTCCCTTTTAAACAAGTGGTTGGGGAGCCTTATACTCTTATTGGACATTGGCAGCCTCTGGGAAAGGGGTGTAATCTCGAGAAAGCAGGCTTTTCCTTATTATTTTTCTTCAGGGAGAAATTCTTGGAGAGGAACTTAACTTGAATGCTATCAGCTGCCAACATTTTCAGCAACTGGAAAAACGAAAGCTTTAGTTGTGAAAGCGTGTGTTTGTGTGTGGGGAGTGTGTGTTTGGGGCAGAGGGAGGGAGAATGGAAGCACAACCACAGCATCTACTACACTGATTATCCAATTGGTATGTTTCATACATTATGAGACAATTTGGCATAATGGTAAGAATATTGAACTTTTAGCAAATACTCTAATCTTGACTCTGCTGCTATCAAATGGAGTGACCTTGGATGAATAAGTTAATTTTGTGGGCTTCTTTTTCTGAGCCTATTGAAAGGATGAGAAAAAGATCTTGAAGAAATACTAATATTCATTTAACTCCCTTTCCAGTTCTAAAATTCTACATTAAAAAAAAAAAGTGTAAATAATTCTACATGTTTGGAACATGTTTAGACAAACAGAAAATATCCCCTTAATTCAAAATATAAAAAAGTATATTTTGGCACATAAATATTTGTATTTGGTTACTGTAGCCCAGAGGGAAATAAATAACACCAATTAGTAGCATGATGAAGAAATTAATTCTTTCCACAGCTCTTGGGATCACATCCCTAAAGGGAATTTTCAGTGCATATGCTTAGCTACATCTTTCTCAAAACTGAAAGTAAATTTCCCAAAACTCATATGTTAGTTTTTAGGCCATTTAGTTGTCAAACAGCTATTTTATTACCTATCTTTAGATTTCCTAGTAGAGGATGAATAGATGGCAAATACAGTGATTAAAGTGTTAGGATTATAATAAAATCAATTCTTTATCTCCCTATTATATTTTCTCTCTAATTTCTTCTGAAAGCAGGTAGTCTGCATTTCATTGAATCCAAGATCACTGATTTTATTATACACTAGAGGCCCAGTGCACGAAATTCGTGCATGGGGGCTGGGGTTGTCCCTCAGCCCAGCCTGCACCCTCTCCAATCTGGGACCCCTCGAGGGATGTCCGACTGCCCATTTAGGCCCGATCCCAGCAGTCGGATATCCCTCTCACAATCCAGGATTGCTGGCTCCCAACTGCTCGCCTGCCTGCCTTCCTGATTGCCCCTAAATCACTTCTGCCTGCCAGCCTGATCACCCCGTAACCACTCCCATGCCAGCCTGATTGATGTCTAACTGCTCCCCTGCCAGCCTGTTTGCCCCCAACTTTCCTCCTCTGCCAGCCTGGTCACCCCTAACTGCCATCCCCAGCAGGGTTGATTGCCTCCAACTGCCCTCCCTTGCAGGCCTGGTGCCTCTCAACTACCCTCCCTTGCAGGCCTGGTGCCTGCCAACTGCCCTCCCCTGCTGGCCATCTTGTGGTGGCCATCTTGTGTCCACATGGGGGCAGGATCTTTGACCACATGGGGGCAGCCATATTGTGTGTTGGATTGATGGTCAATCTGCATATTACTCTTTTATTAGATAGGAGGATACTACTAAGAAAGGAAAAACAAACAAAAACCATGCTATTAAAAACAAACAAAAACTATATTCCATTTACTTATTATAATTAGTGTGACCCAATAATTGGTAACACCAACCTCTCATGCAATTTCTTCTTTCTTCAGTTTCTTATGTTTGATAGACAGTTCATTCACATTTATCTCAGGGGGTATATACATGTGGGTATACTTCTGCTTTAGATTTCATAAAGCATTTGGTTTAATTTTAGAAGAGGGTATGGAATTGAGGCAATCCAATTACAAGTATATATATATATATATATATATATATATATATATATATATATATATATATATATATATATTTCTCATATCAATGTTACACCCTTTTTCTTTCTTTACTGGGTTTCCATACACAAAATAACTGGTTATAATAAAAGATCATAGTAAACACTTCTTGAATGATATTCTTAAATGAAAACTCAACCCACGTAGTACCAATATTGCATTGAACTCAAATTAAAAATAAAGGACAATATAAAGCTATAAAATCCATACATACAACTGTGCAAACTCTGTTACAACCATGACCTGGTTGCAAGCACTGATTTTAAGATTCATCTAATTTTAGGGATCTTATTATCTTTAAAAAATTGTCTCATAACTGATGAAAAATATGAATAGAGTAATCATGCCAATGTGTATAGTCCCATTTTTGTTAAAGTAGGGTAATAAAATTAAAGGGGGAATGTAGCAATATTTCTATCACTGATTGATGAATTTTATGTATTTTTTCTGAAGTTTTTCCTTTCTGTGAACTATACTGACAACTGCCAAAAAATGTTATCAGCTGTTACTTCCTATGATTCTTTCTTGCATTGGTTAGAATTTAATACAAATATAAAAAAAAATACAAATATATTTTTTCTTCACTTAACAGAAAATAGTATTGCTTTACATCTAGAATTGTTCCTAAAGGGATAGAAACACATGAAACAATTCCTAATATCTAGGTAGAAAAAAAATGGTTTACATTAGAAAAATGACTGATGTCAAATAGTATTTTAAAAAATCATAAAGTTTACTAAAAATACCAATATTAATATTTGAATTCAAATAAAAGAAGAAATAATATTAAATTACATTAAAGTGAGCCAGTATCATTGGTCAGAGTTCTTATAGTAGGAGAAGTAGTAACTCTTAGATGATAATTCACACTGAGAAATGCACTTTCTGAGTAAGTTCATGGTTTCCTACTAATGAGTCCTCTGGATCAAATAAGATAGGCAATGCAGAATACTGTATATTTTATTTTTAAGAATATAAGTTTTGAACCCTATGCATTTCTACACCCAAACCAACCAAAATATACATTTCGTATGGGCAGGCACTTTGCCTATCTTGTTTAATGCTAAATCCACTGCTTGTAGCAGTGCTTGGTATTTAGTAGTATTTTCTTAATATTTATACATTCCAGAAAAGACTCTATTACCATGATTCCTTTCCTCACTGACAGTTTATATAATACTAGGGGCCCAGTGCATGAATTCATGCACCTCAAAAGGAACTGTGGGCTGCGAGGCTATGGTAGGCACAGGGGTGGGTCTCGGCCCATCCTCCGCACCCCAACCCGGCCCCTCCCACCACGGCCCACAGTCCCCTGTCTGCTGACAGCCCCGCTCCCACCACCGCCACTCCCTCACACTGACTGCCTGGAGCAATTGGGGCCAGCGCCAGCAGCGGGTGCAAGCAGGGCCGGTGCTGTCAGTGGGTGCGAGTGGTGGCTGCCGTCCCAATTGCCCCTCAGGAGCAGGGGGAGGTGGAGAAGCCCTGAGGGGCGATCAGGGCAGGCAGCCACTGATTGCACCTGCTGTCGGCACTGGGCACCAGCAGCAGGTGCAAGCAGGGCCAGAGCCCGCAGCAGGTACAAGCGCCGGGCGGGACTGTGGCGCGAGGGAGCAAAGAATTTTCAGTAACCCCCAGAGGCTTGCCCCAATGACAGCCACCAGTGCCCTGCCTTGGTCTGGTGCCCCCGCTCACCTGCTCCACCATCCCGCTGTGGCCGACACCTGCCATGTGCCACACTCTGCTGCCTGTTACCGACATCACCATGTTCCGCGTGTGACCCCTGGTGGTCAGCACATGTCATAGTGACCGGTTGTTTGGTTGTTCCGCCATTTGGTCTATTTGCATATTAGCCTTTTATTATATAGGATTATTATATAGGATGGAGGGTTCTTTTCCTTTATATATTTTTCTCTCTCATTGCTGAATGAGTTGATTACTTTGATGTATACAGATTGATGTATCATCTGGATCTTAAACTACCAAGCACTGGGCATGTCTATTTTGCTTCCCTTCCTTCCTCTCTCCCTTCCTTCCTTTCCTGGGAATGACTTTTCCCAAGGGAGAGGTTACTTTTCAGGGATGTTTTTATAGTTTCAACTCCCTCTTAGTTGTACCTTCCCCAATAAGGAAAGACTTATTATATAACTACAAGATATACATCAGAGAAAATAAACCTTTTATAACCACCAAAGCAATATGATGTTATGTCTATAGCATTAAATATCAAAGCAACTGAAAAAAATCTCTTTAAGTACATTGCATCAAAACTGTGGAAAATGAATTGAAAGGGAGTTATGGTGAAGCAGCGGTTTTTAATCTCTTTTCTGCCCATGTATCAACATGATATAGAAATAAACTTCTTGGGCCAAAACCAGGAATAGGAAAGTAGTCCCATTAAAATATCTTTAACTCAACTCCTATATATTTCATTTATGTAAACATTTTGAATTCAGAAATACAAACAAAACAATTAGAATCTTCTCTGATTTATAAAAAAGTATAATTTCTGGTGTCTTAGTAACAGTAGTAACATATTATTTAATATACAGACTCAACAAATGACTATGACCCATTTGATACTGCCCAGACTTTAAGATTAATTGGGTTGGTCACTTCATTAGTGCAGAAAATAAATGTTGACGGCACCAGCTGAGGCAGTATAATAAGTGAATGACAGAGAAAACTCTATAATAAAGGCAGAATAATAAAAACTTTCAATATTTTGAAGTCAATAGGCCATCTCTAGGTTAAATATGATTATGCATATAAAAAGTACTTTGAAAAAAGGTATGTACAAATAATATTACTCGGTAACATATTAAAATCTATAAATAAATCTTAGATTATTTTCTTTTTTTATTGAGATAAAATTATAAATATTTCATGTGTACAATATTATAATTAGACATCTGTGTATACTACCAAAAGTGATCACCACAAAAAGTCTAGTTTCCATCCATCACTATAAAATGGATCCCCTTTACTCATTTTACCCAACTCCCATTTCCTTCTCATAGCCACAACATTTTCTCTAACCGTGAATTTGTTTCTGTTTATTCAATATTATATTGTGGGTTTTTTTAGATTCTGCATATGAGTAAAATCATAAGGCATTTGTCTTTCTCCATCTGACTTATTTCACTTAGCCTAACAATTTCCAGGTCCACCACAGTTGTCTATACATACATATCTTTTTTAATTCATCCATCAGTGGATACTTACGTTGTTTCCAAAGTTTGGCTATTGTCAACAATGCTGTTATGAGCATAGGAGTGCATATGTTTTTTTGGAATTGGTGTTCTCATATTCTTCAGATAAATACCCAGAAGTGGAAGAGCTGGATCATATGGTATTTCTATTTTTAATTTTTTGAGGAATTGCCACATTGTTTTCTATTCATGGCTGTACTAATTTACATTCCCAGCAATGATGTACAAAGGTTCCTTTTGTTCTACATCCTTTTCAACACTTGTTATTTATTGTCTTTTTTTTTTTTTTATATAAGTCATTCTAACAGGAGTGAGGTGATATTTCCTTGTGGCTTTGATGTGCATTTCTCTAGCAATTAATGATGTTAAACAGTTGTTCATGTGCCTGTTGGCCATCTATGTTCAGTCTATTAAAAATATTTATTGATTTTAGAGAGAGAAGTGAAGGAAGAGAGAGGAAAATAAATTTGTTTTTCCACCCATTTATACATAATTGGTTGATTGTTGTATGTGCCCGAACCAGGGATTGAACCCACAACCTTGGCTTATTGAGACAACACTCTAACCAACTGAACTAATGGCCAGGGCCTCTGCCCATTTTTTAATCATGCGTTTTTCGGTAGTTGAGTTGAATGAGTATGTTAATATTAACTTCTTAACAAATATATGATTTGCAAATATCTTCTTTTCATTTTGATTATGGTTTCCTTTGCTATGCAATCACTTTTTAGTTAGACATAATTCCATGTTTATTTTTGTTCGTTGCCCAAGCCTTTGGAATCAAATTCTCAAAAATATTGATAGAAAGCGTGTCAGATTACCAACTATGTTTTCTTCTAGGAATTTTATGGCGTTAAGTCTTAAATGGTATCAAGTCTTACGTTTAAGTCCTTTGCTAACATTGAGTTAATTTTTGTGTATGGTGTAAGATAGAGGTCTACTTTTATTCTTTTTCATGTGGATGTCCAGTTTTCCCAAGACCATTTATTGAAGAGACTATCTGTTTCTCATTTTATGTTCTTGGCTGCTTTATCGTAAATTAATTGTCCATTTGGAGGTTGGTTTATTTATGGATTCTCAATTCTGTTACATTGACTTGTGTGTCTGTTTTTATGCCAATGCCATAGCATTTGTCTTTCTCCATCTGACTTATTTCACTTAGCATAACAATTTCCAGGTCCACCACAGTTGTCTATACATACATATCTTTTTAAATTCATCTTCTTAAATTCATCAAAGCTATAAAGTTTTAATTATTATAGCTTTGTAATATAGTTTGAGACCAGAGAGAATGATACCTCTAGCTTTGTTCTCCTTTCTCAATACTTCTTTGGCTATTTGGGATTTTTTGTGGTTCCATTCAAATTTTAGAATTATTTGTTCCAGTTCTGTGAAAGAATTGCCATTGGAATTTTGATAGAGTTTGCATTGAATCTGTGGATTGCTTTGGATAGTAAGCACATTTTAATAATAGTAATCATTCCAATTACTATTACAGAATGGGATATCTTTCCATTTGTTCACAATTATTTTCTTTCTATGTAGTTATTCTGGATACTGTCATAAGGGTCTCTTTTAATATTTTTTTCTCTAATGATCTTTGAAATTCTCTTAAAGAAAGGTTACATTAGCATTGTGACACATGTTAAAGAAGAATTAAATGGAAGTGCTCTGTACATATTTCCCTTCCCATTGAAGCACACACCTTAAAGAAACCCCTGTTGTCCTACTTTTAGAGGATGGATTCTATAGCATTCCAAGATAATGCTTTATTGCTTTATTGACAATGGAGTCTACTATTGGAAGAGACATAATGATTTTTTCTTGTAAAACTTTACCACACTAGTTTCTATCCTAGTTTTAATGAGGTTGATAATTTACACAATGTGGTGATGAGTGCTTTCAAAACCTGATTATTTATCTGATGCCTAATGTTGAAAAGATCTATAGAGAAGGGATTCTTAAATTTGCTAAATTCAAGAGAACATATGTTATATAATTTTAGAAAAATGATTAGAAGGCGTATAAGTCACTTTAGTTCAGATTTTATCTACACTAATAAAAGAAAATATGCAAATTGACCATCACTTCATGATGCCAACCAGCAAATCAGGAGTGAGTATGCAAATTAACCTTATCGCCTCCATGGAGACTGACAGCAGGGAGGAGGCAGCTCCCAGCACGGCCTGCTTGGCTGTCGCTGTGGTGAACCGAGAGCAGGCAAGTGCAGACACAGGCAGCACCCAGCACGGCCTCAGCCCACTGACAGCACCCAGCATGGCCTGCTTAGCCATCACTGCAGCGACCAGGGAGCAGGCAAGTGTGGCCCGCAGGCAGCACCCAGCACGGCCTGCTTGGCAGTTGCTGCAGTGAGGAGCAGGCAGGCCCCACAGAGAGCAGAGAACCATGGGGAGCGGGCCTAAGCCATCAGTAGGATATCCCTTGAGGACTCCCAGATTGGAGAGGGTGCAGGTCAGGCTGAGGGACAACCCCCCCCATGCACGAATTTCGTGCACTGGGCCTCTAGTTTATAATAATCACTAAGATTTGGGGAATATTTATAATGTGTCAAGATATGTGCTTTGTTTTACCAGAATTTCCTTACCAGAATTCCAGGTTTAGCAGGCAGCAGAAGATGAACTGGATATCAAACATTTGGATTTCCAAACCCAAGCTCTAAGCCAGGAACTTTTTAACTTCAGAACTATTTACATTTGGGATTAGATATTTTCTGTAGGGGTCTGTCCAGGGCATTGCAGTATGCCTAGCAGCATCCCTTGCCTCCACCTCTAGGTGCCAGTAGCACCTTAACCCAACTACAACAACCCAAAGTGTCTCTAGACATTTCCAAATATCCCCTTGAGAGCAAAGTTGTCCCTAATGAGCATCACTGGCCTAAACTATAATGCTTCCCTAAGTCAGACAGTAACCAATGCAGTACCTCTGGAAAGAAAAGAAAAAGGCCACATACAGAAACAGCTATCCTTTTAAAAAATCATTTACAGCCCTGGCTGGGTGGCTCAGTTGGTCATAACATCATCTCAATGCACACAAGGTTGCAGGTTAGATTTCCAGTTTGGGCATTTACGTGGGTGTGGGTTTGATCCTCAGTCAGGGCATGCACAGGAGGCGACCAATCGATCTCTCTCTCCCTTCCTCTCTCTCTCAAATCAAAACATCCTCAGGTGAGGATAAAAAGTAAAAATATTAAAAATCATTTATAACCAGTAGGAAAGCAAATTTAGGCTTTTATACTATGTGTTCTTTAAAAACACATAATGCTCTTTATAGGCTAGATACTTTTATGGGCCCTTACAGTGATTAATTGAAAATATTAGCTCATTCACAAAGTCAATGTAATCTGCTGATAAACATTGGAAGCATAAATCTTGATCAACAAGACAAATAAGCACCACATACGGTATGGTACATACATTCTAAGGGTTTCTTCATTCCGAATAACCCAGGAAGCATTAGGGCTCCGATATGTTTAATTAGGCAGCACTTCATTCAGTGCTATAACAGAGGTCTTAAAACATAACTGTTCCAGCACAGACAGGAAATGGAGGAATATTAACAGTGTCATGAACTGCTTAAATAAACAAATGTTCCCTTTGCTTTTTCACAACCTAATCTATTGGTGTGAAGTAATTGGTGGACCTGAAATGTCCCTCTTTCTCAGTGACAACCATTGAAGTGTCAGTGTGAATTCAAACTACATTTACTAAAAATTACAGACTGTCCTTTCCCTGTCATCACTGACGAATAGGATTTCTAAAGCAGTTATAAATACCAGGGCATGTCTCTGTGGATTTTGGCACATTGCTGCATCTTTTTATATCCTTAGATGGTGAATCTGTTTTCAGTGATAAAGAAGAATTTTGTTGAAGGTCTAAGAAATGCTCTACCACAGAGAGATTGTATAGAGAAGTAGTAAGTGCTTTGCAAGCAGGAAGCCTTCTAATAAGTTCAAGTAATAAGCAAAAAGAAACATTCAAAGTTTCAGGCAGGCAAAACCTATTTTTTTTTCAGAATGCACAAATTACCAAGAGGAAATTGTCTGGAATGAAATTATTTCTTCTGACTCAACCTCACTCCTAAATTCTTTAGGGTATACTACATTCTCTGGTGGGCATTTAGGATTCAACTAGGGTTAGAGAACTTGACCAAGATAAGCAAGGTAAATGTTAGGAAGGTCAGCTAAAAGGCAGAGTTCCCAAGAGAGGAAAGTATGTTCCTCTTCCCACAAGAAAAATTAAAACATGCAACAGTTGTGTGTGTTGTTGTGTTTTTTTCACATAAGCCACTTGGCTTATGCTTGACTGTTCTGACTGTAACTAGAGCAAATGAACTCTGTACAGGATTAATCCTGAAGAACAATAATGAGGGGTGTGTGTGTGTGTGTGTGTGTGTGTGTGTGTGTGTGTGTTGTAACCCAGTCTCTGTGAATAATTCTTAGTTAAAAGGTGACTTAAATAAGAATTTCAGACAATTACTGTTTATAAAAGCAATATGGGCATATAATTAAAAACTCAATTCAGAAGAAACCTAAGAAAGTATAATTTTGTACAAGTGATATTCCAGAAAAATGTGATTTCTAAATGAAAAGAGTAAGTGAGGGCTTAAGCTAAATTTATATTCCTAAGGGAAATGAAGAGGAAATGACTCTTATGTGTTTGCACAACAAATCACAATAATGGACAATTGCAGAGGTTTACTACAGCAACAACATGAAAAATGAGTCTCCTGTCTAGACACTGCTTCCAAATATCTAGCACATATTAGATGGTGCAATGTTTCTTGAATAAAAGCAGCATTAAAAAATAATCACAAAAATTCTAATATTCACATAATGTCTTTTGTGTGAATAATTCAGTCTTTATAGCCAATTGCTGTGGTTTTATAAGATAGAAATATTTGTTGTATCCAATACATGAGAAAATATACTTATAAAATTAAGAATCTAGACTACTGTTTATTCCTCTTCATTTTAGTAGTTATTAGCCTGATTAAATAATGTGAATCCTAACCTCCTTGCTTAAATGATTCCATCTAAAGAGTAATTTTACCCAATAAACTCTGCTAGGAGACTTCTAAAACTAAGACATTATTTACCTAATGTACAAAATAACCTGGCAAAAGAAATGAAATAAAAATACAGCAATTTTACATGGCTCATTTATTGTTTTATATCAGTACTAGAGGCCCGGTGCATGAAATTCTGCAAGGGGGGGTGTATGGGGGGTTGTCCCTCAGCCCGACCTGTGCCCTCTTGCAATCCGGGACCCCTCGGGTAGGATCCCTAGGCCTGGCCAGCAATCAGGGCCTATTGGGGCTTTCCTTCCCCTAGCTGCTGGCAGCTGACCCTGCCCCCACTACTGCTACTACTTGCCATCTGTACAGCACTGCTCCCTGTCCCCCCTCTCCCGCCCCAGCCTCCTCCCCCCCGCCCCCGGTCGCCTCACTCTGCAGGTGACAGGCATGGGGTATGATCACTTGGCTGGCCTGGGCCTCCCTCTGAGGGGCAATCGTTGGCCAGCCCCACATACTTGCCACAGTGTCACTGACCGGTGACCTGGGCTTCCTTCTGTGGGGTGATCGATTGTGGGGCCCCCAGATTGATCACCCTGCAGAGAGAAGCCCTGCCCACCCACCACAGTGCTGCCAGCCAGGTGGCCTGGGCCTACCTCTGCTGGGAGATGGATTGCGGGGCTCCATGATTGATGGCTACTCAGAGGGAGGCCCTGCCCACCTGCCACAGCGCCATTGGCCAGGTAGCTTGGGCCTTCCTCTTTGGGGCAATCAATCACAGGGCTCTGCAACTGATCGCCCAGCAGAGGAAGGCCCCGCCCACCCAGGCGGGGCTCCACAATTGATCGCTGCGCAGAGGGTGGCCTGGGCCTCCCTCTTTGGGGCAATCGATCATGGATCCCCCCCATCAATCACCCCACAGAGGGTGGTCTGGGCCTCCCTCTGCAGGGCGATGGCAGGACCTTCCAACCAATCTCATCACACCTGCCTTGGCTGGCCTGGCACTAGTGCTTGTCATAGCATGGTCATCTGGAAGGTCATCCGAACGGTTGTTCTGCTGTTTGGTCGTTTGGTCAATTTGCATATTATGCTTTTATTATTATAGATAATGTAAGGCAAGCCACTTAAGGAATAAGTTTGACTCACTGAATAAAGACAATACATAATTAAATACATGGTATAATTTGGAGAATAGTACAAATAAATATAATTATAGCATCTCAGCTGTCATATACTTTAAATGCTAGAAATTATTTTACCATAAAGTATCCTAATTTATCCTTGTAAATGTACATTAAGATTGGTTTCAAGTGCCTCACTTCCATTTTACAAATAAAAACACACATACATGAGGCTCTTAATGAAAATTGGCTTACTCAAGATGACTCAGGTCTTTGAATTCCAAGTCCTATGTACTATGCAAACTCCTTATCTGTCAAAAAAATTAAATACCCTTCCCAAATTTCATTGATACTAAAATGCCACATTTGTGTCAATTCCTTTAGGTATATTAAACATTACTGGTTCATTAGTTATTAATTTCATTTATTACTCAAAATATACCCAGGCTCCATGGAGAACTGCTTCTAAATAATTCCCATATAACTTATTAGTCATTTAAACCTTGTTATGAATCAAGTTATCAGATAGAAATAACAAAACATGACTTATGCTTGATGATTTGGTGACACAATACTATTTAGAAGTCTTTAAAAATTTATAATATCAAAAGAATATTATACACATGTATGGAAATACGAAGTATGTACAATGTTTTGGGATTTTTTATGAAGTAAGACTCATTTTTACCTACCATCTGATTTTCTGAAATGCTTTTATATAGTATAAATAAAGAATAAGACACAACTGGGAATGAATTCTAGAGTAAAAAGCTATGGACCCAATATCATTTTTTTAAATTTAATTCTTTATTGTTTAAAGTATTACATATGTCTTTTGTCTCTCCCATTAACCTCTCCCTGGTCGTTCCCTCTCCCCAGCACAGGCCCTCACTCCCCTACTGTCTGTATCCATGGGTTATGCTTATATGCATACATTCAAGTCCTTTGGTTGATCTTTCCCACACACACTCAGGCCTTTCCTCTGAGATTGGATGGTCTGTTCAATGCTTATATGTCTCTGGATCCACTTTAGTTCATCAGTTTATGTTCATTAAATTCCACAAATGAGTGAGATCAAGTGATATTTATCTATCTCAGACTGGCTTATTTCGCTTAGCATAATGCTCTCTAGGTCCATTCATGCTGTTACAAATGGTAAGAGTTCCTTCTTTTTTACAGCAGCCTAGTATTCCATTGTGTAGATGTACCACTGTTTTTTAATCCACTCATCTGCTGATGGGCACTTGGGCTGTTTCCAAATCTTAGCTATTGTAAATTGTGCTGCTATGAACATAGGGGTGCATATATCTTTTCTGACTGGTGTCTCTGGTTTCTTGGGATATGTTCTTAGAAGTGGAATTACTGGGTCAAATGGCAGTTCCATTTTTAATTTTTTGAGGAAACTCCATACTGTTTCCCACAGTGACTGCACCAGTCTGCATTCCCATCAGCAGTGTATGAGGGTTCCTTTTTCTCCACATCCTCACCAGCACTTGTCATTTGTTGATGATAGTCATTCTGACAGGTTTGAAGTGGTACCTTATTGTTGTTTTGATTTGCATCTCTCAGATGATTAGTGACTTTGAGCATGTTTCCATATGTCTCTTGGTCTTCTTTATGTCCTCTTTCAAAAGGGGTTTATTTAGATCCTTTGCCCATTTTTTTATTGGATCGTTTATCTTCCTTTTTGTTACGTTGTATGAGTTCCCTATGAATTTTGGAGACTAAACCCTTATTGGACATGACATTGGCAAATATGTTCTCCCATGCAGTGGGCTCTCTTATTTTGTTGATGGTTTCTTTGCTGTGCAGAAGCTTTTTATTTTGATGTAGTCCCATTTGTTTATTTTCTCCTTAGTTTCCATTGTCCAAGGAACTGTATCTATTAAAGATGTTGCTTGACATATGTCTGATATTTTGCTACCTATGGATTCTTCTAAGATTTTTATGGTTTCTTGTCTTATATTTAAGTCTTTTATCCATTTTTAGTTTATTTTTGTATGGTGCAAGTTGGTGGTCTAGTTTCATTTTTTTGCATGTATCTGCCCAATTTTCCCAACACCATTTATTGAAGAGACTGTCTTGACTCCATTGCATGTTCCTGCCTCCTTTGTCAAATATTAATTGAGCATAATGGCTTGGGTCAATTTCTTGGTTCTTTGTTCTGTTCCATTGGTCTATATGTCTGTTCTTATGCCAGTACCAGGCAGTTTTGAGAATAATGAGAGGACAGGTTTTATAAGATAGCTTGATATCAGGTATTGCGATCCCTCCAACTTTGTTCTTCTTTCTCAGGATAGCTGTGGCTATTCGGGTCTTTTTTTATTCCAGATGAATTTTTGAGAGTTGTTCTAGGTCTGTGAAATATGCCATTGGTATTTTAATGGGGATTTCATTGAATCTATAGATTGCTTTGGATAGTATAGACATTTTAATGATGTTGATTCTACCAATCCATGAGCATGGTATATTCTTCCATTTGTTTATGTCTTCCTCTATCTCTTCTTTTCAACTTCCTGTAGTTTTCTGAGTACAGATCTTTTACCTCTTTAGTTAAGTTTATTCCTAGCTCTCTTTATTTTTTCATTGTAATGGTACATGTTATTATTATATTTTTTAGTTTCTATTTCTGTGAGTTCATTATTGGTGTATAAAAAAGCCATAAATTTCTGTTTGTTAATATTATATCCTGCTACATTGACAAATGCATTTATTAAATCTAGTAGTGTTTTGATGGAGTCTTTAGGGTTTTCTATGTATAATATCATGTCATCTGCGAATAATGCACTTTTACTTCTTTTCCTATCTGGATGCCTTTTATTTCTTCTTCTTGTCTGATGGCTATGGCTAGCACTTCTAGTACTATGTTGAACAGGAGTGGTGAAAGAGGGCATCCCTGTCTTATTCCTGTCTTCATGAAAATGGTTTTAGTTTTTGTCCATTGAGTATGATGTTGGCTGTAGGTTTGTCATATAAGGCTTTTATTATGTTGAGGTATGATCTCTCTATTCCCACTTTGTTGAGAGTTTTTAATCAGGAAAGTATGTTGGATTTTTTCAAATGCTTTTTCTGCATCAATTGATATAATTATGTGATTTTTGTCTCTCACTTTGTTTATGTGATATATCATGTTTATTGATTTATGGATATTGTACAAGCCTTGCATCTCCAGAATAAATCCCACTTGGTCATGGTGTATGATATTTATAATGTAATGCTGGATCCGATTTGCTAGAATTTTGTTGAGGATTTTAGCATCTATGTTTATCAAGGATATTGGACTGTAATTCTCTTTCTTTGTAGTGTCTTTATCTGGTTTTGGTATTAGGGTAATGCTGAATTCATGGAAAGAGCTTGGAAGTATGCCTTCCTCTTGAATATTTTGGAATAGTCTGAGAAGGATAGGTTTTAGTTCTTCTTTGAGTTTTTGTTAGAACTCCCCTGTGAATCTGTCTGGCCCAGGCCTTTTGTTTGCTGGAATTTTTTTTTATTATTACTGCTTCAATTTCATTGGTAGTTATAGGCCTATTCAGGTTTTTTTTATTCTTCCTGATTGAGTTTTGGAAGATTGTATTTTTCTAGGAATATGTCCATTTCATCTACATTGTCCAGTTTGTTGGAGTAGAGTTGTTCATAGTATTTTTTACCAATCCTTTGTATTTCTGTGGGGTCGGTTGTTACTTTACCTCTTTTATTTCTGATTTTGTTTATTTGGGTCCTTTCTCTTTGTTTCTTGGTAAACCTGGCTATAGGTTCAACAATCTTGTACATCCTTTCAAAGAATCAGCTCTTGGTTTTATTGATCTTTTGTATTGGTGGGGTTTTTTTTGTCTCTTATGTCATTTGTTTCCACTCTGATCTTTGTTATTTCCTTCATTCTGCTTACTCTGGGCTTTTCTTGTTGCTTTCTTTCTAATTTTTTTTTTAAGTTACAGGTTTAGATAATTTATTACATTTTTTTTTCTATTTTTTTCTTTTCTTTCTTTTTTTTTTTTTTTTTTAGGTAGGCTTGTAGAGCTATGAACTTTCCTCTCAGGACTTCTTTCACTGTGTCCCATAGATTTTGAATTGTTGTGTTTTCATTGTCATTTGTTGCCATGATGCTTTTTATTTCTTCTTTGATCTGATTGTTAACCCAATCGTTATTTAATAGCATACCACTTAGCCTCCCAGTGTTTGGATTTTTTGGATTGTTTTTATTGTAGTTGACTTCTAATATTATGCCATTGTGATCTTAGAAGATGCTTGATATGATTTCTATTATCTTGAATTTGAAGAGACTTTGTCTGTGTCCCAATATGTGGTCTATCTTTGAAAATGTCCTGTGTGCACTTGAGAAGAATGTATAATCTATTGCTTTGGAATGAAATGTTCTGAAGATGTCAATTAATTCCATCTGATCTAGTGAGTTATTTAGCATTGCTGTGTCTTTGATGATTTTTTTTTTTGATGATTTATCCAGTGGTGTCAATGGGGTATTAAGGTCCCCTACTATGATTATATTGCTGTTAATCTCTCCCTTTATATCTTCCAGAAGCTTTTTTTTTTTTTTAATGTATTTGGGTCCTCCTGCATTGGGTTCATATATGTTTACCAGAGTTATATCCTCTTGTTGAATTACTCCCCTTAGTATTATGATGTGGTCCTCCTTATCTCTTGTTATGGCCTTCATTTTAAGGTCTATTTTGTCAGATATAAGTATTTCTATCCCAGCTTTTTTCATTTATTTTAATTTTCCTGAAAATTTTTTCCATCCCTTCACTATCAGTCTGTGTGAGTCCTTTGTTCTGAGGTGGGTCTCTTGTAGACAGCACTATAAATATATGAGTCATGTTGTCTTATCCATTCAGCTACCCTATGTCTTGATTGGAGCACTTAGTCCATTTACATTTACGGTTATTGATAGGTACTTCTTTGTCATCATTTTTATTCTTTATGCCTGTGTTCTTTCTTCCCTTATTATTTCTTCTTTTTACAGCAGTCCCTTTAGTATTTATTGTATTGCTGGCTTGGTGGTAATAAACTCCCTTAGCTTTTTTATTTGGTCTGTGAAGCTCCTGATTTCACCTTCAATTTTAAATGATAGCCTTGCTGGGTATAGTATTCTTGGATCGAGTCCCTTGCCTTGCATTATTTTGTATATTTCATTCCATTCCCTTCTGGCCTGATGAGTTTCTGTTGAGAAATCAGTTGATAGTCTAATGGGAGATCCCTTGTAGGTAACTTTCTGTCCCTCTCTAGCAGCCTTTAAGAATCTTACTTTGTTGTTGATGTTTGCCTATTTAATTATGATGTGCCTTGGTGTCAGTCTTTTTTTGGGTTCATCTTGTTTGGGACTCTGTGCTTCCTGGACTTGTGTGACTTTTTTCTTCCCCAAATCAGGGAAGTTTTCTGTCATTATTTCTTCAAACAGGTTTTATATTCCTTGCTCAGCCTCCTCTCCTTCTGACACCCCTATTATGCAGATGTTGTTTTATTTCGTGTTATCCTCAAGCTCCCTTAGGCTCTCCTCTTGCTTTTTAAGTATTTTTTTTCCGGTTGCTGCTCCTCTTGGGTGTTTTTTCTACCTTGTCTTCTAACTCGCTGATGTGGTCCTCAGCTTCTTCTAGTCTACTGTTGAAGCCTTCCACTGTGTTCTTTATTGCAGCAATGTCCTCATGTTCTCTTGATTCCTTTTCATGTTGGTGAAATTCTCATTCAGCTTCTTATAATTCTCATTGAGTTGTGTTTATTTGTCTCCAGACATTTGAGCATCTTTATAACCATTCCTTTGAATTCTTTCTCTGACCAATTACTTGCCTCAATTTCATTTAATTTCTTTTCTAGTAATTCTACTTTTTCTTTCCTTGTCTTCAATATCATTAAATACAAGTTAGAACCAATTTTTAAAAGAAACATGGAATTTCAAAGATATATTTTTTATCATGTGAAGAATTAACCCTTTGTACTCGCTTGCTTTTTTCTCTATTCCTTTATTCTACTCGGGATTTAATTTTTTAAATACCCCAGATTTTACAAAGCATGGCAGTAGAATAAAAAACTGGAGTTTCTTTTCATACAAACTTATTTATTTGGATTTTTTTATATTTCAAATTATTAATACATTCAAAGAGTAATTTTAATCTCTATAATTTTTCATGGTGTGATATTTTTTGAAACATTCACCCACATGAAGACCTGGTTTACATTCACATGTTTCGCAAATATAAATCGTCTCTCTTCTTCCTCCTTTGATTTTACTGTTAGAACAAACAACACAATCTTTGTGTTTTTTGTTAGGGTGAAGTGTATATGGAGATTTCCATCTAAACGTTGCTCTAAGTTAGTGGATAATAATCTACCCCTGGAAGTTAGTGTACTGGTCTAACCTTTTTCACGTGACTGATGTGTCTTAGAAACAAATAGCCTTTGAAGATGCCATTGGTAAAGCTTAGGTGGTGGCATCAGTTGAGACGGCATTTACATTTTACTTGTCCTTTCATGCTAATGAAAACAAGAAAAGATACTGGAAAAATAGACAAAAATCTCCCTTCCCCCCGCGGTGAAACTACATGTCAAGTGTGGCTCAACATACGAGCTGCTACCGATGCTAACCATGTCAAGTCACCCTCGACATCTGAGTGCAAAAGGTTAAAACTTGAAGATAAGAGGTTTATTTAATAATAGCAATTTTTAAAATAACCATATTTTCCTATATAGGATGAGTTTATGGATATTAGAGTCACTTACTATGGAGTATCAGAAGTAATTCTAAGGCTATTTTTTTTCTCCTGAAAAGATGCTTTATCAAAGCAAATAGTGCTCTTAAAAACTCAGAGCCATCTCAAAAAGTCTGCCAACAAAGAGAAAACAGATGAGCCATCAGCTTTAAAGTTAGTCATCCTTTAAAAATTATAAAATTAATATTTAAATAGAAAAAAATCAACAAAATACAAAATATAATGAGAGTGAGATGAAACATACAAATTGCTAATATCTAAATAATTATTTTCATTTTGTTAATGTGTTTTGTCATTTTATTAATTTTAAATATAACCTACTCAATAATAATGAATATTTTCATTTTGATTTAATCATAAAAATTTAAAGATGAAGTAGAAACTGTAAAGTTAATGTGGTTCAATCCCCTCAATTTTATAAGGAAACTGAGTAAAATTGATAAATGACTTACTTGGCCAAATTTATAAAGATATTAGTGGAAATTAATAGCCAATTACAGACTTACCAAAGCATTGTTTATTGTTTCCAGGCAAAACCCATCAACTTTCATTTTAATGCAGAGCTACAGGACATGCATTTGACATAAGAATAACAAGGTTAAAAGGATTTGTATTAAAATATTTAATTATATGTTCCAGCAATTATTCTGTATTTCAGCAACATTCATGAACTGTAGCTATATAGATACAGTTATATCTGTTAAGTTTGTGTGATAAAAAAAATAGATATGTAGATAAATTCTTGGAGTAGTACAAGGAAGGCATTTTGTGCTGTTTTGTGATAAAGAAAGGTCAAGGAGTAAGCATGTGATGATAGATTACACATGTATGCACTGATCTTTGCTAGCAGTGTTCTGCTACAATAAAATGCAGTTCAAAGAGAAGACATGGTAACAAGACATTGGCTTATGGTACATCTCTCTGCATTCCTCAGACTGAAGTGATCTAGAGGCAGAGGATTAATTCTTTCATGGCTACAAATGTGATTTCTCCTGCATTTCAATAGAGTCTGTGTTGAAAGGCCCATATGCTAGACTTATAAAGCTGAGGTGAGTCCATATCCTGATCATAATGAAGGTGGTTTTCAATCTAATATCAAGACAGATTGGCAGATGCTAGTGTAGATAGCAAATGAATTATCAAAAAAGACACACACACACACACACACACACACAAAACAAACAAACAAAAAACACAACTACTCGATAGATCATGTGTGTGATGTTCTGAATAGTTTGAGTAATTCCTTACAATCACTATGGGGAGACCTCAAAAATATTTAAATCTAAACCTAGTCCTAAAAAAAGAGACAGTGAATCTCTTATACCAGCTCTGTTAATATCGCTCATTCTCTATGGTTCTTTCTGTCTTCACTATTTATTCTTTCATCTATTCATTCATTCATTCTTATGGAGAACCCATACAATGAGAGAGTCAAAGAAACAAATATACAATCTTGTGATTAGGCATTTCTTTTACTTAAGAACTAAACTAGTATCCTACATAATAAAAGGCTAATATGCAAATAGACTAAACAGCGGAACAACTGAAAAACTGAACAGCCAGTCACTATGACATGCACTGACCACCAGGAGGTGTGTGCGGAACATGGCGGGCATTGGTTGTGGTGGGATGGTGGAGCAGGTGAGCGGGGGTGCCAGACCAAGGTGGAGCGCCGGTCGTTATCATTGGGGTGAGCCTCTGGTGGTTACTGAAAATTCTTTGCTCCTGTGTGCCACAGTCCCACCCGGTGCTCACACCTGCTGCCAGCACCAGCCCCATTTACACCTTCTGCAGGTGGCTGGTGCCGGTCCTGATCACTCAGCGCCATCAGTGAGTGCAAGCAGTGGCTGCCAGCCCTGATCACCCCTGAGGGCTTTTCCATCTCCCCCTGCTCCTGAGGGGTGACCGGGGCAGCAGCTGCAGCTTGCATCTGCTACCAGCACTGGCCCCAATTGCTCTGCACTGTCAGCAGGTGCGAGCAGGGCCGGCGCCGTCAGCATGTGGGAGTGGTGGCAGCAGGAGCAGGGCTGCCAGGAGACAGGGGACCAGGGGCTGTGGTGGGAGGGTCTGGAGGGGCACAGAGGATGGGCCAAGACCCACTCCTGTGCCTACTGCAGCCTCGCAGCCCACAGTTTCTTTCAAGGTGCACGAATTTGTGCACTGGTCCCCTAGTTTAAAATAAAAAGCAAAATTAAATAAATCACTAAAACAATAATACAAAAGTATCTCAAGTTAAAAAGAGATTTAGTGAAAAATAAGTGTTATAACATCAGAATTTCTAAGCGTGAAACAGAGTTTTCCAAGGAATTGCTTTCTTTGATTGCTTCAACTTCTCACTCCCCCCTTATTCATCAACTCACTCCAGTTTAGCTTTTGCTCTTCTTGAAGGCCTCTAAGTTGTTAACTCAAATGGATATTTACCAGTTCACATATTCTTTACTATTAAGAAACATTAATGGGCTAACTACTTCCATCCTGAACTCCATCATGTTTTGGTATTTGTGACATCTCATGTACCTGGCTGTTTTCCGCTTCTCTAGTTGTGACAACTCAGTCTTCTCTGCAGACCATTTTCTGTCACAATGTTTGAGTACAGATTCATTTCACTCTCCCTAGGAGATCTCATCCATTCCCATGACTTTACATACTATCTTTATGTGAACAACTCTTAAACTTATACTGCAATCTGAACTTTTTCTCAGAGTATATATACCTATCTATCCCTGTGACTATGTTACAGACATCTCAGTACTGTTTATTTCTAACTGATCTGTTAGAAATTGCATCATTCTGGTTTTTAATTACTCTTAACAATGTCAGTAATATTTTTTGAACAAATAAATGAATGGAGACAATACAGAATATTTGGAATTCTTCTTGAGAATTTCCCCTTTCTTATTCCCTAACATTCAACCTATCACTATTTCATGGTTCTACCATCCTTATGCTCAATTCTTTCCACCTCCATCCCTCTAGTTAAACTTGCCATTACCTCCTGCCAGGGTTACTGTACCTATTCTTTTGTATCTTCACACACTCCAGCAAAAGTTATATAAATCCTTTTTAAAATGCAAATCTATTCATGTCATTGATCTCCTTATTTTCCTTCAATATGTTACTACTGAATTTCAAGAAGATAAAAATTGTTGTAATGGTCTACATGACCCTGAACTATCTAGCCATACTGAACTTTCTAATTTCTTCCTGAACAACATTTCCATTAATCATTGAGTTTCTAATGACATTAGTAATTTTGAGTTTCTTAAATATGAGCAACTCTCCCTTCCTTAGATCCATTAAGTCATTCATCTTTTATCCTCTGCCTAGAATGTTTTCCCTTTCATGTTTGCCTAGTAACTATAACTCAGTCCCTAGAATATTCTTAAGACTTTATCACAGCCTACAATTTAAATCAAGATATAATCTATACTAATAAAAGCCTAGGTGGCTGTCACGCTCTTGCGTGACATCCTCATGTCATCACAAGATGGCTGCCCCCATGTTGTCATGAGATGGCCACCCCTACTTCATCACAAGATGGCCACCCCGATGTTGTCACAAGATGGCCACCCCACATCATCACAAGATGGCTGCCACAAGATTGCCACCACAAGATGGCTGGCAGGGGAGGGTAGTTGTGGGTGATCAGGCCGACAGGGGAGGGCAGTTGGGGATGAACAGGCCTGCAGAGGAGGGCAGTTGGGTTGATCAGGCCGGCAGGGGAGGGCAGTTGGGGTGACCAGGCCTTCAGGGGAGAGCTATTGGGGGCGATCAGGCCAGCAGGGGAGGGCAGTTGGGGGTGATCAGGCCGGAAGGGGAGCAGTTAGGCATCAATCAGGCTGGCAGGGGACGGTTAGGGAGTGATCAGGCTGGCAAGCAGAAGCAGTTAGGGGCAATCAGGTAGACAGGCAGGCAAGTGGTTAAAAGCCAGAAATCCTGGATTATGAGAGGGATGTCTGACTGCTGGTTTAGGCCCGATCCCACAGCAATCTGGCCTAAACCAGCAGTCATATATCCCCCGAGGGGTCCCAGATTGGAGAGGGTGCAGGCTGGGCTGAGGGACACACCCCCCTCCCCCAGTGCATGAATTTCATGCACTGGGCCTCTAGTCTATACTAATAAAAGCCTAGGTAGTTGTCATGCCCTCAAGCCATCATGCTATCACACCATCACAATCCATCACCAGGGTTGGCAGGGCTTGACTCTGTGTGCGCCTTGCAGGGGTGCATCCCGGTGGCTGCTCTGGGCGGGACCCCCAGCTCTGGCTTACCTCTTTGGAACAATTCATTGAGGAGCCCCAGGTGGGTGGGCGTGGCCTACCTCTTTGGGTTGATCTATCGCAGGGCTCCCAGACTGTCACAGGGCACAGGGCCAGGCTGTGGGACCCGCCCCCAGTGCATGAATTTTGTGCACTGGGCCACTAGTATGTTTATAAAGTCAATACAAACACACTCTATAAGTTTTCTTTACAGCAGTTTTCTTTGGTATTAAATGTACAATACATTATCACCCATTTATTTTAGACTAAGTTCTATGGGAGCAATAATTGCTCAAATTGTTCATAGCTTTTTCCCTAGAACCTAGACTACTTTCTGATATAAACTAACTTTCGTAAAAATTTCCTTAAGATAAATAGAAAAAGGAAGGGATTGAGTGAAATTATTAAAAAAGGGGAGAGGTCGAATATAGAAATATGTTCTCAGCTAAATCCTCCAGAATGAATATAATTTGAATTACTGTAAAGTCAGGAGGGCATCCCTAGCATTATGATGAGGAGTTGATATATGTTACAGTGCTTATTTTGGGAACAGGATGTTCACAGAGAGAGAAAAAAAATATGATCATACATGTAAGTTGTCTATCTTCTGTGTTTGCCTGCTAATTTTAAGGAATTTAGAATTTTAAATAAAATGAAGATGGATTGAAAGTTGATTAAGAGGTAAATGACACGACAAAGTAGTATTTTAGGTAGGTTAATTAGGTAATTAAAAATTAATCAGCCCAATGTAAAAGTTAAATAAGGCAAGTCAGAATGCATATACTTGTTTGGGACAAAAGAAGGCAAGTGTCACAAACAGTGATTATATTTAAAGTTATATTATCAGAATTTCAAATGTCTCACATAATAGTCAAAGAATAAAATGTTTAAAGGCTCTGAAAGAAATGTGATACCTGAAACAAGACTTATAACTAACTTGATTGCTCTTTATACAGAAAGTTAAAGTACAGATAAATCATGAAAAAATATATATGGCCATCAAATAAGTTTCAGAAATAGTTACACATGTTGAATTTGGAACCTGCATATTTCAGGACCAAAGGTAATATTTTATTTGCCAGAATATATGTAAAAACATAACATTTGCTGCTTTTCTTCAGTAATATGAACAGATTATGAAACATTTTGAAGTAGATATTGGGTCTACTATATACCATCGAATATTTTACTCAAGAAAAGTTTACTGACAGAAAAATTGTGTACTGTACAACATTAGGGTGTTTTTGACTGGATCATGTTGCTCAAAGCCTTGTCAATATAAAATAAGCTCCTCCAAATTTATATTTACAGCACCTTAGTGAGGGTGATTTTCCTGAGATATCATGTCTCTTCAGAGACATATCTAATCCATTTAGACTCCAATGACTCTTCCAGCCTTACACTTTATCTCTTAAAGTGTATTTTTTTTTCTCTGAAAGCTGGGAATAAACTGATCATTGAGATAAGTAGTAGAGAATTATATATTCAGCCCCTCAACTGGAACTCCATAAGTAAAGGGAACTCTGATTCTGGCATTCAGCATTGTTGAATTTGTGTGTGTTGAATGAAGAATGGATAAAGAGGTCACCAGATTTCCTATACCTACTGCTGTGCAGTGATTTTATTTCACTCTACAACAGCTCAGGCAATTTTAAAAGAAGGTAGTGTTGCTAACAAAGCATGCTGTGAGCATTTTGTTAAATAAACAAATAAAATTCGAGAGCATTCCAACATCCAGAATGTTTCAAAACATGCTACTGTAGAGTCTTTCTTACTCCTCTCATCACCTGGCCCAGGTAATGTTCTTTCAAGTTCACACCTGAGAGCTGAAGCTCTTTATAGAGTTGCAGCATTCCTTTCTGCATCTTTTTTTTTTTTTTCTGTTTGCCTCACAAGAGAGAACTGTGGTCTATTAACATAATATAATTTTTAAACTATGTATAGTTCTTGTATAAGACCCAACATAATATTTGTACTACTTAGTGTAACCCAGAAGAAGTCAATCCATTGTGAAATAGCAAAACTTGTATTTCAAAAAGGTAACAAGGTACTTACAAGTGAATCAGAATTATCTCAATATTCAAGAAATTTTTTCTTTTCTTTTTAAAAACCAAATAACTCTATGTAAAGCCTCTTTATGTCCTCACACAAAGTATACTGACAGATGTCCCAAATAACTGCAGCCCAGAAAGTATACGGAATATACTAATAGGTCTGATGTGATTAAACAGTAAATTCTGCTTATTACATCCAAGGAATTACTGCCAATAATTAAAATGAATATAGATGAGATTAAAACATGGCATCCCAATATTAGCTCAAAGGTATACCTGATTTTAACTCAGTAAACATCAATAATGTGAACTATCTACCAAAAGTGGAAGGAAACAACCCTTCCATACAGGTAGCTCAGATATAGCTCATGCAGGACCGTGGGGAAGCAAATATAGCTGATGAAAGCTAGACAAGAAGGATTCTCGTATTAGAAACAGTGCCATTTAAGGGGAGTGAAGCCATTTCTAGATAATACATACTTAGAATCAAGCATTTTTGTGTGCAGTGTTTTAGAAGGAAACAAAGAATCTCAACTAATAATTCAGTTAAGGTTTGAATGCCCAGAATGGTAGATCAGAGATATAGTGATCTTTCTCCTTTCCCTTTTAAAGAGTAGTTTCTACGGCATTTTCCAAAAAAAACAAAAAAAAAACAAGACCACCAATTACTGCCATTCAATACACAAATGAAACTAACATCTCTACTCAAAATACAACCAAGGAAAAAGGAACCCCAAGGATTTTGAGACTTACTCTCAAATTAGATATGATTCTCAGCAATACTTTACTCCTTCGTGTACGTGCACATAGAACTTTTATTTTTATCTAAGAATCATATCAGGGGGAAAAGAATGCATGCACATGTTACAAGTCAGGTAAAAAAGATTTTGTCTGATAAGTAGAGGTTCTCAAATGGGTACATTTTTGCCTCTTAGGTGACATATTTTATGTTCACAATGGGGTGGGGGGTACTATTAGTGTGTAAGGAGTATAGGTCAGTCCCTCACAAGAAAACAATATTTAGTCCAAACTGTCAATAATGCCAAGGTTGAGAAACTTTGTGACAAATTAAAATTGCAATTCCTTCCAATATTTTCTTGAATTTACTCAAGATTGAAACATTTTCTGACTCTGACAGTTCACAAAACTAGAGATATAATTTACCAATTGAGGTTAAATCATCTCCTTGGTATATGGCATTCGTAACCATGTCAACTACCTATCTCACAGGCCCTCAGCTTGGTGCCCATCAGCCCCCTGCATCGACAGTGACCCAACACAAAATGCCATTTAGCTGCAGCAAAGTAACTGCTCTTTTTTTTTTTTTTCACTCTGTTAAGAAGCACTCCTCCTTATTGATTTCTGGGCTGTACCTGAAGCATCACCACTATTTTCTCCAAACCTGAATCTGCTCCTATTGATTAACTAACGCTGCCCTTCTGGCTTAATATGCTACTTCAAAGACACAGAGCAAGGAAAGAGTGCATATAAAATAGAAGGCGGCTATGGGAAAGAACCAGCAGCTAGTGTTTGCTTATCTAATGCCACTAGAGATGAAAGCTATTGAAGAACAAATTAGAAAACTTGACATTCTAAATTTCCTTTTGTTTCCTACTTATTAATTAACTTCACTATAATCATGTGGCTAAAGTATTTAAGTAGCAACTCTTTATTAGCTTCCACACATTTGTCCAGGAGGTCTGTTGGTGAAATCCTTATCGGTGCAAAATTTCCCTTTGGCTAACAAATAACTTTCGGTGATAAAATATACTAGTTAAGAATCTGTGCTCTGACATAGAACGTTCTTAGACTGTATCCTACCTTAACCACTTAAAGGCTATATCATATTAGTAAATTCCTTAACATCTCTAAACATTGTTTCCCCCATTTGTAAGGTGAGGATGTATGGTTGTCATGAAAGGAGGAGGATGGGATAGATGAAAGATGTGAACAAGCAAAAAATAAAGCATCTGTAATGACTAGGATGTGAAACTCAATTGTTCATGAGACAATTATTCAAAGTGAGAAACAACAATATAGCCTACACGAGGTGCAGGCTTCCCAGTCCCCACAGGCTTCAGTTAAGGCACTAGAATATTCGTTTTGCCATTCTCACATGGATATAGTCCTTTACTTCACTGTTTTGAAGATCCAGGGTATGTGCCTGTCTATTCATCAAGTACAAATAATTGATGCAAGACACTGGAGTCTATTTCTGTTTTTGTTTTGTTTTTGTTTTTGTATAAGAGTATCTGAATCACAGGTCAATTTTCCCAGCCACAACATCTCTCATCACACTTAGACATCAGGCTGTTATTAAGTACATGTCTAAAAATATAAAGGGTCATAATAAAATACCTTTTTATTAGAGAAAATTAAAGAATTGAATGAGATATATATAATAGGCTTAGTATAATGCTTGACACATAGGAAATATTAGGATGATAGTTATTGTATAGTAAATAGAAAAATGATGTCTACAACCAGAATAAGGATATCTAATATTTCATCAGAATAAAAATTTCATAGATATGTTAATCATATTACCAATAAACTATAACTGTCAAAAATATGAAAGATTACATATGCAGCATTATAAAGGAAATCATTGAATTTTTCTTTACCTTGCCTTGAAGTAATTTGCAGTAAATCACTGCTATCCTCAAACTGATAACTGTCTTCCTGTAATAAGAAGCTTTTTCCATTATTCCCAATGTGCAAATATATCCAGCAAATTTGACCAAAGTTATTACTTCTATCCCTCATCACTGTGTCAATATGAAGGTTGGAACTCATCACATTACTTTGAAGCTAAGGTAAAGTGTCATTTCTGTATTAAAATGAAAAATTTAAGAACTCTGATTTGTTCTTTCCATTTATTATGGGTTTAGATGCATTACCTACTGGTGCAATTTACAAAGAAAAAGTAAAAATAGCTTTGATATTCAACTCTTCATGCACATGATATTCACTTGCAATGGTTAAGCCTGTATACACTACATTCCTCCATCTTCTGTGTTTGTGGTATTAGCCATTGAAGAAAAGGTATGCCAATTGTTCTATCATTTAGTAAAAACTATTTAGGTTCAGGAAAATGGATACTATTTCATTTTATTATTAGCCTTATTTCACAGCAAAGTTTTCTAATCCCTTCTTTCCAGAAGCCACTCTGGTTTATTCTAACACATTCTTTGAGGTACCAATTTCCAAGGAAATGTAACCTCTCTTTCCACTTAACATTTATTCATAATGTTGTACTTACATTTTGCTTGTTGCTTAATGTTTTCATGCTATAGTTGACATTTCATAATATGACTTAACTGAGGGAAAAGATCATGCTTCTTTTTTTATGTATATACTAGAGGCTCGGTACATGGAATTCATGCATGGTCCCTCAGCCTGGCCTGCACCCTCTTGTAATCTGGGACATCCCTCTTGCAATCCACTGGCTCCTAACTGCTCACCTGCCTGCCTGCCTCATTGTCCCTAACCACTCGTCTGCCTGCCTGATTGCTCCTAATGACTCTGCCTGCCTGATCACCCCTAACTACTCACCTGCCTGCCTGATCACTCCTAACCACCTCTGCCTGACTGCCTGATCGTCCCTAACCACTCACCTGCCTACCTGATTGCCCCTAACTGCTCGCCTGACTGCCTGATTGCCCCTAACCGCCTCTGTCTCAGCCCCTGCTGCTGTGGCTTTGTCCAGAATGACGTCCAGAAGGTCATTTGGCTGTCCGGTCTAGTTAGCATATTATACTTTTATTATTATAGATTCCAAACCATCTCTATGTTCTTAGAAGAAAAGAGCAGAAAAGAAGGATGCAATGAAGAAAGCATATATTAAAATGGGTAACTAGGCCCATGTAATATATATTCAAATCATATAGATAGATACAGATATTGATCAATGGATAGATAAATAGGTATACACACACACATACACATACACATATGTGTATATATATAATCACCAGTTGGTATTTCTAAATACATACCCCACTTATTTTCAGCATATCTTCAGGTTTCTTTTAAGCACTGCCAGATGCTCAGTAATCAATTTCATTAACATAATGGGGGTGGGGAGATGCTGTGCCAAGAATATGAAGAAATAAGAAATATTCCTCATAATTGTGGGAAATAATATTCTAGAGTATATTAATCAAATTTTAACTATCAGGATGCAGTGTTTCTCATAAAACTAGAGCTATCTTATAACTCAGTTAACTAATAAAAAGTACTTAGTTTATGTGACAATCTAAGAAGCAAGCTAGTCATCTATTTACTGATATCAGTGGTTTTTCAAACTTCTGTGGGATATAGTTAAAATGAGACACTTTCACCTTCAGAAAATTTGAATCAAATCATTAAACTTGCTGTATGGGGACCTAGATTCTGTCTTTAACACAATTTCCAGCAATCTGATACATTTATTAAGTAAATACTTTCTGAGTATTTATTACGCTTAATAAAATAGTTTGTTTTTAATTTTCCCCCAAAAGACATATTGAAAATGGTAATACATGTTAAGACCTGAGAAGAATTTGAGATTTTATTCTTCTTATAGGCTGAGTCGATCTACCATAGTTCAATCAGGACCTTTATTACTCAGGGAGCAGAAGGGAGCATAAGCTTTACGTGCACAGCAGTTCCCACTACGTCCAAGTCCCTGAGTGGGTCGTGCAAAACAACCAAGGTTCAGGCTGCACAGAGTAGATAGATTTGCATCATAGTTGAAGAAGCCAATCTTTTAAAGGGAGCTATTCTCAAACGACCCACTTGGAATTTTTACTATCAGTGGCATTTTAAACCTTAATGCAAAATGCCCAGTAGTTGTTTCTTTTTTTTATCAGAACCATCTATAATTTCACCTTAGACAAACAACTGTGTTTACAAAAAGGGTAAAATGAGTATACACAGTAAGACATAAAACACGAATTAATGCCTAATTCACTTAAAGTTTTATTTTATGACACAGTGATAGAGAGTAATATATTTCTAAAATAAAAGGCAGCAAAATCTGCTGGTTCAATTGCTTAGGGACTCTTTCAGCATTATGCATGAAGTACAATATTCAAATATTCCCAAGTGTCATTTAAAGAAGTGTTAGATCAGAATACACTGAAGATGTATTTTGCAGGACTTTTAGCAAGTTCTTAAACATGGCTAGATATGGTATCTTTTTTTATATTTAATTCAATTTGATAATATAATTCATTGCTATTAGTTTTATTCTTCCAGATGATAAAATATAGTATGCTAGAATAAAGTGTGACTTCTGAGGCATTTTTTCTCTTCCTTGTTGGAAAATATTAAAGCCACAAGAAGATCTCTTCAAAAAGTAATTTTAGTGTGATTTATATTTCTTGGCTGTATTCCTATTATTTCTGAAAACAATGATATTCCCCTTTCTTCTTCTTTTGGACATTTTCAAACACCATATATCTTACTCTGTGCTCCTCAAGCTCTAACTTGTAGCTTAGCATAAACACAGTAACTAGAGCCTTTCCAGTGAGATACCCATAAACCAACTGAAATTCCAGCTGTCTTACAGCTAAAAATGAAAACGGGTAATCTTGGTAGATAATGAGATTTTTAAAAAAGATATGAAGGCCTGGGGTAACTATCAGATTTCTATAGATCATTTAAACATGGTTTTCGAAGTCTCTTGAAGTGTGTTAAAGAAGCTATCCAGTTAAATTGTCTGGAAGGTTCCAATTTAATTAGCAAAATTATGACTTTTCTTATACCCACTTATATTGAGATTGACTTTAACGTAAGCAATTCAGAAAGACTATTTTTGAAACCTCATTTCTGTTCTACAACTTGCTTCTAAATATATGTAGATTATCTCATAACCTTGTTGATAACATTATTTCATATCCTAAAAATTCATATTTTTTTCAAATTTCCCTTTTTGAAATATTCAAATGAAAACTTGTAATTAGAAATGGCATTGTAAGTAAAAGTATTTGCTATTTAAAAGCCATTTTATTATTAGCTATCACTGTAAGCACAACCTAAAATTTCTCTGCATGGAACATCCTACCATGAAAATGCTTCAGTAAATAATGCACACACTCATTCAATTCCTTTGTTCCCCTCAGCATATGGGGTCTACATCCTCCTAGAATTGATAGCTCTGAAATAGGGGTGCTTGGATGTGGAGCAAAAGGTCACCACCCTCCTCCTACATTACTGGATTTATTAACTGAACAGCAACATCATCTTCTCCATTGCCGAAGTCACACAACTGAGAGTCGTCATTAACTTCTCATTTCTTATCTGAGACATCTATTCAATTATTATATACTAACTCAAGCACATTCCATCTATCTCATTGGCCACTTTCACTACTTAGACGAGGAGCATTGAAAACTACAAATGTCCTTTCTACCTCGTCCTTGTCCCCTCTGCAGCCTAAGTGATTTTTGGAATATAATTAATTATAATCATGCCATTCCCTTGAGGGCGCCAATGTTTCCCATTGACCTCAGATTAAAGTTCAAACTTTTAAAATGGTTTTAATGCCCCTCAACATCTTTCTGGCCTCCTTTGTCATTTCTTCTATTTTTGTATCATACATTGCAGTCATGCTGATATCTTTTATTTCCTAACCACAGCAGGTGCTCTCATCTCTGTTTCCTCTAGAGACATAGACACTCCTCACTTGGCTAACTGCTACCTACCCTTTCTTTACATTACAGCATAAATGTCAGTTCTTCCAAAAAGCCTTCCCTAACCTTATAAAGGTAGGTTAAGTGTCCCAGCTAAGTGCTATTGTGACAGCCCATAAATAAACATAACTGAAATTTCATTATGTTGTAATTTTTTGCCTGTTCTTTTCCAACCAGATCACAGAAACTAGGAAAAGAGTAACTGCGCTTATATTGTGCAGTTATATTCTCACTGCCCAGAACATGTCTGATCCAGAGTAGATATTCTGTCAACATTTAATGAATGAGATGTGTTAGTGCACTATGTCAGGGAAATTGTGGTAAATTTATTTATATAGATATAAATAAATTTAATATAATTTAGAAAATAGATATGACCCTAAAGACATTCTTATAATGAAGTTATCTTTTTAAAAGTTTGAATATGAAAATAGTTGTCATAATGTAAGATGACAAACTTGGCAAAAACACCAATAATTAGGTCAACGATGCAGGTCTTCATACAAATCACTCCAATTGGCAGACACTCAGGTGACTTTACTATTTTGCCATTAGAAGTCCCAGATGTTCAGTATTTAGGCACTAATTCAAAAGGCAGTGTTTTACTTGCTTTTTTATATTAGATTTAAAATAACACAGTTTGAAATAATTAAAATAATTTAAATAACCTCGGCTTTTTTGAGGAAAACTATTTAAATTAAGTAATTTTTGAGAAGTTACAATATTCTACAGCATTCTAAGGGCTGAAAGAATATAAAGATGACTAAGGCAAAGTCCCTGGCTTAAGAAGCCCACAATTTAGAAGTGAGGCAAGTAATTATATCAGAAATTATAGTATAAGAAAGACTATCAGTACCTATAATAATAATACAAAGTATCATGAGGATATAGGGGTGGGCAACATGGTTTTTAACAGATTCAAAGAGTGAGATATGAAAAAAATATTATGGAAGGAATCACATGAGGACTTGGTGATGGTTAAAATTTGGGTGAATGGATAAAGAATGAAAATTTACATGGAGATGTAGTAGCATTGTTATCAAAGGCTTGGAATAAAATAAGGGAGTGCAAGGCCTATTAGTGGAACAAGTCACCATATATGTGCAGTACATACTGAGTTGGAAAGATAGGGGTGTGGTAAGGGAGTGTTGATGGAATTGGAAAGTAGGACATGAGTGTCATAATAATAGGACTTTGGTCAGTAGAAAGTAAGGATCCATTTAAGGTTTCTAACCAATACAGTCAATCTTTAGGAATGAACAAAAGAAGAAAAGATAAACTGTTTAGGTTGACTCTATTTTGATATTTTTTGTTAATTTCTATGAATTTTGTAGAGAGTGTCAATCCCATATAATTTGATGCTGTTCCTCCTGAAAGAAAGAGGGAGATTAAAGTGACTTGAATAGTTCAATAAAAATACCCATGTACCACAATGGATAGAGCGTTGGCCTGTGGACTGAAGGGTCCCAGGTTCGATTCTGGTCGGGGGCATGTGCCTTGGTTGTGGGCACATCCCCAGTGGGGGGCGTGCAAGAGGCAGCTGATGTTTCTCTCTCATCGTGTTTCTAACTCTCTATCCCTCTCTCTTCCTCACTGCAATAAATCAATAAAATACAATAAAAATACCCATGTACCACAATTAAAATGCTATATACATATATGTAGCTTTTGCTGAAGTGAATTTTTTATTGTGGGACATGTAGATTTCAGTAACAGGAGGTTACACTTTTTGAGAAATATATTCAAGATCACAACTATTATGATATCTTTAATGAATCATTTCTTGTGTTTATTTTTTCCCATTCTTCTTAGACCATCTTCACATAGAAGAATCAGCAATTGTTCTTTAATTACATATATGAAGTAAGAAGAGAGAAGAAAATGTCATTTTGCTTGCCTACTAATCAGTTCATGATCTCAAAGAAATTATGTGAAATATCCTCGTCATACTAAGACCATCATTGGAATCTGAGTAAGTTGGCAAAATAATATTTAATCTATTTTCTTATATTGAGTAATTTTCAGTATTCCACTTTCGTAAAACAGCTGAAGATAAAGGACAGAAAGGACACAGCATATAAACTGATTATGTTGCGAAGCATAATTGAAAATGTGCACTGCAATATTTGAGTCAATGGCAAGCACATATTGTCAGTTCTTTCCTTAAAGTAGGCATATGGATAACAGGAAATACATTTGAAATAATCTTTATGTGGAAGCAAAATTACTTCCTCTTTCGTACTCATGCCTTAGCAGAGTACATACATAATATTTTCTGTATTTGAATATAAAGAATCTTTTAGAAGTACAGTAGTGATTTGTGGATTGGATTAAACTCAGCACATTTTTAGACCTCAATCTGTATATACTACACAATAAAATATATTTAATTTAAAATATGCTCTAGACCAGCACTTTTATTTAATAAAAAGGTAGCATCACTTTCATTCTATAAATTGGATTTTAAAAAAAGGCTCAGGAGCACAGTATAGCTAGCTACTAAATGTCATAGCCATCATGAGGCTCTTACATTGTTAGTTCATTTCATAATTCATAATGTTCTTCTGAAAGTTATTATTATATAGAATTTTAATTATATTTTGCTATAAGAATCAGGTCCTAAACTTTTCTTTCAAAACTTTTTTTTGAAGTTTTACATCCTTATATTCTGTGTACTGTTTATATACAGGTTTTATTCTGTAAATTATGTTTTTCTTTCATATATTATATATATTACATGGGTAATTAAGTAATCAGGGCTATATTTGAAAAAAATAACCCTTTATTATTTTAAATAATATCTTATGGTTTACTGAAATCTGTCACTGTAAAAAGTGTTAATAGATTCAAGGCTCCTACTAGGGGGTAAGAAACTGTAATATATCTATTCTATTTCAGGTCAAATGCATTATCATTTATTGATAGTCAATTTAGCATAGTATAAATTGCATACATTAAGCATTAAGCAATCCTAAACTAAACATTTGGATGTAGAGTATTTTGTACTATACAACTTTGGATGAGTTATTTAAAGTGTCCAAGATTCTATTTTCTTACCTATTAATTAGGGCTAATCTTTACATTTTAAAATGTTATAGATCTTAAATGACCTATATAAGTGCATAGAACAATGCCTATTTTCAGGATGTTTACTACTGGTGTTAGCTTTATACATAGGCAAAACCATTACCATTTTGTATTATCAAAAAATCTATATTCTACTCAGATGTTTGAAATGTAATTGAATAGCAGAGAGAGTGAGAGTTCCACAAATGTATGAGAAACACCTGCTTGCATCAATTATATATACACCCTATAATTACAGGGAAAGATATATTTTGAATATCGTGGAGAGAAGCAGATGGAGACCCGAGAGCATTGTAAGTTGTGCCTCTACATTTACTATACACTGAGTGGCCAGATTATTATGATCTATGAATGTATAATAATCTGGCCACTCGGTGTGTGTGTGTGTATGTATGTGTATGTGTGTATATATATATATATACATATACTAGAGGCCCAGTGCATGAAATTCGTGCATGGAGGGGGTTGTCCCTCAGCCCAGCCTGTACCCTCTCCAATATGGGACCCCACCGGGATCGGGCCTACACGGGCAGTTGGACATCCCTCTCACAATCCAGGACTGCTGGCTCCCAACTGCTTGCCTGCCTGCCTTCCTGATTGCCCCTAACCACTTCTGCCTGCCAGCCTGATCACCCCCTAACCAATCTGCTGCCAGCCTGTTTGCCCCCAACTTCCCTCCTCTGCCGGCCTGGTCACCCCTAACTGCCCTCTCCTGCAGGATTGATCACCTCCAACTGCCTTCCCTTGCAGGCCGGGTGCCTCCCAACTGCCTTCCCCTGCTGGTCATCTTGTGGTGGCCATCTTGTGTCCACATGGGGGCAGGATCTTTGACCACATGGGGGCAGCTATATTGTGTGTTGCAGTGATGATCAATCTGCATATTACTCTTTTATTAGATAGGATAGAGGCCTGGTACAGGGGTGGGGGCCAGCTGGTTTGCCCTGAAGGGTGTCCCTGATCAGGGTGGGGTCCCCTTGGTGCGTGGGGTGGCCTGAGTGAGGGGCCTGTGGTGGTTTGCAGGTGGGCCACGCCCCCTGGCAACCCAAGTGGAGGCCCTGGTATCTGGAATTTATTTTCCTTCTACAATTGAAACTTTGTAGCCTGGAGCGGAGCCAAGCCTGGGGCTCCTTCCGAGGCCGGCAGCCATTTCTGTTGGGGTTATAATTGAAACTTTGTTGTCTTAAGCGGGTGGGCCCGGCCAGGGTGTGCGGAAAGCTTTGCTTCCCCTGTTGCCGAGGGCAACCCTGGCCTGCTCTCTCAAGCTCCATTCTGTGGCCATTTCTGTTTGAATTCGTTTACCTTCTATAATTGAAACTTTGTAGCTTGAGTGGAGGCTTAGGCCTGGCAAGGGCAGGCAGGAAAGCTTGGCTTCCTCTGTTACCTAGGAAACCTTGCTCTCTGTGGCTGTAGCCATCTTGGTTGGGTTAATTTGCATACTCGCTCTGATTGGATAGTGGGCATGGCTTCTGGGCGTGACTTGTGGGTGTGTCAGAGGTATGGTCAATTTGCATATTTGTCTATTATTAGGTAGGAGATATATATATATATATATATATATATATATATATATATATATAGAGAGAGAGAGAGAGAGAGAGAGGCCTGGTGCATTAATTTGTGCATGGGTGGGGTCTGGCCAGCCTGGCCAGGGGAAGGGGACATGGGCAGTTAGCCGGCCTTCCTGCTGGTCAAACTTCTGGTCGAGGGGACAATTTGCATATTAGCCTTTCATTATATAGGATATACACTGAGTGGCCAGATTATTATGCGTTCAGAGATCATAATAATTTGTCCACTCAGTGTATAAGGATAATTCTGAATCCTAGTATCCCCAAGACCTCTAAATCAAACCTTTCTGTGTGACTGTATATCAAAGGCAGTGCAATTAACTCAGAGTTCCAGTTACTATATTTGTGCTTCTGGACAAATAGTTAATAACCTATCCAAGTAGGATAAATTTGATGTGAGACTCTTGCACCCTTAAAATTAACTAGGTCTTTTCTATCCCAGCTTAGGTATAGAATTCTAGAATTGAGGGCCTTCAGGAGGGCTCGTCCTGCCTCCATCCAGGTGCTTGGAGTGTAAATCTGGCAGTCTTTTCCAGGACAACAGCTGCTCTTTGCTAGAGGTGGAGCATGGGCAGAAGATAAACCCTTATGCAGTATGGGCACAAAGAATAGCTGGAAGTAGAATACTTTAAAAAGAAACAAGAGGCGTTCCTCCCTGCCATGCGGTGCTCCGAAGACACACTTGCCGTCTCCCCCAGCAAGCGGTCCCAGCCTTTGGAGGAGGGTGACCTGCGGCTCCACGTCATGTGGCCTGTGAGGCTCTCAGAGCACGCCACCGCCCCCACCAAGGGGTCCGCCCGCGGTGGGCTAGGACCTTCACAGTGCCTTTGATTACACAGTACCACCCGTGGAGAAAACCCTTGTGAAAACCCACAATCAGATAGCTCCTCCTTCTGGGTGCTATGGAAGAGTAGCTCCACGTTCCGGTTGGGCTGCAGAACACTTTATAGATGTAGGAGCTGGTGTTATAGATGAAGATTATAGAGGAAATCTTGGTGTTGTACTGTTTAATTTTGGCAAAGAAAAATTTGAAGTAAAAAAGGAGACCGAATTGCACTGCTCATTTATGAACAGATTTTTTATCCAGAAATAGAGGAAGTTCAAGTTTTGGATGACACTGAAAGGGGCTCAGGAGGTTTTTATTCTACTGGAAAAAATTAAATTTATGCCAAAAATAGAAAATGAGAAATAAAGAGTTTTTCTTTGGTGTTTTGCACTTCTATAAACTTAACAGGTTTAGATTTGAAAAATATTTGTTTCTCTTATGATCAAGGAAGAAAGTACTCTGTTGGGATCACATTGAACTTTTTTTTGTGTTTTTCTACATTTGTTGTTTTATAAGTATTCATGGTAACCTAATAGTTTTTTGTGGTGTTTTTTTTTTCTTCAATCAAATGTATATCAATTATAGATTCCCAGAACTGTATTATTTAAATCACTAAATACTCCCCATTCAACAACTTATTCTTTGGTTTGCTTTATAAATCATAAGCAAAGCCTTTTATTCAATAAATTTGAATTCTTTCACAGATACAAATTATTATGTAAATGGAACTATAAGATAATAAAAAGTTAAAGTAAAAAAAAAAAAGATACTTAATACCGACTACAGGGAAAAAAGGTACAATGTTCTGCTTTAAGAATTTTAAGGGTGGGGAGATCCAAGATGGCTGCCAACAAGACAGAAGCCTGCAAGATAGTCTGTGAGTAAGAGCGAAAGGAGAGTGCATGGACGTGTGGAGAATGTCTGTATTTGTGAGTGAGGGACAGCTATATTCCACAGGACTGTTGAGGACTGGCAGACCAGACTCCCCTGGCTGGGCAGCCTCTATTGCTACTGAAATCTCTCCCGGTGCAGCCGGCTCTGCCGCAGAGACCATGCCATCTTGAAGAGGAGACTGGCTGTGATCAGAAGCCCAGCCTTACCTTCAACCAGGGAGACCTCGGATACCTCCCGGGACCCTACAATCACAAAGCCCAAAGACCAGCTGCCTCAGCTACAGACCTACAAACACCGAGACTCCAGCCTCCCCGACTATGGGTGCCTAAAAAGTCTGTCAAGGGGGAGACAAAGCAGTGCGAATATGCAGATGAGCCCTGTGCCTTCTCACAGAGCAGATAGAAGGAACAGCTAAATAGAGCAACACCCTCTCCGCCCCCCCCTGCCCCAGAATTGGTGAATTAAACACAGCTGGTGAGGCAATCTGGGGATGGAAAGATCAGATATCACCTAGAGAAAGGCAAGATCTGGGATCCAGGCTGGAAGGAGAAATGCAAGCAGCAGGAACTAGAGTCTCAGAGGAAGACTGCACCCCACAAAATCTGCAGCCGGTAGGGTCAGTGTAGCCCTCAAATGTAGAAGGGGGTCCACAGGGCTGATGGCAGAAATGGACTCTAGGTATTAGCCCACAGCTGGGCTGAGCCAAGAAAGGCAGCCTGAAGTACTATACCAGCTGTGCAGTGCCAGGGGGAAAAGACGTGAATCGGCGCACTTCCCTTGGCTTTTTTCCTTTTTAACTCCTTGCTTTTGCTTGCTCAATCCAGTACATAGGATCTTCCAATTAAAAAAAAAAAAAAAAAACTCACTGAGGCTACAGGGGAAAGTTGTTTATGTGGAAACTGGGGATCAGAGTGGAGAGAGACGAACAGGAAGCCAGCTCTGGGGCAGTCCATCCCTCCAACCCATTATTAAGTGCTGCAGGGAAAGAAAAATCTAAGCACTGGGTAGAGGGGCTTTTAGCCCCAGATAGTAATACAGAAACACTGCCAACCAGGGGTTGTATCAGAAATTGACTCTTGTGTAAATACAACTAAAGGCAGGCTGAGAAACAAAGGGAGAAGAGAGATCCGACCTGCTTGAAAACAAGAATGTGGCTTATGACACAGAGGAGTGGTGGATTGAAAGGAACTTCAATACTGTACTGACTACCTGACAGGAAACATACATGCCAAGCAGAACAGTAGAGGAAGTGAATGACCTTCACCACTACACTTTTTAATTTTTTATCTTTTACTTAAGAAACCAATATTTTTTCTCACTTGATTTTACTTTTTTATTATTACATTTATATTTTTAATTATAATTATTACTACTATTATTTTACCTTTTTTGAAGTTTATTTTATTTTTTCTTTATTTTATTTTAGGATTAGTGTTCTACATTTTATTTTTATTTTAGTATTATTTTACTCTATCTCAATTTTTCCTTTATGCCAACACTCTCTTACTCACTTTTCCCCTTTATTGTCCTGTTTCTCTTACCCTGTTTCTGCTCTAGTTTTTCTCTATCCTTTCTTTTTACTCCCTGTAAAAAATCAATCTTACTCATATATCTAATTTCCTCTCTCTTGCTCTAAGTCCATGCATACTTCTCTCTTCTCTTACTTCACTATATAATTTTTTTTTCTTCCTCTCATTTTTCCTCATTTTCTTTCTTTCTGTCTTCTTGTTGTTGTTTGATTGTTGGTTAGTTTTTTTGTGTTTTTTTTTTTTTTGCTTCTATTTTTCCTTTCCTTGCTTGTTGTCTTCTTCTACTAATAGCTTAATTAATTCCAAGCACCAACTCAGGCTTATCTACTCTCTATTCTCCTTTTGTAATAGTACACAAATACATAGATAGATTAAAGGGGAAAGTTTTATATATTTATACACACAGATACACACACATATGTATATACATTTTTATTTTATAAATATGTGTGTGTATATATATATTTTAATATATATATTTTTTCTTTTTTTGTATTGCGTTTTTTACTTTTCTTCTGATACACTCATTCTCTTTCTACCTTCTCTATACTGAATTGTGGCTATTTCCCCATTCATTCAATTCCTTGACCTTTCCTTTTTGAAATAAGCTCTGCCTCCTCAGATTCATCTGGGTGTTTGTTGTTTGGGTGTTTGTTGTTTGTATTTTTTGGATTAGTTGTTGTTTATTGTTTGCATTCATCCTGGGTATTTGTTGCTTGCATTTTTTGGATTAGCTGTTGTTTTATTGGAGTTTTCTCCCCATATACATTTTTTCTCCTCCTTTATTCTTCTCTTTCTTACATTTTTTTTTCCTTTTCACAATATCATTTTTGCACTCTTTTCTACCCCCTAATTCTCTTTTCTCTGGTGGTCACCTTTTTTTGGGGTTATTAGTATTGTGAATACATTTGTGTTTGGTGCTGTGTGTGTTGTGTCTTATTGTGTTGTATTTTGTGCCTTTAAGTCAATACAGGAGAGAGAGAGCTACATAACCAAGCACCCTGAGAGGAGCAATCATGGGGAGACATGGAAACAGCCCACATATGAGAGAAAAGGAGGAATCACCAGAAGAGGAAGTAAACAAAATGGAGGCAAGCAATATGTCAGAGAAATAATTCAGAGCAATGGTCATAAGGATGCTGAAAAGGTTGGAAGGCAAATTAAACAATATGTGTAAGAACCAAGAGGAAATGAAGAAGAACCAAGAAGAAATGAAAAATGACATAGCTGCACTAAAGAACTAAATAGAAAGCATCAACAGTAGACTAGAAGAAGCGAAGGACTGCATCAGTAAAGAAGACAAGGTAGGAAGAAATACCCAAGCAGAGCAGCATCTAGAAAAAAACTTAAAAAGCAGAAATAGGAAGCAAAGAAAGAACATAGGCATAAAGAATAAAAATAGTGACAAACAAGTAACTATCAATAATAACTTTAAATGTAAATGGATTAAATGCTCCAATCAAAAGACATAGGGTAGCTGAGTGGAGAGGAAAACATGACTCATATATCCACTGTCTACAGGAAACCCACCTCAGAACAAAGGACTCAAACAGACTGATTGTGAAAGGATGGAAAAGGTTTTTCAGGAGAATGGAAATGAAAAAACAAAACAAAAAAACTAGAGTAGTTTTATATTTGACAAATTAGACCTCAAAGTGAAGGCCATAACAATAGATAAGGAAGGCCACTTCATAATACTAAAGGGAGCAATTCAACAAGAAGATAAAACTCTGGTAAACATATATGCACCCAATACTGGAGTACCCAAATACATACAAAAACTTCTGGAGGATATCAAGGGAGAGATTGACAGCAATACAGTCAGTAGGGGACTTTAATACCCCATGAACACCACTGGACAAATCCTCTAAACAAAAAATCAGCAAAGAAATATCAATCCTAAATGACTCACTAGATCAGATGGAATAAATTGACATTTTCAGAACATTTCACCCCAAAGCCACAGAATATACATTCTTCTCAAGTGCACATGGGTCATTTTCAAAGATAGAACACATATTGGGACACAGGCAGTCTCTTTAAATTCAAGAAGATAGAAATCATATCAAGCATCTCCTCAGATCACAATGGCATAAAACTAGAAATCAACTACAATAAAAACAATAAAAAAATCAAACACCTGGAGGCTAAACAGCATGCCATTAAACAATGATTGGGGTACCAAAGAGACCAAAATAGAAATTAAAAGCATCATGGCAACAAATGACAATGAAAACACAACAATCGAAAATCTATGGGACATAGTTAAAGCAGTCATAAGAGGGAAGTTCATAGCTCTACAGGCCTATCTCAAAAAAACAGAAATAATGGAAATAAATTATCTAACCCTACATATCAAAGAGTTAGAAAGAGAGCAACAAGAAAAGCCCAGTGTAAGCAGAAGGAAGGAAATAATAAAGATCAGAGTGGAAATAAATGACATAGAGACCAAAAAAACAAAACAAAACAAAAAAACAAAAACAAAAATAATACAAAAGATCAATAAAACCAAGAGCTGATTCTTTGAAAGGGTAAACAAGATTGATGAACCTCTAGCCAGGCTCACCAAGAAACAAAGAGAGAGGACCCAAATAAACAAAACCAGAAATGAAAGCAGTGAAGTAACAACCGATCCCACAGAAATACAAATGATTATGAAAAAATCCTATGAACAACTCTATTCCAACAAATTGGACAACCTAGATGAAATGCATATATTCTTAGAGCAATAAGAACAATCAAGAATAAAAAAAAAATGAATAGGCTAATAACTACCAAAGAAATTGAAGCAGTAATCAAATATCTTCCAGCAAACAAAAGCCCTGGTCCAGACAGCTTTACAGGGGAGTTCTACCAAGCATTCAAAGAAGAATTAAAACCTATCCTCCTCAGACTATTCCAAAAAATTCAAGAGTTAGGCACACTTTTAAGCTCTTTCTATGAAGCCAGCATTACCCTAATCCCAAAACCAGATAAAGACACCACAAACACAAAAAAAAAAATAGAGAACCTCAGGCCAATATCCTTGATGAACATAAATGCTAAAATCCTCAACAAAATTCTAGCAAATCAGATTCAGCATTACATTAGAAAGATCATACATGATGACCAAGTGGGATTTATTCCAGGGATGCGAGGATGATACAATATCTGCAAATCAATAAATGTGATCCATTACATAAACAAACAGAGACAAAAATCACATAATCATATCAATTGATGCAGAAAAAGCACTTGACAAAATCCAACACCCTTTCTTGATAAAAATTCTTAGCAAAGTGTGAGTAGAGGGATTATACCTCAATATAATAAAAGCCTTATATGAGAAACCTACAGCCAACATCATACTCAATGGACAAAAACTAAACTCATTTCCCCTAAGAGCAGGAACAAGACAGGGATGTCCACTCTGACCATTCCTGTTTTATATAGTACTGGAAGTGCTAGCCATATCTATCAGAGAAGAAGAAGATATAAAAGGCATCCAAATTGGAAAAGAAGAAGTAAAGATGAGATGATACTATACATAGAAAACCCCAAAGACTCCATCAAAAAACTAGAGCTAATTGTTAGGTCAGAGGAATTCCAGAAGCCGATGCATGCAACCGATGGTGATGCAGATAACAGACTAGAGCACCAGACAGATGGCGTCACAGATGCTGGTCCCTTCCTGGAACCCATGATGGACCAGTGCACCAAGCAAATGGTGACGCAGATATTGGCTCCATTCCTTGAACCCCTGCCCACGGCAGAAATTCCACCCACCCTCACTGAACAGCTCATGGTCCTCCGCCCCCACTGAACAGCTGTATAAAAAAAGTGCCTCAGTTCCCACCCAATGCGACTTCTCTGGCCCTAGACTCAGGACCGGTGAACCTCACCCGGGAGTGTAAGATTAAAAGCTCTTCCTTTAGACCAGCCTGGAATCTCTGTCTTTGTTCCCTGAACCGCAAACCTCACACTAATAAATGAATTTGGCAATGTAGCAGGATACAAAATTAACACCCAGAAATTTATGGCATTTTTATACACCAATAATGAACTTACAGAAAGAGAAATGAAAAAAAAAAAACCCATTTACCATTGCACCAAAACAAATTTAAGATACCTAGGAATAAACTTAACTAAGGATGTAAAAGACCTGTACTCAGAAAACTATAGGACATTGAAAAAAAAATATATAGAGGAAAACATAAACAAATGGAAGAACATACCATGTTCATGGATTGGTAGAATTAACATCATTAAAATGTCCATACTACCTAAATCAATCTACAGATTCAATGCAATCCCCATTAAAATACCAACAGCATATTTCAAAGACATAGAGCAAACTCTCCAAAAATTCATCTGGAATAAAAAAGGCCCCAAATAGCCTGAGAAAGAACAAAGTTGGAGGGATCACAATACCAGATATCAAGCTATATTACCAAGCTATGGTTCTCAAAACTGCCTGGTACTGGCACAAGAACAGACATATACACCAATGGAACAGAATAGAGAACCCAGAAATTGACTCAAGCCATTATGCTCAATTAATATTTGACAAAGGAGGCATACAATGGAGTCAAGATATTCTCTTTAATAAATGGTGCTGGAAAATTTGGTCAGACACATGCAAAAAAATGAAACTAGATCACCAACTTACACCATACACAAAAACAAACTCAAAATGGATAAAGGATGTAAATGTGAAACCATAAAAATCCTATAAGACTCCATAGGCAGCAAAATAGCAGACATATGTCATAGCAATATCTTTACAGACACAGCTCCTAGGGCAATGGAGACTAAGGAGAATATAAACAAATGGGAATACATCAAAATAAAAAGCTTCTGCACAGCAAAAGAAACCATCAACAAAACAAGAAAGCCCACTGCACGGGAGAACATATTTGCCAATGATATTTCTGATAAAGGTTTAATCTCCAAAATTTACAGAGAACTCATACAACTTAACAAAAGAAAGATAAACAATCCAATCAAAAAATGAGCAAAGGATCTAAATAGACACTTTTTGAAAGAGGACATACAGAAGGCCCAGAGACATATAAAAACATGCTCAAAGTCACTAATCATCTGAGAGATGCAAATTAAAACAACAGTGAGATACCATCTCACACCTGTCAGAATGGCTATCATCAACAAATCAACAAACGACAAGTGCTGGCAAGGATGTGAAGAAAAAGGAATCCTCCTTCACTGTTGGTGGAAATGCAGACTGGTGCAGCCACAGTGGAGGACTGTATGTAGTTTCCTCAAAAAATTAAAAATGGAACTGCCATTTAACCCAGTGATCCCACTTCTATGACTATATTCCAAGAAACCAGAAACACCAATCAGAAAGGATATATGCACCCCTATGTTCATAGCAGCACAATTTACCATAGCTAAGGTTTGGAAACTGCCTAAGTGTCTATCAGCAAATGAGTGGATTAAAAAAGAGTGGTAAATATACACAATGAAATACTATGCTGCTGTAAAAAAGAAGGAACTTTTACTATTTGCAACAGCATGGATTGAACTGGAAAGCATTATGCTAAGCGAAATAAGCCAGTCAGAGAAAGATAAATATCTCATGATCTCAGCCATATGTGGGATATAATGATCAACATAATTCGATGAACAAGAATAGATCCAGAAACAAATTGTAGGGGGGGTGCTGGTTAGAGAGCAACCAAAGGACTTGTATGCATGCATATTAGCATAACCAATGGGCACAGATACTGGGGTGGTGGGGGCTTGCCCGGGGTGTTAATGGCTGTTAGGAGGGAGGGGGAGAGCAATTGGGGGAAAAGGAGACATATGTAAAACTTTAGACAATAAAAACATTTTTTTTAAAAGAGGAACATTACAATAACGCAGTTTTAAAGATGGAAAAGAGTTCCCAATTTTGAAAATCACTATACTTCAGAGAAAATATCTCAGACAAATAATGGTACCTAAAGTTCTTAATATCTTAAAAAATTTCTAAAAGCAAGAGTTGAATCAAAATTTTAGACTTCAGTGACAGAGAGAAGAAAGCAAATTTGATAAAACCTGATTGGAGTAACGTTAACCCTATTTTTAAGATGTTTTCAAACATCATCAGTGCAGTAGTTCTCATTAAAATACCAGTTCCCTTATATACATGAGATCTTGTTCTGCCCAATCCTGAACAAACAGTGAAACTACTCTAGTGAGGTCAGATAAAGTGAGATATAGAACTTCATAATAAGACATAAATAAATATGGCCCTAAAATGCTTTTACTCAATATTTAGTTGAATTACATCCATGATACATCCCATGGAAGAAAACTTTACAGAGTGCTTTTATTTTTCAGTACAGGAGTAGCTACAAGTAGCTTCTATAGCTCGTACAACAGTATAGTATGGTGGGTGGTTACCAGAGGGAAGGGGATAGCAGCGTGGAAGGAAAAAAAAGAAGTAGCTTCTTTTTTATTTGTGTAGTATCCCAATGAATAAAAATGCCATAATTCATGTGGCCCTTCTCCTATTGATAGGCATCAATTTATAGAAATCTTATATTCAAAAAACCATGAGTTTTCCTTAAAGAACCTTTTTATGTAATGCATTTATGCCAATTATCTGAATTATTTATACCAACTGGCAGGGCATTTTTCTTTTTTAAAAATAAATGAAAGTTGGTGCAATATTTTGAGAGTATTCTCAAATTAAAAGCAAGAAAGCTGGTGCATCCATAACTCCCCTAGGATCATGAAGTCAGCAGAATTGCTTTTGGTATAGCATATTTCATCAAGTAATTATTAATGTATAATCTCTCTAGGTATTTTTGAATACCCACTTACTTTGCTTTTAATGAAATTTTATTCTAGTATAACTCTGAGTGCCTATGAGTGCTTGGACCAGAATTTTCACTATGCTCTGTATGTTTACTAATAAATCCTACCTCCTAAAAGAAAAGGAGATCCATTAGTTTTGAACAGATCAGATTCTTTAATAGAAAGTTTTACATAAAACTTGGATACTATTTAACTTTAAGTAAAAATTATTAAAAACTAAATGTTTAACTCTCAATGAGCTGCCACAAATTAGATCAAAATCAGGATTAGCAGTCACTGGTTTTCAATTCTCTTCAATGTATTCAACTAAAATGACTGAAAATACCGTATTTTTCTTGATGAAGTACATGTTTGTTATTACAGAAACATATTTAATTACTTATTACCTTTTTATTTCACCAACATTGTTTTAGTTGAAGGTATCTATTTTAAATATCGCTTCTCCCCAAATCATATTCATATTGCTTGCACTTTTGCACCTGCAATGGATTCACTGAAGGTTTGGTTATTTCATTTCAATGTGACAGGATAAAATTGTTTACACATCTCAGCTTTAAATTTCTTCATCTGTATAATGTATTACACACCCTTGGGGATGCTGTAAGGATTAATGAGTTTGAAAAGCACATTGACCTTTCTGATGAAACATGCTCTGCGAGTACAAAATGCTGTTTTACTGTGCTCCAAGTAAGATATAATGCAAAAAATAAAACTATAAATATAAAAATAAGTGACAGATTGAGGCATATTGACAATATGGACACATTAAAAATAGAAATCATTGTCTACAATAAGTTTGCTCTAGCTTAAAAAATATTGTTCTTGTCCCAATTATTTCTTCTTTTGGTTAGCCTTGTGTGCAAAAATTTCAAATTGGTTTTCATTTATTTAAAAAAAAAATTACAGCCCTAACTGGTTTGGCTCAGTGGATAGAGCATCGGCCTGCAGACTGAAGGGTCCCGGGTTTGATTCCAGTCAAGGGCACATGCCTGGGTTGTGGGCTCGGTCCCCAGTGGGGGGTGTACAGGAGGCAGCCGATCAAGGATCCTCTCTCATCATTGATGTTTCTATCTCTCTCTTCCTCTCCCTTCCTCTCTGAAAATCAATAAAAATATATTTTTAAAAAATTACAAAGAATTATCAGACCCACATACATCAAAAGATACATTTATAATATATCAGTAATGAAAATATTAAGTATAATATTGTAGTTTTTCAATGTCTCAAAATAAAAGAATTGCAAATCATTAAAAATTCTGACAATGATCACTTATCTTGATTAATGTATTTTATCAGATTGAAAGGATGATAGGTTTGTAGTTAAAATTAATCTAAAAACAAGATTTCAAGTAAAAGAATTCTATTGTCATCATTTTTTGTGCTGACACATTTGACCAATTATTTTAATTTTATTAAGACTCCATTTTTCTATCAGTAATATGGACTTGATAACTAAAGTTAATCTTGAAAAATTCTTAGCATAATGTCTGATCTACAGTACTGAATTAATGTTCTATTTTATATTGTATTATTAGTTACATATATTTAGCAAAAATTAAAATGTATATCATAGTTTATATATAATTCAATATGCAATATATAAAGCCTATCTAATAAAAGAGTAATATGCAAATTGACCATCACTCCAACACACAAGATGGCCACCACAAGATGGCCAGCAGGGGAGGGCAGTTGTGGGTGATCAGGACAGCAGGGGAGGGCAGTTGGGGGCGATCAGACCAACAGAAGAGAGCAGTTAAGGGCGATGAGGCTGGCAGGGGAGGGCAATTAGGGGTGACCAGGCCTGCAGGGGAGGGAAGTTAGGGGTGACTAGGCTGTCAGGGGAGGGCAGTTAGGGGTGACCAGGCCGGCAAGGGAGGGCAGTTAGGGGCAATCAGGCCAGCAGGGGAGCAGTTAGGTATCAATCAAGCTGGCAGGGGAGTGGTTAGGGGGTGATCAGGCAGGTAGGCAGGCGAGCAGTTGGGAGCCAGTAGTCCTGGATTGTGAGAGGGATGTCTGATTGCCTGTTTAGGCCTGATCCCACCGGGCAGTCGGACATCCCTCAAGGGGTCCCAGATTGGAGAGGGTGCAGGCTGGGCTGAGGGACACACAACCCCGTGCATGAATTTCGTGCACCGGGCCTCTAGTATATTATAATTCTAGAGGCCCAGTGCATGGATTTATGCACCGGTGGGGTCCTTCCACCTGGCCTGCGCACTCTTGCAATCTGGGACCCTTCGGGGGATGTTGGACTGCCAGTTTCAGCCTGATCCTGTGAGGATGGGGCCGAAATCAGCAGTCCGACATCCCCTGATGGATGTAGTAGTGCGTGAAGCGGCAGGCAGCCAGGGAGGAGCCCAAGCCCCAGCCAGGTGCCACACCGCTTCTGCTCATCCTGGCTGTGCTGGGACTCCTGCTGCCACTTGGTAGCACTACCGCAGAGGCGAGAGAGGCTCACACCACCACTGCAACTGCCCTTGCCAGCCGTGAGCCCAGCATCTGACTCCCGTCAGTCAGCTGAGTGCCGCTCCCACTATGGGAGCACACTGACCACCAGGGGGAAGCTCCTGCATTGAGCATCTTCCCCCTGGTAGTCAGTGCACATCATAGTGACTAGTTGATCAGTCGTTTGATCATTCGGTTGTTCGGACATTTAGGCTTTTATATATCCTACTAGAGGCCTGGTGCACAAAAATTTGTGCACAGGGGTGTCCCTCAGCCTGGCCTGCCCCCTCTCACAGTCTGGGAGCCCTCAGGGGATGTCCTACTGATGGCTTAGGCCCGGTCCCCTCCCACTGTTGGGTGGGGGGTGATCCGGGAGGCAACTGGGTCGATCATGGGAAGGTGCCACCCCCATCACCCCACTGCTGCTGTCACTGCTGGCTGGCAGGCCCTCGCTTCTTACACTGGCCCCTCCCCCACCCACTGGTGGGCGGGGAGTGACCTGGGGCCAGGCTGGCTGGGGGAGAGGCTGTGGGAGGTTGAGGCACAGCAGGTCGCACCCTGTCCAGCCTCTGCAGAGGCATGGTGCCAGGACCAGGAGAGGAGGCAACGCCTCCACCTCCATGGTGGCGGGGCTTCTGTGGCAGCGGGGCTCCCATGGCAGTGGGGCTCCTGAGGCAGTGGCCCCACCTCCACTCTGCTCCTGCAGCGGTGGCCCCGACTCTACTCCTACTCCTGCAGCTGCACCTATCCCGTGCAGCTGCTGTGGCTTTGTCCAGATGGATGTCTGGATGGACATCCGGAAGATGTCCACTCTAATTAGCATATTACCATTTTATTAGTATAGATATAATAAAAGCTTAATATGCAAATTGACTGAACAGCAGAACAACCGGTTGCTATGACACGCACTGACCACCAGGGGGCAGACGCTCAACTCAGGGCTGCCCCCTGATGGTCAGTGCACTCCCAAAGGCACTCCTGGTGAGCACAGCCTCTCCTGCCTCTGCAGCTGCACTAAGGATGTCTGACTGCTGGCTTAAGCCACTCCCTTAAGCCAGCAGTCAGACATCCCCGAGGACTCCCAGACTGCAAGAGGGCACAGGCCGAGCTGAGGGATGCCCCCCACCAAGTGCATGAATTTCATGCACCGGGCCTCTAGTATCGATATAATTCTATTTTAGAACCAGATTAAAATTATTTTATAGGCAACTTTTTAAAACTGAGGTTCTGTAATATGATTCCATTTATTTTTTATTTTGATTTATCTTTTTATTGAAAGTTATACAAATGTACCTTTTCTTCCCCACTGACCCCCTTCTATTTCCCCCCACCACCACCCCAGGCCTTTACCACACTATTGTCTGTGTCCATGGGTTATGCATATGTGCATCTAAGTTTTTGGTTAATTATTTTATAAGTAATTTTTATTATACTTATTTAAGGTATCACTATATGGTATTTACTCTAGGCTGTCTAAATGTTCTAAGGCTACATGAAAACAAATGTTTAGTTATAATTAGAGAATATTTTTCTTAAAACTTCTAGAAATTATTGAGCCTCATGGAAAAGAGGAAGTTCAATTGAGACAGATTTTATATTTATTTTACATTTGTCAAAATATAACTATTTGTTTCACATTTCACACATATGACCTCCTTTCTTTTGTTTTAAAATGCCAAGCTAAATCCACAGTAAGCCTTTTACTTTCTGTTTACACTGTCTTAAACACTCCACTCACAAATCTCCAGTTGAAAAACCAGTTTCCTTTTGTCATACAGGTCTCAGTACAATTGAACTTCCTTATCAAGACTTTCTCTGAGCTCTAAATCAAAAGAAACAAACCACTTACCCTTTTATTCTCTTATCATGTCACTCCAAATTATCACTCTATACTAGTATAATGTTCTTTTAACTACTTGATATCTATTTCCACCCACAAGAATGTAAGCCCAAGGTCAGTGTCTTTCTTGCTCTTTTCTGTGTCCCCAGGGCTTAGAATAGTGCCTGGTAAATAATATATGTTTGCAAATGTTTGTTAAATTAAATAATTCAACCTGGATGAAATGGACCAATTCCCTAAAAGACACAATCTTCCCCTACTCACACAAAGGAGAAATAGACAGTCTGAATAGGCCTTTATGTATAATATAAATTGAATAAAAATTAATAACCTTTTAAAGGAGAAAGTACCAGTCGTAGTTAAGTTCACTGATGAATTTTAAACATTTAAAGTAGAAATTATACAAGTTCTCTCCAGTATGTTTCAGATGATAGAAGTAGAGGAAATGCTTCTTAAATAATTTGATGAGGCCAGCATTACCTTAATAATCACAACCAATAAAAAAAAAAACACACACAAAAAAAAGCATTAAAGGAAAAGAAAACTATACACTAATATTTCTCATAAACATAGATGCCAAAATCTTTAACAAATAATTATCAAATTGAATCCAACAATATGTAAAAAGAATCATATAATGTCCAAGTCAGATTTATCTCAGGCATACAAGGCAGTTTCAATAGATTTAATGTAATCCATCATATCAACAGGCTAAAGAAAAATCTCATGAACATATCAACAGATGCAGAAAACCATTTGATAAACTCAAACACTCCTTCATGATAATAAGCCTTACTTAGCATACTAAAAATAGAAACATCCTCAATTTGATTTTTTTTAAATCTACAAAACCACTACAGCAACCATCATACTTAATTGTCAGAAAATTAAAGCTTTCCAACTAAGATCAGGAATAAGGAAGGGATGTCCCCTTATACCACTACTTTTCAACATTGTATTAAAAGTCTTAGTTAATGAAATAACACACAAAAAGGGGGGGGGTATACAGATTTGCAATAAAGAAGTAAAACTGTCTTTGTTCATAGAAGACATGATTATATAGAAAAGCCAAAAGAATAGACAAAAACAAACAAATAATGAAAAACTCTCCTGGAAGTAATAAAAAAAATTATAGCAAAATTCCAAGATATAAGGCTAAAGTACAAAAGTCAATCACTGTCCATTGCAGCAATAAATACTGGAATTTGGAATTTAAAACACATTATCATTTACATTAGCATTCAAAAAAATACTTAGGTACAAATCTAACAAAATATCTTCAAGATCTATAACAAGAATGCAACAGAACTTTGATACAAGATAGCAAAAAACACTCACAACTAAACAAATAGAGAGATATTCCATATTATTTGATAGGGATACTTAATAATGTCAAGAAGTCAGCTATAAATTCAATGCAATCCCAGTCTAAGAAGTTATTTTATGGATATCAACAAACTGATTTGGAGGTCCATATAAAGAGGAAAAGACCAAAATATCAAATTCAAGATAAAAATAAGACAAAGCCAGACATCTGACACTACCCAGATTCAAGATTTTTACTATAAAGCTACAGTCATCAAGCCAGTGTGGTTTTGGCTTAAGAACAGACAAATGGATTTAATGAAACAGAATAGAGAGCCCAGATGTAGACCCATCTGAACATAGTCAATTGACCTTTGACAAAGGAGCAAAGACAATACAATAAAGATAGCCTTTTCAAAAAATGGTGCTGGAAAACTGGACTTTCACATGCAAAACACTTGACTCCCTACACAAAAATTAATTAAAAATGGATCACACATCTAAATGTAAAATGCAAAACTACTAGAAGCTTTCATGGAAAAAAACCTTGGATATAGGAATGACTTTTTAGATTCAACCCTATTGCACAATCCATGAAAGAAACAATTGATAAACTGAACTTTATTAAAATTAAAACTTATTCTCTGAAAAAGTCCATTCCAGGAAAATGAGAAGACAAGCTACAGACTAGGAGAATATATTTGCAAAAGACACATCTAATTAAGGACTGTTATCCAAAATATACAAAGAACTCTTAAAACTCAGTAATAGGAAGACAACATTATATCGTGCTGGGAAAATTAGGCACATGCAAAAAAAATGAAACTAGACCACCAAATTACACCACATACAAGACAAAATTCAAAATGTATAAAAGACTTAAATGTAAGTCATGAAAGCAAAAAATCCTAGAAGAAACCATAGGCCATATAATCCCAGACATCTCTCACAGCAGTGTTGGCTGATATGTCTCCAAGGGCAAGGGAAACTCAGGAAAAGATAAACAAATGGGCCTACATCAAACTGAAAAGCTTCTGCCCAGCAAAAGAAACCATCAAAAAATAAAAATAGAACCCATTGTCTGGGACAGCATATTTGCCAATGATACATCTGATATATAATGAACTTATACAACTCAACACCAGGAAGACTATCCAATTTAAAAAAATAATCTGGCCACTCAGTGTATATCCTATATAATAAAAGGCTAATATGCAAATTGTCCCCTAGACCAGGAGTTCGACCAGCAGGCAGGCCGGCCAACCGTCCATGTCCCCTCCCCTTGGTCAGGCTGGCCGGACCTCACCAATGCACGAATTCATGCATCGGGCCTCTAATATATATATATGCACTGAGTGGCCAGATTATTATGCATTCAGAGATCATAATAATAATAATCTGGCCACTCTATATATATATATATATATACATATATATATATATATATACACAAAAATGAGGTACCACTGCACATCTATTAGAATGACAATGATTCAAAACACTGACACACAAAATGCTGGTGAAGATGTGAAGCAATAGGAACTCTCATTCATTGCTAATGAGAATGTAAACTGTTACAGCCATGTTGGAAGACAGTTTGGCAGTTTCTAAACTAAACACACTCTTACCATCTGATCCAGCAACCATACTCCTTGGTATTTACTCAAAAGAACTGAAAATTTGTGTCCATATAAAAACTACACATAGATGTTTATAACAGCTTCCCCCCTCCCATAATTACCAAAACTTGGAAGCAACCAAGATTTCCTTCAGTAGGTGAATGGATGAACAAACTGTGATGCATCTTGACAATGGAATATTATTCATTGAAGAAAAGAAATGAGCCATTAGCCATGGAAAGGCTGGATGAAACTTAAATGCATATAACTAAGTAGAAGAGGCCAATCTGAAGAGGCAACTACATTGTATGATTCCAATTATATGACATCTGGAAATGGCAAATCTATGGAAATAACAAAAAGGGTCAGTGGTTGGTTGCCAGGATTTCAGGGAAGGGACTGATAAATAGGCAAAATGCAGAGAATTTTTGGGGCAGTGAAACTATTCTGTATGATACAATAATGAATACACATTATTATACATTTATATAAATCCCTGGAATGTATACCACCAAGAGTAAACTCTAATGTAAACTAACAGTTTTGGGTGATAATGATATGTCAATATATATTCATTGAATATGTAACAAATGTACCAACCATTGTGATGCTGATATTCAAAGTGGGGTTGCCGAAACCGGTTTGGCTCAGTGGATAGAGCATCGGCCTGCGGACTCAAGGATCCTAGGTTCGATTCCGGTCAAGGGCATGTACCTTGGTTGCGGGCACATCCCCAGTGGGGGGTGTGCAGGAGGCAGCTGATCGATGTTTCTTTCTCATCGATGTTTCTGACTCTCTATCCCTCTCTCTTCCTCTCTGTAAAAAATCAATAAAATATATTTTTTTAAAAAAGTGGGGGAGGTTGTGCAAATGTGGAGACAGGAGTACATGGAATTCTTTTTACTTTCTGTGCAATTTCACTGTGAACATAAAGCTTCCCTAAGAAATAAAGTTTAATCATTTAAAATTTGTAAAGTAGAGAAACATCTAGAACTTTGTGTTATTAAAATAAAGACAACTCTTATGAATGTTTCAGCATATGTAGATAAAATATGAGCTAATTTTTATATCTAATCACAGCCAAGATGACTTGGTAAACTGTGCACTAAACTAATCCCAATGATAAAATGAATAATTTAGTAAAGTGAGGGAAATGTAGAGAGAAGGCAATACAGAGGTAGATGACAGAGATACATAGAGAGATCAATGCGTACAACTGATTTATATAATTCAGTAGACATATATCTGAGAATAAGAAGAGAAGATGACAGATATCCAATTCTGCCACAATATCCTGGTGAGTCTGAATCATTCTTATAATCTTTGTGTATGTGGTCATCCAAGAAATGACTAACAATACCATGAATGATCAAATTCAACTAATATTTATTGAGCCCTACTATATGTAGGATGTTTGAGATAAATTTTATTACCAATCCAGACACAGACCAGAACTTTACAACTTTTTTAAGATAATAGAGTATGTATGAGAAAACAATAACTAGAATATTTTAAAGGGTATTAATTTTGAGATATTTGATAATTGAAATAAACAGGTAAAAAAAACCCGGAAGTATAAGGTCCTTAAGGAAAAAATATTTCCTTCTACACTAGAGAGAAAGATTAGTATTAAAATATTTCAGAAAAGCCTTGGTTTGGATAGCTTGCTAATCTGGAAACACAAAGTATTACAGAACACAAGTTAAAGAACTCATTTAATATATAAGGAAAAGCAGGCACAGCACCCAAACTCAGAATTCTGGATGTCATCCAAATACAAAGATAAACAAGATAAAGAGTTTCAACTAAATGTAAAGAGGTGAAAATACCAAAGGAAAAAATAACTGGCACGATTGGATTGCTCATTCTGGAAAAGGCAAAAGTGAAAACAATTCAATTCTAAACTAAACTGTAAGGACCTTTAGGCAGAAAATGATCAGCCATCTTTCAGCTGTGCTGACAATACAAGAGACAATAAGCTTCAATTCCACCGTGAAGAATTTAGAAGAGACTGTCATGACACTGAAGGTTATTTAAACATTAGAATAGACTTTCCTAAGAATTCATAGACTATTACTAGCGGGTTTGAAGTAGGAGAAGTGCTTAATATTTAGCAAAATAAATTTACTTTCCACACTTTATATGACAGCATATCTTCAAATAGAGAAAATTCTGTACACAATTCTGATGTGTTATTTAGTTTTGCTATGGGCCCTAAATAAATAGAATTAAATGGCTTCTAAATTTAATTTCAATTCAGCACTTCCAGGTTCAATTGCTGTTGTTTAGAACAGAAGAATATAGGCACTTTTTAGCTTCTTATTTTATCTCCATGGCAGAGGGAACAAAGATGGAATTCCTGATTCAGATGGCATTGTCTTATATAGTAGTACACTCAGCTAAATGTGTGATTGTGTATATGAAGGGAAGTGTGTGCAGTGTGTGTGTGTGTGTGTGTGGGGGGCCTGGGGGGACGGCCAGGGAGGGAAGGTAGGAGCTGTCCTGCTGTTTGCAGTACCTGTGCCCCTCTGTGTTCCCTGAACTTTTGATAGCATCCCTAGTTTTTCCTAACCCTGTTCAACAGTCAGGTCTCCCCAACCACTTCCAGTGTTAAGGGGCTTTATTATTATTTTTATTGTTGTTGGTTTGTTTTTAAGTTGTTCCTTAAACAAGGTATTCTATTTTTAACTTTCAGAATGAACTTATTCATAACTTATATTCAAAAACATGAAAAGCTGATGCATGCAGTCTAAGAAGCACTTTTGTTAAATCATCTGAAAAGTTGAAAAGAGCATGACTTTCTTTCATTGATTCTAAGCCTAAAATTAAGATTCAAAATTATTTAGTTTGGACCGCTGAAGTTCATCTCTTATACTTCCTGCTCAGTCCTCATACAAACAAACGCTGTTTACAAAGATAGAATTTCCCCTGTGAGAACAAGAAAAACAATTTAAACATTTGGTTTAGACTTACACTTTCTACTTGATTAAATAGTGGCTGTACCAGTTAATGTGGCCAATGTAAATACTATTGTACTCCTTTAAGAATAGCTATTTGTATACCTATTCAGTGTATATCTGAATACAATCAGTTCAGCTAAACATAATAGTACTGTGAATTAATCCTTCCTCTTAGGCCTAAATTCAACAACAAAAAATTAAAGATTAAACCTAGAGGAAACCTTATTTTTATAATATGGGGCAGATATCAATACACTAAAATTTTGCCTATGAATTTCTTAATTTGATAGGATGAGTACAAAGAGAGAAAAAAACAACTGTGGAACTTTTAAAGAAAAGATATACCCTGTACTCTCATATTGTTTTACTGCTTATTTCTGTAAGAGTTAAAGTTTTATGATTTTTCCCTTTAAGTGATTTTTAGCAAAATAAATTTACTTTCCACACTTTATATGACAGCATATCATCAAATAGAGAAAATTCTGTACACAATTCTGATGTGTTATTTAGTTTTGCTATGGGCCCTAAATAAATAGAATTAAATGGCTTCTAAAACTATAGATAGAAGATTTTTTTAAGTGTTGGGTACAGTTCTGTAAGTTTTAAAAGTTTCATACCAAATATGTGTTACATTACTGCATGATACACTGCCTCACATTTCTTTTAAAAATTGTTCAAAGTGCTACTCTCTTTTTAACTATTGCTACAATTCAAATCACGTGAATATGTTCATCATTTACGTGTCATCTACAATAGGCAATTGCATTGTATTAAATACTTCCTTTTTCCTAGTTAACTTTATTTTGTCTGTTGTCATACTTATCCAGTAAAGTACATTAATGCTACTTGATATTGTATATTGGTTCAAGCATGGAGTCATACTGCCTTGGTTTACATCTCATTTACATTACTACTGACCAGTTGTGTGGACTTGAAAAAGTACTTGACTTCTGCAAGTCTCAACTTTCTTCATCTTTACAGGAGAATAATTTTATTATCTACTTCATAGGTCTGCTGTAAACTATTGTGCTCAAGCCTTCTAATGCAATGCCTGACAGCTATAAATATACTATGACTATTAACTATTCTTAGTGCTATACTAATTAACATATACAATAATAAATTAAAAGGTAAATGCATTAAAAATTTGAAAACATCATCAGGTATAGACATAATGGGAATTTTAAAATATAAGCCCACTAGCACCATAGATTCCAATGATTAAGAACTCTCTATCTAACCATCTAGTGTACTTAGATTCCAGCAGAAAATAAATGGAACATTAAAATTAGTATACTTTGAAAAAAACTGTCAAAGGGACTATTTACAATATATGGACAAAACATGGAACTATAAGGAAAAGCATAGAACTCCAGGTATAGTTACAAAGGGGCTCCTTTAACACTGTTTGCTGAGAACGGAGTGAGCAGTCACTTGAATCTGATGACAAAGGAGATTTTGATGATAGGGCTACATGACAGGAGTTGAGATCTTTGGTCAAGGGAATAGGCAGCCTGCTGAGTCTCTGCAGATTGGGTGCCAAGGAAGTAAATAATCCCAAATCACTTTTCTTGCCCCACTCCCATCTCTTGCCCTTGATCCTCTTAGAGAAAATGAAGAGGGCAGAGGAGCCCACTAATGAGTCAATGCAGGTCTAAGTCCTAGTGCAGAAAGCAGATCGGACAGCTGGATTGGACCTCCAATCTACCTACTGTTAACTGTGTGGCAGGTAAATACAATACAATGCAGACTCCATGTCTGGTGGTTATGAATGCATGTACTCTCACATGGTAAGACAGTGTGAAGACAATAAGTACTTCATTGTCACGAAAGTTGCCAGAATGTTTGCTAAGTCAACTGCTGATAATTCCACTGAGCAGAGTATGGATCATGCCCAGTGGAAAGAAGACTGCTATTCTTATTGGTGTTTTTAAATTTTCATTTTGTGAAATTGTGTTTTATTCTCTTCACCTTCTCTTTCCCAACCTCCATCACAACCCTAGTTCTTTCAGCACATCTAGCTCTATGGCTGCTGGCTTGGCAATACAGGTGACCTGTAGAAAATCTTCAACATGACCCTGTAGGTTAATCTTTTTGTTAACTTAGTATAAATTTAGAAAAACATGATGTTTATTAATTTCATAAGTTGGTTAAATCCATATTCAGAACTTTAATTATTATAAATAAAGTTTCTACTTAAGCCACATAATATATAATAACTACATTTTTCTTGCTCCAGGCATACATTATTTTAATAATAAGTTAAGGGTTAAATTTGTGGTTTAAAATTTATATAATAATGCGGTTAATATCCTCTAGTTCATAATACATAAGAAATATTTACCCTTCATTTACATTTATATAGGTGACATAAAGGAAAATCATTTGCAGTACATTGTATAACAATAAACAAAATTTATAAAAATAAAATTATTATAAAAAATGTATCTGAAGAAAAGTGAGTGAAGAGAATAGGATTAATCCATGTGGACAAGTTGGAATACAAAAATGTTTATTTCTTTGGTCTTTCATTCATAATTACACTTGTTGATTGAATAAATGTTTTTGGACTCCTACTATGCAACATGCAAAGCAATTTAGAATATCAAAGAATTATTTCATATATTTTATTTAGCCTTAAGTAGCTTAAAATGTAGTGGAGTAATATGTCACTCACATATATAAGAGATTCAATTATTATAGCTAAGAAATAATATAAGGTAATAGTATATTGACACATAGCCTATAAATAACATTAGTAACAGCAGCACAGAATCAACACTTGTAACATGTTTAGATTCTCCAGGTATTAGTTAATTTAATCTTCACAACAACCCCAGGGGATATTACTGCTATTTTCTCCAACTATGCTGAATAAATATAAAATATAGAGATTTTCCATAAATTGACATAATGCTAGTAAATGTTACAGTGGTGACACCCAGATAAACTGACTCTGAAAGACTGTGCAAAGGAGAATGGCAGGACGAGTCTAAAAAGGTAAAATTTAAATAGATCTTGAAAAGTAATTTAGACAGGGAAGGAAGAGAACAGATGGAATTCAATTAGAGGAATCAATGTGAGCAAAATAATGGAGCCTGAAATGCATGCATAAAATTTAAGACACCATGCATACACCTGAATATTTGGAAACAGTATGAATAGGACAACAGCAGTAGCTAATGAGAATGTATTTCAAATTTAAATAGGTTTTTAAAAAGTGACTGGGTGTACACTGTAGTTACTTTGAGTGGACTATCAGCTCACTAAACTTGGTCTTAATCCCGAAGTTAACATGCAGTCACTGTAGATATTCCAGGAAGTCATTCTTTATATGGAGCAGTGTCTCCAGGAGTAAATGATTCACAAGATATATATTTGTAATTATTTTTTCGGCTTGGTTAGGCATATCTCTTACAACAAGCAGATAAATAAACTATGTATCTTACTGAGAACCCTTCTAATATTTTAACACTACAATAAAAGCAATCATGATATAATTGAAAACCATATGAATGAATATTTTTATTAACTCATCTTTTTTTGTCACCTAAAATTACTAATGGGAGAGTGTAGGTATAATAAGCTTACAAAAATGCTTGCAGTGGTTTAGTTCATCTTCTTTAATACACAGGCAGAACTCAACTACATTAAATCAAATGGAAGAGCTTTCAAATTCAAGTGCCCAGCAATTTATTCTAGAGTCACTGCAATTTTTATATTTGATTATTTGACTTATCTTAGCCTCTACCAATAATCACAGCCAGCCTTCAGCAAAACTGAAAGGAAAAGCTATTTGTCTTCTAAACCAATTCTCATTCACTTTTCTTGCCCTCCTGCTGTCCATATTTCAAATACCTAAATCAGCCTTCCTAGTTCATCCCTATCCCCAAAGGGGAGGTTATAGAAGAAACACCAACATATCTTACAAGGTTGGATAAAATACACTCCAAAGCTTTATCTAGAATATCTGGAATTCAATAATCATATAAAAAATTATGGCTTATTTTACACAGCAGAGCCTGAGACTCTACTGTCAAATGGGGATAAATCTGTTTAACTCATCCATATTAAAGTATTCATATTTTAAAACTTCAGTCAGTCAAATTAGGTGAAAAGTTGAAATAATTCTGTAATATATGATCTAAAGTAATTCCTATGAAGAAATAGAACTGAGGTGGAATTAATTATTCAGGTTTCTGGTATGTATTGATTAAATTATATGAATATTAACTCATTGTCCCTACATTTATCTGAATATATTTAAATGTATTAGTCTTTGTGTTCCCAGTACCTCAATTACAGCCTATAATAGTTAGATGATAATGTCTCCTAAATGAATGAATGATGAAAATCAGCAGTGCAAAGATTAGCTTGAAAATGGAGAAATTAAGATAATGATCTAATATGAATTTCAACATGGTGATACAAAATCTGAATTTTAATGCATCTTTCTTGTTAATAATCACCAAATCTTTGATATTTTATCAATGATATCTCTGTGAGATAATTCCACTGTGAAGATATAAATAGAATTATATTAACCCTCTTGGGAATAGTAACTTTTAATGGAAGGATGTTAATCATAATATATCCACTGATTATAAAGAATTTTGCTTTGCAAATTACTTTGTATTTTTTTTTAACTTTACTAACTTGTAATAACTTTCATGCTATTATGAACTCATCTGCCACAATGTTTTTAACTTATGGGATTTGTGTTAGCCATCTGGCTAATTATTATCTAATAAATAACTGTTCTCAGAATTCTATCAGCATCTAATAATCTCTATGAGAACATGTATCTATCTTACTAGATATTATTGATAAGGAATTACCATTTACTGTCACACTTTTGACATCAGTAAGGTAATTTAAATCCTTTTTCTTTTACTGACTGATTACTTTATAAAGCTTTAGTAAGTTTTGCTATTTTATTTTGGCATTTTACATTATTCTCTTTTCCTTAACCCTCTGAACTCTAAAAACAAATAAATGAAACAAGACAGGCTACTTCCAGATGGCTAATAAAAACTCCAACTACTATATTCCTATAACATACGTTAGATAATAGAAAAAAGTAATTTATTAACTTCTTTGAATTTTCAATACCTCTTATTGGAATTGATGTTATCAATATATTAGCCTAATTATTATTTGTATACATTAAGTAGTACCTACCATAGTCATTTTTTAACATTTGCATGGTCTCAAAGGTAATTAATTTATCTTAAATAAATAGTTATGTGGCTCAGTGGTTGAGCATCGACCTATGAATCAGGAGGTCCTGTTAGATTCCTGGTCAGGGCACATGCTCAGGTTGTGGACTCAATCCCCCTTGGGGGGCATGTAGGAGGCAGCAAATCAATGATTATCTCTCATCATTGATGTTTCTATCTCTCTCTCTCTTTCTCTCTGAAAGCAATAAAAATATATTAAAAAAAATAAATAAATACAGGATTTTAAACAAAAATGTAAGTTATTTACAACAGGCAACATTTCTTTGTTCTTTTTTCCCCCTGCACAGTACATAATTATAAAAATCAATAATATAGAAATGAGGAAAGAATCTATAATGACTTAATGTTTAAAAATTAGCTTGTTCGGAAAAAGTTAAGAACCATATGATCTCACTCATATGTGGGATATAAAACTTAAAGTAACAAATGAACAAATAAGAGAAACAAATAAAAACTCATAGACACAGAAAACATGGTTACCACAGGGAAGGGGGCTGGGAGTTCGTTAAGGATAAAGGGAGTCAAATATATGGTGACAAAAGATGATTTGACTTTGGGTAGTGGGCACACAATGTAATATCCAGATGATGTATCATAAAATTGTATACTTGAAACCCATATAATCTTATTAACCAATGTCACGCCAGTAAATGTAATTAAAAGTAATACATGACTAAAGAGGGAGAAATTAGCTTCCTAGGAAGTTAATGATGTACTATTTGTACTTTTTGTAATTGTATAATATTGAAACTCTGATGTGAAAAATATTAAACTCAAATTAATTACAAGAGACAGGTAAATTACATTGAATAACCCCTAAGCTGATTTTATTTTATTTTAATTAAAGAACTAGAGGTCCATCGCATGAAATTTATGCACTTGGGGGTGGGGGTGGTCCTTCTGCCCGGCCTACACCTTCTCACAGACCAGGAGCCCCATGACCAATTACCCCAAAGAAGGAGGTCCTGCCTCCCAGCCAGGGCTCTGCAATGGATCTCCCTGACAGAGGGAGGCCCCGCCTCCCCACCGCAGCCCGCTGGTAGGTGGCCTGGGCCTCTCTCTGTGGGGTGATCATGGGGCAATGGCCGGGCCCCTGACCAATCACAGCGCACCTGCCTTGGCTGGCCTGGCGCCAGTGTGGTTGTTCGGAAGGTCGTTCCACTGTTAGGCCATTCAGTCTATTTGCATATTACGCTTTATTTATTATTATAGCTAAGTGGAGATTTAGTCATCATGGAAATAGCTATTGCTTTAGTTATACATTATTTTGAATACATTGATTAAAGTGATTTTTACATAGCACTGTCTTGATAAGTTTTCGTGTCAAAAGTACAAAATCAGGAACTATCACTTCAAATTTTAAATCAATGGGCAATCTACATATTTGTTAAAATAAAGCCCAATTAAAATCTATCATGGCATAAATATACAAAATATAGAAAAAATGAGCATAGGTGACAGAGCCAAGAACAAAACTACCATGAAAGGAGATTGACAAATGATTTTTTTTTATTCATTGTTAACTGCTTTGTTGCTTGTAATAATATAAACAAACTAGAGGCCCAATACATGAAATTCATGCATGGGAGCGGTCCACTCAGCCCAGCCTGCACCCTCTCAATCCAGTACCGCTGGCTCCTAACTGTTCACCTGCCTGGTCGCCCCTAACTGCCCCCCCTGCCAGCCTGGTCACCCATCACTGCCCCCTACTCCCTGCCAGCCTGGTTGCCCCACACAGTCTGCTGTTCAGTCATTTGGTCATACCTCACTGCCCCCACTGCCAGCCTGGTCACCCCACACAGCCTGCTGTTCACTCATCCATCTGGTTGTTTGGGTTGTGATGGCCCCTGACTTTTTATATATTAGGACTAGTGGCTTGGTGCACAAAATTTGTGCATGGGGGTTCCCTCAGCCCAGCCTGCACCTTCTACAACTGGGGACCCATTGGGGGATGTCCAACTGCCTGTTTAGGCCCAATCCCAGGGATGGGGCCTAAACCAGCAGTCAGACATCCCTCTCGCAATCTGGGACTGCTGGCTCCTAACCACTCACCTGCCTGCCTGCCTGATCACCCCTAACTGCCTCTGCCTGCCTGCCTGACTGCCCCTAACCTCTCTGCCTGCCTGCCTGATTGCCCCTAACTGCCCTCCCTTGGCAGCCTAATCTCGCCCCCACTGCTATCCCCTGCTGGCCTGATCTTGCCCCCAACTCCCTCCCCTGCCTGCCTGATCTCACCCAGTCTCTGCCTCTCTTCCTTTTTCTCATCAGTCCTCCAGGGCTCCCTGCTTCCCTGTCTCCCTCTTCCTCTTTCTCGGGTGGGAGGGGGCAGGCCCAGTGGGGGCCGCTCTACCATCTGCTCACCCTCCCTTCCATCCAGGACTCTTCAGGCCCAGTCTGTTTTGTTTCCTCATTCTGAGAGAGGCTCCGAGAGCGAGCTGGGAGGGAGGGAAAGAAAGGGAGAAAAGGCTGTGAGCTGGTGGGCGCTGTGTGTGTCCGTGTGTGTGTGCGATTGTGAGTGAGTGTGAGTGCCGGCCCTGCCTGCCCCGTCCCCATCTCTGCTGCCACAAGTCTCCACCCACCAGAGCCTGCTGCACGCACAGCCTGGGCGTTAGGTCAAGCTTCCAGTTGTTGTGGATGTGACAGACCCAGGGTTTTTATATATTAGGATTAGGATTAACTTTTAATAAATTATCTGTGAAATCTTAAATTAAGTCTAAATTATGAGGCTGAAACTAAAATTTAGTTAATTTTCCAAGGAACATTTCTAAATTAATAATAGTCATACATTAATACATAAATTCTAAATATTGTGGGAAGGTAGGGGAGGGTGGGGGTAAGGGGGAGAGATCAACCAAAGGACTTGTATACATTCATATAAGCCTAACCAATGGACACAGACACCAGAGGGGTGAGGGCATGAGTGGGGGGTGGGGGGAGGTAATGAGGGGATAAGGACACATATGTAACACCTTAATCAATAAAGAAAAAGAAAATAAATAAATAAATAAATAAATAAATAAATAAATACACTACCAAAAATTGTAAGTTAAAACATATTAACTGCCTGATAGCCATGGGCTGACACATATTAGTGTTTGTATATAATTGAATATAGACTTTTAATAAAAGAACATGCCCTTTTTGTGAGGCTGAAGGTACTTTTATTGATCCTTTTCCTTCTTCATTACCATTGCTAGAAAAATTGATTCAGTGATTCATTTGGATTAAAAATAATATTCAAATATGGTCATTGCATAAGTTTTTAAAGGCATTTGCTTCTTCAGATGCTTTTCATTTCTGAATAATCTACAGTATTCAACAGATATGGAAATAATTCTTAATGAGAAGAAACACTCCTGGGACATAAAATTGCTTCAGGGAAGAAATGTAATATGCCATCAGAATGCAAATAAATTCCCTGGGTTGGCCCTCTCATGTGAATTTTAGTAAATTACTACAACCTGTTCTGTCAATACTAATGATCAGAGCATTTATCAGAGATGCAATAAAGGAGAGAACATATGCAAACAAAAACATATTAACTTTTCTTAGTTGGTCAAAAGAAATCAAAGAAAGTTTTCTAGGCTAGGTGAAGAGAATAACTTAGATCTCTGGTAAATATTCAGTAAGCTACTTTGTAACTTACCACAAAAGAAGTACTCAGCTACACACACACACACACACACACACACACACACACACACACCAAAACACAAACACATTTACACACATGGCAACTTGATTTTTCTATATCAAACAGTGATCATGTTTGTTTTGTTTTTTATTGCTTTTAGATGACTCCAAAGCTGTTGCAACAATTAAATTGTAGAAAGTATAAGAAAAACAATATGTATGTAATAAAAAATAATATAAGCATATGAAAGCAAGCCAATTAAAATATTTCTATTTAATTCAAACCACCAAAATATGGTTACAAATACTAGATACAACTGATTACTTAAAAACAGCATTTAATCTAGAATTCCTTTTGCCCTGCATGGGTCTTACTGGAATCAATATTACTCCCAAGGCTATAAAAGGTAGGAAAACAAATTAAGATATTTGTTTTGGTTTATAAAAGGACATATATCAATAACACCCTTCCTAAAATTTTCTAACTTAGAAAAAATTAGTCTTCAGTAACTTCACTGCTATTTAAGCTCTCCATTAAGAATGTATCTTCATACACCTGAAACTAGTTTAACCTAAATGTATGTCAATGTACTTAAATAGAACTCAATACCAAGAGTAAGAGGGTAATTTGACTGTTGAAAATCAGATATTAGTAAAACTTGGATAAACAAAGTGAAATAATAATATTATCTTCACTTTAGAATTACTTTTTTTCTCATTTTGAATTGGCCCTCCTTGTTAGATCTATTAATCAGTGGCTTCAGCTCTGATATAGTTTTCCTCTGTGCCTCCCAGAAGTCCTTCAAATATATGTAGTGTTTTAGCCACTCCTGGTAACTTTCTATGAATAGTATGTTATTTACATTGTATCAATTTTTACAGTATTTTCCTAATTCTTAGTATAGTAGACAACACTGAAGAAAAGGCAGAACTTATATAGAAGCAGCTGTTCCAGAAGCAAGAGGTAGAAGATATTGCACAGGAAAACACTGACCTTTCACATCTAATATCCATTATTTAAGTTTTTCACTAAACAAAATGACATCGTATCTTACATGTGCTAATGTGCTAATTATTGTGATGGATATATATATATATATATATATATATATATATATATATATGCAATTCCTGTTATCAAGAGAACCAACTTGACCTAGGATATGGTCATGAGGAAATGGACATAAAGAACATAAAATGATTTTATGGGGAAGTGAAGCTAAGAATAAGACCTACTAAATTAAATATATGTCACTCTGAAGGATGCTGGACAATCACTGGGAATTAGAAGAGGATTGCATACCAAAAGTAAGACTAAGAGATTTGTAAAGATAAACCTTTTCTCCTCCACAATTTTATGAAGGTTGACACTGGCAATATGTTTAAATCAATCAAAGGGTATTAAATAGAGTTGACCATGGGGGGCATTCTTTGTATGTGAGTGATATTTTTTCAATATAATAAATAAAGAATTTCCTTGAAAGAAGAAATGAAATTTAGAGTAAAGCAGTGTATTCCAAAATGAATGTGGGGATATCTATCCAATCCAGCCTTCCTAACCCTATTTCACCCAGGATTTACATTGCTAAGAGTGGATACAAAATGATGAATTTAGGAAGTGTTCAAGTGGAATACTAATAACTACTATAAGCATATCTATAAGCATATAAATTATCAAAATTCAGCTAATAAGCTTTAACAAAAAATAAAGTGTATTATTTGAGAAGGTAAATGATTAGCTTCTCTTTTCCAAAGACAAATATGTATATTAGTTAAAAATAAGAACGTCGATGTATATTTTTCTACCTCAATGTTTACTAAAGACATATTTATAATTACAACTGGCAACAAGTTAAAAGAGGAATCTTTTTCTTTTCAATGATACTTAATAAAATGAAGCTAATTTTTATCTTGATTAACCTAGAAAAAATATTAGCAGAGATTATATATTTAAAAAATACCAAAACTGCACCTGACTCTTTGTACTTCATCACCTTCTTAATTATTATTGCTTGATAATTTAGACATTGATACAACTACTGTAGATAAATGCATTATGAGAAAATATAACAAACACATTACACTTATATAATAAAGTGATTAAAAATGGAAACAAAGATCTCCCTATACTCTATATTGTCCATATGAATAACTCTGGGCATGTCCAGATAACTTCAGTCCTATATTAGCTTCAGAAATGAATTTCCATCTGTCTTTAGATACTTATATATGCTAATTACCTATGTATCTTTAACTGAATATACAAAAATAATTTTTAATCCTATCCCCACAAACATATTCCAGTTTTTTAAAGTTCCATCTCAGGAGAAAATATATAACTTATTTATTCAATATAGAAACCTATGTCACTGTTATCCCTCTTTTTCCTCCAAATCCAAAACCACATCTTGTTACTACTATTTCCAAAATATCCCATTATTTTCTCTTTTCCACTGTCATATCATAGCTCAAGATATTTCAGTTCATCTCTTTTTTTGGTTGTCACAATGGCCTCTATTGATTCTTTTCCTTCACTATGCACTGCATTGCTATCAAGCTTGTTTTGCCCAAATAAGGATGTCATCATATTAATCATGCTCAATCACCTTTACAGGCTTCTATTGTTGATCGTAAACTCTTTTTAGTTTAGTATTTAACACACTTCAAATTCTAACACCAATCTGTGTTTCCAACTGGATCTCAGGGCAAGCTGTGCTTGGTACATGTACACTCTCCTTACAAAAGTTGATTCATTGTTCCTAAAATGTTATGCACTTCAAGACCCAGAGGTTATTTAAACAAGTCAATCTCCCTAAAGTGTCATTTTTTGTTTTTTGTTATTGTTAATCCTCACCCAAGGATATTTTTCCATTAACTTTTAGAGAGTGGAAAGGAGGGGGAGAGACAGAGAGAGAGAAACATTGATGGGAGAAAGACATATTAATGGGTTGCCTCCTGCACACACCCTGACTGGGGCTGGGATAGAGCCTGCAACTGAGGTACTCACCCCTGACGGGAATTGAACCCAGAACTCTTTACTCTGAGGGCTGAAGCTTGATCCACTAGCCAAACTAACCAGGGCAAGTGTCATATTCCTTTATTCATCTGTCAAAATCCTACTAATCCTATAATGCTCACACATTACTACTGGTTCTCCTAAAATTAATCAATTGCTTCCTTCTGCTGTGCTCTTACTGTATTTAACTATTTTGTATAGTACTTCTGTTAAAGATATTAGGGTTGGGACTGGCTAGTCTCAATGACTTTGTGTCAGTGGATGTTTTTCTTGAATTTGGAAAGATAATAGGATGTCTTCTATTCAAGAGAGTATCTGATCTCAAGAGAAGAATGATTAGTAAAAACTTCTAGTATAAGTTGAGGTTGCACATATAGAAACAAGAAAGCACTAGGGTAAAAGGTTATATTATATTCAGAGTTAGTGTTTATTTTCCCATGAAAAGAATTCATGTATTCTATTGTGAATCATCATGCTCTCTGATCAGCAGGACAAGAGCTCTGCAGACCCTGTGATTGTATGTGATAACAACACAGCTCTTTCTCATCCTTGGTAGGAAGACAACATAACCACACACTTGGTTTAAGAGCCTGTATTACCTTGCTATTTTTTCATACATTTTAATTAGTGATAGAACTCAAGTTCGAGTACTCGTTTCCTGAAGTAATCACTCTTGGCTAATTGTTGTAGCAAACTATTCATTTCCTCCTGAGATCTGTTCATTCATAGGCTCTAAGAGCAGCTATTACATGGTTCTTTTCACTCATTTTCTCTTGATATCTTCCTCCACTAAGTATAATCACTTGGTTAATACCAGCAAATTGCCACCAATTAATATCAAATTGAGATAACTACCAGATTTTCACTCACTGGGGACAAGAAATCTTCAAGAGTTTGGCACATGTTCAGTAAATGCTTAGAGTTAGCTACACCATCTTGTAAACATATCTAATTTAAGCAGAATTGAATTTTTATCCTTTCAAACTAAATAAATCTGTTTTCCTTATTTTTGTCAAAATTTTATTCAGAGATCAGGTGCATTCAGGGTGGGATGGCCAGCCACAGACACTTGAATGTAACAGTAATTGAAAATAAAACATAAACTTTCAGCTACAGTGACCAATTACTAAATTTAAAATAATCTTAATAAAAAATCATCAGCAATTTTACAGAAATAAATATGATTAAAGGGGGATATTATGAACAACTGTATGCCAAAAATTAGCTTATCTAAAAGACGGGACAAATTTCTCAAAAGACACAAACTACCAAAATTGACTGAAGAAGAAATTGAAAATCTGAATGGGCCAAACAAGTTAAAAAACTAAATTAACAACAATCTAAAAAAAAAAATACAAAACCTCTCATAAAAAGCCCAGATTACAATGGTTTCATTGGTAAATTCCATGATGTATTTTAAGAAAAATTAATACCAATTTTCACAAATTCTTCCACAAAAAAGATTTAATACTTCCACTATGATTCTATAAGGCCAATATACACTGATACCAAATTAGACAAAGACTTTGCAGGAAAATTACAGAGCAACAGCCTTTATAAACATAGATGCAAAAATTCACCCAAGTACTAGGAGAACAAAGCTATCAACATATAAAAAATATATATCATGAGAAAATGTGATTTACATATAAAATTCATACAAAATTCAATTAATATGGTATATTAATACAATAAAAGAGAAAACCCACACAATCATCTCAATAGATAAAGAAAAATTATCTGATGAATTCCAACATCTTTTCATGCTAGAAGTACTCAAGCGGTAGGATCAGAAGATAACTTCCTCAGCTTTCGTACATAAAGGACAACTATGTAAAACAGATAAACAGCATACTTCATGGTGAGAGACTGTATGCTCCCACCTAAAATTATAAAGAAAACAAGCACATCTGTTTTCATTACTTCTGTTCAACACTGTACAGGAGTTCTAGCCATGGAAACTCAGAGAAAGAGAAATAAATCATCCAGATTGTAACAGAGAAAGTACAACTATCTCTATTGACAGATGCCATAATCTTATATAGAGTAAATCCTAAGGAATTTACTTGAGAACTATTGGGACTAATAAACCAATTCAGATATGTTGCAGGACACAAGATCAATATACAAAAATAAATTGTATGTCTGTACACTAGCAACAAACAATGTAAAAATGAAATTAAGAAAACAATTTCTCTACAGATTCAATATAATCCCTGTAAATATCCAAGTTGCTTTTCTTTGTTTACAGAAACTGAATAATATGATACCAAAAATGACACTGAAAGGCAAGGAACTGGCCCTGGCCAGGTAGCTCAGTTGGTTGGAGCTTTATCCCAATATGTCAAGATTGTGGCTTCAATCCCTAGTCAGGGCACATACAAGAATTAACCAATGAATGCATGAATAAGTGGAACAACAAATCAAATTCTCTCTTCCCCCCTTCCTCTCTCTCTCTAAACTCAAAACAACATTTTAAAAAAGGATTTTTTTTAAAAAGTAAGAAACTCAGAATAGCCAAAATAACCTTGAGAGAGTAGAGAACGGGGTTAAAAATGGGGTATTGAAAGTGTTCTAAATTAAACAGTGATGATGATTGCTCAACTCTGTAAATATACTGAAAACCACTGAATAGAATATTTTAAAAGGGTGGTTTATGGTATGTGAATGAGATCTCAATAAAGGATATAAAAGGTTTTATGAAGAAGGACACTAATTTTATTTGATTTTCACTAAATTCTCTAAGTATGATAACCATGTTTTAAATTTAAGAATAAAATAATCAAGAGGACTTAGGAAGACTTTAAGTGTATAAGGAAAATTATACAGCATGTTAATAATTTCTTCATTTGGTTCACTACTCTTTCACCTGACTCCTAGTCATCATGATAACTTTGACCTTTAAATAATTTTTAAATATATTCATATTTAGTCATGTTTTGTTTAATTTATATGCATAATGGTCCATTGGATAAATTATGTTTATCTTATATAATAAAGAGGTAATATGCAAATTGACCATCACGACCTCACACAAGATGGCCGCCCCCATGTGGTCACAAGATGGCCACCCCCATGTGGTCAGAAGATGGCCGCCACAAGATGGCCATCAGGGGAGGGCAGTTGTGGGTGATCAGGCCAGCAGGGGAGGGTAGTAAGGGGCAACCAAGCCAGCAGGGAAGGGCAGTTGGGGGTGACCAGGCCTCCAGGGGAGGGCAATTGGGGTGACCAGGCTGGCAGGGGAGAGCAGTTGAGGGTGACTGGGCCAGCAGGGGAGGGCAGTCAGGGGTGATCGGGTGGCAGGGGAGGGCAGTTGGGGGCAATTGGGCTGGCAGGAGAACAGTTAGGCATCAATCAGGCTGGCAGGGGAGTGGTTAGGGGGTGATCACGCTGGCAGGCAGAAGTGGTTAGGGGCAATCAGGCAGGCAGGCAAGTGAGCAGTTGGGAGCCAGCAGTCCCAGATTGTGAGAGGGGTGTCCGACTGCCAGGATCGGGCCTAAACCGGCAGTTGGACATCCCCCGAGGGGTCCCAGATTGGAGAAGGTGCAGGCTGGGTTGAGGGACACCCCCTTCCCCAATGCACAAATTTCATGTACCGGGCCTCTAGTAATAGATAATAGCCAGGAAACATAAAAAACATTGATATTGAAATTAAAATTGGTGAATAAAAATAAAATGATAATAGCTTTGTAATTATTCCTTAAAATTATTTCAATGATAAAAATAAGATAAAAGTATTATTCATTATTATTTAATAAAACCATACAGGGTTAAGTGACAATATAATGAAACTTCTATAAAATTGTTTACCTACAAATGCTTTTGTTTTGTTCATTTGTTTAATAAAGGCTAGCATTACAATTAAAACACACTCAAACACTATTAGTGGGTAACATAAGACTATTTTTTGGGGGATAAGACCTATACTTCCTATATGCTTTTATTTCATCCTGTAAATTTGAAAAAAAATTAGTTGTTTTTTGGACAATCATAAATATATAGAAAGAGATAAGATTAGGAGAAAATACCTGGTGCTTCCAAATTTTACAACAATTAATAAAATTTCCATTAGAAACAGTTTTCTTACATCTTAAAAATATACCTCTTTTTCCTAAAGATAAAGTATGAATCATTCTAGTTTGAATGTTTTAACATTAATCTCCCTTGCTGAGTGGCATGTGATACTTTAATGTTTATTAAAAACTAGTGGCCCAGTGCACGGATTTGTGCACATTGAAAGAAAATTAATTAGAAGAAATATTTGTGCATCACTTGAGAACCGCCACTGCCAAGTCACCGTAGCTTGGCAATAAACCAGATTTGGGGCCGACAGTGCCCCAGCAACAACATAACCCACAGCCAAAGGTGGAATGGCAGGGCCCTGCGAGGAATCGGGCTCCCTCCTCTCTGGTTCTGGGTTGTGTCACCCAAAAACCACTGCTGCCAAATCACCACACATCAGCAGATCCTGCTTTGGGAATCTGGCCCTTGGTGGTCAGTGTGTGTCATATATACTGGCCGGTCTGATAGTCAAATGGCCAGATGGTCACTTAGTTTTTTATATACACTGAGTGGCCAGATTATTATGATCTCTGAATGCATAATAATCTGGCCAATCAGTATATATATGAGGCCCGGTGCATGAGTTCATGCATGGGTGGGGTCCGGTCAGCCTGGCTAGGGGGAGGGGACATGGGCGGTTGGCCGGCCTGCCTGCTGGTCGAACTCCTGGTCGAGGGGACACTTTGCATATTAGCCTTTTATTATATAGGATATACACTGAGTGGCCAGATTATTATGCATTCAGAGATCATAATAATCTGGCCACTCAGTGTATATAGATGTTTATAGTCTTTCTGAGACATGTAGCCATTCAACTTTGATCCTGTGAATTTATAATATAAAACCTAAGTGTGATTTAATTTAATTCAGCTCAGTAAGTATATCAAAAAAGCTTTTTTTATTCAAGGTAGACAGTAATATAAGAATCCTGTCTGACATAAATCCAATATGCTCATTCAATCTAATGATACTTCTCATTAAACTCTCATTATATCCTGTCATGGAAAATAGTCAATATAATCATATATTTAGTCCTAGGGGGATAGAGAAAAACTAATATTTTCCTTATAACAACCTTTATTGTGACTGCTGAGTCTTTGAATGACAGCTCTTCTTGGTTCTAGAATACATTTTATATTTTTCCTAAAGTTCCTTGCACATATTTTAACATATGAAATCCTTAATTATGTCTTAATAGTAAACATAAGAAGAGGTAATGATATGTAACAATATATTATATTATTTTATCTACTGTAATCATGACAATATATTGCTGCATTTTAAACAGGGTTTTTTGTAGTTTCCTATTGCAGTATCAATCTATTTTTTAATTTTCATTCTATACATATTGAATTTAACCCTTTGCACTCGCTTGCTTTTTTCTCGATTCCTTTATTCTAATGCTAACCGTGTCGAGTCACATTCGACATCCGAGTACAAAAGGTTAATACGTTTGCTAAAATTATTTGTCTAATCCTTTCTTCATATGTTTTTATTATTTTAATCCTTATGAAACCTCCAAAGTGTATCCTCAGGGCAATTGTTATTGTCACAATTCATCGAAACATGAAACATTGCATTTTTATCACTTGAGCTATTTCAAAAAAGCATTTAGGTAATGCTATATTTTATATTAAGTACCAAGAACAATGTTAATTTTCTTTTCTACCATGTGCTTAAATTAATTCTAAACAATTGTGTAGTCATTTCAAAAATTAGGCTAAATATCTTGTTAGTTATTATAAATTATAACAGCCATATGAAAAAAGAATACCACCAAGATATTTGTCAAGTCTAAAATTTCTCTTGATTTGCAGATTTGCAACTTATCTCAGAAAGAATAAAGAATATCACTTAATTTAATTTATGTTAAAGTTCTATATAATAAAAGGCTAATATGCAAATCGACTGAAAAGTGGAACAACCAGTCACTATGACGCATACTGACCACCTGGGGGCAGATGCTCAATGCAGGAGCTGTCCCCTGGTGGTCAGTGCACTCCCCACAGGGGGAGCACTGCTCAGCCATAAGCCCTAGCTGGGCTCACGACTGGCGAGCACAGTGGTCGTGGTGGGAGCCTCTCCCGCCTCCACGGAAGTACTAAGGATGCCTGACTGCCAGCTTAGGCCCATGGGGAGCAGGCCTAAGCCAGCAGTTGGATATCCCCCAAGGGCTCCCGGACTACAAGAGAGTGCAGGCTGGGCTGAGGGAACCCCTCCTCCCTGAGTGCATGAATTTCGTGCACCGGGCCTCTAGTGTAAAATAATGTAAAGGGCTCACCTTAACACATAATTGACATTTATGTTTGTCCTGAGAGCAAAATAATTTTTAGGCAATCTTTTTTTTCTAAGATAGAATAGTGCTGGAATGAATTCATTAGTTAAATTATACAGTCTTTCAGAGATTAATAAACAGACTCTATCACTCTTTATATCTTATATTAGAGGCCCAATGCACAAATTTGTACATGGGTGGGGTCCCTTGGGGTGGCCTGTGGGGATAGGGCCCAGGCTTGCAGCCCCACAGCCCTGCCTGGCATACCACCTTGGCCTGGTGCTGCCCCCTCACCTGCTCCACCATCCCACCTGCTGGGCAATCAATTGTGGCTGGGCCTCCCACCCAGTTCCCTCAGCACCTGGAAGCCTGGCAGCAGCCCCAGCCCCCTGCCACTGCTGCTGGTCACCATCTGCAGGGTGATTGGCAGGGTGATCAGGCCCTGTTTGCATCTGCCTTGGCCTGGCACCACCCACTCATCTGCTCAACCAGGCCGCCGTGGTCCCGCTGTCATTGGGGCCCATCGGGGCCAGCAGCACCTCCACTGCCGCCTGCTGCCAGCGCCACGTCACTGACGCCCGCCATGTTCTGTGCCACCACCTGGTGGTCAGTGCACGTCATAGTGAGTGGTCGAACTCCTGGTCGAACATTTTGCATATTAGGCTTTTATTATATATGATATCTGCCCTCATATCCTGTGTCATGCTTACAAAAGCTACTGTTTTGGGTATAAAAATTATAACAGCCATATGATTCTACTGTCACAGTCAAATAACAGTAAAGGGTCTACATCCGTAGGTAAGAAGTATTACAAAGGTAAGAAGTATTACAAAGCAGTGAGTAAGGTAAGAAGTATTACAAAGGTAAGAAGTATTACAAAGGTAAGAAGTATTACAAAGCAGTGAGTAAAGTAAGAAGTATTACAAAGCAGTGAGTAAGCAGTATCTGTCTAATGCATATAAAACGTACTCCATTCTAACATGATGAAAGAGGTGGTAGCAATTTAGAGCTTATCATGGGCATACATTTATTTTTATTATTTTTTAAAATCTTTATTTTTAAAAGTATTTCATGTCTCCTCTTTTCCCCTTTGACCCCCTTCTAGTCCACCCCTCCCCCAATCCAGGCCTTCACAACCTTATTGTCTGTGTCCAAGGGTTACGCATATATGCATACAAGTTCCTTGGTCCATCTCTTTCCACCCACCCACCACCACCTTCCCTCTGAAATACGATAGTCTGTTCCATGCTTCTATGTCTCTGGATCTATTTTGTTCAGCAATTTATTTTGTTCATTAGATTTATGCTAAGTGAAAGAAACCAGTCAGAGAAAGACAAGTATCATGTGATCTTACTCCTATGTGGAATCTAATGCATTTATTTTTAAAGGAATAGAAAATTTTCACTACAGGTTTTTAGTATTTAGCTGTTGTTTCAGCATCTCTTAATTATCACAATTTTATCTGTACTTTTGATATTTTAGCTAGCACCATAAAAATTAGTCATCTATTCTAATTTTGTATGTAATACACTTAGTATATGTTAGTCATTACTATTACAGCATTGAAACAAATTGAAATATAAGAAATTATACTATTCCACCTCACCTTTCTCTGATCAAACCCATTGTAGCTGCACACACAGGATGGACAGTGGCAGTAGGAACATTTGGGTAAGAGTAGGCTCTTTTAAGCCAGATAGCCTGGATCAATATATTGGTTTAATTAATGGCCGTGTGATTACTGAGTTAATTAACCTTTTTTGTTTTTATTTCATTATCATTAAAGAGGTGATACTAATGGTAGGTGCCTCTTATGACTGTGGTAAGATTATATGAGTTAATAACCTGGAATATAGAAATACTCAATTCATGTTTATAATATATGTTATATTATTATTAAATTTTTGAAAATGTTTTAGAAATTTCAATTAATATTTTAGTAATATTAACACAAAATCTCAAACCCACCAATTCTACTTTGCCCTTATAGCAGTAACCATTTTTTAATATCTTTATCTTTATTGAAATAAAAATTAAATGTCATAAAATTTACCCTTTGTAAGTATACAATTCAATTCCAACTTCATAAATATTAATCATGAGAGAATTTAATACATTACCAGGTACTGTGTAAGTACCTAACCTAAATTAATTCATTTAATCATCAGTCTAAATCTATGGAGTGTGTCCTTTTTGGACACACTCAATTTTTCATATGGAAAAACTAAGAACAGAGTGTTTAAGTAATTTTCTCAAGGTTGCTCAGAGAGAAGTGGCTAAACAGGGTTTCAAAATCAGTTACTAAAATTCCAGAGCCTAAGCTATTAAACAGTACATTATGTTGAACTTTACAAGCCCTATTCAAAGCAATACATATTTTGCAGCATTCATAAAACATTCACAAAAGACAACCATGGATGAGGCTAAAAAAAGCAGCTACATTCAATTTGAAAAGGAATATATCACTCATTAGGGTGTGGGTCTTAATAAATAAAATTAGGGAAAAGAAATAGATTAAAAGACTCCACACCAAGAGAATTAGAAGACAAGTCACAGATTGGGAAAAAGTATTAGTGAAAGACACATCTGATAATGACTGTTATCCAAAATACAGGGTAGGGCAAAAGTAGGTTTAAAGTTGTTCATATGGAAAATAATTCAATAATTAATAAATAATAATAAAAGAATAAACTGTGTGTTTTGGATACTCAAAACTGTAAACCTACATTTGCCTCATCCTGTATGCAAAGACATCTTAAAACCCAACAAATATGGGCAAAAGACTTGGAAATATATCACATCAAAAAAGATATACAGAGGCTAGTAAGCATATGAATATATGTTCATTGTTAGGCAAATGCAAATTAAAACAATAATGAGGTACCACTATATATCTACTAAAATGGCAAAAATCCAGAACACTGACATACCAAATACTGGGCAAGGATATGGGACAATGAGAACACTCATTCATTGCTATGGGAATGCAAAATGGTACAGTCAGTTTGAAAGACACTTTGGCAGTTTCTTGCAAAACTAAACATATTTAAACCATTCAACCCAGAAATCACATTCCTTGGTATTTATGCAAATGAATTGAAAAGTTATGTCCAATTGCAGTTTTATTCATAACTGCCAAAACTTGGAAGCAATCAAAATGACCTTCAGTATGGGAGTGGATAAATAAACTGGTACATACAGACAGTGAAATATTATCCAGGACTAAAAATAAATGAGCTACCAAACCCTGAGCTACCATGAAAAGACATGGTGGAAACTTAAATGCATATTACGAAGTGAAATTAGCCAATCTGAAAGGGTACATACCATATCATTCCAATTTATAGGACACTTAGAAAAAGCAAAACTATGGAGACAATGGAAAAGATCAACATTGCCCAGCAGGAGGGATGACGGAGGCATGAATAGAAACAGCACAATAGACTTTGAAGGCAGTGAAACTATTTTTCATAGCACTAAAATGATGCATATATATCATTATACATTTTTTAAAAACCCATGAAATTTACATCAGGAGTGAATCTTAATGTAAACTATAAACTTGGGGTGGTAATGATGTTATCAAATAATGGTTCATCAATAGCAATAAATGTAGAACTGTGGCAAAGGATGTTGATATTAAGGGAGCCTGCATGTGTGTAGGGAGAGGTGGTATACAGAAAACCTTTATATTTTCTACTCAATCTTACTGTGAACCTAAAATTGCTCTATAAATCAAATTTATTAGTTAAATAAAAGCTTCATATATCTGGAAACTTAAAATATAGTAAATACACAATAATCAAAAAACAAAAATACTAATTCTCAAAATTTGTGGAATACAGGCATCTCTATAAAGTATACACATGCAATTTAATCAGATTAGATCAGATTAAAGTAAATTAGATTAAACATTTCATTTGACCCAGCCAGTCCAGTCATGGTTTTAAGCTTTTGAGAAATTCCTGCACATGTACAGAAAGGTACATAAAGTAGAAAGCTTTATAGCAGCATTGTTTGCAGTTACATGAACTTAGAGGCAATCTAAGGCAACTGGAGTCAACATTAGCATAACAAGTAAGTAAACTGTAGTGGATTTGAACAACAAGTAATTAGGAGCAATGAATCATAATCCATAAATATTTTAAATGCAGTATTTAGAAGCATTGAATTAGAATCCATAGATATTTTAAACATATGATTGATTGAAAAAAGAAACAGTTATAGCTATGTAAACTAAGCATGCACCATGGGATATATTTTATATGAAACAAGGTAAAAAAAAGTCCACATTTTAAAAGTACATAAAAGGAAAAGTAGGGAGTAGGAAAAATACATAAGAAAAAGGGTGAGGTATGAGGACAGGGTGCCATAAACTGAGAAGTATTATTAGGTGATCCCTCTGTACCTGAGGTCCCCACAAAAGAGAAAGATTTTTTTAAAAAAATACGATGACTGTAAGGTTTACCTACCTAAATATATCTACTGATAAATTAACAAACTTTTTATACTCCAGAAAGCATGAATATATATTATACTTTTTTAAAATGTAGAAAGAGAAGTTTAGAAAAAACACTTCCTCAAGGTCACCCAACCAGTAATAAAAGTATGAAAAGCACAAAGACCATGGAAAACTTGTAGAGTAATGTTCTATCACTGACATACTGTTTTCTTTCATTAGATTACATATAAGGGGGACAGGGAGAATGTTAGGAAATGAAAGTGTAGTTATCCAGGAGGGAAAATATACAGTGTAAATAAGTCTCCCTTCTCTCTGTAGTGGCAAAAATCACTGAATTATTTTCCAGCTAAAGAAGAGAGAGGGAGGTAAAGTATCTAAATTTTATGTTACTGATTTTCTTTAACTCTTATTTTAACTTTACTGTGCAATAGAAATGAATTACTCATTTTGAAACCAACAAAGAACATCATTTTGCTTTTCTCACTATGACCTTGTGTGGATTTTCTATTTGCATATTCCATCTCAACTGCTATATTTGCTCATAATTGTTTTTGCATAATAGCTATATGTTGCTTGGAGATGTACAGTTAATTGTAGTAATCCACACTATACACTATAATGCTGGATACTTAAATGCCCTCTTTCACACACTAGGGTGGGGAGTGGAATTGTGGGGGAAAGACAATTCCAGAGATTAAAGGAAAATTCATACAGTTTTCCCACAACTAGTACATTATAAATTATTAAATGTCTGGTCCTTTCATTAAGAATTTTAAAAATGGCCGAAACCGGTTTGGCTCAGTGGATAGAGCATCGGTCTGCGGACTGAAAGGTCCCAGGTTCTATTCCGGTCAAGGGCATGTACCTTGGTTGCGGGCACATCCCCAGTAGGGGGTGTGCAGGAGGCAGCTGGTCGATGTTTCTCTCTCATTGATGTTTCTAGCTCTCAATCCCTTTCCCTTCCTCTCTGTAAAAAAAATCAATAAAATATATTTTAAAAAAAAAGAATTTTAAAAATGTTGATGTAATAATGAATCCTATATAACTGATTTTATTTTTTTAAACAAAGACAAACTGAGGAAAATCTATCCTATACTTATTTAAATTTTAATGTACATGTTATTTATCTCTAGCTTTAAATGTCCTAAAGGTTAATGTTGATTATTGACTATGGAACCTCCCCCACCCCACTCCTTTAAAACAATCATTCATTACAGCATCCTTCAAAACCTGTTGTAAGTCATAGTTGGTAATATGGTCAGAATCAGAAGAATCAGATTTAGCTCTTTTATACAAAGTGCTAAACATTATAGAGAAAACAATTTCTGCTTCAGCACAAGACTTTTTGTCTTATTAAAATTCATATAATTATTTTTAATCTTTGCCATCCTTAGATATTTATTTCTCTTCCCTAAAAATAAATTTGTGGATATCTTACAGCAGTTTTAAAAATATAAACTAAAAAATATTAGGAGTACAGTAAGGCATATTATTATTAGCACATAGACTTGGCATCTAATTCAGGCAGTGTTTTAAAAACTTTATTATTTAATTTTATTTTCAAAAGCACAATATGACATAAGTATTCTTACTTACACCATAACTCACAGAAGAAACCCAAGGCTTAAAATCAGTTAAGAAACTTGCCAAGGACAATTAATGAGTAAGTGGGAATCTGGGATTTGAACCCAATCATTTAATTTCAGAGCTTCTTGTTTTTTTAATCTTTATTGTTGAGATCATTACAAATGTCCACCATTTTTCCCCATTACCTCCATCCACCCAATTTTATTAGTATAACTGGAGGCCCGGTGCATGAAATTTGTGCATGGAGGGTGGGGTCCCCTCAACCCAGCCTGCACCCTCTCCAATCTGGGACCCCTGGATAAGGCGTAAACCAGCAGTCAGACATCCCTCTCACAATCCTGGGCCACTGGCTCCTAACTGCTCACCTGCCTGCCTGCCTGATCACCCTAACTGCCCCCCCCCTGCTAGCCTGATCACCCCTAACCGCCTCTGCCTGCTGGTCTGATTGCACCTAACTGCCCCCCCCGGCCTGGTCACCCCTAACTGGCCCCCCACCAGCCTGGTCACCCCTTACTGCCTCCCCTGCTGGCCTGGTTGCCCCCAACTGTCCCCCTCTGCCAACCTGGTCGCCCCCAACTTCCCCCCCTGCTGGCCTGGTTGCCCTTCACTGCCATGCCCCCACTGGCCCAGTCACCCCTAACTGCCCCCCCCTGCTGGCCTGGTCACCCCCAACTGACCTCCTTACTAGCCTGGTTGCCCAATGCAGCCTGCTACACAGTCGTTTGGTCCGTCCCTCACTAATCCCCTGTCAGCCTGGTCACCCCACACAGCCTGTTTGGTCGTTCGTTCAGTTGTTTCAGTCGTGATGGCCCCTGGCTCTTTATATATATGAATAATACTGTCACTAAGATCATCCATGGAGAGACCAAGTTTGATTTTAAGTATAGAAAGAGGAATAGCAGTAAGGATGGTCAGGTGGGGAGGGACATAGGTAAGTCTCTGCAACTTCTTATTCTCTACATTCACAGCCAAAATATGAGCTCTTTATATAATTTAGTTAAATATATATATATATATATATATATATATATATATATATATATATATATTGGAATTTGTATGCCAACTTTAACCTCCGTGTTCATGTTTGCTGTAGGGAATTTTTACACAAGGGCAACACATATAGTAAAGCACAGTGTATCAGGAAAAAAAAATCATTTTAAGGCAAAACATAATTATACCATAATTCTAGTGTACAACATAAAAATGTATATTGGGTATTTTGGTAACAGTTGTAATATAACATTTTATGCCATAAGGTTCTTGAAGATGTGTTTGTTTAACTTTATGGTATTCTAATCTACTAAACTGATGATAACAAAGACTATAAAACAAATCATTGCCCTCGGTGAGCAAGCTGCATCACACATTTCAAAAATAGTTCAGTGAATCTGTCCTGATTTCATGTAATGTATTACTTTATTCCCAGATCTGAACCATTAAGAATAAATCTCAAGCATTTCATTTTGGGTTTCCAAAGAAAAATCAAATTATTATGTGCTGCCAATTATACTTGGGACTTTTCAGGAACTCTGCTAGTTTTTGTCTAATGATGGGAGACTCTCACATTATCTAAGTTACAACTTAATGCACTATTTTTAAAATAAAGGTGTCATATCAATTTACTTATTTACTAGCAATTATGCTAAGCTGTTCCAGAATTTAAATTCTCATGTTTTTATTCAAAATTTTATCAACCATAAGGCTATGGCATTTTGAATTAATTTTACTCAGTACTTATTGAAATTACATATAAAGAAGAAAATATATGCTCCTCATTAGAATTTATAGTAATTTTTATTTTTAATTATTAATTATTTATTTATTTTTTAAATTTGTTTATTGATTAAGGTATCACATATTTGTCCTCATCCCCCTATTCCCAGCCTACACCCCTCCCCACACATGCCCCCACCCCCCTGTTGTTCTTAACCACTGGTTAGGCTCATATGCTTGCACACAAGTCCTTTGGTTGATCTCTCCACTTTACCCCTACCCTCCCATACCCTCCCTCTGAGGCCTGAAAGTCTGATCCATGCCTCCTTGTTTCTGGGTCTGTTCTTGCTAAAAATTAAAATTTAAAAGCCATCAAGACTACATTATAAAATTTTCAAAAGCATCCTAATATTTAAATCAAAAAGGGGGGGGTGTAGTAGAAGAATATCATGTAAGGAAAAATATCCTGTAAGTAATTACATCTAGAAAATTAATACTTTAGAAAATTAATTGTAAGTCTAAAAGCAAGACACCCATGAAAAACACACAAGGTGTCAAAACAAGTCAGAGGAAAATCATTTGGGCAAAAAATGAAATAGGATCCCAAGTCAAATTTATAGAAAATATTCCTTTATTAACTTTTGGTCGAGAATATGTTTGTATATTTTCAGAAAACATCTCTGAGACCATGTGGATTCCAGCAACAGAGAGCAATCGACAGGACTACTCCAGCCATCAAAACAGAAGAGAAGCAGTCCAGAGATGGAAGACACTGATGTCGCCTTGCCATACTAGCAGTTAACAGCTGTGCGTCACTACAGGTTGCCCAGGACCAAACCAGAGAGGGTCAGACCAGCATTACCACCATTTGTCCACCATCCAGAACTGAAATGTCATGGCTGACATGTACACATAAGGAACTGTGTGACATTGAAATTGGGTCTCAAAAGAACTGTTGGCCCAGAAAGAAACTCACTACAGACTGATTCATTTGCCTGTCAGCATAACCATTATTGCTTGTCTCATTTTCAGTTCTTATAAGTGTATTTCTAATAGCACATGATCTCACTCATCTAGGGGAAATAATGAACAACATAGACTGATAAATTTTATTTTTAGAATAACTATTAAAAAAGAGTGGATTAGAATAGACCAATATTGATAAATTTTATATTTTACTTTAATAATAAAATTTTCACTCAGTGAAACTAATTATGACATTTAGATAATATATTTTGGGAGAAAATATTTCTTTTCATTTTAAAGGTGTTAATTGACTTCTGAGAGGAAAGGAGAGGGAGAGATAGAAACATCAATGATGAGAGAGAATCACTGATTAGTTGCCTCCTGCACGCAGCTCCTGGGGATCAAGCCCGCAACCCGGGTATGTGCCCTCACTAGGAATCCAACAGGTGACCTCTTGGTGCATGAACAACTCTCAATTCCCTGGGCCACACTGGCTTGGGGGGAGACAATATTTCTATACATTTTTACTCATAACACAAAATAACAGGGTTGATAGCTGCAGGATAACTGAATAGAACACTCACAAGACTGAAAAAAAAAAATGTACCAGAAAAAGATGAATTGAAACAACTATTTCAGATATTTTGGTGACTCATCATATTGTTGTATGTATTGTAAATAAGTTATGACATGATTGAATCTGTTATATCAACCTAGATATATAACTGATTCAGTGGACTTCACAATCATTAATATAATAAATAAAAATTTAATCACTTACTTCATTATGGCAATAATCTCTACCACAATTTATAAAAAGTAAAAGGGAAAAGTATAGAAATCATTCACCAACTGCTAGTGAATATAAATCCTTCCCATTTCTCCTCAGTTCTTATTTCTTTTTTAATAAATGACACTATATTTTTTGTCTTACTCAGACCTCTCCTTACCAGGCCCCAATTAGTCATTCTTGAAATTGTCCAAAAACACGTGTTAAAACTATAATTATTCTCTAAGCACTGCCCAGTTTAATATTTTTGTGTAATTCTCCATCAACTGAAAGATAAAGTCCTACACAGTAGTTCAACATAAAATCTTTCATGACCTAAAGTTTGACTCTATTGTATTTTCATTGTGTTATATTCATACTTTCCTGAATATATCACACAGATGTTTTAAAATGTTGCTTAGGCATTATCTCTACTGGAAAATTTTACGAACATATTACTACCTGGAACACTATCTTCAAGACAATAACTATTATATTTTGCCCATTAAAAGGACTATTTAAAACTTTTGCTTTTTATGGACTCATCATCTTTCTCTGTATGCTAATAGTATATCTATGGAAGTAAATGTTAATGACATATTTTTTTTTTCTTAAAAGCACAAAATACCAAAAGAGGTTTATGGTGCATTGTTATGCTACTGACTTTAAATAGATTATAACTAAAGTTAAAAATTAGTTTATCCCATTAGACCGATAAAAGATGGTATCAATTAGGCCTGCTCTAACAAAGTACCATAGACTGGGTAGCTTATAACAATAGAAATTTATTTCTCACAGTTGTGGAGGCTAGAAGTCTGAGATTAAGGTGCCAGTATGATTGGTTGGGTTCTTGTGAGTACTCTTTTCTGGGCTACAAACTGCTCACTTCTCGTTGTATCTTCACATGGCAGAAAGACAGCTAGTTAGTTCTCTGCCCTCTTATAAGGACACCAATCCCATTCGTGAGGGTTCCATCCTATGAACTAATTACCTCCCAAATACCCCACCTCAAAATAACATCATTTTGGGATTATGGTTTGAACATATGAATTTTGGGCGGATATAAACATTCACTCTGTTGCAAAAGAATAGGTAGGTAGATTGATAGGTAAATGATAGATAGTAGATAGAATGATACTTATGTAAAGAGCTGTCTTGAGTATTAAAGTTAATTTATGTTTTTCTTTATATTTACTTTTGACACTATTACAGATGTCCCTATTTGAAAGTTATTTTTTACCTAAAAATCTCTAATAAAGCCTTTATTCTTAATATTTTTATAACTCATACAATATTTTAGAAATTTATAAATTCATTTAATCATGTTTAAAAAGGAAAATATTACTACATTTAAAACTTTCATTTAAAATATACCTTTATATAAATGTGGGAATTTATTCCCTTAGAATTTAGCTAAATTTTCTTCAAATAAAATAGTTAGTAACTTAAAAAGTATTTTATCTCTATACCAGTGGCCCGGTGCACGTATTTGTGAACATTGAAAGGAAATTAATTAGAAGAAATATTTCAATATTGCTATTGGTCCTTTCTCTATGATAGATGTGTCAACCAAATTCACGATTGACAGTGACAGATGGAAACACAGGCGTGATTGGCACCAGCGAGTGCTTTATTATTTATTTATTTTTTAAAATATATTTTATTGATTTTTTACAGAGAGGAAGGGAGAGGGATAGAGAGTTAGAAACATCAATCAGCTGTCTCCTGCACACCCCCTACTGGGGATGTTCCTGCAACCAACATACATGCCCTTGACCAGAATCGAACCTGGGACCCTTCAGTCCACAAGCCGATGCTCTATCCACTGAGCCAGCTAGTGATTTATATGTATTGTGCGTGCGCAAATCAACTTAGCCTTTTATAGATACAGAATAAACTTGCTAATTAGACCTGCTTTCTGATATAGCTAAACTTTTTCCAGCCCAGTGAAGCACCCAACTTCTCTTTCAGGTAATTGTCAGCAACACAGCAGTAAATATAAACATGAATCAGATTGTAGATCACGCAGGGAGAACAAAGGGTAAAATATTTAACTTCAGAAGTGTTTGACTATATTTTGCACAGTGAGGAAACCTGAAGTCATTTTCAAGGTCCACCATTTCTTACTTCTTTTCAGTCAGGTCAAGTTTCTAAGCTTTCTAAATCTCTGTTTTCTGGCTAATGAAAAGAAAATAGGATTCTACCTAGTCTCCTATCTACCTACTCCAGGACTTATGTGAGGATCAAATGAGATGAAGCACAGGAAAACGCTTCACAGACATTTGGTTAAAGTGTGAAATGTTTGCACCTGGCTATAAAGCATGTCATGTTCCTGGAGTGAAGAAACTGCAAGGAGGCTAGTCACTAGGGAGAGGAAGCCGGGAGTTGCTATGTGATGTCATTACCTGGTTCCCACAGCGACCATTTCAGGGCGGAGCTGGGCTGTGGGCCACATTTTGTGCCATGGGGTCTTGGTAGCATTGTCTGTGATTTGGTGGGCTGTCACTCTGGGGTGGTGGCTGGGCCTGTGTCCCACTTGGGAGAAGCCGAGTGTTGCTTTGTAGGCACCAGGTCCGCACTGCTGTTTCTCTGTAAATGGTCAGTGTGCATCAAGGCAGCTCCTGCATTGAGCATCTGCCTCCTGATGGTCAGTATGCATCAAAGCAACTGGTCAGATGGGCAGAGGGATACTTAGCATATTAGCCTTTTATATATATAGATAGCTGAAATGATTCCATTGAATATAAGTGGTTAATAAAATATATTTTTTACTCTTTAATACCTTGAAAAGTTACAGTTTCCACTATAGATAAACACACACAAATATAGTACTCTGTCAACATCTTCTATAATAATAAAAGCATAATATGCTAATTTGACCAGATGTCTATCCAGACATCATTCCGGAATGAAGCTGGGGTTGTAACGGTGGTATCGAGGCAGCTGAGGCTACAAAGGCTTACTCTTGCACAAATTTCATGCATCAGGCCTCTAGCATATATATAATAATCAGATGTTTTATATAAATGTATATAATGATCAAATATTACATATATAGTATTCAGTCAGCTCTGACAGCAATAATTCATACAAATGTCAATGTTTGTTTGTCAATGCTAATCTGTCAAGTATCCATGAGATAAAGGTCTGCTGGCAGAGCTATGAAACAACAAATGTCTGTTTATCAGAAAATACAAACACAGGAAGATTAGGCAAAATAGCGATCCTTGGACAGCTGTCCATTTAAAACCCAAGACAAGTACCAGTCTAGCAAGAATACTGGCCATCAGTTGTGGCTTTTAGATCTTCCAAAATCTAGATTTGGAATGAAAGAAAACTTTCCTTTTTTTTTTCTCTCTTTTTTTTCTATTTCTTTGCTCCTTTCCTTCTATTTTTTTTTCCTTTCTTTCCTTCATTGTTTGAAGGTAGGAGGCATTTGTTTAGGTCAAAATAAACTTTCTATTAGATATTTTATAGGTACCAGAACCTGCACCTTAAATTCACGTGTAACATTCAATTAGGAAGTTACTCTTTCAAGAAAATGAAGAGGGCATAATTATAGTGTGAGAACTAATACAGGAACAAAAAATAGCATAGGAAGGAAGGTCAGAGAGAACTCAGATTAGAAAAAGAAAAATTGTATTTATTGTCTGATGGTGAAAACACAGAAACAAGATGTCCAGTAGAGTATAAGAACTTAGTGACAGAAATTTGCAGAGCACAATAAAATAAAGCAAAATCTTGGCCATAGAGTTGAAAATGAGGTGGGTTTTTTTTTTTCTTTTTGTATTAAATTTTGATCAAGAAGTAAAACAATAATTTTTCAGAGGTAATATGGTTATTAGAACCAGAAACATCAAAGAAGCAATATCTGGACCAAAACAGAGCTAATTATCTTAGGATGATGGTTTTATCCAGTTCCTAATCTTAATATGTGTATATATCAACAATATACTTAAGATAAAAACATATAGTTTGTATTTCATAGCTTACCTTGCTAACTTTCAACATTTCTGAGATTTACTTTTTTAGTTCAAATACTTTTATAAAAATAGATATTTTTGGTATTGAAAAAACAAGTTCATTCATAAGGAAGCAAGCTATGATTATTTCTTTGGAAAACTTATCTTGCAGATCAATGTTATGCTCCTCAGGGGCAATATTTATAAATATTTCATTTTGTTTTCAGAGATTTTCAATCATTATGAGCTTGTTCCGCAAAGGTGTTTAATGAACATGCAAATGACATCTACACTATGTGAAATGAAAATGTATATATCTAGCATTATTCTTAAAACGTTACTTCACAAATCTAATACTACTAGCACAATAAATTACCTGTTGTTCCCTCAACTCACCATGTACTTCCCTAAATCTATAAATTCCTCTCCTCTGAAATGATCCTATAAAATAAAATGGCTGAGTTCAAAGATCACTACCTCTATGAAGATTGTCCTCTAGTCCCTCAATCAGAAAATTATTCAGGAAAAGCCCAAGATCAGAGAGAAAGTGCTCCTGAGGATTCATAGTGTAAATCAATAAACATCTTCAATAACATCATTACTGTAGGTTTAATAATGGATGGCTTTTCAGATCGTGTCCTTTAGTACAGGCCATGCTATCATCTTTAAAGCATAGATCTACAATGAGCTAATAATTTACAGTAAAAAAGCATCTCTCTCTGACAGGTCGGCTTCTCTGGGGTAGTCAGCAGAGTATAGAATATGCTCCTCAGAGACCTGAGGTGGTCCTGAAGCAGCCCTGGGAAAACTGAAGACGGGCAATTTACCCATGGCTCCCAGTGATGTTATACATTTTTTGATTTTGTAAATTTAGCTCCTCAAATGATTTTATTTGAAGGATTCAATAGCTAATAATTAGTTTGACAACTATTGATCCCAAAGAATGGATAGGCTGGCTTTCTACTGAGTTTTTCAGAGATTTGGGACAGCGGAAAAGTTGAGATTATACTTCTAGCCAATAAGATGGTTGCCAATAACATTGGATTTATCTTTCTACAGACAGTGAAGTCGGGATGGTGTTGACAAGCTTTTGTAAAAATCTATCCATTATAATGCATTCCTAAAATAAAAGCCATCCTATTCCCATAGGAGATAAGCCAAGAGCAGGCCCACAAAGAGGACTGAAATTATGCTAATTAATAATGGTACACATAGGAGTATATTAAAAACCTAGCCAAACAACACTATTTTCAAACTTTAGAAATACCACTTATTTTTCCTAATAGAAGCTGCCATCATCAGACATGTTACTACACTGGGGGAAAAAAACACTATCAGAAATGACATATTCTACTCTTCAGCCAGTTTTTAGAATGAGTAAAACATTTGAATAACATGAAAAGTTGTAAATTATTATAATAAGTTAGCATTCATCTCTGTCATTGTAAATACTCTCCATCTGCTGATCTGTCTGATAGCCAGCATCTGCAAAAGTCTTATTTTTTAATGATAAAAAATTATTCTTCAGGGGAAACTGGCCAAAGAAGAATATTCATAACTTTAGCTTTTAAAAAATTATAATTAACAAGAAAATATATACATTTAAAAATAGAGTGTGAATAATTTTTTTTGTTTTTAAATGTTCACATATGTTATTGGTATATTGATAATAAAGCACAGTTTTACCTCGGTTGTGATCAAACAGTACCCCGAGTGTAGTACTATAATAATTAAAATATTTAAATTTCTATGGAAATATCCTTTTAAGTTCTAATGCATTATTCAATGACATGTTAATATTAAGGAAATGATTACAGCTAATATTTGTTAAGTGTACATGATATAATAAGATCTATGTAAAGTGCTTTGTGTGCATTCTCTCATTTTAATTTTGAGGACAGTATTATTATGATTATCATTCTACAGATAAGTTCACTGAGTCAAAGTTTAGGTACCTTGCCTCAGACCCAAAATTTAATAAGTGATGGAGATGGCACATGAAGTCAGGTCAGTCTAGCTCAAACTTAAGCTTCACATGGGAGACCTTAACCATTTTGCTAAGTAAGTTTCATTTGATTAGCAATGTCTCCACTGCTACCTAGCTATATACCCTCAGCTTCTCTAAGCCACCATTTCTTCATCTGTAAAGTGGGTACAATAGTCATTTTTGCCTCATAGGGTTAATGTGAAAATCTAATTAAATTAGATAATAGATGAGATTACATCAAACTAAAAAGCTCCTGCCCAGCAAAATTAACTATTAAAAAAACAAAAAGGCAATGAATGGAATGGAAGAAGAAATTTGCTCCAAATACCTCGAACAAGGGGCTAATATCCAAAATATAAAAAGAACACACACAACTCAATAACAAAAAAAATGAACAGTACAATTTAAAAATGAGCAGAGCTGAATAGATACTTTTTCCAAGAAGACATACAAACGAGCAACAGTTATATGAAAAGATGCTAAACTTCACTATCTATTAGGAGAATGCAAATCAAAACCACAATGAAATACCACCTCACACCCATTAGAATGCTATTCTCACTGAGACAAGTAATCACAAATGCTGGAGAGGCTGAGATAGAGGAACCCTCATTCACTGCTGCTGGGAATGTTAAACTGGCACAGCCACTATGAAAGTTCCTTTAACAATGAAGAATAGAGCTACCATGTGATCCTGCAATCTCTCTTCTGGATACACTAGTGACCCAGTGCATGGATTCGTGCACATTGAAAGTAAATTAATTAGAAGGCGGCCAGCAGGGCAGGACTGGGCGAGAAGGGCTGGACATGCCCTGGAGCCAATCTCCTGTGGTCCCTCCCCAGCCTGGCCACACCTGGGGTGGCACCTTGGTTCGTAGGGCATCTGCAGAGTGAGCGTGGTCCCTCTGACAGGTGGGGACCCTAGGCCTGGCCTGCGGGGATCGGGCCGAAACCAGCTCTCCCACATCCCCCGAGGGGTCCCTGAGTGCATGAGGGCACTCTGCAAAGTTGCTGTTATACAGGGTATGGAACGCCAACACAAGTGTGCAGTAAACCAGATTCAGGGGCTGGCAGTGCCCCAGCAACAACATAACCCATGGCCGAAGGTGGAATTGCACAACCCGGCGAGGAATTGGGCTCCCTTCTCTCTGGTTTCGGGTGCAGCGCCCGAGAACCACCACAGCAAAATCCCTGCAGCTCAGCAGCAGGAGCTGCTGCCCCTGGTGGTCAGTGGGCATCATAGTGACCAGTCGGATGGTAGGAGAGACACTTAGCATATTAGCCTTTTATCTATATAGATGCCTGAAAATTTTGAAAACATGTGTGAAGAGGTATGTAACCCTATGTTCATTGCAGCATTATTCACAATGGATGACTGGATAAAGATATGGTACATATATAAAGTGAAATACTACTCAGCCATAAAAAAGGATTAAATAAGGTAATTTGCAACAACATGGATGGATCTTAAGAATATCATGCTAAGTGAAGTAAGTCAGATGGAAAAGGAAAAAAAAACTATATTATTTTACACATGTGGGATATAAAGCAGAAAGTAACAAACAAATGAACAACAAATAAACTCATTGACAGAGACACAGTATGGTGGTTAACGGAAGGCAAGGGGATTGAGGAGAGGATAAAGAAGGTAACTGAAGTCAAATATATGGTGATGGAAAGAGACTTGACATTGAGTGGTGAGCACAAAATGCAATATACAGATGGTGTATTATAGAATTGTACAGCTGAAACTTCTGTAATGTTACCCCAATAAATTTCATTTAAACATGGATAATGGATGCAACACTATAAATTATGGCTATCATTACTGTTTTTGTTTTTATTAAGTTTTGATGAGGGAATAACATAATCCAAGAAGTTATTTATAGAGCTTGAGTTTGTAGAGAAAGAGAAAGTGGGGATTGGGAAGACACTGAAGTCAAAGAAATCTAACTGTTCCAGAGGCTATAAAGTAACGAATAGGCAAGATGGAAAGGGAATAATGCAGGCAGGTGGCTCAAGAGAGGAAAGAAACATTATGAGAAACCAAAACCAAAAAAAAACAAAAAACTTTCTAATGACTTTCCAGATCACCCAGAATAAAACTGGAAATTCTTATGAAAGCCTGCATGACTTGGCATGAACTGCCTATCAACCCATCTACCTTTCTGACTTCACCTTCTAACCTTTCTCTCCCTTCTACCAGCTCTCGCTTGATCACTTAATTCTAGTCAGAATCCTTCACTCATTTTCTTCCAAAAGGATGTTCATGTTTCTGCCTCAGGGTGTTTGCATTTGCTATTTCTTCTTCCTTATATATTACTGCCCACATGTCCATTTGGCTGGCTCAACCACCTTTTTTAGGACCCATGTAAATGTTACCATCTAGAACAGTGATGGTGAACCTATGACACGCGTGTCAGCACCGACACACGTAGCCATTTCTGATGACACGCGGTCGCTGAGGCGGCCGCATGCCGAGGATGAAACATTTGCTGCTCCTGAGGATGAAACATTTGCGAAATAATGTTTTTTCCTCAAAGTGACACACTACCCGAGTTATGCTCAGTTTTTTGGTGAAGTTTGACACACCACGCTCAAAAGGTTGCCCATCACTGATCTAGAAGAACTCCTTCCTGTTTACAAAAGAGCACTTTCTTCCAATTCATGTCATTCTCTTTCCCTTTATCCTTTTTTATGCTTAGAGCTCATCACTTCCTAACAAATTCTATGCCTATTTGTTTAATTTTGTTATCTACCTTCCCCTCACCCTTACAGGAATGTAAGTCTTCTAATACTGCAGGAACTTTATTTCACTGCAAAATCCCCAGGGCTTCATATTTTGGAATCTATGGATGGATAACGAATTTCATTTTTAAAAATCATGTGAAAATAATTGTTATACATGTTGAAAAGAATAGAGCTGGAAATTAAATGTTTTCATTATATGTAATCAATAATTATAAGTATTAGAAACTGCTAGAAGTATTGATCTAAATTAAATTAGGCAAATCAATGGCTAACATATATAACTGATAGCAAACCAGCCATTATCTGACTGAGACCTGTTTCATTATAACTTATTCTTGTAATATTTTTATTTGAAAACAATCAGATAACTAACTTTTTTTCTTTTGTTCTGCAATGTAATATTTGAGTATATTTGTTTCCATACATAGAATCTTTTCCTCAGTGAAACACCAGTAATCATGATGCAAACTAGTTTCCTTTGGGCTCACAGTATGCCTTATAAACAGGTTTATGTACATCCTCCCTGCTGCCTCTTGACTTATATTTCCCAAGATTTGAGGTATTTTAAACATAAATCAGCAAAAAAAGAAAGAAAAAATGCAAAAACCTCAATTTCTAATTTAAACTTCAATGTCATCTTGGTCTGCCACAATGTAAACAAATTCTAAATTTTCTTTTTTTTTCAGGGTTTCTTCTTCTTTTTTAAATTTATCTTTATTGTTTAAAGTTTTACAGATGTCCCCCTTTTTACTTATTGACCCTCCCCACCCCACACCCACTTCCCCAACCCCAGGACTTCACCCACTATTATCTGAGTCCATGGATTATGCATATATGCATATAAATTATTTTGTTAATCTCTTCCTGGACCCCACCTCCCTTTACCTCTGAGATTAATCTGTTTGTTCCTTGTTTCTATGTCTCTGGATCTATTTTGTTCATCAGGTTATTTTGTTCTTTAGATTTCTCATATGAGTAAGATCATGTAATACATGTCTTTCTCTAAATGGCTTATTTCATTTAGCATAATACTCTCCAGGTCCCTCTGTGCTGTCTCAAAGGGAAAGAGAACCTTCTTTAGCATAGTATTCCATTGAGTTAATGTATCACATCTTCTTAATCCATTCATCTACTGATGGGCACTTGGGCTGTTTCCAGATCTAAGCTATTGTAAATAGTGCTGCTATGAACTAGTACATACATCTTTTTCTGATTTTTGTTTCAGAATTCATGGGGTATATTCCTAGAAGTGGGATCACTGGATCAAATGGCAGTTTGATTTTAATTTTTTGGAGGAAACTCCACACTGTTTTCGATAATGGCTGCAATAATCTGCATTCCCACCAACAGAGTACAAGGGTTCCCTTTTCTCAACAACCTTGCCAGCACTTGTCATCTGTTGATTTGTTGATGGTAGCCATTCTGACAGATGTGAGGTGATACCTCATTGTCTTTTAATTTGCATCTCTCTGACCAATGACTTTGGGAATTTTTTCATAGATCTCTTGGACATCTGTATGCCCTCCTTGGAGAAGTATCTACTTAGGTCCTTCACCCATTTTTAAATTGGATAGTTTGTCTTCCTTTTGTTGAGTTGTATTAGTTCTTGTAAATTAACCCCTTTATCAGCTATATGATTGCCAAGTATGTTCTATCATACAGTGGGCTCCCTTTTCATTTTTTGATGGTTTCTTTTGCTGTACAGAAGCTTTTCATTTTGATGAAGTCCCATTTATTTTCTCTTTTGTTTCTCTTCCCCTAGGAGATGTATCAGCAAATATATTGCTAAGAGAGATGTCTGAAATTTGGCTGCCTATGATTTTTTCTAGGATATTTAGGATTTCACTACTTACATTTAAGTCTTTTATCCATTTAAAATTTATTCTTGTCTATAGTGTATGTTGGTGGTCTAGTTTATTTTATTTTTGCATGTACCTGTCCAATTTCCTCAACAGACTTTATTGAAGAGACTGTCTTGATTTCATTTAATGTTCTTGCCTCCCTTGTCAAATATTAATTGAGCATAATGGCTTGGGTCAATTTCTGGGTTCTCTGTTCTATTTCATTGATCTATGTGCTTGTTCTTGTGCCAGTACCAGGCTGTTTTGATTACCATGGTTTTGTAGTATAATTTGATATCATAATATAGTATAATTATGATCCCTCCTACTTTGTTCCACTTTCTCAAGATTGCTGTGGCTATTTGTTTTATTTTTGTTTGTTTGTTTGTTTGTTTGTTTGTTTGGTTCCTTATTAATTTTTGGAGTGTTTGTTCTAGATCTGTGAGATATGCTGTTGGTATTTTAATAGGGATTGCTTTGAATCTGTAGATTGCTTTGGCTGGTTCTTTGAAAAGATAAACAAGATTAATGAATCACTAGCCAGACTCATCAAGAAAGAAAGAAGAGAGAATCCAAACAAATAGAATCAGAAATGAAAAAGGTGAAGTAACAGCTAACACCACAGAAGTTCAAAAGATCATAAGAAAATACTACAAACAACTATATGCCAACAAATTGGACATTATGGGTGAAATGGACAAATTCCTAAAAACATAAAATCTTGCAAAACTGACTCCAGAAGAATCAGAAACTCTGATTAGACCAATAACAACAAATGAAATTGAATCAATGATCAAAAAACTCCCAGAAAACAAAAGTCCCATACCGAATGGTTTCACAGGGAAGTTTTACTATTCCAAAACAATTTAAGAGGAATGAAGACTTCCAAGCTCTGTTTATGAGGCAAGCATTATCCTAATCCCCAAACCAGATAAAGACACTACAAGAGAAAATTATAGGCTAATATCTCTGATAAACACAGATGTCAAAATCCTCAACAAAATATTAGCAAATAAAATCCAGCAATATATTAAAAAGATTATTCACCATGACCAAATGGGATTTATCCCAGAGAAGCAAGGTTGGTACAATATTTGTAAATCACTAAATGTAATATATCGCATAAACAAAATGAAAGATAAAAATCACATAATCAACTATGTATATAAAAGCCTAAGCAACCATTATGATGGCATGATCGGAACGACCAGAATAAGCAGTTTCTATGATGTGCCCTGACCACCAGGGGCAGACTCTCAACACAGGAGCTGCCCCCAACCTGCAGGCCCCAATCACTGATGGGGCCTGCTGGCCAACCTACCAGTCCCTCCCCCCGGCCAGCAGGCCCAGATCACCTGATCAGGGCCTGTCCTCCGGGCTGGGACAGGGACCTGGGGGTGGGTGGCGGCAGACATGGCCCCTTTCCCAGGGGAGCCGAGGGCCAGCTCCCTCCTCAGGGCTGGCAGCCAACCTCCCGGGTCCCTTCACCCCGCCAGTAGGTCCTGATCACCTGATCGAGGCCAGGCCTCGGGCTGGGAGGGGGCGTCAGGGGTGGGTGATAGCAGACACAGGGAGCAAGGGAGGGAGGAGGCAGGAAGGTGGGGAGGTGGGGAAACTGGTTGGCCCTGATCGCCGCCAGGCCTAGGGACCCTACTCGTGCATGAATTTCTTGCACGGGGCCTCTAATCTCAATATATGCAGAAAAAGCATTCGACAAAATCTAGCATCTATTTTTAATAAAAACTCTTAGCAAAGTGGGAAGAGAGGAATTATACCTCAACATAACAAGTGCCATATATGACAAATCTATAGCCAACATCATACTCAATAGGCAAAAACTAAAACCATTTCACTTTGGAATAGGAACAAGACAGGGATGTTCGCTTTCACCACTCTTATTCAACCTAGTACTGGAAATCCTAGCCACCGCAATCAGACAAGAAGAAAAAAAATAAAAGGCATCCAAACTGGAAAGGAGAAAGTAAAGCTGTCATTATTTGCAGATGACATGATATTGTAAACAGAAAACCCTAAAGACTCCAACAAAAAACTACTAGATTTAATAAATGAATTTGACAAAGTAGCAGGATACAAAGTTAACATCCAGAAATTGTTGGCATTTTTATACACCAATAATGAACTCAGAAATAGAAACTAAAAAAAAAACCAAAAAAACCAAAAAAAAGAAAAGAAAACAACAACAACAACCCAAAACACTCCTATTTACCATTGCAACAAAAAACAATAGATACCTGGAACAATCTTAACCAAGGCAGTAAAAGACCTGTACTCAGAAAACTACAGGACAGCCCTAACCGGTTTGCCTCAGTGGATAGAGCATCAGTCTGAGGACCTAAGGGTCCCGGGTTTGATTCTGGTCAAGGGCACATACTTGGTTGCAGGCTCCTCCCAGGCCCTGGCCCTGGTCGGGGCTTGTGCAAGAGGCAACCAATCAATGTGCTTCTCTTCCATCGATGTTTCTCTCTCTTTCCTTCTCTCTTCCACTACCCCTAAAAATCAATGGAAAAATATCCTCAGATGAGGATTAACAGAAAAAATAAGAAAGAAAGGAAGAAAGGAAGAAAGGAAGGAAGGAAGGAAAGGAAGGAAGGAAGGAAGGAAGGAAGGAAGGAAGGAAGGAAGGAAGGAAGGAAGGAAGGAAGGAAGAAAGGAAACTGCAGGACACTGAAAAAAGAAACAGAGTAAAACACAAACAAATGGAAGAATATGCTATGTTCATGGATTGGAAGAATTAACATAAATAAAATGTCCACAGTATCTAAATTTTCTATTTTTATATCCCTGGCATAAATATATTCCATATTTATTTTATAAGAAAACCTACTGTTGTTTTTTCCCCCCAATCTTTATTGTTTAAAGTATTACATAGGTCCTCCTTTTCCCTCCATTAACCTCTTCTAGGCTGTAGCTGTTCCCTCCGCAGGCCCTCACCACTCCATTGTCTGTGTCCACAGGTTATGCATATATGCATACAAGTTCATTGGTTGATCTTTCCCCACTCACCCTCCCCTGCCTTCCTGTTTTTGTTTTAAATTAAGAAGGCTTTTGTATTCATTGTTCATAAGGCATTAAAAATATTTATTACCTTGCCCAGCCAGCATACCTCAGTGTTTGAGCATCAGCCTATGAACCAGGAGGTCACGATTAGATCCTTGGTCAGGGTGGTCAGGGCACATGCCAGGATTCTGGGCTCTATCCCCAGTGGCGGGGGGAGGCATGCTGGAGGCAGCTGATCAAGGATTCTCTCTCATCATTGATTTTTCTATCTCTTTTTTCCCTCTGCCTTCCTCTCTGAAATCAATAAAAATATTAAAGAATATTTTTAAAATGTATTACCTCTTTAAACACATGTGTACTAGTATATTGATATGTTTCTCTTCTCAATAACTTTATATTTTAGTTATATGTATTTGAGAAGTTATTGAAAAGTGAATCAGATTTTTACACTAGCTAACATTATACAATTATATGGAGGAAAATCTAAATTGAATGTGGAACTATCTATAATGGCCATGAAATAGTGATCACAAATTAAAATTGTTTTGTCTTTTGAGTATTTTTCAAATCTGAGCACTTAAAAATAGTGAAAAATGCTATTCTCAATAATTATAGTTAAGTGAATTGGAGTATACACAAAGTGGTCTCAAAGAATATTTACATTCTAATTTTTTAAAAAACTTTTTTTAAATTTCATTTTTGTCATAAATTCTGTTTCCCTACCATACTTTGACCTTAGTTTCATTATTTGAAGAGTATTACATATTTATGTGTACCTATGTTCAACATATATACTAGTATGTGTGTGTATATATATATTTACATAATGAAGTTATTAGTAATTATTTTTATACTTATACACATGCTCCAAGTGATTTCAATCACAAACATTTTAATTTTTACTTATTTAGATGAAGATATAGTAAAAAATACGAAAACGAGAAAAGGATCATCTGTACATAAGAGCCAAGAACAGCTGCCTGAACTAGAAAGAGGTACTTCAATGTATCAGTAACTATCTCCTTTAAGCCTAGCATGTTCCTGAAAAGAAATGTTTTGATGATACAGGCAGCTTGCAAAGGTTAGGTAATAATTGCATTGGAGACTGCAGTTCTGTTTGTAGGGCAAAAAGAGTACAAGTGAGTTCACCACGGGTGGAGATATAAGGCAGGAGGGTAATCATTGGCTCCTGCTTCTTCAGTAATACATGCAACTGCCTTTTCCCTTTTCAAAACAGACCCATATTTTTGTCAAAGTATAAAAACAATGAAGTTCCTCTCTTATAATTCTGTTATCTTTATGCCACAAAAAAATAGTGACATATATTACCTGAATTTCAAACATTTATTCATAGCATAAATATGTCATGATTCGGAAAGAAACTATGTTCCCTGACATTTGAGAGTCTTTTTTTTTTTTCTTTTGGAGCTTACCATATCATCCCTTTGTCCTCTACCAGAGCTCTGAAATTACATATTTGTGAAAATGATATTTAAGAACTGACAGCAAGGTTGATTAATTGGTGCAGGGTTATTGTCATTTCCTGTTCATTTTTTTCCTGTTCTATACCAAAGAAATGTAATGGGAAATAGCTTTTCATCCATGAATTAGGAAATGAACCCAAGTCTACATTGACTTTTAGCTGAAAAATTAGGTATTAGGGCACTTGGGTAATTTTGAGATGCCAAGCCTGTGGGTGGAATTATAAATCAGAGTGAAATAAGATTGATTTTCTATGATTATATCAGTAGGTTCTAAAATGATTGAAGAAGCCCAAGTATATTCAAATAGCAATGCTACTATTTTAATTCAAATAGCTATAAGTATTGATTTAGACTTTTGATTAGGTGGCTCACAAATGAGTCACTGGAAGGTTCTGTTAAAATACAGATGACTGGATTGCACCACTAGAGTTTCTGATTTAGTAGTTCTTGGGTAGGTCTAAAATTTGCATTTCTGATAATTTTCTTGGTGACCACTCTAGGAGAATCACTGAATAAACTATTTACAGGTGGATCACTTGGAAGCTAAGAATCAATTATTCTCAAATGGAAGACAGAAGGAACTCATACATTTTATATATCATAGGAATGCAGACAGATATTATATACCAGAGGCCCGATGCATGGATTCATGCACTGGTGGGGTCCCTCAGCCTGGCCTGTGCCCTCTCACAATCCCGGACCCCTCGGGGGATGTCGGACTGCTGGTTTCAACCTGGTCCCCGCAGGCCAGACCAAGGGACCCCACTGGTGCATGAATCCATGCACCGGGCCTCTAGTACGCATATAAGATCTTTGGTTAATCTCTTCTCCCCTTCCCCCTTCCCCGCATCCCTCTGAGATTCATTAGTCTGTTCCATGTTCCCATGCTTGTGCATTGAGCATCTTCCCCATGGTGGTCAGTGCATATCATAGCTACCAGTTGAACAGTCACTTAGGCTTTTATATGTACAGATAATTTTTAGCAAATGTTTACTTAAAACATGAAAATGTATGGATGTATGTTAACCTAAAAATCTGTATTGTCACTTTCATTCTTCAAATATTCTACAGGATCCAAAAATTGATTCACTGACTCCTTGATTTTGTTTAGGAAAGACATATTCACTGGCCCTAAGTACTGTCAGCCTTTTTTCTATACAGTAGTGACCGAGGCTGGTGGTAAGAGGTCATTTTAGCAAGGTTAGTCAGAGAAGGCCTCTGAGGTGTTGTTATTTGATCTGAAAAGTGTTAAAAAAAAGTTATGAAATGGTCTAAAATAGATCTCAAGTTCCTGAAGTAAGAACAAGCTTGACTAGGCTGAATATAGTGTTTTTCAATTTGAAAAAAAAAAAAAAAAAAAGCCACATAAAGAGCTATTCAATTAAAGATAAAGATTGGACAAGCTGTTTCAAAGAAAGATACATTACAAAGAGGTAGGGGAATTTCTGAATGTAATGACTAATGATGTAAATTTTTTTCACTGAATAGGAAGAAAAAGACAATAGTATTTATGAAATAGTATGCTGAAGTTAATTTAAAGTCACAAGCACACTGTGGAAGCTTCCAGAGAGATGGGCAGCCAGCTTAAGCAGGACTGTCTGGGAGCTCATGTTAGATTGCTGAACAAACCAGAAAGTCCATCTATTCATTTACAACTGGGGACACTCTTTCCCTGGAACTGGAATATTTATGCTTGCTGCCCGTGAAATCCTCATTGTTACAGCATAGGAGAAGTTGAATTTCAGAATGAATTACTCTTGACAAAAGTGGAATCCGAGTAAAGGAAAACAATGACATTGCAATCCAACTGGCTTCAGTCAGACCTGCAGAGAAAATACCTTGGTAGTATCTAGAGTGTTTGAGGATCTTTCCCCCGCTGACCTCAGCACAAGGCATTGCTGGGAATTTTAACATCGAGGTCTTACCCTCTTGGCTGCTTTTCTCTAGCTCCTGTACTCCTGTAAAAACCAGCTTCTGCCAAGACTTTTTTTTTTTTTTTAATCCGATGCAGTATAATATCATTTACTATGCTACAGATTTACATTTGCTAATATAGTGCCACTCTCCTGGGACTCTACCTGGGTCATTATGATACACTTTTGAGGAATCCTCAAATTCTTGCCTTCTCCAGTATTTAGGGTTTGCAATGTGGCTGCTTGTAGCAATAGCTAAACTCTCCCATTATGACGATTTAAAAAAAAATGTTAAGTTTTAGAAGGTTTCCTAAACTTATTTCGGGAAATAGCTTGCAATCCCCATGTTATAAGCTAAATTCTGTCTCCCCAAAATGCATATGTTGAATCCCTACCCCCACTACCTCAAACGGTGACAGTTTGTGAAGATAGGGCCTTTAAAGAGGTAATTAATTTAACACGAGGCTGATAGGGTGAACCCTAATTTAATATGACTAGGGTTTTTGTAAGGAGAGGAAATTTGGACATCAAAAGAGACAGCAAGGATGTGCACACACAGAGGCTGTGGAAGGACACAGAGAGAAGAAGGCTGTCTATAAGCCAAGCAGAGATGCTTCAGGAGGAACCAAACCTGCCTGTCTTAATCTTGGACTTGTAGCCTTCAAAACTGAGGAAACAAAGGTATGTCGTTTTAGTCACCAGGTCTGAGATATTTTGTTATGGCAGCCCTAGCAAACCAAAACACCCCATGATTTCTGACTATGAAAGCATTTGAACGCCGCATGTCATAATGTCTGATATCACCTTTGGAACATTGGTAGTAGAGAGGGAAGAGGAGAGGGAGAGAGGGGAGAAATAGCCAATAAATGGATTTCCTTTTTGTGATAAAACAGAAAATAAATCATATATATAGCTAAGCCTCCCCCCTGCCCCGCTCTCTTTCTCTCTCACACACACACTAAGAGAAAAAATATCACCTGACAAAAATATACTCCCTGTAGAACCATGATCTACAGATCGAGTACTTGCTTCCAATTCAGTAATGATTGAGAAGACACTTGTAACATATTAACAGTTGCCTTAGAAGTAAGAAGTGTCAGATTCTCTCATTTAGAATAAGAATGGCATTTTAAAACAGGTGTGCTCTAGACTGCAGTTTCCAAAATGCCAAAAAACATCTCCTGAACTTATGTGACATTTAAAAAAAAAAAGAAAGATATGACTGTATTCTTTGACTCGGTAATCCTTTAGAACTGGGTGGGAATGTGTGAAGTGTTCACGAAAAACAGGGAACACAAACATGAGCCACTTCTGTCACAGCACATGGGACAGGGAGAGCCAATGGCAAAGATCGCTGTCAATCCCAATGACATTCCGGTTTGTTATGTTAGAAAACATTCAATATTTTTGTTTTGCTGATGCCAATTTTAACATTTAACAATATATCCTTATATTGAAGTGAATTACATAATTACTTATTCCTCTAAAAAACAGTGAAATGTTCTATTTGGAGTTGTGCTACTATATTAAAACTACCCGAATTTGCTTAGCCATTAAAAAAGAAGTCACAAGCACGTATTTCCAAGTGTGTGGGAGCTAATACTAACAAAAACAGTAAATATAAAAACTACGTAGTTTATAAAGTACAAGTGAAAAAGCTACAAAGCTTAATATAGAGGAATTAATTATAACATGTCTTTTAATCTTTCCTATTTTTTTTAAAATTTGACTTAAGCAGGTCCCTTGTGGTATATACAAAGTAAGTATAGAATTATAAGCTCAGTATGTCACAAATATGGTCAAGTCAAAGTGTCTTGAAAAATTTTCCCATAGTTAAATTATTTCAAACTCAGATTAATAAAAATGACAGAAACAAACGATAATTTCTGACATATATTCCATGCACATAATTAATTGTATCTGATATCTGTTTTTGGCTTCATTAAAGTGGAGCTAGAATTTAAGAAGTTTGCATAGAAATCCGAAGGTATAATCTTTTGAGTTTCATATTTCTTCCTCAACATTTTTAGTGACTTATCTTTATTGAGACTGTCCAAAATATTCAACTTAGTTTTTTTTTATGAAAATAATTGTCTTTCTATTTATACTTTTGAAACATTTTAATATAATATTTAATTAAATGATACATTTTTCTATACTAGCACAATTGGATTACTTATATTTAAAAATAAAAAGTGATTCTTTTTTCCCCAGATTTATTGAGATATAATTGACATATAATATTGAGTAAGTTTGAGGTATATGTGTTAATTTGATACTTAATATATTGCAAAATGTATACCACCATAGCATTAGCCAACACCTCGATTACATCACAGAATTATCATTCCTTTTTTGTGGTGAGAACATTTAAAATCTACTCACATAGAACTTTTGAGCATATAAGCAATATTATTAACTGTAATCACTATGATGTACATTAGATCCAGAACTTATCGTATAACTAGAAGTTTATATGCTTTGACCCATATCTTCCCATTTCCCTTACACCCCAACCCCTGGTAGCACCATTCTAGTCTCTGGTTGTATGAGTTCAGCTTTTTAGATTCCACATATAAGTGATATCACATAGCCTTTGTCTTTCTCTGTCTGAGTTAGTTCATGTAGCATAATGCTCTCAAGGTCCATCCGTGTTGCCATGAATGGCAGGATCTTTTTCTTTCTGATGATTGAATAATATTTCATTGTGTATATATATCACATCTTCTTTATCTATTCAATTGTTGATGTCTGTCAACATTTTATGCTGCAATAAACATGGTGATACAGATATCTCTTCAAGATCCTGATTTCATTTCCTTTGGATATATATCCAAAAGTGGGATTGTTGGATGATATGGTAGTTCTATTTTGATTTTTTTTTTTTTTTTTAGGAACCTTCATAATGTTTTCCATAGTGGTTGCACCAATTACATTTTTACCAAAAGGTTCCCTTTACTCTACCTCCTGGCCAACACCACTTACCTTTTATCTTCTTTATAAGAGCCATTCTAATGGGTGAAGTGATTCCTCATTGTGATTTGCATTTGCATTTCCCTGATAACTAGTGTTGCTGAGCATTTTTTCATGTATCTGTTGACTGAGTGTTTGCCTTCTTTGGAAAAAATGTCTATTTAGTTTCTCTGCTTATTTTTTTTTTAAATTTAGTTATTTCTGGGTGTGTGTTTTTTTTTCCTGAGTTTTATTAGTTCTTTATATATTTTGGATATTAACCCATTGTCTGACCTATGACTTGCAAATATCTTCTCCCATTTGTAGGTTCTCTTTTCATTTTGTTAATGGTTTCTTTTACTGTGCAGAAGCTTTTTAGTTTGATGTAGTCCCACTTCTTTATTTTTCTTTTGTTACCTTTGCTTTTGGTGTCAAATCCATTGCCAAGACTGATGTCAAGGAACAAAACTGGCCCTTGATAAGCAAGTTATTTCACTGGTAGAAACATGAAATTGTCCTGTAGCTAAAATATAGCTGAGTAGTTCTGAGTTTACAGTCTGAAAAGATAGTCAGTATCTATATATAAAAAACCCTAATATGCAAATAGACCAAATGGTGGAATAATTGAACAACCAAACAACCAGTCGTTATGACATGTGCTGACCACCAGACTGTGCGTGTGTAACATGGTGGGCATTGCCAGCAGGCAACCTAGCGTGGAACATGGCGGGCCTTGGCTGTGGCAGGATGATGGAGCAGGTGAACGGGGGCGCCAGACCAAGGCAGGGCACCATCGCTGTCATCTGGGCGAGCCTCTGGTGGTTACTGAAAATTCTTTGCACACTGTGGTCCTACCCAGTGCTTGCACCTGCTGCTGGCGCCCAGTGCAGGACCCGATCGCCCCTGAGGACTTTTCCACCTTCCCTTGCCCCTGAGGGGCTATCTATGGCAGCCACTGCTCACACCTGCTGACACCACCGGCCCCCGCTTGCACCCACTGCTGGCACCGGCCCCAATTGCTCTGCACCATCAGCGAGTACAAGCAGCTGTGGCAGGAGTGGGGCTGCTGGCAGACAGGGGATCGGGGGCTGGGGCCGGGAGGGAGGGGCCAAGACCTGCCCCTGTGCCCACCGAAGCCTTGTGGCCCACAGTTCCTTTCAAGGTGTACAGATTTGTGCACTGGGCCCTAGTATCCTATCTAATAAAGAGGGGTTATGCTAATTGACCCTCACACCATCACAAAGATGGCAGTGCCCACAGCCAATAAGGAGGGAATATGCTAATTGACTGCCATGCCCTCAAAGATAGCAGTGCCACAGCCACAAGATGGCGGTGCCTAGTCCCCTCAGCCCCATTGGGGCAGCAGGTGCACAGAAAGGCTGGGCCTGCCCCCAGGTGGGCCAGGCCACTCCACGCACCTGCCTCCGGAGTCCCCCAGTCCCCTCAGCCCCCCAGACGCCCAGGGCTGGCCTAAAGTGCAGGCAAGCCTCGGATGGCAGCTGCTCAGCCAACGCCCGAGGCACAGGCAACCCTCAGATGGCAGATGCCCAGCTGCCCAGGGCTGGCCTGAGGCACACGCAAGCTTCGGATGCCAGGGCCACCCAAGGCTCAGGTAACCAGGGCCGGTCGAGGCTTGCGCTGCTGGCAGGGGCAGCAGCTGAGGTGTGATGGGGCGTAGCCTTCCCCCAATCACCAGGTTGCCTCCCGCCCCTGAGGGCTCCCAGACTGTGCGAAGGGGCAGGCAGGGCTGAGGGACCTCCCCTCCAGTGCATGAATTTTCATGCACCGGGCCTCTAGTTTTACATATGTAACCAAAGTTGGTTAATCCAGCACATTGGTTAAGTGGAAAGTGACTAATGTATTAGTTCTAGAAAGAGATTGGAGCTGTAAGATTTTGTAAAACAGTTTTCAGAAAGCAATGCACAATGACTTCTAGATTTCTTTTCCTGATCACAAATAATAGCTAAGAACTTCAAAATCATAAACCAATCAATATCACTTAGATGTTTGCAGCCTAATTAATTAAGGCCATTGTTCTAATTGTCAAGAAAGCTGGAAGGTAGTTATAATTATTCACACTTTGACCTTAAATGTGTAATTTTATTATTGGAGGTGTGATTTTTCTTTAATTTGTAAAATGAATGATTGGGATACATTAGCCCTCGAGCACAAAAAATAATTACATAGTCATCAACATGAAAAATGTGATACATAAATACTACCAAAGTTGCTATTGTCTTGGGGTAAGTGCTCTTATTAGTTTCATTTTATCTCTTGTATACCTTGCAGCTATCTCAGGATAAAGATACAGAATAAAACTAGATAAAATTAAATAATCCATTCATTCCTTAAATTGACTCCCAAAACTATGTTGTTTATACTTATAATATGTTCCCTCTGAAACAGTATCACGACTAAGACATCCCAGTCTAAATGAAGACCAAACCCACAATTTCTGGTTAATGAGACCAGTTCTATATGTTTGTTCTTTTGTGATTTCGATTGAAAAAGACTTAAAAGAGAATGCTGTATGAGAAATGGTGTCAATTGTGCAAGGCACTAAGCTTTGTGGCAATTTTAAACCATTGGTTTTTTTTCTTTTCTTTGTATACCCTATTCAGAAGCTTCCATAATAAAAATTACTTTTCCAATGCAAATGACCTTTTTAAATTATCTTTTTCTACTCGTTAAAAATGTTTATAATGAAAAAAACTCTCCTCACATTCCAGATGTTTGCTCATCTCAAGAAGAAGCTCTGTAGATTTTGTCTGGAGGTGGTTGAAGCAAAGGATTCTGTTTCCCCTAATACCACATAATATAGGCATTGGCAGAACACAGGAATATAAAATATCATGACACAGAGGAATGGAAGTAAGCAACACAACTTAATTGGAATAGTACAGATCACAGACTATTATTGAAGGAAATAAAATTTCAGAAAAAGCATTAACCAGTAATTTACTCAGCTACCCCTTTTATTGACAGTTCAGGCCAACAATTACATAATATGAATAAATATGTTATGATGTTGTGCTCTATGTTATGATGGTGGATAAAGAAATCAGAATAGTTTCCAAAGGAAATAATACACAGGCAAAATACCCATTTATGATTTTTTTTAAAGTTTCCTTCTCCAGTTAAGGCCTGTTGTTCGGTGTGACCTGCCTCTGTGATATGGCTAAGAAAATAAGTGGTCAATAAAATCTCTTAAGGTTTTGTCAACTAAACCTGTCTCTTTCTCTGTTGTGCCAGGGACTTCAAAAAGCAACAGCAGGGCTGGTTTGGCAAATAGTGTCTTTGAAAGTGTCTTAGTACTGGTAACAAATAATATACCAAGATGTCAGTGGTTATGATAGCAAAATATTTTCATTCAAATACAAAATCTGTCCTTTTCCATTTTTCACTTTTTATTTTGTTTTGTGTTGTTGTTAATCCTCACCTAAGGATATTTTTCCCATTATTTTCCAGAAATAGTGGAAGGGAAGGAGGGAGCAGGGAAGGGGTGGGAAGGGAGAGAGAGAGAGAGAGAGAGAGAGAGAGAGAGAGAGAGAGAGAGAGAGAGAGAAGGAAATGCCCTTGACCAGGAATCGAACCCATGATCCTTTCGTGTAAGGGCTGACCCTCTAACCACTGAGAAGCACTGGCCAGGGCAAAATCTGTTGTTTTTTAATTATGAGGAAATATTTTTGGGGGATTAATCCTCACCCAAGGATTTTTTCCATTGATTTTTTTTTGAGAGTAGAAGGGAGGGGGAGAGAGAGAGAAATTTCAATGTGAGAGAGATACATTGACGGGCTGCCTCTGCACGTGCTCCTCTACCAGGGCCAGGGATGGAGCCTGCAACCTTGACCAGAATCGAACTGGGACCCTTCAGTCTGCGGACCAATGCTCTATCAACTGAGCCAAAATGTTGTGGAGCGGATGCGAGTGAACGACCACTGGAGCCCAGACCAAATTAAAATTTAGGGAGCCTTTATTAGCCGGGTGGCCGGGCGACCCAGCGACTGCTCTGCCATTCTCCATGCAGGGAGACCAGAGAGCAGCAGCGACCCTTTGTGTAGGACCGCTTTTAAGCACATTAACCACATCCGGTTTTTGCAGAACAAGTAACCCAAGACAAAACAGTTTTTCCCAAGCAACGTCAGGATCATGCCAATGACAACCATGTTATTCACAGGGTCATCCTGTTCTCCAGAAAGCTGACAGTGTTCTATGAAAGAAGGCTACGTGCTGGGAAGGGGCCATGAGACCGTATCTCAAGGCCTGGCCTGGTGTCAGCACTGACATCTCTATCTGGGGCACAGTCCACGGCCTCTCTGGAAGCATGCTCAAAAATTCCCACTCTCCAGCTAGGGCTTGAAAAAAAAAAAATCAAGTTGTTTTTGACATGTAAAATAGGGTTTGGAAATTGCATATAGCACAAAAAGGTTTGTATATTTTAATAAATAAAAAAAAGGAAGAAAAACAGGGTTCTTATTAATTGATCTGGGTGAGGAAAAAAAAAATCTTTAGCCAAATAACACTACAGGCTCAAGTGAGAACATTTTAGATTCTTGAGTTTCCTTTGTTCATTTTAATACCCAAGACATTTTGGTGGCAATTGTAATTGTTTTACAACTGCCTTGGAAGCTTGTCATATCGCAGCACTTAAGGAGATGCTGTCATAACAGCCTGTCTCAAGAAAGCTTCGGTGAAGCCTTAAAATAAAAGCTCACCCGTTGGCAAAGTCACAAATTGATAAAGCACAAGCGAACTGGAAATTCACTAGGTAAACAAAAGCTCCAAGGTATTTAAAAACAATGAAGAATAGCTCACTGCTTTTATGTGTGTCAATCGCACCAGGATTCCAAAATGAAACCTAGTAATTTCTTACTAAGGACTTAGTTAAATAAAATCTTTACATGTTTTTTTTTTTTTAAGGCAACAGGACAAAAATATATCATCGTGCCAGGCACAAAAATATGAAAATATGTTAACACACAGAAGCTTCTTAATGATGAGATACCTTCAAATGCCTCCTAAATCAGTTCAAAGGGGAAAGAATCGCACCAAGTGCTGCCAGGTCTGGTGAGAGAGTTGTTTACCGCCTGCAGCAAAACAAGCAGACCGTGGCCCAGGGAGCGCGTCACCACGGCTTTTTAAGGGGCCCATCCATATTACCTCATGACAGCTGTGAGCCCAGCACCTCCCAATCAATGCGGCATGGCTGGGTCACTGTGAACCTGAATGATCTCATCTCCTAGGTATAGGGGCTGGCAGTTTCAGCAGTCTGTGCACAGAGCAGCTCGTTTGGGTAGATTGCACTGGTAGTAAAGATATCAGAGAGCTTTTTCCATAATTTAGGCTTTTCTCTTAATGGTGTTATTATCCTTCAAGTTCAGTAATGAGGCTACTGAGAGTTTTCTTGTGGTGCCTTACTTCTTACATTCATTTTCAGTATCTCACCCACTCATCACCTTGTCGGGAGGTTACAAGGAGGTGCCCCAGGCAGTGTTCCCAATTCCTGATAGGAGAAAGAGGGTTTTATTTTTCCTCATTTGGAAGAGCTTTGCCCAGTTAGAAGCATGATTTAATTTTTAAACAAATACTGTTGAATTAAAATATTAAAATACAGTCTTTACCTGTGGCAGTGCAGAAATCATTGGAGTAATATCTACAAAAGCAGACATTTTTGCATGCACAGATTGAACAGTTGTACTAGTATTTTCAACCTGAACGTCCATGAGTTAATCTGTAGTTTTCCTGAGACCCACATTTGGGTCATGTGCATTAGAATGTGCAGGAGTAAGTTTAATAGCTGATGAATGAGCAAAACAAATGAGCTGATATTTATATCTCAGTACCAATAATTATTTATTTGTCAACACATTTTTGTGTATAAGGGAGAATTGTATGTTCTTATTTTAAGTGAAAATTCAGAGGTCCTATGAATATATCTTACAAATGTCAAGGACCCAATGGCAAATATCAAAAGCTCATTGCAGATTTATCTTAATAATCATTCTCCCTTCTGAAATCTCAACACATTGCTTCCTTCTTACACAGCCTTCCAGGTAACCAATACCAATCTATCAAAATAGGCATGCGAGATAAAAGCTAATTGCCATCCTTGGTCAACTAAGTATGAAGAAGCACTGACAGGGTCTCCCTTATTTTGATATTTTCTTTACCATTTAGTTTTCTACAATCTAAAAGCTGTTAACAAAATAAAAGAAGTTAATTTCATTAGAAGAGAGCTGGAATACTTAGTTATTCCAAATATAAATGATTTTGAATCCCACTATATTAGCATATTATTTTAAAAACTTTTAAGAAACCTTTAATATGAAATAAGGTGCTGAGTGGCTATAATCTATACAATACCTTATGAACATAATATCTGTTACTTCAAATTCAACATTCAATTTAACACATGGCCTTACTTGCTAAACTTCCAGGATTGTACCTTCAGTAAAAGGCACCTGGATTCACATTAACTCTCTTCCAAAGCATGCAAAATTAACTTATTTCCTCTTTTAATGTGATTTGTAGATATTTACATTTAATAAATATCATAGATTCAATGTACATTGGTTAAGACTGAACCCAATACATGTAAGTAGAATCATAGATACTTAACAATGTATAGAGATTGCTGAGTAGTTGATTTTGGTCACTTTAGGGAAGTTCTCTAGGCCCTGACCTACAGTAACATGGCTATTCTTGACCCTAACTTTTTAAGCACACCTTTTAAGTTGATGTGAAGGACAAGAAAGAAGAAAAATAATTGCCTTTTTCAAGATATAAAATGAAAGATGGTGGCAGAGTAGGTTTAAACTACACTCATCTTCTCTCAGGACCAAAATGGAATCACAACTAAAATATAGAGCAATCAATCTGAAAATCGATTTGAAAACAAGCCAAAAATCATATAACCAAGGATTTACAGAAGAAGCTACACGAAGAATGGTAGGAAAAGCAGACATGCAAAAAGGGCTGGGCCTGCTCCATCAGGCAGAAGCTGAAATCCCAGAGGGATATCTCAGTTGCAAAGGTTCCTCCTGAGGAGCAAGGGGTTTCAACCCCACACCAGGCTCTCTACCTCAGAGCAAGAGAGTCATGAAGATGCACCCACATTACCTCTGGCTGTGAAAATCAGTGGGGATTCTGCTGCCCAGGAGAGATAGGAGTCTGCTAGGGACACAGACACTATAGGAAAGGGCCCACACACAAAATCTTGTTCTCAGCCATTCACCCTGGCTCTGAGCAGACAAGAGTTGTGTGAAGACAGTCTGGCAGTTTGTGGATCTGGAAAGAGTGCGGAGGGGATAGCTGCCAGGATCCCTTATGCTGAGTAAATCTACTGCACCACAGATGCCAAATATTTTAAAGTTTTTTTCTTTTAATTGATTTTTAAAATAGAGGAAAAGGAGGAAGAGAGGGAGAGAGGAAGAGAGAGGGAGGGGAGAGAGAGAGAAAGAGAATGAGAGAGAGAGAGAGAGAGAGAGAGAGAGAGAGAGGGGGGGAGAGAGAGAGAAACATCTATTGGTTTCCTCCTGTATGTGCCCCAACTTGGGATTCAACCCACAACCTAGGTGTATGCCCTGACTGGGAATTGAACCCATCACCTTTCAGTGTAGGAGATAATGCTCCAACCAACTGAGCCACCCAGCCAGATCACCGCCAACGTTTTTGGGCTGAGCTTGCTCCTCCTTGCAGGATAAGTCTTGGGGAAAGAAATAGCAACACACTCCAGACTGCCTGTCACCCAATCCTATGCAGCTCATGCACTGCTGAGGAATCAGCTGCCTGGACTTAGGTGTACAGGTCTGGGCAGACTCAGGGGGTGTCAAAGACTGAGTTGGGTGGCTTTCTCCCCACTTTCCTGTGAACCTGACTGGTGACACCCCTTTCATGAGAGATCCACTAGCCTCACCTCTGGGTCCTGGTGGCCTCACCTTCTCAACTCATAGTGGCTCCATCCTGCTGAGATGTGGGCAGAACTAGGACAGACTAGGTTGTATGGCTCTAGAGAGGGGGGCAGCAGCATCCACCTTCCCCCAAGCCTGACTAGCAACTCCTTGTCTCCTGACTCCCAACAGCCCCACCCTGTTGAGATCAGGCTCCTGACAGACCTTGGCACAGACTGAGTTGTGTGGTTCTAGGATGGGAGAAATTTTTCCTTCGCACACCTGATCAGTGCAGAGCTTTTCTTTCACATGGCCAAATATTTGTCTGTCGGAACCTATTAAACACTGCTGGCCTCAACCTGACAACTCCTTGAGACCCTGTTCCACCACAAAGGTATGTGAGCAACTAGAAGGTGACAGTTAGATGTTGTATACTCTGGGACATTTGCTGAGTGGTCTCAGACCCAGCAGGAGCACCGAGTTTGAACCTGTATCAATCTGGTGAATACCACTCATCGCTACCTGATGACTCAATGAGAATGTATCTCATGCAACTCGAGTATCACCAGAGACTCTTTCAGTGACTGAGCCTAATAGGCAGGCAGAATGTGGAGGCAAGCAGAGGCAGATCTTGGAATTTCTTGGTACTTTTGCTGACCTGCCCACCAGGCCTGCTGCTGGCAAAAGCCTAACTTGGCGTGCAGCATGATCCTTCCTGCACACACCCAACCAACAGAGGCAGCCAAAAACTGTAGATAGATTGCTTTGTAGCTCCAAACAGGTTACCCAGGGACAGACACAGGCAGTGTCTGATATTGGCCTGCACCAGAGTCCCTCAAAGAGGCCCTGGAACCAACACACCCAGTGGACAACTTCAGATAACATCAGAGCAGGATCTAGTTAGCATCAAAGGTGGCATATCCAAAGGGAGATCTTGACAGGCAACAGACCCTGCTGAGTCAAATCCCATTCCGTGTGTCAATGCCTTGCACAATAGCTCATACACGGTGGCTGGGGTTGATTCTCACAGTCAGCCAGCCTGAGGGTTGACCCCAAACACAAATGGACCAATTGTAATCAAGACTCAATTACAACAATAGGCCCCAATAATCTGTAGTGATTATTAATCACACAGGTGATTAATAATCACTACAGGTGATCAAATAATGTGCCGCAGGGTCCCATAGGACACCTACTACAAAAGGCCACCCTACCAAGCAGATCTACCTAATACATAGAAACAAACACAAAGAGACAGTTAAAATGGGGAGACAAAAAAGTATGCCCAAATGAAAGAAAAGGAGAAATCTCCAGAAAAAGAGTAAATAATATAGAGGCAAGCAATTTACCAGATACAGAGTTCAAAAGAATGGTTATAAAGATGCTCATTGAACTTAGTGAGAAGTACAACATGAAGATGGGCATAGAAACCATAAAAAAGAACCAGTCAGAATAAAAGATACAATATCTGAAATGAAGAGTACACTAGAAGGAATTAGAAGTGGGTTGAATGAAGCAGAGGATGGAATCAGCATGTTGACAGAGAAGGTAGAAAAAAATACCCAATAAGAGCAGCAAAAATTAAAAATAAAAAAATTAAATTAAAAAAATAATTTTTATAGTTTAAGGAATGTTTGGGACAACATGAAGTGAATGAACTCTGCATCATAGGGGTACCAGAAGGAGAAGAGAGCAAGAAAGGGATTGAGAAGCTATTTGAAGAAATAATGACTGAAAATTTCCCTACTTCCCTAACCTGGTGAAGGAAAATGACACACAAGTCTAAGAAGTGAAGCAAGTCCCAAACAAGATGAAACCAAAGAGGCCCACACCAAGACACATCATAATTAAAATGCCCATGTTTAAAGAGAAAGAGAGAATCCTAAAAACAGCAAGAGAAAGACAGTTAATTACCTACAAGAGAACTCCCATAAGACTATCAGCTTATTTCTCAACAGAAACATTTCAGGCCTGAAGGGCTTGGCATGAAATATTCAAAGTGATAAAAACCATGACTTACAACCAAGACAACTTTACCAAGCAAGGCTTTCATTTAAAATTGAAGAAGAAGTAAAGAGCCTCCCAGACAAGAACAAGCTAAAAGGGTTCATTGCCATCAAAACAGTATTACAAGAAATGTTAATGGTTCTTGAAGAAGAATAAAGAAAAAACAACAGAGAAACATAGTTAAAAGACTAAAATGGCAATAAATATGTACTAGTCAATAATCACTTTAAACAGAAATGGCTTAAATGATCAAAAGACATATGGTAACTGAATAGATAAGAAAATAAGACTCATTTATATGTTGTCTACAAGAAACGCACCTCAGAATGAAAGACACATACAGACTAAAAGTAAAGGGATAAGAACAAGATATTTTGTGCAAATGGAAATGAAAACAACAATAGCAGCAACTGACATAGCAATACTTATATCTCACAAAACAGATTTTAAAATAAGAAACAAAGAAAAACACACAATATAATATACAGATTATGTATTATAGAATTGTATCTCTGAAACCTATATAATTTTATTAACCAATGCCACAATAAATTCAATTATAAATAAGCAAAAATTGCATAAATAAATAAATGCTGAAAAATGAACACACATGTTTCTAAAACCCTACTTAAACTGAAACAGAGGTCTTCCATATAGGAAAAAGTATTATATGCAGTCATATTTTCCTAGTGTCATAACATTTTTTAAAGCCATGCTCTACTGAAGAGATTTTTTTCAAGTACTTCATGTTTTTGTTACCTTATTTAATAGTGAGCCAGTGAGATTTCTCAGCTGAAATGTCAGGTTTATAATTAGGATTCCTATAGTATAAAGTTTATCTTGCCTAAAGACATGGGTATCTTTTCAAAGATTTGAAATCTGTATAACACCAATTAGATAAATCTTCTTTGAACCTTTCACATAGCAAATTAATTTTATACTACTTCCTTTTCCTTTTGACCTTTCTAATAAAAATGAGAAATGTCAATTTGAGACTGAACAATTATTTAGATGAGATTAAATTTTGCCTAGTTCCAATTAAGATTGAGAAAAATATTATAATAGCCTGAGATATCACAGATAAGAGTCAATTATTTACATTTTGAGATGTAAAACTTTTTATATTTGTGTTTTTTTTAGCACCTAGTGTATTGTTGGACCTCCTTCAATTAAACTGATTCATTCTATTTTCAGTTATAGAATTAAGTCTATCATTTAAAGTAATGAGTTTTAATAATTTTTACTATTAATGTTAACTCTAAATAGAACCTTTAAATATTATAAGAATATATATATGAGAAACCAAAATGAAATAAAAATCATACCGATTTCTGGGATTACAAATGAAATTTACTACTGTGATTGTTTCATCAAATACACTGTTCTTATGGTCATAAACATTATTTTAATGCTTTAATATTTTCTTTTAGTTTATAGAAATGCTTAGCAAAAAGAAAATGAAATTTCAGAAAATGATTTTAATATCTGATATATACACAGAATATAATGACTTATATTTGAATAAAATAGGATTTTAACTCTCTGATAAAGAGGAAACTAGGTCAGTTAAAAGTTTTATCTTCCAATTACAGGGTGAAAAATCTCATTTATTCAGGATTTTTATTACTCCAGAATTCATGGCAATTAGAACAATGATTAGATTGAAGTTTTTAGTTATATTATCTCTAAAGAAAATTTTTACTCTTTAACACAGTCTACTTTCCCCTATATCGTTTTTATCCCTTATTATGAGAAAACTCTAAGTATGCATTAATAGGATACTAAATTTATAATTTATAATTAACCAAAGTAAATAAATGATTTTAAAAAATCCTTTAATTGCTCCATAATTCACGTATTCTCACCATTTACATACTTCTCCCTTGGTTTACTCCACAAATAGACTGTGGTCCCCAAGAGGGAAAAGTGATAAACTCTTATTTATGAAGGATCTATTCTTAATCATTTGTTCAAAATAGCTTTTGAGAGCTATTCCTTTGCATAGTACTGTGCTGAAATTTAGGTTACCCAATAATAAACAAGATGTCTCTGGCTCAACGGTACTTCTATTCTAATTGTGAATCAATCTAATATTATGTTTATACTAGAGGCCTGGTGCATGAATTCGTGCACAGGTGGGGTCCGGCTGGGGGATCCCATCAGACTGGGTTGGTGTGGGGGAGGGGCTTCTGGCAGTTGGCCGGCCAGCCCCGCCCTCAATCGAGGTGTTGGGGACTGATTGGTGCCTGGATCAAGCTGGTTGGCTGCTGCAATGTGTGTCATAGCCACTGGTCATTCTGGTCATTCTGTTCATTCCACCATTCTGGTCACTTGGCTTTTATATATATAGATTATCTGGTCATAAGAAGCTCCACAAAAATCAGTACAAGTGCAGCTAATCCAAATGTTAGGTGGTGGTCAGGAATTTGAATGTAGGTGTGATAAAAGGACACCCTAGGGAGTTTAACAATGCAAAAATTATTTCTTGTTCCACTACTATACATTTTATATTAATAAAGTATATATTAGTTTATACAATAGGATCAAACAGTTTATTTTCAAACCCACCTGTACCACTTTCTACCTGATCTTAGGTGCTTTACTAAATTTTTTGTGTCAGTTTTCTAATTTGTAAAATGGGATTTAAGTAGTGGTAAACCTCCCTCAGTTGTAGAGATTAATGAGATACTACAGATTCTAAGTAAAACACTGAAATAGTTTTTGACACATGGCAAGTGCTCAATAAATGTTAGCTATTATCATTTTCATTGTCATTGTGGGCTGCTAAGAAAATATTTTAGTAAACCAGCAGCATACTGCTTGCTCTTTCAATACATTATACTGAAAACTTGATGTCCTGGGCTAAGAAGAAGGCTTGGGAAGTGAATTTACAATGTATGGATAGTCTAAGAACTCAAGAGAGAGAGATTTACCCAACTCAGGAAGTGTGTTTACTAGTACATTTCAAGACACTGAGGCCCAGGATCTTAGAGAAATCACTAGGTCACATAAGCAGAGGCAATGGGGCTTATGTGCCCATTGAAGAGATTTACATTTAAAAAGGTTAGAATGAGAACCCCTTATCTTTTCTTCTAATCTACAAAGAAAAAAAATTATTCCAAATTTTTGGTATATGTGGGGAAGGTAGCTGCTTTTTTTGGGTATATAGTTATATGACATCCACTTGCTTTTACCCCTCACCTATGAAGTTCGAGGCCACTCACTTGGGAGATTTTACCATCTGTCTTTCATTGTGTGTTCCAGGAATAACCACTGGGGAAAAGGGGATCAACACAGCTAGCTATTAATGACTAAGTTGTCTCTGATCTAGAATATCTTGGGTGCACATTTAGGATAAAATCAGTAATGAGGATTATTCCAAATCTAACAAATATCCTCCCCCTCATTCTCTTCCTCATGATCATCATGGCAGAGAATAGCTATAATCTACCTGCTAGATATGTTGAAAACCCATTTCTTTTCTTTCTGGGCATAGGCTAGACTATATTTTTCACCCTGTGTTTTATGTCAGTACAGCCATGTGACTAAGTTTTGGCCAATAAAATGTGGGTAGAAGGAGTGCCACCTCCAGGTCCATATAGTCTAGTCTTCAATTCTCTACATATTTTCTCCTTTATCTGCCTGGATGGATACAGAAAATGTAAGGAAAAACTTTGAAATTTTAGATGGTAATTGAGCCACTACAGAGAAGGAGATTGGGAACAGGCAAGGCTATATGAAGGAATCTTCCTCTCACCCAGCCCTACCAATCTTCATTATTCTTAGGTGCTGTGATAAGACTCTAAGATTTTCATGAGCAAGAAGGATATTATAGTAATTAGCTATGCTGATACAGAGATTGAGACTTCTTAATCATTATGAAAGACTCCCAGATGTGGTGGGCTCTTTGTATCCTCTTCTTTCCAAAGGAACTCAGCCATGACTCTAGACCAAAAGCAAAGGACAGACAGGGTGTATAGGTATTTGTAGGTAATCATGTGTGAAAGAAAGAGAATGGCATATAAAGAGAGGATTAAAATTGTGTAATTTACAAAACACAGTTGTATACTTTCTGTTACCTTTGCAGCTCCTCTGTTTCTCATCATATGACTATTCAATATACTAGTAATCTTTAAACATTATAATCCATTTTTTTAGAGTTCAATCCAATTAAACATAGTTCATGTACCAGGCTGTATTTTTTAATTATTGAATTTTCTAGTTTGCTTTTCTTAAAGAGAAAAGTAAAAAACAATGATAGTATACTCTATGAAACAGGCACTTTATATGTGTGATTATCTTATTTAATCTTCACAATAAGTGTTTAAGGTAAATGTGTTAAGAAGCATCACATTTTCTATCATCTTATAATAATTTTTTTTTAAAACACCAAAAAGCAAAATTAAAGTTTTGACCTTTTTTACAATGACAAAATAATCTGAGAAAGAGATTAAAAATTAGAACATCTAATTTCTCATTCAAGTATCCATTTCTTTCATGGATTACAGATCCAGGAAGATGTAGGTTTAGGGACAGAGAAAGAATTAAGCACCACATGGCAGACAAAGTACATAAACATAGGAAAAGCCTTGATTTCATAAATGAAGTGTATGTTCAATCTAACTATAAGAATTCATTTTAAATTGAATGGTCTGCCTCTTGAATATTCTGATTTCTTCTTTAAACTCACAATGGCCATCTTTTATTTTTCTTAGATCAATTAGAAATAACAATAAAATATACAATGTTTTTTATTTGCAAATCTAAAAGACAGATTTATGGATCATGCTCACACCTCCCCAAATAGGCTGACCTTGATTTCTACTGTTTAGTGAAGTGCTCCTGCAATGTGCTCTTCTATCCCTTGATGCTTACCCTGCCCCTTGAGATTATGCACAGAAGGGCTACACACCTTCCCTTCAAATGCTCTGTATGCCACTGACGATGGTGAGTCACTGTTGCATTTCCAGCCCTCTGGCACTTCAGTCATTCAATAACAATGATAAGTAACAGCAAGGTAAAGAGCTATTTATCACCAAAGGATGGTTATCAAGTCCAGGTATACTATAATCCAGTAGGCAAATGAACAAGAAATGGTATAAACTGAAAAGAAAAGAAAAAGTTATGACTATTGATGTCAGAGGAAAAGTTAGGACTTGAAATAAAATCTGATTTTAAGACTATAGATATTGAAACAAGATTTACTCTCTGCTATAGAGATATTAAAAATTGCACATGGATCTTAAAGACTTCTAAGGTAGCAGAAAGAAGATACATTTCTTTTCTAGGAACTTTTAAAAAATATATATATTTTTTTGATTTTTTACAGAGAGGAAGGGAGAGGGATAGAAAGCTAGAAACATCGATGAGAGAGAAACATCGATCAGCTGCCTCCTGCACACTCCCCACTGAGAATGTGCCCACAACCAAGGTACATGCCCTTGACCAGAATCGAACCTGGGACCCTTCAGTCCGCAGGCCAACACTCTGTCCACTGAGCCAAACCAGTTAGGGCATTCCAGGAACTTTTGACTATAGATTGTTTCTGGGGCCAAGCAGCCAAGGAACTATATCAACAGTCCCTAAATAGTCATCCCTGTATTTCTTATCCCATCTTCCTACCTAAGACTAATAGCCTCCATTACACACAATACTCATCAACTAAGTAAATAATAACCATAACTTCAACTCTAACAGTTGTATATTCCCAATGCTTTCCTTTTACTAAAGTACTTCTATTAAACACACACACACACACACACACACACACACACACACACACACACACACAAAAGCCTTGTAAATGAATAGGACTTTATAAACAAACTACTGCAAATCAATTTGTTATACAAAATTTTTCATTTAATAAAATCTATTGTTTTAAACTTCAAGAAACATTATATACTGTGGTGTCTCATAAAAAACACTTGCTAAAAACAGGTTTTATTGTGTTAATATTTTGTTCTTATATTTAGTCAACAAATACATACGATTACTTAATGAAAGTAATTGAAGGTAGGGTAAAATCGTTCCTTATTTCAAGAATGTCACTATCATTTCCCAAAGGATCTCAATAACATCCTGAGAAATAGATCACTAGAAAAAGTCATTATTGTATTTTGTACTTAATTTTCATTGAAAGTAACAGATTGATTTATAGTCAGATATCATATACCATATGCTTATGTCTAATATAGATTTTCTATATCACATTTTAGTTTTTTCCTAATGCACACCAAAAATTATGAATTAACTAGAGGCCCAGTGCACAAAATTCGTGCATGGGTGGCGGTCCCCTCAGCCCAGCCTGCACCCTCTCCAAACTGAGATCCCTTGAGGGATGTCCAACTGCCGGTTTAGGCCTGATCCTAAACATCCCTCTCACAATCCGGGACCACTGGCTCCTAATTGCTCACCTGCCTGCCAGTTTGATTGCCCCTCACTGCCCCCCCCCTACAGGCCTGGTTGCCCCAACTGCATGCCCCCCTGCTGGCCTGATCATCTCCAACTGCCCCCTCACTGGCTGGCCTGGTCATCCCCAACAGCATTCCCCCCTGCTGGCCTGGTTGCCCCACGCAGCCTGCTGTTCAGTCGTTTGGTCATTTCTCATTAATCCCCCTGCCAGCCTTGTTGCCCCATGCAGCCTGCTGTTCAGTCATCTATTCAGTTGTTTCGGTTGTGACGGTCCCTGGCTTTTTATTTATTAGGATGTCACACATTTTTAATATTTGGGATGATGAAGTTTGCTTATAGAAGAAACTACATTTTTGTTGTTGTTAATCTTCACCTGAGGATATATTTCCATTGATTTTTAGAGAGAGTAGAAGGGAGAGGAGAGACACACAGAGAGAAACATCAATATGAAAGAGGCACATTGATTGGTTTCCTCCCACATACACCCCAACCAGACCAGGATTGAGTTTGCACCTGAGATACATGCCCTGGACCAGAATTGAATCCATAACCCTTCAGTTTGTGGGCTGCCATTCAATCCATTGAGCCAAACCGGCTAGGGCAAGAAAGTACACTTTCAGTTGAAAATTGGTGATAAAAAATAACCAATTACTTTAAAATTGATATATTATATATATTATAACATTTACAAATATCTACAAATGAATTTTTTTTAAAGTAAATGTCCTTTAGATTGAAATAAAAGAAAAATAGAAGTTGAAGGTATTCCTGAACTGGGATAACAGTGTAGAAATAAATTGTATAGTCATATAAGATATATTTTCTGTCAAAATAAATTAGGGATTTGATTAAATATACCTGTACAGTTTAGTGAAGTAATGCCATTATAGTAGACTGAAAAAATAATCAATAGGAATATTTAGGTGTGTCAGTACAGAGGTAGGAGACATAGAGTCATTCTTATATTCCTGAAACAACATTTGGAAATAATGTTAGAGATACCATTTATTATATAGACAGTATGATTGAATGGTGACTTGTATCTGGTAACTTGGAATTGTTAGACTTGAAGTAAATGAAATAATAGAAATTGCATGAAATGGTAAAATATGATTTTTAAAATCCAGTTTTCTGAATAAATACTTCAAAATCTGGGAAAATTTTATAAAACAAAGAGAACAAAATTATGAATGTTGCTTTCAAGCTGAATAAAAAATAGTTTAAGAATGCACAACAAGCTTACATGAAAGTACATGAAAAGATCCAGTTGGCAGTATCTAGCCATTATTGAAATTTCCTCTTTTTTTCCCATCCACCTGTCTTTGCTCTCTTTACATTCATTGATTTGACCATGAATCAGGCTCATATCGTAGGACAGAATTACAAACTCTGACTCTGAATTGTCCTTTACTGTTCAATCTTAATATGGCTTGTAGATCAAATTTTTCCTCTAGGTTTTAAGGAATCTCAATAATGTGATCCATTCCTATTCTTATATGCCTCCCCCCATTCTTCTACTTGCATTCATTTATGCTCTTATCTAATTCATATTTTATATCCTATTATATAATCCAACCCTATTGGATTCAATTATTTGTTCTGAAATTACATTATAAACATAACACTGAAAATTGAAACTGCCAAGAAAAGTCTCAATCCAGCCTTGAGTCTGGTTGGGAAAAAGGAAATGATCTCAGAACAGTAAGTATTATAGGAGCACAAAGAAACACAGTTCAGTTTATATAAAAATCAGATCCCATAGTAGGTGACACATGAACTTTCACCTCCACTCATGATGTTATTTTCACTTGAACTGTTACTCCACTTTCTCCTGACTAATATAATCATTCTCAAATTTTTCTTGAGCAATCTAGACATTTCAGCTTCTTTTTATTTACAGAACAAAATCTAGCCCTTACATTTATGCATTAAAAGAACATAGAGGATCGGGCCAAAACTGGCTTTCTGACATCCCCCAAGGGGTCCCTGATTGCGAGAGGGTGCATGCCAGGCCAAGGGACCTCACCAGTGCATGATCGGGGCTAGGGAGGGACCGCGGGAGGGCTCCAGGGCATGTCCGGCTCCTCGCTCAGTCTTGATCTGCCAGACTCCAGCAGCAAGCTAACCTACCAGTTGGAGTGTCTGCCCCCTGGTGGTCAGTGCTCATCATAGCAACTGGTCAAATGGTCGAATGAACGGTTGGACATTTAGCATCTTAGGCTTTTATTATATAGGATAATTAAAATTTTAAAATAAATAAAATCCTGAGATAACTTCAGACTCTGGGATCTGGGATAGGTTAGATTACAACCTCCAACAATGTCTAGATCCTGTGATTATAATTTTTTTTTGGTAAATGGGATTTCCCAGATGTGCTGGAATTAAGGATTTTGGTATTATCCTGAGTTATCTACGTGGGCCCTAAATGTAGTAAAGTGTGTTAGAAAAGAGGGAAAGAAGGAAACTTGACGACAGAGATAGGAGACAATGTGACTTACAGAAACAAGGAAAGATTCTGCTGGTTTCAGAGATAGAAGAGGGGACACCAGTCCAGGATGAGGAGGAACGCTGCTCAAGAGTCTGGGGAAACAAGTAAGCAGACTTTCCTCTGAGAGCCTTGGAGAGAGCACAGTCCTGCCATTGATTTTGGCTCAGTGAGACTTATTTTGGTCTTCTGACCTCCAGAACAGTAAGAGAACAAATGTGTGTTCTAAGACACCACATTTGTGGTATTCTGTTATAGCAGCCATAGGAAACCATTAGAAATATGTTTAAAAATAGTTCCTTGCCCTAGCTGGTTTGGCTTAGTGGATAGAGCATTGGCCCATGGACTGAAGGGTCCCAGGTTTGATTCTGGTCAAGGGCATGTTCCCTGTTGCAGGTTCCCCAGCCCTGGACAGGGTGCATGCAGGAGGCAACCTATCAATGAGTCTCTCTCACATCGATGTTTCTCTCTGTCTCTTCCCCTCCCTTTCACTCTCTCTAAAAACAAACAAAAAACAAAAATAGTTCCTCATTCACAATGATCTTGCAGTTACAGGGCCCATGTGGGTTAGATTAAAAATCATCAGAGCAGTTTGCTGTTTTAGTGATACTTATTCCTATTTGCATCTGTGAAAAATTACAAATATACCTAGTTACAATTCTAGATGTAAAGCAGGTGTCCATTAATTGTTAGATTCTTTTATTTATCCATTTGTGTAACTATAAGTTATTGCTTTCATTAACTACCAACTTTAAAACTAAAATATATGGTATAGTCATAAAGCCACATATACTTTTTTCCAAATTTTTTTCCAACCCTAGTATAAACTCATGTCACTTTGCTGGAAAATCAGTGTAGATTTAGCCAAGGTATATAACACCTGACAAATATGCTTGGGTCCTTTGAACGATAGTATTGAGTAGGTAGGTAAAGGTGCAGAAGTGGATAGGATTTGTCTAAAATAGATAGAAAGCTAAGCACACATCATTGAATTTGTATGTTCCAAATGCTTAGACTTAAAAGTCAGTAAGTCTGGCAAAGGAAAGGCGGCAACATTTAAATGGATGGAAAAATATTTTTAGGAGGAAAGATGTGTTCTGGAAAAAGTAAACAGTGTAACAGAGGAATAAAATCTCACAAGAAGCAGTCATAAGAGACTTTCTGTGATCTGACATACAAATGACCTGGGAAAATGTACAATTTAAAATAAAATGGAGCAAAAGAAATAGCCTACAGATGCATGATCACTTTCTCAACTAGACAGTGCTACTAGGTAGTTTGGAAATTTGTTTCTAGAAATCCTAATGTGCAGAACACTAATTTTACCAGGAAAAGGAATAAAACTCCCAATGATGTGAAGTATAGAGATACTTGTTTTTGATTTTGCAAAATTGCCATGCAATATTATCACACACAATTATAAATGCTCAAATGACCTTGTATAAATCATAATCTGAAGTGGGCTCAAATCTCTTAAACAATTTTTCTTTAGTTAAATAAATTATGAATTATGAAACCCTGTTAGGTAACAGATAATGGAATGAGGTAATTTCATTAAAGGAGAATAACCCAATGGTTGCTCAAATTCAAAGTGTAAAGGACATTTTATATGTGAAGGCTGGAGGATTATTTGAACAATTACATCTTTACAGCATTCAGCAACAGTTACCTAAGGTTACTGATCCTATTTTCCATAACTAAGGACAAGGTAAGGCAGAGCCCTTATTTGCAAGAAAATGAGCTAGAAAAAAAAATCTTATTAGGCCCTCTTCAGTTTGAACTGCAACCAAAGAGCTAAAGAGTGCTTGTCAAGAAGAAAGTGAGGTCTCCGGTCTTTATTAGCTTTACAGGGCAAACATTGAACCTGCTGTGACTAAAAAATGAAAGAATTCATTCAGTTGTTTTAAGAAGTTTGAATTTTATCCCCTAGGTTTACCTTCAATAGTCCTGCAGCACATTTTGGAAGACAGTGTGAAGTCATTTACCATTTTTGTTATCATTGGAGTCACATCATTTCTGGAAATATTTCCAAAGGAGAGACACAGACATATATTTAGATACACTTGACATATGTGCCTTGCCTGTGAACAGCTATATGAATTTTTTAGTATATCTGGTACTCTACAGGTAATGTATAAAGTGCCCAATACAAGCTACCCTTATCAGGGAAAATTTACACAAAAAGAAATGTTTACTTGCCTTTGCCTTTGTCTCTTATAGGCAAGCGGAGCTTAGGCAGTTCAGGAAACCTTGAAAAACAGCTTCATGAAGCTGGAGTCACAAGTTCAAATTCTTTTAGAGGCTGGGGATTATGGAGTCTATGGCAATAAGAAGAAGACATGCTCTACCTGAAGGCATTCAAATTCAACTATATTTTAATTGTACTGGCAAATGAGAATATCTATACATATAAAAGCATAATATGCAAATTGACTGGACTATAGAACGACCTGTCGCTAAGACACACACTGACCACCAGGGGGCAGATACTCAACGCAGGAGCTGCCCCAGCCCACAGGTCCCAACTGCCCGATCGGGGCCTGCTGGCCAACCTCTCAGTTCCTCCCCCGGCCAGCAGGCTCCAATTGCCCAAGGGGGAATGGGAAACAGGGGGAGGGTGGCAGCTGACTCAGGCAGTGCCAGGCCAAGGCAGGTGCGAGTGAGCAGGGCCCCGATGGTAGCCCCACACACAGGGGGTGACCAGTGTTGGCGGCGGGGGACAGGGCTGGCTGCCAGCAGCTAGGGAAGATCGGCCCTGATCGCAGGCCATGCCTAGGGACCCTACTCGTGCATGGGCCTCTAGTATTTATATATCAGTTTGCCCTCGCACATTGATCACCATTTTGAGACTTCTGCCCTAGAAGTTATTTTCCAGGATTTGTTAAGAACATATACTCCATAATAAGGTCTAAATATTAATTATGCATATCTCATAGCATATAGGGAGTGTTCTGATGCAAATTCTTATTAACAAAGTGGTGATTAAAGCCTTAAGAAACTTAACTAAGTAATAGGTTTGATCTAGTCCACAGTATCTCTTTCGAATCATATTGGGTCACTCCACCAAGGCAAATTGGAAATGTCCACTTCTTGTCACTCCTAGTATTTATTACCAGTAATTAACACTAAACTGGCACTCTGCTTTTTTACTTCAAGTGAAGACTTTATTACTGAAATTTTGTCAAGTTCTATAATCTTTTTCTGTGGTGTCTAACTTGATGTTAATCCTGGCCAATGTATTTTTCATTGCAAACATTGCTATTTTCATCTCTGGAAGTTCAAATTGGGTCTACCCAGTATTTTATATACTGTACATTTCTCAGCATACACTTTTCCACCTTCTTGATTATTTGGAGAAATTAATGACTCTTTTAATACCCAGTGTACATATTGTATTATCTATGTCATTTATGGATATGTTTATTTTGATTTTTTTTTCTTTATTATGGATCCTGGTTTCCTTTTTTGTATGCCTGGTAAATTTTATTTTTTTGAAATGTTTCTAGGTATTGGCTTTTTTTTTTTTTTTTTGGAAGGGTGTATGATCCTCAACATATTTTGTAAAAATTTATTGTGATTTACAACTAAGTTACCTAAAAACAGTGTGATAATCTCTTCACTCGCTTTTGAGTTTTGTTATGCAGAACCATGGCAGCCTTTAATGGATATAATTTGGTCCCCTACTGAATCAGTATCCCTCTGCCTGTTGCCCTAGGTATTGTAAGTTGGCTTTTGGAAATTTGAATTATTCCTAGACCAGAAGGAGACCTGAGAATTGTTCCACTTATTTCTGTCCAATGGTTCTTTCCCTAGCTTTGAGCAGTTTCCTCACAGCAATGCTCTGATCAGTACTGAGCTGAAGACGTGGGGAAACCTTCTGCTGACCTCTGACCTCTACCCTGTAGTTTTGTCCTCTCAGGTGCATTGCCCTCTCGATTCCAGCCATCTTAACCTCCCCCTCTGTCTCCTCCAGGCATAGCAGCACGGAGCTCTGTTTGGGTTCCTCCTCTCTGCACGTCAGCCTGAAACTGAAGACAGAAAACTGGGACAGCTGTAGGACCCACTTCATCTGTTTCTTCTCACTCAGAGATCACTATCCTACACAGCCAGTCACATAACATTTGAAAACTGATGTTTTACATATTTTATCCACATTTTTAATTGGCTAAGGTAACAAAGTAAATTTGATCCCTGTTACTCCACCATGGCTGATAAATGGAAATCCTTCCTAAGGTTTATCAACAGATGTCTGATTAAATAATTTTCTATGTGATCTGATATTTTTTTCTATGAATAGGTGATACTTCAGTTCTGTGTTTCTAAGCAAAGGTTTCAGAGAAATCCATGTTTTCCTATGTAGGTAAGAAAATAAAATAAAAATTCTCTTTGGTAGGAACATTTTCTCCCTAGTAGGACTAGGAAGTAAGAAAAGTCATCCTTGGACAACAAGGTGGGCCATCCTGTATAAAAAGACTGTATTAAACATCTTTCAGTTACTGAGTTGCTGTGGTATAGCATATGACGTGCCCTTTCCAGTACCCAGTTCCAACACAGTTATGTGGAAACAGAATAAATCACATCTGCACATTACGACTTGGCTGCTCAGAGCAAAAATAAAATAAAACAAAATTAGTTATGCCCTACCGGAGTGTCTCAATTGGCTGAGCATCGTCCTGCTCACCAAAGGGTTGCCAGTTCGATTTCCAATCAGGGCATGTACCTGAGTTTTGGTTTTGATCCCTGGTCCTGCACACATAGACACATAGAGGGCAACTGATTGATGCTTCTCTCTCTCTCTCTCTCTCTCTCTCTCCTCTCTCTCTCTCTCTCTCTCTCTCTATCTATCTCTATCCCTCTCTCTCTCCCTCTCTCCCTCTCTCTCTCTCTTTCTCCCCCACCTCCCACCCAGAGCATGTCTTCAGGTGCAGATTTTTAAAAAATCAACAGTGAACTCATGATCGCTAAATGTAACCCTGAATTGTTGGAACTTTCTTTATTAAAACTCTTCAAAATGAGGAAGATCTCAGAGCACTAAAGTTATAGTGGGTTTTGTTTGTTTGTTTGTTTCCACTTTAACAGTGAATGGCCAACTCTCTCTCATTCCAAAAGGGTAGAATAATGCTTATAACAGTCCATAAAATTCCAACCATGGTAAAATGTTAATCACTTTTTAGTCTCTAATATGCTTATAAACAGATAAGTATGTATTAAATTTTCATTTTACTGGGGATAGAGAAAGGTAATCACTGAAAAAGTGACATACTTTATTTAATCTTTTAAAAATATGTTTTTGATCTTTTAGACAGAGAGGAAGGGAGGGAGGAGAGAGAGAGAGAAACATTGATGAGAGAAAAACATGGATCAGTTGCCTCCTGCATACCCCCTACTGAGGATCAAGCCCGAAACCCGGGCATGTGCTCTGATCAGGAATTGAACCTGTGACCTTTTGGTGCATGGGATGATGCTCAACCTACTGAACCACACTGGCTGGGAAAAACAGTGACACATTTTAGATTAAATGCCTGATGATGCCTAATGACTTAGATCCATTTAGGTTTCATATTTGAAATTTAAAATTTCCAAATAAGGTGTCAAACTGGGATTCTTAATTGCTACCACTTTTCCCATTTTCCCCAATATAAACTTTATCATAGACCAACACTCATTTGTTGACCTTTGCTTTGAAAAAATATTACTATTTCAGCTCCGGGGCATAGGGGAGGGAGGAACTCACTTTTTGCTGGGGGCAGCTTCAGAGGAGGGTGGCATTTAAACCTTAAATAAATGTACTAAACATGTAGATTCAATATTAGAAAATGCATAAACATATAATGTGCTTCAGCCTTGGAACTAATAAGACCAAGAAACGAATCCCTGCTGAATACATTACTCTCTGAGCATCAGGAATAAGATATGTATATAGATAGATATAGATATAGATATATAGAGATACATGTCTTATATCAAAGCATGCTATCTTCTCAAGGATTTTGTATTTGTTTTTCTTTTCTTAGAACACTCTTTCCCCAGAAATCCACGTGGCCCACTCCCTCCCATCCAAGTTTCTACATATATGCCACTCTAGTAGTGAGCCTTGCCCTAATATAAAATAATAAATCTTCTCTACTACCCAACCCACCCATCACTACTCTATTTCCTTTATGTCTTTTCATTTTATTGTTTTCATAGTTCTTATTACTACCTGGAGTTTCTATATATTCACTTTTAATTTATTTGCTGTCTGTCTTTTCCCACTAGATTGCAAACTCCCAAAGGCAGTTACTTCATCCAATTTTTCCTACTATTGTATTCTCATCTACAATGGTGTTTGTCACATAGTAGGCACCCCATAAACACTTGTTGAATGAATGAATACAGTACTTAATATAATGCCAGATATATACGAAGTGTTCATTCAAGTTACTGTCAACTTTGTATCATCAAAATCATCATATAATTTAATAATCTAAAATACAAAATACTTTCAAGCATCTCAATTTCCTGAAAGAGTATACATGACAATAGACAAAACTTTCTTGACATTCAAAATAAGAAACTCTAACTATCCAAGATCACACAGTGAGTGAGTTGGGATTAATTTAGAACAACACGTGTAGGTAAAATAAATCATTCTAAATAAGCAGTTAGTTGGTTCTTCTCAATAAATGTGTTTTAGGCCATTTTAGCTATCATTTTCAATAATCTGATGGTTTGTTGGACTCAGTAATTTGATATTTTATTGAATGAAATTCCCTGGAGTAGAAGAATCAAAATTGGTATATTTAGAAATGAAGAGTCTAGAGAGAGTATAATATTTGAAATTTATGAAAGACAAAAATAAGTTGCTAATACTAAAAAGGAAGTTACAGCATTAATAAGAAAGGAGACAAATTAATTTGGTCCAAGGTATGAAAAATGCTCAATTTCAATTCATGTTTTTATCTTCATATAAATCATTGACATATAAAATATCACCTAATTTCTCCAAATCTTTGCTAACTTACATTACTCATCTTACACAAAAGGAATTTAATAAGCACATGGACATATATAATAAAGCTAATAAAATATAATAAACACTTACTGAACACTTTTTATGGACCCATCTTTATTAGGCAATTGAGAAAAAGTAATCAAGACAGTTATATTCTCAAAAGACTCAAAATATGGTGGATACACACATGTAAACAAATAAGTTTAATTCATTGTAAGTGCTACATTATTGTAATTTCTAGACTTTAAATTTCAGGGACCAGTACAATTTTAATTAAAAGAATAACTTAATAAAAAGCAGGGTTGTTAACTTGCCTTCTAACATCATCACTGCATAATACTGTTAGGAAAACCAAATCTTTAAGTGAAATATTTTAACATTTAATAGATTGATCCTCGTGAAAAACTCATTTCTCTGTCCTTATTTGTTCAATAAATTCAGATTCCAGTACAGACCTACACATCACTGTTTTCAGCAGCATTGCTGTAACAGTGCTACAGGCACATGGTAGGGGAAGTGATCTGCTCAGTGCTGGGAGCAGCTTCACAGGAGAAAGGCATTTGAAGCACCAATAAGATAAGGGATAAAGGTGAAGTAGCAGGTTTGGGGTGAGATAGTAAGTGACAGAGACAATACTATGAAGGGTGACAGGGCAAAGAGCAAAGGCAAGGATGACTAGTACCTGACGGAAGGAAAGCAAGAGTCAGGTAAAAAGAGTAAAAGGAGAAAACACTATGTTCTGTGACAGGAAACAAACAGCCTCTAGCATAGCAATATTACGCGTAACCTTAAAAATCAGTGGACTCCTCAACACTGTAATTCTCTTTTTGCAATCTCAAGAGATCTTGCTAGTAGGCTGGAGACATCTGAACTCAGGAAGATGAACAGTAGATAGGAAGGGTGGGAAGTCCCTGATGCCACAAGTCAAACACTGGTCGAAAGAACACATCCATGCCAAAGGCACTGCAACCAGGTTGGTCTACTAGTACTTGTTTTTGACACAGGGAAAGGAGCCGTTCACTCTATGAAATAGTCCATTTCCGTATGCTGTTTTAATCAAATTAAGTCAAAAAGAAAGTAGAGCTGAATTCAAGGAGAAATTCTGTATATTTCAAAAATATTTCACAGTAAATACCTGCTTCAGGTATAAAAACGCAAAATTTAAAGTTGCTAACAATAAGAAAGTATTTTATACAAATACTAGAGGCCTGGCACGTGAAATATGTGCATGAGTAGGGTCCCTAGGCCTGGTGTGCGATCAGGGCTGATCTTCCCCAGCTGCCACCACCCACCCCTGGCTCTCGGTTCCTCATTGGGCAGCCAGAGGGAGGGACCGAGAGGTTGGCCGCTCCCACCCACTCACCAGCCCCGCCCCCTGCCTCTGCTGCCACCAATCGCCCTGTGTGTGTGGGGCAACCAGCAGGGCGATTGGAGCCCTGGCACCACCCACCTCCACCACCACCCACCCCCAGTTCCTGATTCCCCATTGGGCGATTGGAGCCTGCCAGCTGGGGGGAGGGACCAAGAGGTTGGCCCACAGGCCCCAATCAGCAATTGGGGCCTACAGGCTGGGGGCAGCTCCTGTGTTGAGCGTCTGCCCCCTGGTGGTCAGTGCGCATCATAGCCAACTGGTCGTTCCGCCGTCTGGTCGATTTGCATATTATACTTTTATATAGACAGATAATAAATTATGTTATCAAATACTTTCAGAATACAAAAAAAATATTTAAAATGTGATATCAACTTCAAAGGATGCATAACTATTTTATGCATTATATATACATTATATACATTATACATATTCATGGTTATACATGAGGACATAGAAATACACACATACTACACAAAGGATTGTAAGGAAAATATCAGAATCTTATTAACTGCTATATCTTTTTTATTGGGTCTATGGGTTTTTCTAAAGCTTATGTATTTTCTAAAGTTTCCATAATGAATAGGTAGAACTTTTATAATATGAAGACAATATAGTATTTATAAAATACACTCTGACATTATGTAAATCTTCTGACATATAAATAGTTAATTCTCAATACCTAGAAAACCTAGTGGTTCAAAATGTCTAGAGAGATGAGTTTTTGCTTAATTACCATCAACATGTTCTCAGCAATGGTTTTGCTTTTGGCCACTGTTTAATGTGACTTAGTCCACTAAAATTCTAATCTTATTATCTGGAAAAAAATCTGAGGAAAGAAGAGTCATTAAAATGATCTCTTCCCTAAAAAAGTAAAACAAAAACATAAACAAAGAAAGCAGGACCCGTACTGCTGTCACTAAGGATTAAAACAATACAAACCCAATGCAAAAGAATAATAAAGTCAAATGAACTATTTTTACTTATTAAAAATGTACATCAGTTATGCATTTGTTTTTCTAATTTATTATGTACATTCTGCCCACTTCAAAAAGAAAAGTAAAAGTAACTTCTTACCTATAATTATGGGTACTACGGATCAATTCTGTTCTCTTTTATTGGAATGCAGAGCGGCAGCTGTATAAGTTATACATATCACGTGAAGTCAAGCAAAAAAACAAAAACAAACAAAAAACCCCACAGTTTTTGAAGAGGCATGCAAACAAAGGTAGTAAAGTGTTATATTACCACTATGTTTTGTTCTTCTCCAATTTAAGCTAATATTTTATTAAAAGAAGGTGCCTTTAAAAATTTTAGGGTAGTATGTGTTAAATAGGAGGTAGATTGGAAGATGATAAGTGATAGATACATAGGCGTAAATAGATGAGATGTGAAATAAGAAAGAGCATGCGTGCACGTGAGAGACAGAGAATGAGTACACCAATATTTGGCCTGCATATTTTCATAAAATTCAAAATATGTAACTTTATTTCTATCATTTTCATGAGTCCCACACCAGTGCAGTCCGTTTTTAAGAAAGAAGATGCCTTGCTATTGAATAAAAGGAAAGAGGTAACCACAAGATAGAAAAAAAAGTGAATTGCTATAACTCACCACTTTGTACAATACTCTCACTTTCCTTTTTTCTCCCAATACAAAGACTATTTCAAAATACAAGTGAAAACTCATAGCAAAACTGAATATAATAAAATTATAGACATAGATAAAAATGTCTTAAAATCTCAACTCTAAAAACGATCTTGAAAGGTCAGTCATTGCACTGTAAAAGGAAAGGAAAGAGCGAGTGGAATTATTTTGTGTTGAAGCATAAGGGAGATTTTCTTTCTCTAGAAGTGATGCAGGGGGCAGGAAAGTGCTCTCAAATATAAAGCACATCAGAAAGAAAGTTTTTTTAAAGAATTCATACTCATTTTCACAGGATAAAGTGAGACATGTGTTATTGCTCTTTGCTTTTAGCAGCACACCTTCTTTTCTATAATACTGAGGTTGGTGCCAAGGCATACCCTGGTACACACACACTAAACTGTAATGAACGCTACAGCTCAGTGTGAATAAGGCCACTGACTCTTAGTAAATGGCCTCATAGTTGGATTAATAGAGAACTGCTGCTAATGAGAACAAGCAAGGACAACAAATATGAACAAATAATGTTTCTCCACCAGTTAGCATTTTACTCCCAGCGGTCCATTAGTTAAAAACACAAGTGAATCAGCACTTTAAAGATTTGTCCTTAGTTTGCTCATAAGTGTGGCATTGCTCTGCTATGCTACTACTTATGATTGCATCATTAGCTTTGATATATTGTAGAACACATAAAATATACAGTGATAGGTTTATATTGAAGAATCCGTTCTACTGAACAATTAAATAATTTAGCTTATGCTACTTGTTTTAGGGGGCTATGCAGCTTACTGCATACTCAGATTCTCATATTTTCTCCACTTTTCATATTTAACTAGTAATAGGCCAGATGCCACTCGAAGAGTAGGAGAAATATTTAAGAATAAGTAAGCACATCCCATCAATAAAGCTAACCCTTACATAATGTGCCTGCATTTTCAATGTATGCAGCTCTCATCTTTTTTTTTTTTTTTTTTTTTTTCCCTGAGAAACCCATTCCATTTCTAGGACACAACATCAGTGAGGAGATCTCAGGTTCAATGAGGCCAATATTATGTTTATAACTATTAAATATTGGGAGACTTTCAGCCTGTACATCTTTATATATTTGAAGAAACAAATTATTCTAATTATTAAATATCTATATAATCGGATGGTTAACTAATCAGTTGTGATTAAAAAGCCAAAAATTCTGTGCTTATAATTTTTCATCTAAAATTAATTACATATGTGCTTTCTTAAATTTTCTGATTGCTAATATTATTTATGCATCAATTCTGAAATCGTGATGCTCTATGAGGTTATTAATACATGTTTGGACCTATAATTAAGTAGCTAAAAATCACAGGCTACCTCCCTCAATATTTTTCTTGTTTTATCACATCATTGCCTCTCCATAGTATTTAATTTTGCATGCTTTCAATCCACAATTTAAATACCTTCTTGCTCAAATTAACTACATTCAAAATAGACATGCTTCTCCCAGGGTGTGAGATGCACTTAATTCCTGTTCAATGATCCATTATTTTGTTATCTTTATAAATGGACCAAGAATGCAAATTTCATTCATGGACCAGTTAATATAATCAGACATTAGCTTCTCATTCTTTTCTTTCTCAACCAAAGTCTGAATCATAATTTGAAAGCAACGCTAAGAACATGAAGTATTGCTTCTTGGTTCCTGACACGTAGTGTCAGAGCGAATGAAGATGGTATACAGGCCTTGATCATACATGTGTAGCCAGCCTGACTCAGCAGGCTTTCATTCACATCCCATGTGCAAATGCCAGGAAGAGAGCTCACACGTGAATGGGCCTCCATAGCCCTACGTAGGAAGTCACTAGGCACCAAAGATGTTTTACATCCAGATTTAACACAGTGGCCTTTTGTTATTGCCACATACACAGTTTTAGAATTTATTTCCTGGATATTTATGACATTGCACTTTTCCCAGTTGTCCTGCTGTGCCTTAGGCTAGGCCTTCTCTGGGGCTTTCTTTGACTTTTTTTCCTAATTTACGTTCACCTGTGTCCATCTGCCTATTTTCTAACTGAGTTCCACTCATGGTATAATTACTGGGAGACTCTCAGTTTGTGCTGAGCAGGATGTCAAAGCAAAAATTGCAGTCTTCTTTGTCACTAATCATATGATCTTAAATAAAAATGTTACATTTTTTATTATTAATTTCTCACTTACTGCCCCACAGAATTATTAACAGTGACCTCACTATGTAGTTGGTAAATTTATGTGGCTGTGTAAACAGCATCTCGTTTTATCTGTCTTAACTTAGCAGAACCTAAAAAAAAATATCCAAATCTAAAGTCATCATCAATTTTCCCATACAATTTGTTCTACTACCTCCTTGCTTCTAACTCCAAAAAGTTAACTCCCATTGACACTAAAGGTGATAAGAGAAGATTTCTGGAGAAGATGGGACTTGGTCTTAGTGTTTACGTTATTCTTCCTAAATATCTAAATGATGGTATATTTATTGGAAGCTTGTTATATGTCATGCAGTGTTATAGGTACTTTACATACATTAACTCAATTAATTGAAGTCCTACCAAATAAGAGCAGCATTTTGAGGAACAGAAATATAACCAATGTGCCTAGAGCACAGACAGCAAAAGGGAGGGTGACGTTGAGGCAGGATAGTAAGAAGCTAGGGAAATTCCTTGACAAGTAAAATACGGGAAACTGAGACAAAATAATTAAACAAGGCAAAACAATTTGAATCACAAGGTTTCACCTTCCCTAATCAAGGACACTTAGGAGCACATGGTTTGCACATTCCAGACTGTCCTGGCGCAGAGCAGCCTCAGTTCTGGCCCTCTTCAATAATGTTCTTTGGAAATAAAGCTAACCAGAAAATAACCCTGACCCCTCCATGCACACATTTTGATGAATCAACTAGTGGAAAGACAGCTGGAAAGCTACGGTTAAGACCCTCCCTGAGACCTCCCCTAGGATTGCTGCAGGCCAAAGAAAGATAAAAAGCCTAAGACAAAGAACCAACAGCAGGCTCTGGATAGAGCATGCCATGCCTTGCATCTCTGCTCTCTTTCTTTTAAACTTTAAGGGTCCCCATAAGACTCGCAACCAGGAGAGCAGCGGGCAGCAGCAGTGTGTCCCAGGCTTAGCACCTGAAGGACACTGTCTCCAGGGCCCCCTTTCCTCTGACTTTTCCAGTGAGCTAACAGAAGCCCCACCTTGGCTCTCCGACAAGGTTTCTAGAGAGTCCAAGCAGCCCTGCTTAGGCTCTCCTGTTGCTTCTCCTACCTCAAGCCCTTCCTTTTTCTCATCGTCCCCTGCTTTAATAAACATACTCGTGAAATCACTAGGACTCTTGTTGTGAAACCTTTCCTGCATGAAGTCAAGAACCCACACATTGAGGCAGACCCCCTCTGGGCCCCAGCCCCATCTGGTAACAACATGAAAAAAGACCAATGGACTAAGTAGGGGTTCAGAACATGTTGTATCTTGTAGATAATGTTAAAGATGTGCTTCTTTAGCTTCAGAGAAACAGGAAGCCTTGATATCATTTAAGTGGAGTGCTGTCATAATTACTTTACCTTCAGTGATGAAAACTGACTACAAGGGCCAAATATGAATGTGGAGAGGCAGAGAAAATATTATGGCACAAATACAGCTAATCCATGGAACTTTCTCCTGCTACTCTATCATGTTCCTCTCCTTCAATTATGGACTTGTATTTCAATTATAATAACATGAGCACAGGGTTGTTGTTTTTTATATATTACTAGAGGCCCAGTGCACGAAATTCATGCACGTGGCGGGGGGGTGTCCTTCAGCCCAGTCTGCACCCTCTCCAATCTGGGACCCCTCAAGGGATGCCCGACTGCCCGTTTAGGCCCAATCTCGGTGGGATCAGGCCTAAATGGGCAATCTGGCATCCCTCTCACAATCCAGGACTGCTGGCTCCCAACTGGTCGCCAGCCTGCCTTCCTGATTGCCCCTAACCGCTTCTGCCTGCCAGCCTGATCACCCCTAACCACTCCCCTGCCAGACTGATTGATGCCTTACTGCTCCCCTGCCAGCCTGATTGCCCCTAACTGCCCTCCTCTGCAGGCCTGGTCAGCCCTAACTGCCCTCCCCTGAAGGCCTGGTCACCCCTAACTGCCCTCTCCTGCAGGCCTGGTCCCCCCAACTGCCTTCCCCTGAAGACCTGGTCCCCCCAACTGCTCTCCCCTGAAGACCTAGTCCCCCCAACTGCTCTCCCCTGCAGGCCTGGGTCCCCCCACAACTTCCCTCCTCTGCATGCCTGGTCGCCCCCAACTTCCCTCCTCTGCCGGCCTGGTCGCCCCCAACTGCCCTCCCCTGCAGACCTGGTCCCCCCAACTGCTCTCCCCTGCAGGCCTGGGTCCCCCCCCAACTGCCCTCCCCTGCAGACCTGGTCCCCCCAACTGCTCTCCCCTGCAGGCCTGGGTCCCCCCCCAACTTCCCTCCTCTGCCGGCCTGGTCGCCCCCAACTGCCCTCCCTTGCAGGCCTGGGTCCCTCCCAACTGCCCGCCCCTGCTGGCCATCTTGTCGTGGCCATCTTGTGTCCACATGGGGCAGCCATCTTGTGTGTTGGAGTGATGGTCAATTTGCATATTACTCTTTTTTATTAGATAAGATAGAGGCCTGGTGCATGGGTGGTGGCCAGCTGGTTTGCTCTGAAGGGTGTCCCGGATCAGGGTGGGGGTTCCCTTGGGGCGTGGGATGGCCTGGGCGAGGGGCCTGTGGTGGTTTGCAGGACGGCCACACCCCCCAGCAACCCAAGCGGAGGCCCCGGTATCTGGAATTTTGAAACTTTGTAGCCTTGAGTGGAGGCCAGGGTGGGCGGGAAGCTTGGCTTCCTCAACAACCAGGGGCAACCCAAGCCTCCTGCTCTCTCCAGCTTGGTGGCTTCTGCCATTTTTGTTGGGATTTATTTATCTTCTATAATTGAAACTTTGTAGCCTTGAGCAGAGGCCAGGGCCGGCCAGGGTGGGTGGGAAGCTTGGCTTCCTCTTGCTTGCTCCAGCTCTACGGCCGCCGCCATATTTGTTGGGTTAATTTGCATACTTGCTCCTGATTGGCTTCTGGGCGTGGCTTGTGGGCGTAGCGGAGGTACGGTCAATTTGCATGTTTCTCTTTTATTAGATAGGATAGTGGTTTGACTCAAGTGAAAATAAGACAAAATTAAATTATAGGCTGTAGTTGAATCTATTACTTCCAACTAAAAGTTGAGTCTTGTTATATAAATCAATAATTAAAGATGAATTTGAAATTAGATATTTTAAATGAGCTTTAAACAGTGTGTAATCACTGTGCTGCTCTTCCTTGGGTTTAATTAAAATTATTGGCATGAATATTTCTTAGTTGTTCAATAATTTTTTAAATATGTGAAAGGAACCATATAGAAAGCCATATATTTTAATATCACTAATGCATTAAGAAGCATGTGATGGTACTAAAATCTTTTCCAACAATCTTCTTCTAACTCTCAGAAAATGAAAAATAAAAGAAGCAATTTACTTTTGATTATTTATAGAAAGTTTAACTTCGGATTTTCTAAATGGTTAGACACTTTCATCCTGCAAATGAAATAGCATGAGGAGTATTGGAGGAGTGCTGTCACACTGACAGCAAAATGCTCAGCTTCTGCCACCAAACGCCAGCTATGCTTCCCAGGTAGGCCAGCAAGGGAACCCACTGAAATCATAGAACATAGACCAAAACACCTTCTTTTTCCCATTAGAGAGAAACTTTTTGTTATGGAAAATTCCCTAAACAAGTATCTAGTTAAAAAATAAAGGATATAAACTTGCAAGAATACCTGATAGTGTCATCACTGCACTATGCCTTTCACTAGGACCCTGCCTATGGAGAATTGTGGAGTGGACCTTGATTTAAGAGAACAGGTTATAAAGAAAGCCCTTGAGTCATTCTTTAATTTATTTTTATTTTATTTATTGATGAGAGGGAGGCAGAGGCAGAGACAGAGACAGTGACATCAATTTGTTGTTCCACTTATTTATGCATTCATTGGTTGAATTTTGGATGTGCCCTGACTGGGGATCAAACCTACAACCTTGGCATATCTGGACAATGGTCTAACTAACTGAGCTACCCAGGTCATTCTTTCCACAGGAAAGTTCTGTGGCAAGTTCAGATTCAGGTTAATCCACTATGTTTCCATTAAATCCGGTAAAATAACTGCTATTGAGAATTCACATTTAAACATGAATAAAATGGAGAAATCCCCCATCAATCTCTATTACAATAATGGAAACTTGTGGATTTTTATTGCTCACAATTATATCCAAGATTGGAAAAGAACTTTTAAAAAACACTACGTCTTTGACAAGAGATCAAATTGATAAACTTAGACCCTTGATTTTTAAGGCTAAGATCACACTCTAACTATCCTCTTTTTAACCCGTTTTTTTTTTTTTTTTTTTCAGTTATCCTCCAGCTACACTAAATGGTATTTGTTTCCTAAAAATCATTAAGTAATTTTATAGCCTCTCTGTAACTTCGAACAGATTGTTCTTTTAACCTGAATCTCTTTCATTGTTTTCTGCCCACTGAGATACTAAGCAATTTTTCCATATATCTTGATCAGAAACCTAACCTATCCCATACCCTCAATATTATTCATCAGAACTAAATATTCCTGCCAAAACCAGTTTGGCTCAGTGGATAGAGCGTCGGTCTGTGGACTGAAAGGTCCCAGGTTAGATTCCGGTCAAGGGCATGTACATTTATTGCAGGCACATCCCGGTAGGCTTTGTGCAGGAGGCAGCTGGTCGATGTTTCTCTCTCATCGATGTTTCTAGCTCTCTATCCCTCTTCCTTCCTCTCTGTAAAAAATCAATAAAATATATTTTTTTAAAAAAGAATTAAATATTCCTGCCTCAACATTCTCCTACTGCCTAAAATACCAGCCATTCAAAAAACAAAAGCAAAATCCTGTAGCTGTCTAAACACACTGTTACTGTTCGTAGCTTCCTTTCTTCTGCTTTGATTTTTAGTCCTTCTATATATTTTATATAACTGGCGAATCACAATTCAAAATTTTGTACTCAGTTAGTAACATTTCTCCAGAAATCATCCTCTGACCAGACAGAGTGAAGAACGTTTTTACTCAACAAAACTCAACGCCTTGTTCCTTTTAGGTTACTGCTCCGAAGCTATTGCATTGATTACTGGTTTATCCATGCCTGTCATGGTCGACTTTGAGTTTACAGTTTTAGCCACTGTGATGAGCATTCAGTCATTATTCATTAAGCAAATGTTTAAGTGTCCAGGCTCTGGGCTGGACTCTGGGAATAATATGGCAAACAAGACAGACATAATTTCCACATTTCATGAAGCTAATAGAGATGTAGTAACCACACATTCATTCCTATAACTTAAAAGTGTTAGTTCACATAATAAATACTTTTAATTAATAAAGTAGTAAATAAATTAATGTGGCATATGTTACATAGTAGAGCCATGATTCATATTTCTTTACCTTCACACCCCATGGAGTATGAAAAGCCTTCCCAAAATCAAGAATGAATAAAAGGAAATACTAATTCAATAACATAAAAATAAAAATATGACCATAATCAACAGTTTTGAATTTGGGAAAATGTAATTTATATTACAAAAATGGGTAATTTTCCTAATATTTAAGTCTCCTAAAATCAACAATACAATACCAAACACAACAGAAAAAAAAGAAAAGGACAGTTTACAAAAAAGAAAAGTGTAAGTTTAAGATTATAAAATGAGCTCAATTTAATATTTGGGAAGTACAAATAAATCTACATCGAGGTCACTTCTTCACTTAAAAGATTGTAAAAGTCCAAAAGTTTGATGCTTTGTTAATGAAGAAATGGAAAACAAACACTCTCATATATTGCTAGTAAAGAGTAAACTGTTGCAAACTTTACAGAGAAAGATTTGTATAAATTGAATTAAATGGAAAGTTTATATATCTATTGAACATGCAATTCTCCTTTATGAAATTTCCCTTACAAAAATATTTGTGGACATGTATAAAATCATTCATTACAGTAGTATTTGTAATTTAAACTATGTATAAATATCCATGAATAGTTATATAGTTAAATTAATTATGGTGGATACATACAATAGAATAGTATGTAGTAGTGTAACAAGAATAAAGAACTTCTTTATGTATTCATTTAGAAAATCTCAAAGATAAGATATATTTTAAAATGATATGACAAGCTACTATATTATATAGAAAGAGTGTTTCAATTTAAATTAAGAGGAAAAGACAATGTTCTGTGTATGTGTGTGCACAAACAATCTCTGTAAGTATACATAGAAAATTGAAAACACTGGTTTCTAAAATGTCAGGAACTCAGAGGTTGGAAAAAATGGTGAAAAAAGTCATTTCAGTTGTACTTTTATGTTTTTACATTTCAGCTCTGTGGATGTATGAGCAGGTAAAATTTTAATTTAAAAAGGTTTATATTCACTAAAGACAGATTGCTGAAATAAATCAATCAATCAAAACAAAAGGATTTCTATCATTAAAAGATTTGAACTTGTGATTCTAGAGTCTTGGTATGTGCAGGGAAAAAAAATAATCCCCATAAATGAATACACAAAGAATCACAGTTTTATTAGTTTGAGAAGCTAAAGAATAGGAGCTAAAGAATAGGAAAATATATGTAGGGCTGATACATATTAAAGTTTTATACAATGATTTTCACCTTAGCCAAATGATAATTTTTCTGTTTTGTGATGTGTCCATTCTATATTTTCTTAAAAATTAATTATATTTCAAACCTGAGTCAATTGAGAGCTAATAGCATATTTACTTAAATATTATTTAGTAATTAACTGGCCCTATAATTATTATCTTTAAATTATGTAATAGCAAAGACAAATAAAAAATTTAAGAATACGTGTGTGTATGCACGCACGCTTTCAAAGACAAAATACTCAATAGTGTAATTGGACAGGCAGTAAAGCACAGGACAAAGTCAATATATACATTTGATATAGTCTAAAAGTAAAATTTAAATATAGTAACTTTCAAATAATGCACATATCCTATATAGTAATAACTGTTTTTATAATCTTTTCTAGGAGAAAAATCCACTATATTTCACACATGAATATGTATTTAAAAGAAATGCCTAAAAGATCATGGTTATTGTAAAAGCGTTTTTTTTTCTTTTTCATACATTTCAGTGTGTATTGAATACTGCAAAAAAAAAAATGTACTCTGTACATATGTATGCCAGGTGTAACAACCAAGAAATTTGAAGAGGTAGAGAATGATAAATAATGTCAGTAATGGGGAAAAAAAGAGTCTCTTCAAAAAATGGTGTGGGGGGAACTGGACAGATACATGTGAAAAATGAAACTGGACCACTTTCTTATACCATTTACAAAAATAAACAACATTAATTAGACTTAATGTAAGACCTGACACCGTGAAACTCCTAGAAGAAAACATAAGCAGTAAACTCTTTGACATAAATATTTTTTTGATATGTCTCTTCAGGCAAGAAAAACAGAAGCAAAAATAAAAAAAAATGGGTCTACATTAAGCTAGAAAGCTTTTGCATAGTGAAGGAAACCATCAACAGAGAGAAAAGATAGCCTACTGAATGACTAAACTACATCAATATCTTTGTATATGACCTCATGAACAGTTGTCAAAATAGGGATTCAGTTACACTGCTTGGTTGATTTGTATACGTATATGTTCTTTTGTTTTCTTAGAATATGTATATATATTTTAATTTTTATTGATTTCAGAGAGGAAGGGAGAGGGAGAGAGAGATAGAAATATCAATGATGAGAGAGAATCATTGATCAGCCACCTCCTGTACACCCCACACTGGGGATCAAGCCCACAACCCGGACATATGCCCTGATCAAAATCGAATCATGACCTCCTGGTTCATAGGTCGATGCTCAACCACAGCCATGCTGGCTGAGCTCTTAGAAGATATTTTGAAACAGATGGCAAGTACTTTTTATAGGCTAGGTTTTATATTTTTAAAATGCTTGTAAGGTAAGAAAATAGGGAAAAACTATTCCGAAGTATTAGTAATTGCTTTCCATTCTAGGGACTGACTGTATTATTTCTGGCTTTACCTATAAAATAAGTTCCTTGGACTTATAAGCCTATTCTTTAGATAAGAAGAAATATTATGGGTCGCTTCCACGTATTTTTGCTAAATGAGCCCTGATGATGCCTACATTCTTTCTCTATCATCAGCCAGACCTACTTTGGTATATTTTTAAGAAAAACAGTAAGGTACTTCAGCATGTTTTTTTCCAATGAAATGAAAAAGAGCATATTCATTATTATTCCATCTAAACTGTTTATTTTCTAGTAGTACTTTTATATTGAAAAAAAAGTACCAATTCCCAGTGAATTTTCAGTAGTTACAACCACAAACATATTTTTATTAATTTAAAATTTATATCTTTAAAAGCTGAAATTGACATCACTTCCAAAAATCTTTAGTCTTCCCAACTGCCTCTCAATCCTGTGTAAATTATTTACCCATTGCTAACACCAGCTGCTTTACTGTCACAGCACTTGAACTAGACCCGCTGTTATTAAAAGCTTGTGTATGTTTTGATTTTATATGCTTGGCTTCTCTTTGGCGGTATACTGGGTGATCTAAAGGTAATGTGCAGAATCCTTTTGTCTTAATGGATCTATTTTTTTTCCTGGAAAATGAAGGCCAGAAAGTACTTCAAAATATTGGATTAAAAAAAAAGCATTTAAATTAACAATCATCATTTGACTAATTAAAAATATTTTCAAAATAAAAAATCAATCCATGAATATTTCAGAAGCACCACTATCCTCCTAAAGCTATGCTTGCAAATCCTGTGTGGAAACAAAATATATACACACAAAATTATTACTCAATGGTATGTAATTGTGTGATTAAGTTTATGATTTACAATTAGGCAGTAAGACAACACCAAATACATACAATTCTAGTATGGTACTGCATTAGAATTGTCAAAAGAAGAAATGATCATTCAAGCTGGAAGCACTAGAGATTTCTGGGTGTAGTGTGACTAAGATGAGCCTACAAGGATAGGTATGGACATGTGAAGGAAAAGAAATCATGTTCAATGCAAAGGCAAAGGCAACAGCAAAGACATTCAACCATATAAACATTAATCGATTCCATTAGTTTTCTGTTGCTGCTGTAACAAATTGCCACACACTTAGACTTTAAAACAACACACATTTATTATGTCACAATTCTGAATGTCATAAATTCAACTAAGTCTCCCAAGCTAAAACTAATGTGTAAGCAGGGTTAGTTTCTTTACTGGAGACTCTGGGGAAGAATTGACTTCCAGGCACATGTGGATTAGCAAACTTCAGGTAGGTACAGTTAGGACTAAGGTACTCTTTCCTTGCTGGACTGTGTCAAGAATAGTTCTCAGCTTCTAGTCTGCCTGCATTCCCTGGATCCTGGCCCCTTTATATCTTTAAAACCAATTAAGAGGTGTGGGGAGGGGGGAGGTCTGTGGAGTAAGTGCTTCTCAAGTCTGAATTCACCAGTCTTCCCATTTGACTTCCTGTTCTCTGACTATTTTGTCTATTTCATTTGCTTTTAGGGGCCTAAGAGATTACATCTGATCCACCTGGATAATCCACAATCATCTCCTTATTTTAAAATAAAGTGATTAGCAACCTAAGTCCATCTGCAAATCCTTTTTGTTAAGTAACAATATCTCTACTCTACTGGTATAACACCAGGGGGCAAAGGTGATAAAGGTTGGAATCCTGGCTACCACACTCATTCAAAACATTTTTTTTTTTTTTTTGTGCCAGTAGCTCTAATTTTAGTCATGGAAGGATACAAAAAAAATAAAGGAAAACTCTCCTTTTCAAACTCTCAAAAGACAACCTTAAAATTGATTAGAATTAATAAATTGGTACTTTATTGATCACAATCTAGGTGGGAGTGGGAAACAAGATAAATTACATGAAAGCAGCAGTAAAACTATACATCCCTTCTGCCTGTGTTGCCTCTAATTCTTTTTTTTAAATTTCATGTCATAATAAAATAAGTCAGAGAATATGGAAGTTTGCTAAAGAAACTCTAGTTATTATCATTGACACGGTTGGATACTTGCTGCCTGAGACACTTCTTTACAGAAATAGTTTCTGCTTGCAAAAGACAACCAAAACATAAAAGCACACATGCCTAGTATATTTTTTAGGAAGTTCATTCAAGTGTTTCGAGACAGGGAACCTAAAAAAGGTCTTTAATTTTTTTTCCTTGGCAGATCAAACAATGAAGTGAATACATTTCATTCCCTATTCATTGTCAGCTCATATCGCCCTTTGAGTTATTACATGCATGGTGAAAACAGTAGAAAATACTGAGTGTTTTAAATGTGGAAAAAATTTAGGTTTGAATAAAACATGAGAGGTAAAACTTAAACATGTTCCTCTTTCAAACTTTAATCCAATTATCCAGCAGGATTGACAGTAAGATTTCCTGCAAAGTGTTTGATTAGGTAACTGTTTGGAAATAAAAGATGCTGATAAATAAAAAATGGGAAAACATTTTGACTAAAATGAGACATTTGCTATATTTTCTCCTTTCCCAAATCATATTAATTTATTAATTCTAGTAAGGCTAAGAAATTGTTTTTAAAAAAAGGATTTTACTGTTAATATGTTCATAATATTGGGGCATCTAGAGAATTTATAATAAAATGAGCATTAAAGGATACATTACTAAATCTTTTACTTTAAATACTCATTGATCACACCATACTTCCGGTTGTTATAAAATTTTGAAAGCAAAATACTATTATATGGGAAGCATAACATGCTGCATTTGTAACTAAAATTAAGGTTTTTTGAAATGACTTTTAAAAGTCTTTCTAAATACAACATATGGAGATGGGAAGAGAACTTTATTGGCTTAAAAAAATTTGGAAAGCTACAGAAACATCTCAATCTGGAAAAATAATATAAAAATAGGTTTCATCAGAAATGCCAGTGAAAATTAAATCTCATTAATGAACTGCAGTGAATAGAGGTAAATAGAACAGCAAAAATTATGTAAATTAAGGTTAAAAGGTACTAAGATGAATAAATTGGACAACATAAAGGCATGTGAAATGAAAATTAAAATCATTAAAATAAATGTCTGCATCAAAGATGAACCACTTAACTGTTTCTAATGAAGAGTTCATTAGGATGACTGTCTAATCTTTTTTGAGGTTGGAAAAAGTTTTACTGAGATTCACTGTCATAGATGATTTTTTTTTTGTCTTAGCCAACATATTGAATGTTTTTACACAAATTCAGAGCAAGGCCAAATGAAGAGCATTTGTAAAGTTTGAGGTGACTGCTTTGCCACAATGGAGAATGATGTACATGGAGAAAAACTGTTCTCCTCAAAATAAGTAAGGGACCAGGAAAGGATACAGTATATGAACTGTGAACATCTAGGTCCGATTTGAGGGTACCCATTATTATTACTTTTGTAAGTAAAACACAGGTTTATTCCTCTGAAAGTCATCATGTGTAATCAGAATTCTTAAAGCAATAACTTTAAAAAATCAGATACCCAGACTGCTGTATCATCCTGCCATTGTGATATATAACATTCTACTTTGTTTCTCTCTGAATGTTACATGAGCAGTCTCATAAATACAAGGCATATATAAATAATGAAGGAACCAGAGACCTTTGTTGAATGCCCCAGGAGCAAAACCAACAAAGAGAGAAAATATTTAAGTGACTGCGAAAACTTATTTTAGACAAGGCAAATCAAAGAAGAAATTTAAAACCTTAAAATAAAACTTTTTGAGGTGGTCAGTCCAAGGATTAAGTACAAGAAAAAAGAAAATGGTAAAGATATTATAAAAAGCTGAAAAAGTTGAGTGCAATGCAACATGGAATGCAATATATTTCCCCCTATGTAAATAAGTCACAAAATGGCAAAAAGCTGACATATACCTGGTATAGCCAAATGGTTTATTACTGGATACACATGTTTATCTCCCCTTATGAGAGTCAGTACTCAATAGATGCTTGTACAATTTACAGAAATGGAAGTATGTGGATTTGTACTATCACATGAAAAGTGGTTTAAATTATATTTTCCTATGTCTGTAGACAGAAACATATGTGAAGATCTGTCTCCATACAAGGTTAAAAGGCTTACAAAATTTATCAGAAGAATGAAAAGGAAAAAGAAACAATTTACTCTGTTGTTTTTTTTCCCCACACTAGGTTTGATGTTCTGTTGCCAATGTTGTCTTCTGGTGTTAAACAGATACCATTATTTAAAAACTCAAAACCATTTAATAACAACATTATTTAACACTATTTACCCTAATGCAGATGAATCTGTGGGTGCCCTCACCATTCACCTTTGTGCTATGTAATCTTTACTGTATTTTTGGCCTGAAGACTATTTTCCTGGCTGAGAACAATCTGCCCTTTGCTGGGTAAGCTGCAAGGACTGACCAACAGTTCTTACGAAAACAGTGTGGGCCAGTGAAAAACAAGGAGTTGGTGGATAAATCCCCCAGATTGCTGGCCCCTGAGATGGGATAACTCTGAAGTCTGCTCTTTAAATTATCACCCAAAGTTCCTCAGTAGGATTGAACTCCAATTATCTCAGTAATAAGAGTCTTAAAAACTCACTCTTAACATTGTTCTTTCTTTACCTATTTCATTTCTTAATGCCTAACCAAATATTTCCTGAGACCACCTCCCAAATAAACTACTTCAACTTGAGTCTATCTCAGGGTCAGCTTCTAGGGGAACCAGGATGTGTAGTTTCATCCTGGGCAAAATTGAGACGATGATACCAATCTCAAGAATGTACAGTGAGCATTAAATTTATTAAGATAATTTAAAGGACTTTGAATGGAACTTAATAAGGAACCTATTTTGCTGCTATTCTTAGATGTTGAGCTATTCTAATGTAGTAATTGATGAACAGCTATATTAGATGCTATTTGGGTAAGATTACCTAAAGCATAAATTTTTTTCTATCTCCACATTCAGAAACCTTCCTATTGTAATAGGTGGATTCAGCCCGTATTTTAGGGGAAACACATTGAAACAAACAAAAAACACTGATTCTATTGAAAACATTAAGATGCCAGTGCCTTGTTTAAGAGAGCATTTAAAATATAAGACTATATGAAGATACTTACACCATAATTCCTGAACTATTCAATAGTACTTATCATATGTGTCTGCTTAACAAACTATAAGCCTGTTAGGAATAAAATGTTTCAACTCAATTTTCCTTCCTTCCTTCCTTCCTTCCTTCCTTCCTTCCTTCCTTCCTTCCTTCCTTCCTTCCCTCCTTCCCTCCTCCTCTCCTTCCTTCCTTACCTCCCTCCCTCCCTCCCTCCCTTCCTCCCTCCCTCCCTCCCTCCCTCCCTTCCCTCTTCCCTCCCTTCCTTCCTTTCTTCTTTCCTTCCTTCCTTCCTTCCTTCCTTTCTATCTTCCTTTTTTTCATCTGGGGCATCAAAAACTATCTACACTAATAAAAGAGAAACATGCAAATTGACCGTACTTGCACCACACCCACAGGCCACTTCCACCAGCCAATCAGGAGTGAGTATTCAAATTAACCCAACCGAGATGGCTGCAGCCATGAAACAAGGAGGAGGCTTGGGTTTCCCCGGCAATGGAGGAAGCCAAGCTTCCTGCCCGCTCTGGCCAGCCCTCTGCTCAAGGCTACAAAGTTTCAGTTATAGAAAATAAATAAATCCCAGATACTTGCTTCCAGCTGGCCCTGGCCTCTGCTCAAGGAGGCGCTGAAAAAAAGAAAAAGAAAAAAAGGAGGGGCTGGGACCTTGGGTTGCCAGGGGTTATTAGGCCAGGATGGGATGGCAGGAGCTGCTAGGGGTAAGCAGACCAGCAGGGGGGGCCAGTTGGGGGTGAGCAGGCCGTCAGTGGGGGTCAGTTGGAGGTGATCATGACAGCAGGGGGGTGGCAGTTTGGAGTGAGCAGGCTGGCACGGGGGGCAGTTGGGGATTATCTGGATGGCAGGGTGGCAGTTGGGGGTGAGCAGGCCAGCAGGCAGAGTGGTTAGGGGCAATCAGGCCGGCAGGCAGGCAGGTGAGCGGCTGGAGCCAGCAGTCCCAAATTGTGAGAGGGATGTCCAACTGCCGGTTTAGGCCCTATCCCTGTATACTGGCAGTAGGACATCCTTCAAGGAGTTCCAGATTGGAGAGGAACACCCCCTGGCCATGCATGAATTTTGTTCACCGGGCCACTAGTGCTTTTAATAAAAATTGAATGGGTTGATGGATAGAACACATACTTGGAAAATGTTTAAATGTTTACACTTGGTTCAGTATTTTGAAATGGAGGAAAATACTGTCATCAACAAATCTAATACACTGCAAGAGAATGTATTTTCTCATTGAAATCCAAATGTAATCATAGCTTAAAGTAGAGCAAATTAAACTTTGACATGCATGTTTGTTGGAAGGTGTGAATGACCTCCTTCATATTAAAATCCCTTCATATTTCAATGAAAATAACATATTGATATAAAAAAATTCAGATTTGATGCTCAACTCTTTGAAGAAGGTGAAGGATGAATAGTTTTCTTTTCATAGGAACCAGAAATATTGAGGTTCTTGACTTCTTACCTATACTGCCATTTCACTAGACTTGTCTGTTCATGCTGATCAGATTTGCCATTCATTGTTTTGTTGTCTTTCTCTCCGTGTGACTATGACAATATAAGACACAAAGTGGCAGTGCGTCCTTGAACTCTTAGGGTTTTATTTGTCAAGAGTGCTTTTCAAGACTGGGTACAACATGCCTATAAACACGTCACTGTCCTCAAACTGCATGTTAACAAGATTTTCCCTCTCAATTATATTTGCATGTAGCCTGTTTTTGAAGTCTTGCTTTCATGTCTTAATTTTTAACACCCTTGGGAGCTTTAATGGTTTGAATATCCAGTTAATAAAGCAATTTGTATACATATTTTATTCCTTCTGGTTATTTATTTTTCTTTTGTGTCACTTAGAAAAGGCCAAGCATGAAATTGGAGCTGCAAAGCAAGAACAAATTTTTGATACGAAACTGCTCTGAAAACTCAATAGGTGTGCAGCAAAGCAAGAAGGGTAAAGGGGCTGAATAATTCATTGAACCTTAAGCATCAATAAATTACACTTAGAGTGAGGAATGTCTGCTTTGCAACATTAGGTATAAAATGTGAGTGTAAAATGAGACATTTAAAGCACCACTTTGTGAAAATATTCAAATAAACAAAGGTTGTTTTTTTTTCAATAATAATCCTATGGATGATAACACTATGAATAAAAACATCCAGGATGGAAAATTCATATTATTATGTGTAGTACCTCAAATTTTATCTATGTAGGTCAAATAAGTTAACTCCTGAATGAAAACATAATACATACAGAATTTTTATTTATCTACACTAATAAAAGATAAATATGCAAATTGACCATACCTCCGCAACACCCACCAGTCAATCAGGAGTGAGTATGCAAATTAACCCAACAAAGATGGCAGGCTAATTTGCATACGCTGGTGCAGAGTCGCTGGGGGCGGGGCGGCCGCTTGCATGCACACCGGTGCCAAGCGGCCTGCATCCTGGGGACAGGCGTCCTTGGGACCCAGGCCGCTCTGAGCCTGTAGGCCCGTGTGTAGGCCCGGAGCAGCCGGGGTCCCAGAATGACCCCTGACCACTCTGGGCCTACGTGCGCAGGTGCGGAGCAGCCGAGTATGGGGTGGGAATGTCCCCCACAGCGAGCGAGCAGACAGCAGGGCCCTGCTTGCCCCTGGCCCCGGTGGCTAAGGGCAAGCAGGCCCCCACAGAGAGCAGACACCAGGGCCTGTGGTGGCACCAAGCAGGCAGGTCTGCAGAGAGCAGAGAACCATGAGGAGCAGGCCTAAGCCATCAGTAGTACATCCCCTGAGGGCTCCCAGATTGGAGAGGGTGCAGGTCGGGCTGAGGGACCACCCCCCCCCCCAGCACGAATTTCATGCACCGGGCCCCTAATACAGAATGATATTCAATGATGAAGATAAAATAAAATTATAACTATAAATTCAAAGTCATTTATTTATGTACCAGGAAAACTTATGAATATATTGTAAGCTATTTAAAACCATGCAAGTGGCACATCTTTGCATAATACACTATAACTACCACTACTACCATTACTACCAATTATGTTACTACTAGAATATATTTACGAAATTGCTTACTTAAGAAAATATTTCTTCCTTTATAGTCCTTCCTCCTCTTATACCACAGTTACTTTTCTAAAATGCAGTTATTATGTTACTCAATTGCTTTATGATTTTCTCATGGCTCTCAAAAACTTATTACTAATGAAAATAAAAAGCCTTACAGTAAAACTACATAGCTCATCTCTGCATCATGCTAAGCATTTATAGATATACATTTACTCATCAAAATAATCCTGATTATCACAGTTTTACAGATGAAGGAGCTGAGTCCTAAAATGTTTAAATAAGTTATCCCAAATTCCACAGATGGTAAGTGAAAACAAACTCAGACATTTTACTTCTTGAACTTTCAGAAGATCAAATAAAGTTTGTACTTCATTTTCTAGGCCTTATGTGTATGTCCACCCTAATGCCCCATATCTCCTTCCCTAAACACTATGCCCTAGCCACTCCAAACTACTAACCTCATGAATCATATCATTTCATTTCATTGTTCCATGTCATCACATTTGCTTTTACTTTGCCACTGCCACCCTCCATTCTACGTGGAAAAGTTCTAATTCTTTAAAAGTCAACTCAAGTTTATTTCCTCGGTGAAGCCTTTTATCCGATGCTCTGGAGAGGTATACTGCTTCATTCAAACAATATTTTCTCAGCACCTAGGAGTTCAGTAAATAACCCAATCACAGTACCTTGTCTTCCAGGAACTTGCAATTGAACAGGAAATAGAGATAAGGACCTCATTAATCTAGTGCTACATTGCAGATTTGTAATGGAAAGAAAAGTGAAGAAGCTATGAAAATATATAGAATGGGTGGGTTGCCCAGACATTTATATATATAAAAGGCTAATATGCTAAGTGTCTGATGGTCCGACAGGTTGCTATAACACGCACTGACCACCAGAGGGCAGACGCTTAATGCAGGAACTGCTGTGCTGTGCACTGGCCATTTACAGAGAAACGGCAGCACGGACCTGGTGCTCACAAAGCAAAACTTGGCTTCACCCAAGTGGGACACAGACCCCACCATCACTCCAGAGCCACAGCCCACCAAATCGCAGCCAACACTGCCAAGACGCCATGGCACAAAATGCAGCCCACAGCCCAGCCCAGGCGGGAAATGGTCACTGTGGGCACCAGGTAATGACATCATGAAGCAACGCCCAGCTTCTTCTCCCTAGCGACTAGCCTCCTTGCAGTTTCTTCAGCCCAGGAACATGACTTGCTTTATAGCCAGGTGCAAACATTTTACAGTTTAACCAAATGTCTGTGAAGCATTTTCCCATGCTTCATCTCATTTGATCCACATAGAAGTCCTGGAGTAGGTTGATAGGAGACTCGGTAGAATCTTATTTTCTTTTCATTTGCTGGGAAATGGAGATTTAGAAAGTTTAGAAACTTGACCTGACTGAAAAGAAATAAGAAATGGTGGATCTTGAAAATGACTTCAGGTTTTCTCCCTGCACAGAATATAGTCAAACACTGCTACAGTTAAATATTTCACCCTTTGTTCTGCCTACATGATCTATAACAATAACCTGCTTTCTGTTGATATTTACTGTTGTGTTACTGACAATTACCTGGAAGAGAAGTTGGGGTGCTTCACTGGGCTGGAAAAAGTTTAGCTACATCAGAAAGCAGGTCTAATTAAGCAAGTTTATTCTATATCTATATAAGGCTAATTTGACTCGTGCATGCACAATACATATAAAACTCTCACTGGCACCAATGGCACGCGTGTTTTGATCTGTCATTGTCAGTCGTGAACTTGGTTGACAATTCTATTGTAGAGAAAGGGTGAATAGTGATATTAAAATATTTATTCTAATTTATTTCCTTTCAATGTGCATGAAGCCATGCACTGGGCCACTAGTATAGAATAATGAGAGGTTTACAGAGAGACTAGCATTTAAGTGAAGCATAAGATAAATGAAAAAAGAAAAAGAAAAAGAGGATGAAAGGTTCAGTGTGAAGTATCTATTAGGTATTCCATCTATTATGTAATTTATCCCTATATATAATTATATTTTTACTAGAGGCCTGATGCATGAAAATTTGTGCAAGAGTAGGCCTTCCTTCCCCCAGCTGCTGGCACCAGCTTCCCTCTAGCACCGGGACCCAGGTAGCTTCGCTTGGGCCCTGGCTTCCTCTGGAAGGATGTCTGGAAGGATGTCCAGTCTAATTAACATATTACTCTTCTATTATCATAGATATGTGTCTCCCACACACATCTCCCAAAATTGGCTACCTCTACCTTCATACAACTAGCTCAGAATTGATACACAGTAGTACCCAGTCTACATGTAGAAATAAATCACTTAATAAGGGCCTAACATTAAATCACTGACAAATGGAAAGTAAAGAAGAATGAAATTTCAAGAAATATTTAGCAATTCCCAATGATAGGGCTGGTAGAGAGATTTAACACAGAGGATAAGAAAGGGAGAGGCAGATAGCAGGGATGCTCCTTTCTGGCATTGTGCCTGGCTTGGTGGAAATAAAATTATGGGGGGGAAAAAACAAACCCACATTTGGGATTAGAGTTTGAGGTGCCTATGAGGCTTTCATAGTCTTCATAGTTCCTCACTTTACCACAATTCTTGATTCATAATGGACTTAAAAATATTTGATTTATGAAATATCAAATCTAATGGTTAGGTGTCAAAGTAAAACCTCTAATATTTTGATTTTCCTTGGAGCACTTGAAGAAGCCTATTTTCTCAAATAAAAATATCAGGATCAGCAAATGACAGTTTAAAATTTTTATGTGAGTGTGCGTCCTCAGGCACATTACATATGTTTGGGTAAGTTAATTTATGACAACACAATACAACTGTCTGAATCATTATTGCTTAGAGATGAATTATACATTGCCAAACTAAATGCTTTCCTAATTTGACCAGCTTACTAAGATTCTTGGTGCATTCTAATATGAATTGCCAAAAAGAGAAACTTCAGCTAAACATGATTTGCATTTAAAATGTTACTATCACAGCCTGTCTCATAAATATATAACTAATAGCTTTCCAACTTTCAGAGTCTAAAGCTTAACATTTTAGACACTGCCATCAGGCTTAAAATTTCCCACCCAGATAATTTCAGAATTTTACCCACAGGTAAAACACATTTATTACATTTTGCCTGCACAATATTTCCTTCATTTCATAAATATATTTAAGGACCACATTTGCTCACATAATAGTCAACTTCATATAATAATCACAAATTTATTTTGAAGTAAGGAAAAACAGGTCAATGATGCGTGTATAAAGTTCACACAACCCAGTTAGTTGCCTCAAGCAATGTGTTAAAAAGCAGCAGGTTCCGTGTTTGTATTTATTTATTTAACTTGTATTATTTCAAGTGACAGGTTTCAGTCTCCATGGCTGAATTACACTAGAAACCAAGACATGGATATCGGGAGCATAAAGCAGCAGGGACAGGCATAATGGCAGGGTGAGGAACCAAGCAAACATTTATTCTTTGTATTTTATCCTGTGCCAAAATGACTAGCTACATTCATTCCATAGCTGTTTATGACATTTGGAAAATCTTAGGATCTGTGAAACTGAAGTAAGTTGAGTTTTACAAAAGTAAAAATGTAAGAGAAAATCTTGAATCCCATGAACCAAATTACTTTGGAGAAGAGTAACCAATCAAGCAGAAAATGCCTCTCTCCCCGTCATTTACCCATAACTTACTTGGCATTCCTCAAAGCCTCCAGCATCTTTTCATGACTTTAAAAGTAAAAATAGCCCTGTGATTCACAATGAACACTCTATTTTCACTCCCCCCCCCCCAAGAGTCCTGGGTAAACTTGTTAATCTAAGAGATCCAGGACAAATTAGGTAGACCACCTTGTTGTATATAATTCATCCTATGGACTCTCCAGATCCCTCATATGTCCCTACCCTCATCAGAACTACCCAGACCGACCTCAGTCCACAAACCTGTCTTATCCTATCTAATAAAAGAGTAATATGCAAATTGACCATACCTCTGCTACAAAGATGGCAGTCCCCATAGCACCAGGGAGGGACGCTAGCATCCCACTCATAGGCCACAGAGGGAGGAAGGGCTGCAGACAGAACGCTGGGCTTCTGGGCCGGGGGCGTGCTCAGCGCCGCAGCCCACGCGGTTTGGGATGCGCCCCTGGCCCAGCAGACAGAAGCCCAGCTGACAGAAAGCAGGGCACTGGGCTAGGGGCATGCCCCTGGCAGCCCCCCCACAGTGCGGCTTGGGGCATGCCCCCAGCCCAGTGGACAGAAGCCCTGTGGACACAATGAAGGGGGTCCTCTGTGCAATGAGCTGCAGAGGAAATACCTTTTCTGAAGGCTCATTGGCTAAGCTCCCTGTAAGCTGCCTCTCACAGTGTTCCTGGTAACTTGAGTAATAAGAATCCAAGAAGGCTTTCTAAGGTTTTTCCACCTCACTCCTGGAGGAAAAACTAAGGTGTGCTGCTGGAGGGCTAAGAAATGTCATATCCTGCCCTAGCCAGTTTGGCTCAGTGGATAGAGCCTCGGCCTGCCCACCACAGGGTCCAGGTTCGATTCTGATCAAGGGCATGTACCTAGGTTGCAGGCTCCTCCCTGGCCAGGGCCCAGGTCAGGGCTCATGCAGGAGGCAACCAATCGAAGTGTCCCTCTCACATTGATGTTTCTCTCTGTCTTTCCCTCTCTCTTCCAAGCTCTGTAAAAATCAATGGAAACATATCCTCAGGTGAGGATAAAAAAGAAAGAGAGAAAAGAAATGTCATATCCTATGAAAGACACATCTTGAAAGTGCCTAAAGAAAGCTGTCATTTTTTCATGGTGAAGGGACTGGAGTCCATGTTGATGAAAACACCTTGGCGGCTGTGACAGTGGCATCAGCAGTGGGGTGATGGGGCTGGCTCCTTCCCCGGATCAGCCCAGTCACCTCCCGCAGAGGAAGGCCAGACTGCAGCTTGGGCCCGCTCCCCATCAGTTGGACATCTCCTGAGGGCTCCCAGTCTGTCAGAGGGGGCAGGCTTGACTGAAGGACCACCCCCCCCCCAGTGCACGAATTTCGTGCACCAGGCCTCTAGTATCTATGATAAGGTCCAGCTGGTACAGCAGTTCTGCATGCTCCACTAAGCACTCTTTGGAAAGTAGTTAAACCTACGCTCCAACTTTACCAGCAAAAAACTTCAGAGTTTGTCCTCTCATAATGGCTGCACTCTTTCAATACATTCAGCCAGAAGAATAAAGGTGTAATACAAAGTAGGCCACTAGCCCATTGTTTTACCCTGTGTTCATATAGGTTCTGGGATATGTTTTGTTGGTATAGCTGATCAGCAAAGTTAGAAGCTCAATCAAACTGAGAATTCCTGACAGCAAGTGGTATTCCGGAACCTTCCCTGACAAGACAATGCACAAAGAAAATAGGTTGAATAATTTGATCAAAATGCATGGTCCATATCATTTTGAAATTTTTCTTTACAAAAAGGGGAAATTCCTACTTCATCACAGATTAAGAATAAAATAAAGAAATATCTGGTCAGACTTGCCTTTATTCTTTTATAACCCCTATTTTTAAATATCTCCATTGAATTTAAAAATAGTTCTTCATCTGTTAATAGATACAACATACTTAATTTATCACAGAGATTGTGAAAAATATAGGTCACTCATCAGAGTTTAATTTGCAAGGGAAAAATAAGTGGGGTAAACTCCATTTCTCATTTTTTTATATTATAGATTTAAAGTAACTGCAATAAGTCTAGGTGCATTTTAGTAAATGGGTTAAAAATGACTTTACTGATTAAATACTTCAGCAAGTCTTTTATTACTTTTAGCTGGTGTTTCTTATTTTATTTTTTGTCATGAAAAATAGATTAAAAACAGCAATTCAATCCTATAAAATTTACTAACATGTTTGAAATAAAAAAAAATACTTTTCTATTTATGATTCTTATGTTGGTTTGATGCTATGAAGACTACTCTATTACCACTTACCAATAATTCCCAAATGACCTTTACATAACCAACACTTAATTGCTGAACTAATTTATAGCTAAGTGTTTAGGATGTTGGGTCAATAGAAAAATACAGAGCTACATTGCATCTTTAAGATATTAAGATTAAACCTTTAAATCTAAAGAAAGTGCCAAACCGATCTATTTATTTTTAAAGATTATTTGAAATAGATCATTGTTATTAACCATACTTACACACTTAGTCTCATAATGATATTGAGATATTTAAAAAAACAATTTTTTCTCAATACATTCTACCATCATTTTCTTTGCTGACAGTATTATACTATTTAGTGATTTACTAAACTTTCCATTTCAATGCTTTCTCTTGTTCTTCTGAAAACCCTCATGTCATTGTAAGACGATCCTCTCAAAATATAACTATGATATTAAATGTTCCAGAATTACTGGAAATAAGTAGCCAGCTGGTATATGAGGTTAGGATCACCTTATTCTAAAGTACCTTCATTCTATAAACTTCAAATGGAGGTACACTTCTCCTGAGGTCATCTCCATCAAGTATCAACTACTCTACTCTCATGGATCATAAGCACCCCATTCAATTTGCTTTCAAAATATTTCCAATCCAAGCATCTTACTAATGTATTCAAAGAAAAAGGAATTCAAAATGAATAACAGTAACATGCAATGTCAAGTTTCTAGTCAGTCTGGAAACCGTCCTTTAGTTGACTCTCTCTCAGCACCAGCTGTAACCCAATTAAATTCAACAGTGCACAGGTGTTCGCAGGAATGACTAACACAAAAGCATACTTCCCTTTAGGGCTCTTAAAAATTAGAGTTCTTTAATTTCCATACACCATCAAAACCAAACAATAAAATATTGGGGGAGAAAGAAATTAGATACAGCAGGGGAAAAACACAATCAGCATGAGCTATAACCCAATTAAACTGAGTAGCACTCAGGTGTTTGCCAGAGCACACTCACAATTTAACCCACACAAATCAACTTTCTCTGCCACCTCTTAAGATTGATGATGAATGTCCATTTGTCTTCATGTTGCTTTGAGATGAGAAGTTTCTGATTCTGAGTTCTTAAAAGTAGATTTCATTGTAAATATAATGTAGTGAAAACAAAACATTTTTTAATCTAAATATTCCATCATGGAAACTTCACATTTTAAAATTTTATTTTTCTATTTTTTTTATTGGGGTGACATTGGTTAATAAAATTATATAGGTTTACAATCCTATAATACATCGTATTGTATGGTGTGTTCACCACCCCAAGTCAATTCCACCATGGGCACTTCACATTTAAAAATACTACCTGACTTAGTTCTGCAAGAGGCACTAATAGAGGTTTTAGTTTTTACTAACATTCTTTGAATTTCATGCATGATGCAGAAAATACTTACTTTGTTTACGAAAAGATCCAGCTACATGGAATACCTCTCTAACTGTGATAAATTATTTTAAAGTCAATTTTTAACATATTAGAAAGACCCAGTTAAATAGACAGGTTCCTATTAAGTGTTATTCAACGCTTTGTACACCATAAGTGTCTATAGATGCTTTAAAAATAATTTTATGAGAATTTTCAACTGAAAATATTCAAGAACACCTGTGAGTAATATATTTATTTTTATAGTATTCATTGCAAATTTATTGTTTAAATTAAATTCAAAATATTGTGGCGTGTGGGGATGGTTTCCATTTTGGATGCATGGCAGTTAACTGGTCAATGTATATTTAGGATATCGATCATATCAGTACTAAGTTACAATATTAATTTATTTTAATGTGAAAATTCAAGGCCATCAGTCATACCCATGATTTAAATACACTAGACAGAAATAACTTTGTACTCATTTTAATAAAAAATTATATATTGTTTTACTCTGTTGGTTTGCAAAGTATGATTGCAAACCAGCAGCATTAATGACACCAGAGAAATTCTTAGACTTGCACAATCTCACACCGGATCTCAGACCGTCTGAATCGAATACTCTGGGCTTGAGGTTTAGCAATCTCCTTATTGTTTTAAATGAGCTCTCAGAGGGACTGATTTTAAGAATCACTGGCCTATTTATTCTACTTCTGCTTCTTAATATACCACAAAACTGTGGCAAACTCCCATTTATACTATTGTGATCTATGGAATAAATCAGAATGTAAAGGTCATCTACAATTTTTCTACCCCCTCATACAAATGACTGAATAAAAACACATTTCTAATATTCCAAAATTTTAACTAAAAGCAAAAAATGTGCTTGCCTCACATATTACTGTGCAATGATGCAACTGAACTAATACAACTTTAAATGGAAAAAAAATCAGAGAGATTATTCAATTATTATTTGAAACATCGCTGTTATGAACAGCAATATGAACTGGATTCAACTGATAGAAATCATGAAATTAATTGTATGATTTAATAGAATTTGAAGTTAAACCTCCTGTCCAAGTTTATATAGAAAAGAAATACTACAAAGAAACAAGAGAAAATACATTTAATTTGTATAGTGTATTTGTGTATTGTTTGTATTTAATATTGCTAATCAGTTTATATTCATTTCATCTTTACATTACTAATCTTTGAACTGAGCATCTTTAACAGCAACAAATCATTACATAAAATTTGCATCATTTTACAAAGCTCTACCATAACATAAACAATTAGCAAGGAAATGATTTTGTGAGTGTTAGAATGTAGCTATTTGTATTAAAATAACACATTTCTTAGACCAAGTAAGGAATTAAGAGTGAGAAAAGATTATGTATCCATAGATCTAAACAGAATTATACACATATGCAAAAACATACATGTATAAAGAAAAATTAATTCTAATTATTTTTCAGAAAGTCAATTATATCCCATTTCAGATTTCCTCTTCTTATTCATTCATGAGACAAATATATGCAGTTTATTTTGTATACTATTTTGTCAAATAATACCAAAAATTTATATAGAAACATATCAATGAAAAAATATCCTCTCATTTATTAATTTTAAATGTTGTATAGACATATATAAAGTAATTATGTAAATATTATATACTTATATGATATATATATTATTGATTTCAGAGAGAAAAGGAGAGAAAGAGAGAGATAGAAACATCAATGATGAGAGAGAATCATTGATCGGCTGCCCTTTCCATGCTCCCTACTGGACATCAAACCCACAACCCTGGGCATGCACCCTGACCAGGAATCCAACCATGACCTCCTTGTTCATACTGGTAGGTTGATGCTCAACCACTGAACCACACCGGCCAGGCTAAAATAATTTTTATCTTTAATGTAATATAGACAAGAAGTGTAAAATGAAACAAGTATCATGCTCACTTATCTAGCATAATATGGTTATGCTAGAAAATTTTCAGAAAATTTTTTATGATAAACTACTGATGAATGTGCTTTTAGGGCTAGGGAATGTTACTTATTCTAAAAATCAGCTCTTGAAAACAAATTAAACAGCACTATTTATTCTTTCCTCACCAATTGCTCTTTCTGGTTTGCAGCTTTCTATAGTAATTTTCCTCCTTCTAGAAAGTGCAAACAACCCATCAACATATAAGTAATTAAGAAATATTTTAATTTTAGTAACTCTCAACTTTTGGATATTTATGATATCCTGACAGCATAAACTCACTGGTAATCTTAATTGGATAATAAAATGAAAGCTGTAGGTGTAACTTGCAAAGAAAATAAAAAGAGTACAATAAGCACTGAAAAGATCCAATGAAATGACTCTCATCAATGTGTGCATGCTGATTTAATATAACATATATGAAGTTATATATACTCTATATACACATACTAGCATTAAGCACAACCATATGTATATCACCAATATGCCAGAAGAGAAATCTACTAACTGACACCATTCTTGGTGCTGGGAATGCAGGAATGCACCAGACAAATCTGGCTCCTGACTTCATAAAGCTTAGAGTATGGTGAGCACCAGTCATGTACTAAGATCAGTCATTTAGCAGATCAAAATGTTTGATACACCAATATTGTTTGAAAAAAGCATATAGTAAATGTATGTAAATGATTTCTGCTTTAAAAACAGCAGAGTGCATTAACTGATAAAAACCAATGAAAGAAACTGTGAGACATGCTTTGACAGCTAAAGATGATAGTTGTAACATGGGCAATAATTTATTTATTCTTAAGCTCCCATAAGAGACAGTGCTTTCAGAAACTTTAAATAAATTTCAGGTGATCAGTGAAGATTGGAGGCTTATATTAGCAGAAAATTGTGGATGGAATTTAGAAAATACACATGATGATATAAAAATACATAAATACACTTTTAATTGATAAAATCATAGTCTGAGCAGATGTCATAAGTCTTAATTAGTACTTCATTTTCCAAATATTAAATAGTAGGATGATCCTAACTTTAATTGTCAAAATGAAATTACTAGGCATTTTTCATGTTAATTGGCAAATAAATTTAATATAAATAATTAATTCTTAGTAATGTCATTTTAAGGTAATGGTTTTGTCATTGAAAATGAACACACTGAAATACTGTTTATTAGCAATAAAAATGTAGGTAACAACATCTATTTTTAGGCCCATCTTTAAATCACTGTTATCCTATAAATTAATTTCTTGTCTTTTTGTTTTCACAGTATAATATCAGACACATAATAGATATAAAATGATTAACATCTTAATATTAGCTATCTTAGTTAACATCTAAAGTATGTTACTTGTTCTAATATTAATACTTCTATGGATACGTACACAAGTAAATTTTTTCAAAATAGATAAATCCAAATATGTCAATAAATGAGAAAACAAAGCTGTAATTTTTTGGTAAATGGATTATGCAAGGAATAATTGTTTCTTAAAAAAGGAATATCTGAAAATTTTTTCACAACCTTTCTTTCAGTATGCTGATAATGAGAAACAGTTAAAAAGGTGATCATGGAGAACCACATTCATTCCTGATAGCTCCAAATATATGATAATATGAGTTTATCTACACTGTACTAAAAAAAAGGTATAGAATACTGATATTTGATTTGAAGTACTTATAAAAATAATGATGATCAGGTAGGGAAGAACTTAATAGAGTTGAAGAAGTTTCAGAAAACAGTAATAAGATCCAGGTATACTACATAAGATCAGAAGATATATGTTTTAAAAATACAAACAGTAGAAAATTATTGAACATGGGCTTAATCACCATATCTCTTCTAACTAAAAGAAGGCTATTTCTACTAGTTGGAGGTGTATTTTCTTTTAGTAAAGTTAATGCAAATGAATGAAATTATATTACACTGTGTATAATTCACTTATGTGTTTGGTAAATAAATTTATGTTAACTTTTTTTCTCTTACTTATATCAAAAAATTTATGTTACTGAGTAACAAACAAGGATATAAGGACATAAATACAGCACCTTAATTCCTCATCATAAAATAATCAGACAGCAATTTATCACCTATCCTATATAATTAAAGCCTAATATGCAAATTGACTAAACAGCAGAATGACCAGTCACTATGATGTGCACTGACCACCAGGGGGCAGACGCTCAATGCAGGAGCTGCCCCCAGCCCGCAGGCCCCAGGCCAGCCAAGGAGGGTGCCAGAGGTGGCTCCCCCAAACGCCCTGCCGGTCGCCCTGAAGAGGGCAATGGGGGGAGAAAGGGACATATGTAATACTTTCCACAATCAAGATTTATTAAAAATAAATAAATAAATAAAAACTGTCAGCTGACTAAAAATAAATTGAACATTAATAAAATATTTTCATTTTATCTATTATCCATATTTACAGTTTGTAAATACTCTTAATATTGTCTTTTATAATATTTTTTCTTCCTATTAAGAAGCCAGTCCAGGATTATGTATTACATTTAGTCTCTTAAAGTCTCCTTTAATCTGGTATATATCCTCAGCCTTTCTTTTTCTTTCATGATATTGACCCTTTTTGAAGAATGTAGGGCTTTGCTCCTTTTGTTTTGTTTCCTTAATAGAATGTTCTACATTTTCAGTTTGTTTCCTCCTGATTAAGTACAGGTCACATAAAATGGGCAGATGACCACATAAGTGATGCTGTGTGCTTTTTAAGGTGTCATGTGCAGAAGCTGACAAAGCCTGCTGGCCCTCATCAATGATCACCTGGTCAGGGTGTTGTTCAGCTCACTCAGCCTAGAGTTATTACTTTTTCTTTTGCAAAAATATTAGTAAATCTGTAGGAAGGCACTTTAGTATAATGTTTCTCATCAAAATGTCTCCCTAGATTTAGCAACCATGGATGATGCCTGCCCCTGACCAATCTTTATTATGATGGTTGCAAAATGATGGTTTTCCAACTCTAATATCCTCTCAACATTTATCAATTGATATTCTGTTTCAAGAAAAGGCCTTCCCTTTTCCCCATATATTTATTTATTTTAATATTTATTTTTTAAAATATATAAACATCAACCTTCATCTAACGACATGGAAAAGCACTCAGAAAAGTGCCACCCCTCCCCTATTCCTCCTACTCCCTCTGCCATCCACTTGCACAAGCTCAGCACTCATGTTCCTTCTTATTCAAGTAAGCAGACATGGGTACATTTTTTACTTCCTCTTTTTTATGTAAAAGCTAACATAATATGTAGTCTGTTTGGCACTTTGCTTATTTTAAAAATATATATTTTATTGATTTTTTACAGAGAGGAAGGGAGAGGGATAGAAAGCTAGAAACATCGATGAGAGAGAAACATCGACCAGCTGCCTCCTGCACACCCCCTACTAGAGATGTGCCCGCAACTAAGGTACATGCCCTTGACCGGAATCAAACCTGGGACCTTTCAGTCCACAGGCCAACGTTCTATCCACTGAGCCAAACCGGTTTTGGCGGCACTTTGCTTTTTTACTTTTCATTTTTCTTATTATGGGTAAAGTTGAATCTCTTTTCATGTATTTAAGAGCAATTTTGAAATCATTTTTGAGAAATCATCTATTTATATCTTTTGTAAATATTTTCTCCCAATTCCTTATTTGTGTTTTGACTTTACTTAGAGTGCATTTTGTCATGAAAATGTTTTTATATCTATCTAGTGTAATTTAGTCTTCTTTAATCTTATTGCATCTAAATATTGAGTCAATTTAGAAAGCACTTCCCTACACTCAAGTTATACAGAAATACACTCATTTTCTTCTCAAACTTATTGTTTCATTGTTTACATTTAGTTCTCTGATCTATTTTCAATTAATTCTTGTACATGGTGTGAGGAATGAATCTAATTTTATTTTACCCCAAATGATAAACTTTTATCCTAACAGCATTTATTCAAAACAATATATTTTCTTTTCTTTAACTTATCTTTATTGTTGAACATATTACAGATGTCCCTCTCTTCCCCCAATTGACCCTCTCTCCATCCCCCTCCCGTCCCTTCTACCCTCCACCTGGCCTTCACTGCACTATTTATTGTCTGTGTCAATGGGTTATGCATATATGCATATAAGTTATTTTGGTTAATCTATAGTTATCTTTAAAATCTTTATTGTTGAAAGTATTACACAGGTCCCCCCTTATACCCTCAATTAAGCTCTTCCAGCCCACTCCCATCCCCCCTCCCACCCCACTCCCCACCCTCACCACCCCATTGTCTGTGTCCACACGTTATACATATATGCATACAAGTTCACTGGTTGATCTCTTCCCATCCACCTTCCCCTACCTCCTCTTTGAGGTTCAACAGTCTGTTCATGCTATTTTTTTATTATTTTAAAACATTTAAGAAATGCATTTGAAAAATATAACGATATCATATTGCTTTAATCTCATGATATAAACAATGAAAACATTTATTTATTGTGTTTATTTAAAGATTCTAATTGTTTCCTTTACTTTAAGTTCTCCAAATGTATGATTACTTATCTGCAATACATTTCCATCAACTATGACCTCATTAAGCAAAGCTACAAATATTTTATAGACCTAGGTGTTATATTTTCCATGTATCAACAGATCCAATTTAATATCATTTATTTACAGTGACTCATTGGGATCCTCTCCCATAAAAGAATTAATTAACCAATAATATTTAGGGCAAACATCCATTATGTAGCAGTTGGAAACTTGAACAAAAATTTTAATTTAGCTACAGCAACTAGATCAAGAATAGGTTCCCACCATGAGCCAAACCTGGTTGTTTAACAAAAACTGCATGTTTCCTCACCCACCCTCCACACCCTTTCTATAGCAGTCTTCATATTTTAATTTGAGTCTAATACTGAGATTCATTACAGGGAAGAAAATATTCTGTTTGGTACCTAATCATTGTCTTTTAAGATGACAATGATTTCCTAAAATGTAACAAAAAGCAATATTCAGGCTTTACTTCTTTATCTTCTCTTTATGTATTTTAATAAAGTTCCCCATCTCCAAATAAGAACACATAAAGTATAATGGGGATTAGCCAACTTTTTCTATATAGAACAAGTTGGTAAATATTCTAGGTGTTGTAAGACATATGTTTTGTTGTGATTCCTTAACTCTGCAGCTGAAGCATACCAGCAGCTGTAGTTTGTCCTAAAAGATAAGGTGTAACTATTTCTCCTGAGACCTTTTAAAGTCTCACTATTATTTATATCATAAGGTAGCCCAATGAAATTTAATTTATTGAAGTAGAATAATAAATTTAAAGAATCTACTCTGATGTTCAGGTGCTTAAAGGAGTAATAATGTCTGGGTAGGTACAAGTAAATATCTATTTGGTATCACATTGTTTTAATTTACTAACATTAACCTTTAGATCTCCCTACAAAAACCTGAGATAACATTAAGAGAAATGGTTAGAGAAGCATGAAGGTTAACTAGTGGAATACTGTCTTTAAGAAACTCAGCATACAATTACCATCTTATTGGCTTTTGCACTCATCTATCTAATAAAAGAGTAATATGCAAATTGACCATCACTCCAACATACAAGATGGCTGCCCCCATGTAGTCAAAGATGGCTGCCCCCATGTGGACACAAGATGGCCACCACAAGATGGCCAGCAGGGGAGGGCAGTTGGGAGGGACCAGGCCTGCAAGGGAGGGCAGTTGGGGGCAATCAAGCTTGCAGGGGAGGGCAGTTAGGGGTGACCAGGCTGGCAGAGGAGGGCAGTTAGGGGCAAACAGGCTGGCAGGGGAGCAGTTAGGCATCAATCAGGCTGGCAGGGGAGTGGTTAGGGGGTGATCAGGCTGGCAGGCAGAAGCGGTTAGGGGCACTCAGGCAGGCAGGAAGGCAAGCAGTTGGGAGCCAGCATTCCTGGATTGTGAGAGGGATACCAGATTGGAGAGGGTGCAGGCTGGGCTGAGGGACCCCTCCCCCCCCATGCATGAATTTCGTGCACCGGGCCTCTAGTACATAATAATTGAATATCCTATATCATTTGCAACTGAACTAAATGTTTGAGCTCTGGCTTATAACATTATCTTTCTTATTTGTCAAAAGAAATCAACTATATTTTTTCCAATATGAATGTATATGAAGTTCCAAACAAGAAGCAATAAAGGTCTTGAAGCAAAGTCCAAAAGACTGCAATTTTGTGCCTGCAGGCCAGCAGGGCAAACTGATGTTTCCCCAGTTGTCTTTCTGAAGCTTTAATGTAATTATTTTCACTTTTCTGAGGATCCAAATCCTGATGCAGGCTGCTTCATCAATAAACTAAAACTCCATGTTATAGGAAGATTTTTCTGGAAGCTGACTCAGCTTCCACAACTTCATATTAACAAATGGCCTTACTGTTGTACTTTACAGTTATGCTTGTAGTGGTTTTTCTTATTCAGAGTGGATAGGTTCAAATTGTGATATTGCTATTCATGAGAATCACTGTCCTCCATGCAGAAGACTTAATAAATTACCTCTTTTATCTTTTTTATTAGGTTTCATGAACCTGTTACAGGAAGGTAATTAAGTGAATTGAAATACAGTTTTGGAATATTGTTAGTTATATCAGAGGTGACTCTTATAAGCTTTTACACAATCACATGATTCTGTTTATACCACAGTATATCTATTTTTTTAATTAAAATACTAATATACTTAATATGTGGGGTTTTTTTAAAGCAATGGATTTGTTAAAGAAAAAAGGATATATGGCATCTGAAGAAAAACAATATATTTTCAATGTATTATTAGACATGGTAAAATAAGCTGAATCAAGATGTATCTGTATTTTGAAACTGACTCTATTTTTGTCTATAATGACAGAAGGCTATATGATACAGGTATTTGGAGGAAGGAACCCAATCAGAGCATTCTGATGATGTACTGTGGTGTGAGGTTGTCCTAGCTCTGGTTAAAATTTTATACATTACTAGAGGCCCGGTGCATGAAATTCATGCACGGGGGGGTGTGTGTCCCTCAGCCCAGCCTGCACCCTCTCCAATCTGGGACCTCTCAAGGGATGTCTGACTGCCCAACTGCCCATTTAGGCCAGATCGACTGCCCGTTTAGGTAGGATCGGGCCTAAACGGGCAGTCGGACATCCCTCTCTCAATCCAGGACTGCCGGTGCCCAACTGCTCGCCTGCCTGCCATCCTGATTGCCCCTAACTGCCCTCCCCTGCAGGCCTGGTCACCCCTAACTGCCCTTCCCTGCAGGCCTGGTCACCCCTAACTGCCCTCCCCTGCAGGCCTGGTCACCCCTAACTGCCCTCCTCTGCAGGCCTGGGTCCCCCCCAACTGCCCTTCCCTGCAGGCCCGGTCTCCCCCAACCTCCCTCCTCTGCCAGCCTGATCACCCCAAACTGCCCTCCCCTGCAGGCTTGATTGCCCCCAACTGCCCTCCCTTGCAGGCCTGGACCCTCCCAACTGCCCTCCCCTGCTGGCCATCTTGTGGTGGCCATCTTGTGTCCACATGGGGGCAGCCATCTTGTGTGTTAGAGTGATGGTCAATTTGCATATTACTCTTTTATTAGATAAGATGAATGTAGAAGATTAGAGGAATAAACCTCTAGTACACATTCATTATCTTTTTTTTCTTCAAGTTTTAGTAATGGAATCAGAAAGGATGCTCAAACTTGTTTTATAGAAACACAGAGGTCTTAACACATATAGAGACATAATTATACTTTTAATCATTGGCTCAAGAAATTAAATACCATAGAAATAGATATAAAAATATGTCAAAGATACCACAGGTATTTTACCCATACATCTACTGATGGGCACTTGGGCTGCTTCCAAATCTTGGATATTGTAAATAATGCTGCAGTGAACATAGGATACATATATTCTTTTGAATTAATGCTTCAGGTTTCTTAGGATATATTTCCCAAAGTGGAATCACTGGATCATAAGGCAGTTCCATTTTTATTTTTTTGAGGTAACTCCATACTGCTTTCCACAGTGACTTCACAAATCTGCATTCCCACCAACAGTGCACTAGGATTCTCTTTTTTCCCTATCCTTGCTAGCACTTGTTGTTTATTGATGTATTGATAATAGCCATTCTGATATTGTGGTTTTAATTTTCATTTCTCTGATGCTTAGTGACTTTGAGGATCTTTTCATATGTCTATTGGCCTTCTCTATGTCCTCTTTAGAGAATTATGTTTATTCAGGTCCTTTGTCCATTTTAAAATTGAATTTTTTTCCTGGTGTTGAGTTTTACATTTATACAATGAAATAGAACTTGGCCATAAAAAAGAAGGAAATCTTACCTGTTGTGACGGACAGCACAGATGGACCTGGAGAGCATTATACTAAGTGAAATAAGCCAGCCAGAGAAAGATAAATTCCTCATATGTGGAATCTAATTAATAAAATAAACTAACCAGCAAAATAGAAACGACTCATAGGTAAAGATAACAGACTGACAGCTGTCAGATGGGAGGGGTTTTGGGGGCTGAGTGAAAATGGTGAAAAGATTAAGCAGAAAACACACACACACACACAAAAAAAAACCCTCATAGACACAGATAACAATATGACAATTACCAGAGAGAAAGGGGGGTGGAAGTGGTAGAAAAGGGTATAGGCGGGATAAATGGTGATAGAAGGAGACTTGACTTGGCATGGTGAACATAATACAATATATAAACTATGTATTATAAAATTGTACATCTGAAACCTGTGTAATTTTATTAACCAATATCACCCCAATAAATTCAATAAAAATGTAACAAAAAGAAAATATATCAAAGGTAATTTTATTTTATTGCATTTTTAATTAGAGATATCAATGATACTTTTAAAAGTTCCTCTCTTTTTGCAGGTTTATTCTAGAAAACTTAGTGGATATAAATAAGCCTTCACCTCCTTGGGGAATAAGTACAACTAGTCCTCATAATCAGATTTTCTGAATGTTTTTGACGTTTTCCCTGGCCTTTTTATGTTCCTGATTGGTCCATGCTCATGCAATGAGGACTCCAAATCCTTGAATTTTGATTGGCCCAAAAGGCACTGTGCTGATTGGACAGAATAGAGCCTCTTTGTTAGTTTGGAGCTATGCAGCTCAAATTGGATGGGGAAAGCCTCAGTCCTACTGGTTGAAAAAGGATTCCAGGAACTCCTTTATCAGGGCTGGCTCAGATGGCGGAGACACAGTGCAGGCAGGCAGTTCAGTGCAGGCTTCTTCCTGAAGTGCAGTTTGGGTGAGAGGGTCCCTCTGCAGAAAGGGCTGCTAGGCTCTGTTTTGTTTTTGTGTGTGTGTGTTTTTTTTTTAATTTGGGCCACCCAGGTAGCCACCAGGAGCCCTTCTTAGTGTCTTTCGTAACTCAGGGTTCACAAGACAAATACAACAAAGAAGGAATTTCTAAAAATGTTTTACATATTGCAAAAATGAGGAATTATATTATTCAGCTTTGCTGCAGTAACAAATAACCCCCAAATCGCAGTGGCTTACAATAACAAATTTCTATGCCTCACATTACATGTCTGCTCCATCCCTGATCTACCTGCTGTCCTGTTCTATTGCCTAACCTGAGAGAACAGTCTCTTTGGGATTTGCCGTTTTTATGACAGAGGGAAAAGAGCAAAAGAACTGGCAGAACGAATGTAATGATGCCTGTTACCCTTTCTGTTGAGGTGTGACATAAATCATAGCCACTCATATTCCATTGGCTAAAATGGGTTACAAAGCCAAAATCAGAGAGGCAGGGATAAAAACTCTGCCTATAGGACACAGAGAAGATCACATGGCAATGAGTGGGGATTTATAACCCTCTTAACAGAGGATTGCTGCAAACAAAAAGCAACCTATCACGGAAGGATTCTGTATTTTCCCACCCTGGCAGGATTTATGAGTCATCTCCTTATCAGTAGTACCTCTTCATGCTGCCTTTTCCTTTCTAGAATTAGTTGATTCCATATTTGTATTATATTGACAAGTTGGCTGGACCCCCAACAGAGTAAATTCTTTAATTCTGAAAGAATAGGGACAAATTTTACACTATATATAGGGACTTTTTTTGTGTGTGGACTTTACAGACATTCTCTTTTTTCTCTTCAATATAAAAATGATTAAAGTAAATTAAATCACTACCAAGTGAAAATATTTAGTTATAATGCTTGATCAGAAAAGATGTATGGCAATTCTGAAGCCTGGAGACAATAGAAGAAGTGCATTAAATGCCCCCCTAAAAATATTGAAGCATGATGAAAGCTTGATTATATACGTATAGCTTATGTGTTTAAAAAGAGAAACAACTACAATACATGCTTTTAAGCAGTAGAGAAATGTGTGAATCTGCCAAGGATAATAGAAGCCACAGCAAACTGGTAAAGACAAAACAGGAAAGAAAAAAATATGTTACATATTTAACAAGTCTGTTGTTTTGAACATTATGGTTTTCCTGCTGTTATATTTGCTAAAGGGCATGGAACTATTATTAAGTAGGAGCCAAAAATCACAGCACAGACCAAATGGAGCATATTACTCTGAGTAAATATTTGAGAACATTGAATTTAATATTAGCTGCTGCTGAACAAAACAAAAAAAAATCTCAGTGTAAGTTATGGATTGGACCACATGCTTGTCATAAGAGTTCTAGTTATATCATCTGACATCCTAGGGAGAAAATCGAAAAGCATGGCAACAATGAAACAATATTATTTCATGCAAGCTAAGAAATTATTTCCTTAAAATTCACCCACCCATACAGAAAGTATTATCATTTTTTATCAAATATCCACATAAGAAAATTGCACATATTGCATTTGTTCCCATATAATTTATATTATAACAGAGGCTAAGAATACAAGCCACCCAAGCTAAAAAAGCAAGACACATTTGCTATTCAAAACATTTCCTGAAATCATGCTAGACTTGCCGGAACTTGCTTTAAAATGCCTGCCATACCCAGAGATCTTAATAAAATATTCGTAATAAATGCTACTTAAGGACCAGTTCCAGGTAATGCCCCACAGGATAATAGATGAGCCTGATGATGGACATAATAACCAAGGAGATCCTACACAGGAGGAAATATAACAATCAAAAAATGATGACAGAAATTTTGAGAGAGAAAAGTCATTGGTAGTGGAAGTTGAAAACTATGACATAATAACATGTGAGAGTGACCATGTTGTTCTCTGTATAAGACAAAATTATAAGGGAACAGAAACTATAAATGGTAAAGAAGCCTACTGGTAAAGACAGAGAAGAATAAACATGAAAAGAAAAGCAGAGATTCTAGGAAAAGGACTGGAGAATGAACGAACAATCCCAACTGCTTAGGTTCCAGTTCTATTTCCAAGGCACTTGTATCTTACAGGGGAAAAAAATATCTCCCTTTACTAGGAAACTTTAATGAGTCTCATCCTTACAATCTAAAATCTTTAATTAATGAGTGTGATTTATATATTTTTCTAAATTATGATTATTCAAATTAACCTGTTAAGGTAAAGCATGATCTTTAATTATAAAATAAACTAGAGGCTCAGTGCATGAAATTTATGCACTGGTAGGGTCCCTAGCAGCTGCTGGCTGCTGGCCGGGGCCTCCTTCCCTTCCCCCAACTGGCCTCACCCCCCTGGTTGAACATTTGGTCGAACTCCTGGTCGAGGGGACAATTTGCATACTATGCTTTTATTTTATAGGACACAAAAGCAAACAAAATACAATTATTTATTTTGGTATTGATCATGAATACTGAAATGATATTTTATATAGTATGGGATAAAGCAAATGGTGTCATTAAGAACCAGGATACTAAGCATGAGAGAAAGGAGATGCAGAGGTACTTCAATAAGATTACATAAAGCCCCTGTAATTCAAATTTGAATTGAATGAATTAGTATGAAATTATGGTTCAGTACATATGCATATTTAACCACAAATATATATCTGCTAGTTCTTTTCATTCAAAAGGCCAAGAATTAGGAGATATAGAAAATCTATTAAAAGAGATTTAATATACATATCAACCAATTTTAATGGGATCTATTTGGATACTGGTTCAACACACTCTTAAAATAATAAAACTATTTGAGAAATGTGGATCCTGATGGAATATTGATAATAATAAAAATTAGTGCTAAATATTCTTCATAATGATAATATTGTGATTTTTAAAAGAATCTTACTCTTTTAGAGACATATTCTAAAATATGTATAGGTATATGACATAATGTCAGGATTTATTTCAAATGGCTTAGGAGATAGAATAGATGAGAGTTTAGAAGAAATATTACTTGATGAATTAATAACTATTGAAGGTAGGTGATACATCGGAATTTATTATACTAGCCTTTCTAACTTTTGTATTGATTTAAACATTTTATATAAAATATTGCTAAAATAATCAATTGCCAGGAAATTATAGGAATAGAACATATTTAAAGCTTTTTCCAAAATGCTCACTATCCTATGGATGGAACCACACCAAATTAACTGAAAATATTCACATCTGCCCATACTAATAGAGAAATAAATAATTCACACACAAAAAGAAAATAGTGATGGCAAATTATGGTCATATGTATTCAAATCCTTGTATAAACCAGTTATACCAGTTGTATATCCATTGGGAACCTGCTATGGGCTAATCTGTGGTACACATAGTCATCTCTAAAACATTGATCTGCCTTCAGAACATTAATTCCCTTAGGTTTATGGAGTTCCCCCACCCTCATCACAAAATGGCCTTATGCAAAATGACTGACATATAGTGGGCACTCTAAAATGCTCTTTGAATTAATTAAGGAAAGAATGCTTAAAATAAATATATTACCAAACTAATATTCCTTTATGAATTACTATATCTGAGATTTGTTTAATAAATGTATGTCTTAAAAAATCAGCTCTAAATAGTTGGATTCTACTTAACTGAACCAAAACACATTGATTACCTAATTTGTTTGTCATCATTCTCTTAAAAATTTTCTTTAAATTAAAAAGAAAATCATCTAGTGAGTACAGCATTCTATGTAAGAGACAAGATTTCGTATACTGTTAAAAAATAAGACTTCAAATTTGAATTCTAGATAGGGATGCAAAAATATACAAGGCAGTTCATGATAAATTGTTTTAGGAGATGTATACACTGCTAAGAGATTTCTGAGGATAAACAAACAAAATGAATGCAATGAGACAACACTATCAAAGACCAGATCTTAACTATCTGATTTCTAATCTCATGATCAGTTTACAGCATACATTCCTTAACCTATCCTATTCATTAACAATTCAACAAAGATTTAGGCATTCAATATGAGTTCTTCATTGTATCAGGGTGTGGAAAAAGTAGGTTTATAGTTGTTTATATGGAAAATGATACAATAATGAAAAAATATTAATATAGTAACAAATTCTGTGTTTCATGTACTCACAACTGTAAACCTACTTTTCCCCTATGCTGTAAAATCCTCTCTCTCTTGGAACTTACCTACTAGTTTGATTCAGAAAATGCACAAGTGTGTTTGTATGGATAGATATATATTTACTGCTTACCTCAGGTTGGTCTATTTATAAGCTACAGTGGTGTACCCCCAATGGCCCAAGAATATATATATGAAAAACACTGAAAGTCTCTCCCAAACAACTAATATGCTAATATACTTGAAAGTCTATCTATTAGAAATAAAAATGCAGTGTTACCATAGTTTGCCTCAAGCATGAAAACTACTAATATAAACAAACACAAAACTAGAAACATAATTTGATGGAAGTAGACTGCACTATTTAACATCTTTCCTGACGATTTCATGTACTATTTTCTTCTATATTCACCATGTTAAATTCATAGTAGCTGGAAGGTTATTTTTGTGAGATTAAATTATACTAATAATCTTTTTTATATCTTCTATACAGTTATGATTCTTAAGGAAGACCCAGAGAGACAAAAAGGAGGAAAAACTGAGAGTTAATAGTGATAGTTGGCACCAGATTCACAACTTTATGATAAATATTGGGAAATTTGGGGAAAGTATAATGAATAATAGAAAATAATTAACCCTCTGATAAAGGACAGGTAACCGAATTATGAATCTTCCGTACAAGAAGAAGAAAGGCCTGATAAAATATTTAAAGATATTAACACAACAATTTCTGATAAAAAATCTTTCCAGTTAGATATGAGAATTCTTCATATAACATCATGTAGATTGGAACATATTAAATGGAATCATTAATTCCCTTTTCTTTTTGGGTAACCAATAACATTTATTGGGAGGAATTCCTACAGGCTGCCAATTCTAGAAACACGCCCTTTCCAATAAAGTAAACAATAGCTAAGCAGTGGTAAGAATGTAGTATTTCGTTACTAAATTATGATATAATAATATCATAACAATATTTTAAAGTATTAAAATTTTAAAATATAAATATTTATGTAAATATTCATAGAAGAATTTTTATATCTCAAATAAAGATGAGTCTAGCTTTACATTTCAAAATAAAGAAAATGTGCTACTAAACTATGCTATTTAAAACAAAATTTAATAAATCAAGGTATAACTATTTAAAGACTTAATAGTAATAGCTCTTTTACAGTTGACTATAGTATTCAACATTTCTGCATGAAAATTATTCAGTTTTTATAAGTTATTACTATAATATATAATTTCTGAAAATGTCATGTGTATTCTGGAATTCATGGAGTTGAATTTAAAATATGTTAATACTCAACAATTGTTCTGATACATCAAGGACACTTTAAAATATGATCAATACAATAGAGACCCAAATCCATGAATTACAGTAGGAATCTCATTTGTGACATCCTTGTCTTCATCCAAAGTCATTTGGTCTCCAAACTAAAAAGTCATTTGTTCCTCAATTAAAGAGGGGGAAAATATTGTTTCAGACATGAAAAAATACTACTTCCATTCAAACTGAATGTAGAAATAAGATTTTGATCAAAGAATACACATGTGCACATATTTAAATTAATCCATTTAATGGATTCACTGACTTCTTTAATCAGTGAAAATGATGTAAATATCTTTTGAAGGTTCTTTTCCAAAAACTAACTCTAAATTCAGATATTTTTGAGCTCTGAGGGTCTGTCAGATACTGCTACATGCTATATTTATACAGCTTTACTTAATTAGAGATAGTTAGAAGGAAAAGGGGAGAAAAAAAGAGGACACTATAACCGAAGCAGCAGCCTTCCCCTTACTAGTATATTTGATTTATTCCTTTTCAAGTAAATTTAGTTACTGAATCAGCTGTTTCACCATTTTTTTCCTTAGTTATTTTGGCACCTTTATATTTTATGTCATCACTTCCTCATACTTATTGTCATTTTCTCACCTACATACATCCTATGTTTCAGTCAACCTAGATTACTTCTATTTCTACTTCAATTCAACACAGTTTTATGGACAGTAAGTCACTCTGCTAGAGGTAAACCATAGGCCCTCTTCAAGGATTTTGTAGACTCTAACCTCCATAGCATTATGCTGGAGAGATATTTCGGGGTATAAAAAGAGAATATATTGATTACCTTGGCTTCTTGGAGAAAATAACTCCTGAATGAAAATTTGTTGGAAAAACAGAAGAGCATCTCATGGACAGAAAAGAGAGAGCATATCAGGCAAATAAATATCTCTGGGGAGCCAAAGGCAACAACCCAGGATTGATATGATGGTCTGAAACCAACCTTGGATTTTTTTAAATTGTTAATAACAGGGTCTTTCAGGAATTTACACTGTAGTCAAGTACATAACGAAATACTATATAATTCCTGAAATTTTCTTACCCCATATATCCTTATGCCCACTCCCTCAATTTTTAAAAAAATCTTTGCTCAGTGGCTTCCCTAATGAGGATTATAAAATAACAACCACCAAATCCCCTGACCATGCTTTTTTCTTTATATAGATTTTCACCACTTGATATAGTATATATTTACTCATTTAATTGTTTATTCTCTGCATCCTACCACTAGAATATAAAGTCGAGAGCAGACAATTTGTCTAGAGAAATTCTTGGCTAATAATTAGTGTTCAATTATCATTTTGTTGAAATGATTCAGGAATAAATGCTGGTCTGCACAGCAAAAACATTTCTGGTCCCTTCAATGCATGTTCCCAAACTGCATTATGCATTCATCTACTGATGGACATCTAGGTTGTTTCCATACCTGAGCTATTATAAATAATGCTGCAATGAATATAGGGGTGCATATATATTTCCCAGTTAGAGTTTACATTTTCTTCAGATAAATACGCCCAAAGTAGAATTGCTTGCTGGGTTGTATGGTATTACAATTTTTAGTGTTTTCAGGAATTTTCAAATGTTTTTTATTTTTTTTTAAATTTTTTTTATTGATTAATGTATTACATATGTGTCCTTATTGCCCCATTGGTCCCCACACCCCACTCATGCCCTCACCCCCCTGTTGTCTGTGTCCATTGGTTAGGCTTATACGCATGCATACAAGTCCTTTGGTTGATCTCTCCTCCTTACCCCCACCCTCCCCTACTTTCCCTCTGAGGTTTGATGGTCTGATCTATGCCATAATGTTTTCTATAGTGGCTGCAAGGCAATGAGTAGACTTTAAAAAAATCTATCTATCTATCTATCTATCTATCTATCATTTAATTTAGCTATAAAATGCAGCAATAAAAAAGAATAAAATTTTGCCATTGTGACAATATGGGTGGATCTAGAAGGTCTTATGCTAAGAAAAATAGGGCAGGCAGAAAAAGACAAATATTCAATAGTCTCACTTATGTATGGAATCTAAAAATCAAAACAAACAAATAAATAAAAGAAAACAAAATCAGACTCATAGAAACAGATCAAAGAGATGGTTTCAGAAGGGAGGAAGTGAGAGGGAAGAGTGAAAAATAGAAGGGGAATATAGTCAATAATATTGTGATAAGTTTGCATCATGACAGATGACTATTAGAATTAGTGAGATGATCACCTTTGTAAGGCATAAAGATCACAAATAACTATATTGCACACCTAAAACTATTATAACCAATATAATATTATATATCAAGTATAATTAAATAAATAAAATTAAGGTTACACATTTGCAAAAATCTAAATTAGCGTTCTCATAGATCTTCCTCTAATCTGCTGATATATTACTCATTCTGTATTTGTTGCCACTGTCAATAAATTCTCCACTCTCATAAGTATCTATGGAAACACAGCCCATCTCTATCACACCCTACATCTTTTTAGTTGTCCAGTCCTGTTGGTTCTTTCTCCACAATGTCTCCTAGATTTCTCTTACCTTTATTCATTCCCATGACTACTATGTTAGTGAAGACTCTATTCATTGCTCACCTCAGCAATATCCTGTCTCTGTCAAAAAATAATTTTTTAATATATTTTATTGATTTTTTTACAGAGAGAAAGGGAGAGGGAGAGAGAGTTAGAAACATTGATGAGAGAGAAACATCAATAGGTTGCCTCCTACACACCTCCTACTGGGGATGTGCCCGCAATCAAGGTACATACCCTTGACCGGAATCGAACCTGGGACCCTTGAGTCCGCAAGTCGATGCTCTATCCACTGAGCCAAACCAGTTAGGGCTCAAAAAATAATTAATTAAATTAAATTAAATTAAATAGTTTCTGCCGAAGTAATTTGCTCTGATCTCTCATGCCTCCAGTCCATTTCCTTTCTGCACTAGAAAATTTATTCCATGAGTAAACTTCTCATCATGTCACCTATCCAAATTATTTGTGCTCGACCACAAAATTCAGGGTGGGGCAAACGTAAGTTTTCAGTTGTTTATAATGGAAAATAATACAATAATTAATAAATAATTATACAAAAACTACAGGCCTGGTGCACAAAATTCATGCCCTGGGGCGGGGGGTGTCCCTCAGCCCGGCCTGTGCCCTTTCATAGTCCAGGACCCCTAGGGGGATGTCTGCCTGCCAGTTTAGGTCCGGTACCCTTGGGGATTGGGCTGACCAGGCCTAAGCCAGCAGTCAGACATCCCTCTCGCAGTTTGGGGCTCTTGTAGTCCGGGACCCCTTGCTTCTTACCACCTGCCTGCAACAAAGGCAGGAGAGGCTCCCACCACCGCCACTGAGCTCACCAGCCATGAGCCCGGCTTCTGGTTGAGCAGCACTCCCCCTGTGGGAGCGCACTGACCATCAGAGGCAGCTCCTGCATTGAGCATCTCCCCCTGGTGGTCAGTGTGTGTCATAGCGACAAGTTGTTTCACCTTTTGGTCGATTTGCATATTAGGGTTTTATTATATAGGATAAATTCTGTGTTTTGGGTACTCACAACTGTAAACCTAATTTTGCCCCACCCTACATACCAAAACTCCTTAAACTTTTAGGATTTAATGAATGTTTTAATGTATATTTTGGTGAAGTTAATAATAAGAATAAGTAATTTCCTCATTAAGATAATAAAATGTATGTGTAAAATATTAGTATCCTGCCTACTATCTGCTAATCTCTCAGTAAAGGCCATTTGCCCCTCTTTCCCTTCAGCATGATAAGATTTGATGTCACCTGTCTGGATTTTGCTTTTCAAGACCTTGTTTAAATACCAATCACCTTGAAAAAAATTAAAACATCTCAATTCGGAGCTTAGCTTTTAAAGCTTTTTATCGTAAGGTAATCCTCATAGTCACCCTGTCTAAGTCAGTCTTCCTTGTATATTTAACAAAAACAACAACAACAACAAAAAGCACATATATAACCTCCTTCATCTTGTTAGATAGGATTCTCAACTGCAGGTAATAGAAAATCAGTTCAACCTAGCTTTAAACAGACAGAAATATGTTGGCTTATATAAATGAGTTGGCTTATATAAATGAGATGTCCAATGGGCAGGTAAAGCTGAAAACAGTGTATTGAGTATTAAAATTCTCTCTCTCCCTCTCCCTCTTTCTGTCTCCCACTCTCCCCCTTCCTCCTGTCTCTCTCTTCACCAAGGCTTGTGTCATGATCCTTCTTCTAAATCACTGAAAATTTGGCAATTCTGAATAATGATATAAACATCTGTGTGCAGATATTTTTGTGGACATAAGCTTCAACTCATTTGGGTGAATACCGAGGAGTGCTATCATTAGATCATATGGGAACAGAATGCTTTGGGGGGGGGGGGAGGGGAAACATACAAAAGAGCAACAAAACCTGCCAGGTTTTAATTTTTCATTGTAATAAAAAAAACTGAACATTTAACACAATTTATATGACAATTTATATATTTGATTAGTTTAGTTGTTTCCTAGAAAGATTACCAATACTTTTAAATTAACAATGTTCCTAATTGTATAATAGGCTTAGAAAGTTTTTTTGTAAGAGAAATATAGCATAATGGCCATACAATTTCCCAAACAAATATCAGTACTGGTTTCTTAGACCAAATAACTGATGCTAAGCATCAATAGTAATAGATGTAATTGTTGAACTATGAGAAATATAATGTAGAATGAGGAGTTAACCCCTTGAGATACAATTCACCTAAACTAACAAACTTCATTGAGAATCTACCACGTGCCAAGCACTCTTCTGGCTGCTGGAAACGCAGAAATAAATAAGGCATAAGGTGTCCCTGTACTATTGGAACTGATGTCTAGGGGGAGGATGGCAGGGTATACTATAAACAAACATAATCCAGTAATATACAATCGGGTAATATTAAGTGCTATGTTGAAAAATTAAGCAGTATATCAGAAGAGGATGAGAGAAACTTATATCAGATACAGTAATCAGAAAATTCCAACAGAGACAAGAATGAAGGGAGAGAGGGAGCTAATGTGAAGGTCGGGGGAACAGCATTCCAGACAGAAGCAACAGCAAATGCAAAGGGGACACTCAGCACCTAATGTGAAACAGTGACTGACATGTGTGTGATGGAAAAGCCTGCTACCTATTGAAATGGTGTGCACGTTGTATTGTTTTAGAATACTTTTTTGTTGTTTCTTTTTTATGTAAATTTAAAGTAGCTTGTAAGGCATTGCATGTTATTAATAATATATAACACAACCTGAAACAATCAGGATCTCAGACCTCATAATTGGGTTTAAGGTGGGGAGACAAAAGTCCAATTCATTGCACTACTCCATCTTGATCACTAATTATTCATTGAAAATAACTGCATTTTAAGATAATTATATTGCCAATAAATATTTTCAACAATCTCAGGGAATAATCAGGAAACAATAGCTGCCAGGGAGGAATATATCATTTATAGAGTTTTAACAGCTTCAGTGGATCTCAATGCTCAGAGAGGCTACATTGTTAATTAATATCCTATCTAATAAAAGAGTAATATGCAAATTGACCATCACTCCAATACACAAGATGGCTGCCCCCATGTGGTCAAAGATGGCTGCCCCCATGTGGACACAAGATGGCCACCACAAGATGGCCAGCAGGGGAGGGCAGTTGGGAGGGACCAGGCCTTCAGGGGAGGGCAGTTGGGGGTGATCAAGCCTGCAGGGGAGGGCAGTTAGGAGTGATCAGGCCGGCAGAGTAGGGAAGTTTGGGCGACCAGGCCTGCAGGGAAGGGAAGTTGGGGGGTACCAAGGCCTGCAGGGGAGAGCAGTTGGGGAGGACCAGGCCTGCAGGGGAGGGCAGTTAGAGATGACCAGGCCTGCAGGGGAGGCCAGTTAGGGGCAAACAGGCTGGCAGGGGAGCAGTTAGGCATCAATCAGGCTGGCAGGGGAGTAGTTAGGAGGTGATCAGGGTGGCAGGCAGAAGCAGTTAGGGGCAATCAGGAAGGCAGGCAGGTGAGCAGTTGGGAGCCAGCATTCCTGGATTGTGAGAGGGATGTCCGAATGCCCGTTTAGGCCCGATCCTAAACGGGCATTCGGACATCCCTTGAGGGGTCCCAGATTGGAGAGGGTGCAGGCTGGACTGAGGGACACACACCCTTGTGCACGAATTTTGTGCACCAGGCCTCTAGTTTTCTATATAAGTTTGGCACATACTTATTTCCCATAAACATTTAAGAAGTCTATTCAATTACATGAGACCTCTTCCTATTGAATAATCATATCAAATATTTGATTTATTGATCTTTATAATTCATTTATTTTGACCACACTAGTTTCAATCCTCAATAATAATTTGATTCAATCATTTAAAAGATATTTAAATATTTTCCCTTTCCCCAGTATTCCTTTTTCCTCGTATTCCTGTGATTACATTTACTTTTAAAGTACTTTTCTCCAGGAAGCAGTTTTACTGTTATTCAAGAAACTCTAAATTCCATTGAGTATCTCTTTAATGGAACCACTCTTTTCCTCTTGTTTTCTTTAATGGACTCTAAAATTTTTGGTTAAAAGCAAACAAAATTCAGAAAACTTTAAAAAAAATCTAAAAATACCTAAAGCATCATTTTTTCCCCTAGTAAATGATTTTTATATTTAACAGCATATGAATTTTTCAATATCCTACAGTACTTACAAGCCATGCCCTATACCACATACACTGAGTAGCGAGATTATTATAATCTCTGAATGCATAATAATCTGGCCACTCAGTGTATATCCTATATAATAAAAGGCTAATATGCAAATTGTCTCCTCGACCAGGAGTTCGACCAGCAGGCAGGCTGGCCAACCGCCCATGTCCCCTCCCCCTGGCCAGGCTGGCTGGACCCCACCCATGCACAAATTCATGCACTGGGCCTTTAATACACACACACACACACACACACACACACACACACACACATACATACTAGAGGCCCAATGCACAAAATTCGTGCAAGAGTAGGTCTTCCTTCCCCTGACTGCCGGCATTGGCTTCCCTCTGGCACCTGGAACCCAGGCTGGCTTCCCTCTGGCTGCCCATAAGCACCCAGGACTCGCTGGCTTTCCTCTAGCTGCTTGCAGGCACCTAGGACCGGGGCTTCCCTCCAGCCCCAGCTTCATCTGGAAGGACATCAGGTCTAATTAGCATATTACCCTTTTATTATATATATCTATCTTTATATAGATTAGATATAGATATAGATGATATAGATAGATATAGATATAGATATAGATATAGATATAGATATAGATATAGATATAGATATAGATATAGATATAGATATAGATATATAGTGAGTGGCCAGATTATTATGCATTCAGAGATCATAATAATCTGGCCACTCAGTGTATATGCTATTATATTATCATTATTCTTCCTGTCCTCATTAGTAATTGGAGAAACCATTATTGTTATGTTCTAAAATGTGGAGTTTAGCTATTTATGTGTTAATTATTATCCTGAAGATTCTAATAACATTTGTCAAAGTTTCCCAAACTTCAACCTTTCACATGTCACCTTTAAATACTATAACATTGTATTACCTATTATTTACTTTTACATTTCTCAAAGTAAACTGAAAAACAAAATATATCCAGAGACACTGAAGCATGCAACAGATTGACAAATTTCAGAGGGAAGGCAGGGTGATGGGAAGAGTTTAAACAAAGAATTTATATGCATATATTCATAACCCATGGACAGACTATAGTTTAGTGAAAGCCTGGGGAGAGGGTGAGAACAGGGTGGAGGGGGTTAATGGGGGGAAAAGGGGAACACATGTAATACTTTCAACAATAAAGAAAAATAAAAAATAAATTGCATTTTAACTTATATGTATTTGAAGAGGACATCTCATTTTACTACCATAAGTGGAAAATAAGAGCAGCTTGCAATAAATAGACTATAATCATAAAATAAAAATACCATGAAAAGCAGTATTATTAACTTTTAGGTACAAGCTGTTGCCTGGTGAATATCTTAGTCTAGTGCCTATCTTCTCTCTTTGTTCAAGTAGAAGACTGAATGTGTTAAGGTGTTAAAGAGCAAGCATCTCCAAATGAAGAGTTTATCAGCAGAAATGACAGATCAGAAGAAATGTTAGATATTGTAAACAACATTATACTCTCCCTCTGTAAATCAATGTTCTTTAGGTGCAAAGTAGCCACAATCATCTCTTTAAACCAAGATACCGATTCCCCACTTAGTACATAATGGCATAGAGATTAGTGGGAAAGAGATTTACTTTATCTTCAGAAAATGTGCTTTATAAAATGGTAAATCATTGCCTACTTGGTTTATTTTCACTGTTTTGTTCACAGGCTTTTTGGACACAAAATCAATTTTTATTAATTTTCTGAGCAAAGTGAAGAAACTTAGCTAACTGAGAAAAAGCTGTGAAGCAGATAAAGTGGAATTTTATTTCAATTAATGAAGAAAAGTTTTTAGCCGAAACCGGTTTGTCTCAGTGGATAGAGCGTCAGCCTGAGGACTGAAAGGTCCCAGGTTCGATTCCGGTCAAGGGCAAGTACCTTGGTTGTGGGCACATCCCCAGTAGGGGGTGTGCAAGAGGCAGCTGATCGATGTTTCTCTCTCATCGATGTTTCTAACTCTCTATCCCTCTCTCTTCCTCTCTGTAAAAAATCAATAAAATATATTTTTAAAAAAAGAAAAGTTTTTACATCATAGAGTTAAATACAATTTAAGGATTTTTTTGTTTTGTTTTTTAATGTTTTTTTTTTTTTTTGGGGGGGGGCACATACTATGTTCTAAGTGTTTTTCCAGGTGCTGAAATGGAGGGCAAGGAAATTTTTGTAATAAATTTTCAAGGGAGAAAGGGTTAATCTTCATTATTTGTGTTCATTTTTTTCTTTATTAAATAAATCTTTATTGTTGAAAGTATTACTTGTGTCCCTTTTTTTCACATTGCCCTCTCCTCTACCTTCCTCCTAAGCTTTCACCACCCACTGTCTGTGTCCTTGGGTTATGCATATACACATATGAGTTCATTGGTTAATCTCTTCCCCCCTACACCTTCCCCTGTCTTCCCTCTGAGGTTTAACTATCTGTTCAATGTTTCTATGCCTCTGGGTCTATTTTTGTTCATATATATATATATATATATATATATATATATATATATACACACACATACATACATACAAGAGTTCCCACTCCATGGGAGAACATAGCTGCTGATATATATATATGATAAGGGGTTAAACTTCAAAATCTACAGAGAATTCATACAACTTAACACAAGGAAGATAAACAATCCAATTTAAAAAAAATGGGCAAAGGACCTCAATAGACACTTCTCCAAAATGGACATACAGATGGCCAAGAGACATATAAAAACATGCTCAAAATCACTGATCATCCAAGAGATGCAAATCAAAATGACAATGAGGTACCACCTCACACCTGTCAGAATGGCTATCATCAACAAATCAACAAAGGACAAGTGCTGGCGAGGATATGGAGAAAAGGGAACTCTCCTGCACTGCTGGTGGGAATGCAGACTGGGGCAGCCACTGTGGAAAACAGTTTGGAGTTTCCTCAAAAAATTAAAAATGGAACTCCCATTTGACCCAGTGACCCCACTTCTAGGAGTATATCCCAAGAACTCAGAAATACCAATCAGAAAGGATATATGCACCCCTATGTTCCTAGGGGCACAATTCATAGCAGCACAATTCACCATAGCTAAGATTTGGAAACAGTGTAAGTGCCCATCAGCAGTTAGGTCATTTTCGTCATGCCCAAAGTGAAAATTTTAGGTCATTTTCATCATGCCCAAAGTGGATTAAAAACTATGGTATGTCTATACAATGGAATACTACACTGCTGTAAAAATTATAGAACTAAAGAACTCTTACCATTTGCAACAGCATGGATGGACTTGGAGAGTATTATGCTAAGCGAAATAAGCCAGTCAGAGAAAAATAAGTATCACATGATCTCACTCATATGTGGAATCTAATGACCAGCATAAACTGATGAACAAAAAACTTGTGTTCATTTTTACTACAAAGTTAGCAGCAGTAAATATTTTACTATAGATTTATAACAATACTATGGGACTTTAATAACTTAATAAAGCTGTTCAGGCTTTAATTTCTTCACCTAGAAATAAGTATGATATTATTAACTATCATATGGTGTTGATGTGAATATTTAAAATATCAACACATGTGAAATGCTCAGGGTGGTGCTTGACACAGTTACTTCATATATTTCAGTTATTTCTATTACATCAATCTTTGTATCCTTATTTTTCTTTTACTGCAGAAATAAAAAATACCTTCAAATATTGAAAATACCTTTATACTAAATAAATATTTTACACTGAATTGCTCAGAATAGTTGTGGCTATATATCATATTTAATATCAGAATATTTCCCTATTTTCTCCTTGTTTAGGGAGTAAGTTTTTATTTAGTATTTCCCCCCAATAATGATTATCTCAAAAGTCGATATTAAGTTATAATATTTCTCATGTCCACAATACCTACAAATATTAAGTTTATATATTTTAGTTAATGTTTCTCCTTTACAAAAGAAGTGACTTACATAGGGATTTAAATTTTGAAGACACAGATATGAGAGAGACACATGGACTGGTTGCCCTCCCCCCATACCCTTACAGGGGCCCGGGATCAAACCTGTAACCCCGGTATGTGCCCTTGACTGAGCCACATCAGCCAGGGCACATGCAAGTTGTTTATTTGATCGATGATCCCAGGAAACAATGCAAAGAGAATGGGAAAAGGAGATATGCAAAGAAAGGAAGCCAATAAGCAATTATTTTCTTACTAAAAACTGCTTTAGTGAGATATAACTAACTTAAACACAAAATTCACCATTTAAGTGTAAGATTCAATGGATTTTTAGTATATTTACAGAGTTGTGCTAACATCCCTATAATTTTAGGTCATTTTCATCATGCCCAAAGAAAACTTGACTCCCATTGGCAGTCATTCCCCTGAGCCACATTGGCCAGGGCCCTACTTTTATATATAATAGTGATCAATGTAGAGGCATAAAAAATATTAAAAATAACTTGAAAAAGACATACAATGCCAAAGCCCAAGTAAAAAAGCTTTATAAGTTCCCCAAGTAAAAAAAAAAAAATGTACTCAGTAACTATCATTTTATTCTAAATGCACACTCTAAATATTAAAGTGTACTTTCAATTGTATTTTATTTTTTTCCTCTACCAGAAAACATTAAAGCTAGTTTTAAAATTAATTGAAGTAAGTTATATTCTGAAACCAATAATTAGAACTTTTTATAAAAACCAAAGCTCTTTGTAATTCCAAGCACATCACCTTTTATTGCTTTATTCAATCCATAGTTCAGAAAAGCAAAACCATATAATTAATCAGTGCAATTTTGTTTTCCATTCTCTATGGTGCCCTTTTGTAGCTTTCAATTATAAAGAGAAAATTATGAAAATAAAATAAAACCCAAGTCACCCTAGAAAGCAATGATCTGAAAACAAAGTCAAAGGAATGAAATTGTTTTAATAAACTTTGTAAATGTTGAGAATAAAATAGGAGAAGACAACAGAATGAAATCAAAGCCCAGCCCTCTGAGACCTGGACAGTAAATTTACCATGCTACTCTACAAGTCATTTAATATTTTCATTAAAGTGGAAAAACTTAACAGGAGTTTCAATTATGTCCATTATGCTCAGGAGACCTACTTTTGAAAATAGGCCAACAGATCCTGACTGACTGATAAAATCTAAATGGTTTTTTATCTTAATTGTACATTATCAAAGCCAGGCAGAAATACTTAAAGAAATATAAACTGATTGAGTTCTATTTCACTGAGTTTCCACAAGTTCATATTATTGTACCCACTGTGAATTAATATAGAAATTCCTGTGTACACAATAAAAACGATAAAGTCAAAATCACAAGATGTGCAGAACTAACAAACAGATGCATACACTGCACATGCTTCATTAAATGAGGACATCAAAATAAGTTATGAGTCTTTATGATACCTTATCAAAGAATGGTAGAAATGGTATGTATAATTTGATGATTTACCAAATTAATGGCATTTTAAGATGGAAATTGTATCTTTCAGATGAACAAAATTTTCTGATCCTAATAAGAATTGGGCATTTAAAAAATTAAAAATCCTAACCCCCAAACTATATAGTGATACATATTCTTCTTGAAGGCTACAGCAGATGACTGTTATTTCTGTCAACTAGCATCTAACCATCTTTCATGAAACTATATTCCAATTTCCCTCTGAGGGAAAACATTCTTCCTCACATTTAATTCAATATGTTTGGTGGGATTCACTTGTACTTGGTTCAGGCTTTAACCACAGTGATCGATTTCTTGGTACATATTTGTCCTATCATCCTCAGACATACACCACGAGTCTTTTGCTGCAGATTCTAGAGAAAAAGGTAGTATTTTCCTTTGGACTGAAATCTGAGAGCACGTTGGGTATTATAACCACTGCTGCCACGTTGTTACTGTACAAAGCCGAGACTGGAGTCCAACACACAAAAAGTAGAGCCAAGACATGAAGAGATGCCAAACATTGAGAGTTCTCTTTATTTCTAAATTCAGCTCCCTATTCCCCACCTTCACTGATAAGCAACGATGAGTTGGCTTTTCTTTCACTTACCAAAAAAAGAATATCCAATAACAACGATTCATAAATGATCAAAAATGAAAAGAGGCCCTATACAATAATCTCTTTAAGTAATTCATTAATGTATCCACTTATTTAATATTTATTATATGTCTGGCAACATGGCAGATGTTAAAAGCTGATTTGGAATCTATTTTTAATTATCTTATCTTTCATTTAATATTTTTTCTGTCCTAGGATATCAAGCCTTCTTCAAGTAAAGATGCATTTAACTGATATATTTTTCAGTCTTCTATAGGAAAACACTTTTAGCATTGAGATAGAATTCTAAGGTTAGTCCATTTATAGGAAACATATAGATAAATATTGCTCATTAATTGTTTGATACACTGACAGCACAGAAAAGGTCACCTACCTAAAATGTGCCATCACGTGGAAACTTCTTAAAAAAACAACACTTAAGCCATTATTTTAATAGGCAGTTAATATAAAAATTCCAGAAATGGTCAACTAGAATCCTTAAAAAATAATATTAATAATAGTGTCTTATGCTACACTAAACAAGTTATTTGATAGGTAAAACATGGACTCTGGGATAGTTACTTCAGTTTAATGAATAACCTGTGGACACAGACAATGGGGTGGTGAGGGCTTGGGTTGGGGGAGGAGGGGAGTGAGCTGGAAGAGGTTAATTGGTGAAAAGGAAGACTTATGTAATACTTTCAACAATAAATATTAAAAGAAAAAATATACAAAGAATCTGAGAAATGAAAAAAAAGTATTGAATTTATTAAAGTGACATTGGTTAGTAAAATTATATAGGTTTCAATTCTATAATATATCATCTGTATAGTGTATTGTGTGTTCATCATCCAAAGTCGTTCCCTTCCATCACCATAAACCCAATTTCTAGCTCTTACAGTTATAAGTTATATAACTTCATTGTTTCTTAAACTTTTAAGATATAATTAACTCATTTATAAAGTGAAGAAAATCATATAAAACTCTGTGGATTTTATAAGGAATATAAAACATGTAGTACATGATCTATTACATATAATCATTCAGTAATTAATGGTTTTAAAATTATTATCCTAGCACAGCAAAAGAAACCATCCACAGAACAACAAAAAAGCCCACTGCATGGGAGAACCTATTTGCCAATGTTATCTCCAATAAGGGTTTAAATCTCCAACATTTACAGGGAACTAATGCAACTTAACAAAAGGAAGATAAAAATCCAATCAAAAATGAGCAAAGGACCTCAATAGACACTTTTCAAAAGAGGACATACAGAAGGCCAAGAGACATATGAAAACATGCTCAAAGTCACTAATCATCTGAGAGGTGCAAATCAAAACAATGAGGTACCATCTCACTCCTGTCAGAATGGCTATCATCAACAAATCAACAAACAACAAGGATGCAGAGAAAAAGGAACCCTCGTGCACTGCTGGTGGGAATGAAGACTGGTGCAGCCACTGTGGAGAACTGTATGGAGTTTCCTCAAAAATTTAAAAATGGAGCTCCCATTTGACCCAGTAATCCCACTTCTAGGAATATATCCCAAGAAATCAGAAACACCAATCAGAAAGGATATATGTACCCCTATGTTCATAGCAGCACAATTTATAATAGCTAAGATTTGGAAACAGCCTAAGTGCCCATCAGCAGATGAGTGGATAAAAAAGCTGTATATTTACACCATAGGATACTATGCAGCTGTAAAAAAAAAAAAAAAAGAGGAACTCTTAACTTTACAGATAGCATGGAGGGACCTGGAGAGTATTATGCTAAGCAAAATGATCCTTTAGAGAAAGACAAATATCACATGATCTCACTTATATGTGGAGTCTAATGAACAAAATAAACTGATGAACAAAATAGATCCAGAGACATGGAAGCATGGAAGAGAAAGCAGAATTTCAGAGGGAAGGTCTAAGTGGGAGGGTTGATAGGGTGGGTGGGGAGAGATTAATAGAAGAATTTATATGCATGACCAATGGACACACACAATAGTGTGGTGAAGGCCTGGCAGGGGGGCAGTGGAGGGGGTCAATGGGGAAAAAAAGGAAACATCTGTAATGTTTTCAACAATAAAGATACATTTTTAAAAAGATAGTTCTCATACTCATTAAGTGATATGATGAGGAAAGCACAAGAAACATTGAATGGTAAACAAACAAGGTGTCTTCCAATAAGTACAGTATTTTTGGTCAAACTGCCTGTTTTTTAAATACTGTTCAGTGGTATTTAAAAAGTTTGTGCTTTCTTTAGAATATATATATATATATATATATATATATACATACATATATATTCATATATATGTATATATATATATGAAAATACAGTAGCAAGTAAACATTACAGGGGATTTTTATGGATTCCAGTTTTCTGGCCTTTACTTTTGAGAATATGCTATTAACCTTTAACCAGAGAGATAGTGAATAACCACATTAGTGGGGTCCACATCTAAGTGAAGTCTTTTAAATTATTTAATGTGCAAAATTTGTTCTAATTCTTACCTGTAAACTAATCATCAAGTATAATGATTAGATTTTAAATTCATTTAATTTAATTTGGCATAATTATTTTATTTTGTTTTTGTTGCTTTTTTCTTTTGGGGGCATAATTATATTTTGATACATTATTTTAAAGCATTTTAAGAGACTTAACAATCTGTCCTTTCTTCTCAGTAATATGTGATCCATTTTTCATGTTATTTTCATTGCCCTCACCTAATCTATATACACTGAATGGCCAGATTATTATGATCTCTGAACACATAATAATCTGGCCACTCAGAGTATATCCTATATAATAAAAGGCTAATATGCAAATTCCCTCTACCAGGAGTTCAACCAGCAGGCAGGCCGGCCAACCACCATGTCCTCTGCCCCTGGCCAGGCTGGCCAGACACCACCTTTGCACAAATTCATGCACCGGGCCTCTAATCCTCATGCACACACACACACACACACACACACACACACACACACATATACATACTGAGTGGCCAGATTATTATGTGTTCAGAGATCATAGTAATCTGGCCACTCAGTGTATATAAGAGCCTAAGCAGCCATCCATCTGACAGTCTGACCTTCCGACTAGTAGCTATGATGTGCAATGACTACCAGGGGGCAGACACTTCAACTGGTAGCTATGATGCACACTGACCATCAGGGGACAGACGCTCAACACAGGAGCTGCTGAGCTGCAGTGACTTGGCAGCTGTGGTTCTCAGGTGATGCACCCGGAACCAGAGAGAAGGGAGCCCAATTCCAGGGCATCACCTGAGAACTGCCCTCTTCTAATCCGGGACCTCTCGGTGAATGTTGGAGAGCCAGTTTCGGCCTGATCCCCACAGGCCAGGCCAAGGGACCCCACAGGTGTATGAATCTGTGCACTGAGCCTCTAGTTTCTAAATAATATCATATAATGGCACTTGAACTTTGATTTTTCCAGAATTACAGTTGCTTCCTTAACTCCCAAAGTCAGGTCCCAAGGGACAATATTTTGAACCTTTAGGATATGCCTTGAAGAATCTAAAATAGAAAATGTTTTCATTGCACATTACTCCCCTTCTCATTAACTTAGTGCATTTCTTACTCAATATTTACCCTATATTTTACAGGGTTATCCTACATAATAAAAAGGTAATATGTAAATTACCATCACTCTGCTACGCCCACGATTGGGCCAGCGGGAGACACAGGGGGCGGGACTCAGGGTGGCTGGGGTGGTGATTGGGCCGGCAGGACACTGAGCTCGCGTTGCCAGCGGCAACGCGAGCGAGCTCAGCGTCTGCGCCATGGCTGTGCTGCAGCACAGACGGGCCTCTGGGGCAGCGAACTGGCATTTTGGAGGTTTGGAGGCGGCGCGGGTGGGCGGGCGGCGCGGCTCCCATTGGAGGAGTCTGGCAGCAGTTGGGCCGCAGGAGCGCTTGGCAGTGTCCCGGTGTCTGCAGAGGACGCGGGTTTCCACGAAGGCAGAGGAGGCAGCAGTGGCCCCAGCTTTCCTGGGTGGGAGGCGAAGGCAAGACCCCGGCCTGGGCTCCAGCCGCAGGAGGACCACGCCCCCGCCCCGCCTCGCCCTAGGGGCCCAGGGACTTCGGAGCTGCCGGCCACACTGGGTCCTGATCATCGGACAGACAGCCTACACGTGCATGATTAAATCATGCACTGGGCCTCTAGTTATTAATAAAAACCCTTATATTCTGATAATACTTTCACAATAACTTATAAAGGCAGGCAGCACAGCTATGGCTGCGAGGCTGTTGGAGAAGTTTAGGCTGGGAGAAAGAAGGTGCAGAGACAATCTGGAAAGATTTACAAAGCTCATCTGGATACTTGGATTATCCACCTACAGGAAGGAGCCAGAGTTAAAATCCAAAGGGGCTAAATACTTTTAAATCTCATTATGGCTATTCTAAAGGTGTTTTATTGGAAGAGATGAGCAACGGCATTAGGTATGGTTAGGTGCTTATAAGACTGGATCTAAAATACTGAAAACACTGTTTTTCCCCATTTCCACTGCCACACACACCTCTCTCCTATGCAATGTAAAATTTAAACAATAACAAAATTTGAATAAAATATGATCTTTAAAAAGTCTTAAGTTTCCCATGATGAATAGTTCAATTTGTTAAAAAATAAGTAAATCTCAAATCCTCATGCATTGTGTCTTTAAGAAATGCCTAATCTTATCCCAAAGAATGTCCAGAAAAATACCCCTAATTATTGAGAGTGTCCATGTAACAGCTACAATAATTGAGGAGGAAGTGCCGTTAGGAACAGGACAGGAAGGATTTTAACACAGTTCAAATGGCTAGAGATTAGAGTCGAAATTCAGGCCCAGAAATAATCAGAGTTGGACTGGGAACAGGGTGACTTCAAAAGGCCAGCAGGTAAACTGGTCACAGACATTAGGGGTTGGATGAAGTTACAATAGAAAGTTCACAGATGGGAAAGGGACTAGACACTAAAACAGAAAGATCCAGACTACTTTCAGACATACCTCTTAACGGACAAGGTCATCAAATATAATTCTAATTCAGATTATGGACTGGCCAGGGCTGATTCCATCAGACACAGCCTTTAGTGTCAGAAGGTAGTGAAGCAAAACTCGACACAGTGAAGAAAAATATGCTTCCCTTAAGTATTACTTGGATATAATGTGCATGTGGTAAATTAGGAAACTCTACAGTGCATTAAAAATAAGCATTATCATTCAAACATCAATTCAGCTCAAATAAAATCCTTTCAAATCATTTGTCTAAATTTGTCACTCTAATAAATTTAATTAAAAATAAATAAATAAATGGGACTACATCAAAATAAAAAGCTTCTATACAGCAAAAGAAACCATCAACAAAACAAGAAAGCCTACTGCATGGGGGAACGTATTTGCCAATGTTATCTCCAATAAGGGTTTAATCTCCACCATTTACAGGGAACTCATACAACTTAACAAAGGGAAGATAAACAACCCAATCAAAACATGGGCAATGGACCTAAATAGATACTTTTCAAAAGAGGACATAAGGAAGGCCAAGAGACATATGAAAACATGCTCAAAGTCAATAATCATCTGAGAGATGCAAATCAAAATGACAATGAGGTACCATCTCACACCTGCAGAATGACTCTCATCAACAAATCAACAAATGACAAGTGATGGCCAGGATGCGGAGAAAAAGGAACCCTCGTGCAATGCTGGTGGGAACGCAGACTGGTGCAGCCACTGTGGAGAACAGTATGGAGTTTCCTCAAAAAACTAAAAATGAAACTCCCATTTGACCCAGTAATCCCACTTCTAGGATATATATCCCAAGAAACTAGAAACACCAATCAGAAAGGATATATGCACCCCTATGCTCACAGCAGCACAATTTACCATAGGTAAGATTTGGAAACAGCCTAAGTGACCATCAGCAGATGAGTGGATTAAAAAACTGTGGTACATCCACACAATGGAATACTATGCTGCTGTAAAAAAGAAGAGATTCTTACCATTTGCAACAGCATGGATGGAACTGGAAAGCATTATGCTAAGCAAAATAAGCCAGTCAGAGAAAGAGAAATATCACATAACTCACTCATTTGTGGAATATAATGAACATAAACTGATGAACAAAAACAGATCCAGAGACATAGAAGCATTTATCAGGCCATCAAACCTCAGAGGGAAGGTAGGGGAGGGTGGGAGTAAGGGGGAGAGATCAACCAAAGGACTGTATGCATGCATGTAAGCCTAACCAATGGACACAGACACCAGGGGATTGAGGGCATGAGTGGAGGGTGAGGGGGCAATGAGGGAATAATGGCACATATGTAATACTTTAATCAATAAACAAAAGAAAAATAAAATAATACTACAGTAATCTATAAACAAACAAACAAACCATGTACAAAGGACATTTTATCAAAGATGTTTCACCATGTATAAAGGACATTTTATCAAAGATGTTCCTAAAATTCATTATATCTCCAGTTAAAGCAATGTACTAAGGAAAGTACATAACATAGCAAATACTAGGCTTATACCTTTTAGCGCTATAATAACTAAGTATTAAAGATAAGTGACTTTATTGACCAAGTCCATAAGATTTATAGCTTTATAGAATATTAGATACTTGTATCTCATATAACTCTGTCAATAGTTAAAGATGGATTCTAGATTTTAAACCTACTCTTAATCAAAGCAGGGTAAATGTTTTATATGCAAGGTGCAAAACAACAACATGCATATGTAACTGCACTGAGCTGTACGTATTGAAGTGTAGCTTGTAAAACAGATATTGTCTTATCAACAACAGTTAATGAATGTATATAGACAAATACCATTACAATTTAATTTCCTCTGACTATGTCCACAGGCCCTCCTCCTTTATTCTCACCTATGTTATACACAAGCATGGCTCTATTGAATTTGCTCTTTTTAGTTTATAACCAAAGCTATGAAAAAAATACTTAAAAAAAAGAGTATAATCAATGGAAGTAAAATATCTCCAGAAAATAATTTTCTGATTTCTTTTTGGCATGTTGAGAAAATGTAAATGTATACAAAACTCAAATGATCCTTCCATTGGCAGTGCTGGTCACACACCGGGAATCTTTTTAGGTCTCTTTTAATTGTGAACCTTCTCCTAGTCAACATGATTGAGGCATGTGTAAGTTCTGGTTTCTTTGTAATCTTGCTAAAAAAAAATCACCACCACTGTCCAATCACAGTCAGCCTCACAGTGCCAAATCTGTACTTCACCTGAAATCTCCCCAAGACTTTTCCTGTTGGCATACAATCAGCCCATTTTTGCTCTCTTCATGAATGCTGTGGGTAATTATTATCATATCTATATGCCTACCAAAGGAAATGGATTTCCACCCAGAGAGAAAGGTCCCTGTTTCCAACTCTGCCTTATGTATTCCTCCCCACAGAATGAGTGGAGTGGGTGATTGTCTCATTGATGCCATTGAGAAAATGCTCAGTAGGAATGCTTTGCTGAGTCTCTTTGGCCCTCTCTCCTCTCCTTGAGAGCTGCCTTCCTGTTATCTTCTCCCCTTGAACTGTAAGTCCCAGGGAATGCAGGGTGGACCTGAGAGTGGGGATGGCTGATGTGTTACAGGGTGAAGTTCACATGGGGGTGGGGCAAGGAAACTGGTAACGCATTGTGGTCAGAGCTTCAGCCTGTGACTTAGCTCCAACTTCACCTGATCTCCCCTCAGGTGCTCCAGGACTAGTCTCCTACTGGCTGGGACACACAGCTTATGGCAACTCCAGGCTCAAAAATCCTAACTCAAAAACGGCTCTTCTCAACCTTATTGTATTACAAAGAGCAGATATAAATCTTACTCAGAATAACAGCAGTCTTTTAATTTTAAAAGAGACACATTTTCTAAGAGGGAGTGGGGAGGGAGGCAGGAAAGATATTAACCAAAGAATTGATATGCAAATATGCATAACCCATAGTCACAGACAATAGTGTGTGGGGTTAGGTAGAAGGGGTTAATGTAGGGGGGAAGAGGACATCCATAATAACTGCAATAATAAAGATAATTTTTTTAAAAGATACATTTAGAAGCCTTATTTCACCTCAGTAAGAAAACATTCAGGGCAGATTCAATATATAAACACTGAAGATTAATTTTACACTCCTTTATATTCTAGGTCATTCTAGTTTTTAATCTAAATAAATATGTTTTTCCAACCAAATGAGCTTTACATTGTGTAGGAAGCATATAATATCTATGATTTCAATATAGAAAAACCAACAACCATAGGCATACAATTGGACACAGAAACTACCCTATTCAAGAAAACATAACAAACACAGAAAATACACTTGCACATGGACATTCACCTACTTAAAAGTAGAGACTAATGCATAAACATAGCACATGGCCCAAATGCACGGTATGTGTAAACAGAACATACACAGTTAGTTTTCTCTGATCAGTAAAAAGTGCTTCTACCAGCTTGTTTAGGGTATTCTTGTTGTGTGTGTGTGTGTATATGTTCTTTTATATGCCTCTTTAGACTGGTTTTGGATGTCAGCAACTGTTTTCCTCATGTCTCCTCACTCATCACTGCAAATTGTTCAGTACATTACACATAGTAGACACTTACTGAATATTTGAATGTATTTTTTAATGAATGAGAAATCATATCCAGGCAAAACCTTATGGATATACATATAGGCAACATCCATCCACATAGACCCCAAAAAGCATATAAAATTGAGACAACTGTGTGATGCTGAGTAAAAGGCCAGGTTTGATAAGGTATAAGCAAGTGAAATTTGGTTAGAAAAGAAAGATATAGAGGGGTAAAAGAAACTAGCTGTTTAACAAAGTAGGCTCAGGATCTTTAATTATGCAGAATTAATGTTCTCATTCTCATGAAATGACTATATACTCTATTTACTACTCAAATTAGTCATTACTCAATTTATATAAACATTTGAATGTTTAAAAATTGAACCGAATGTTCTGTTAGACTAATTCTTTTAAGTTTCTAAGTTTACTGATTTATCTCATCAAAATCTTCAAAATTTTAATTCTAATGCAATGTTTTAGTCATGCTCATTTTTCAAAACATATTAACAATTTTTCAGTAATTGTTTTACTTCTATTATAAAAAAAAAACTATTTCAGAACCAGAAAGACTGCCATTTAACCAATCCACTTTAAAAAAACCTAATATTAAACCTGCTTTAACATAACCACTCAAACATAAGCCAATCATAAAATTTATTTCTGCTATGCTCTTTTGTTATTCACATGCCCCCTTTTTTTCCTTGTAATATCAGATCTCGGTTCCTAAGTAATAGCTATAGTTAATCACTTGTGCTAAACTATAAATTTCTGTAACTGAATTATACAAAGAAAATGGAATTATTTTTAATTTGGAAATTATTACATTGCTTATTGATTTACAATGGTTAAACCATAATTAAATAAGGTATATGTGGTTGTAAATTTGAATTCAAAAGAGGTGCTTTACCTTATTCCATTTCTGGAATTGAAAATCATGACCCAAGGAAGTAGGAGGTACAACATAATGTGGAGATAAATTTAAAATTGAAAAATCTGGAGGAAGAGAGGGGTAGCAAATGAACATAATGGGTAACATGATCCTTGCCTTCCAAGTAGAAAGGAATGTGTTATTTACAGATAGCTTGAGTCCATGCCAGAGTTTACAATGCTTTCCTCAGCAAATAAGTAGTTTTCAAATGAATAATTTTTCAGGTGACATAACACTTGCAACTCTAAAAGAGAACTCACATTTCCATTGTGAAGAATTTCATGATAAACAAGTCATTTTATCTGATATACAGTGACAGATGATTAAGACAGTGCATTACACTGTATTCAGAATTCTTTTTTTTTTTTCAGGACTATCAATCCAAGCATAATGGTATGTTAGAAAAGCATGCACACTTGGACAATTCCTCCCATAACAATAGCATTCCAAATGTTTCTGCAGATGTTTGGTGAAGATTGCCTTTGTGACAAGAAAAGCTGTGTAGATGCTCATAAGCATAAAAATCTACACAAGAACAAGGAGAAACATTTTTCCATGAGAGTTAAGTTTGTTCCTCTCAAGTACTTTTGGAATTGAAATTTCAATGTGAGGCATCAGATTTAATGCAGAATGTTATTAATTACATAGTCATTTTTTAATGTGGCAGAGTATCTTCCCTGATACATAAAGCATTACTTAAGATTTTACAAGGAAAATGTCAAGGCTTTATTATATAAAAAGTAGGTTCAGTTTCCACTTGGGTATTCAGCAGTCAGACAATAGATGATGTGGCTATGAAGTAATTTAAACTACTAAGTTTAAAGATTTCCTGATGTTCCAGAGACCTGTATTGGCCTATTGGAGCTACTATTGGATGTCACAACTGCTAATTCTCTTACCTTGTATTTACTACTTCCTTCTGTGGCATTGTAATAAATTATCACAATTAAGGTAATGCTCCTGTTTTTGATTTTTCTAATTGAAACCTATAAAATCTATTACATGCATTCATTGAATAGTTTTTATATAAGGAAACAAAACTAGAGACTCTGGTACTTAGTGTATGATAGAGCTGTTAAATGGCAAGATAATTTTTCTTCTTTCCAGTTATTTATTCTTACATCCATCCTCTTCCTAATAACCTAAACTTAATTTATTATTTACATGTAATATTTTTCTACTTTGATATATTTTCTTTTTAATTTTACACTTCTTGAGACCAGAATCTTTTCATATAACTGAAAAGGGCTTGCAACCTAGTATTATAGTCTATAAATATAACATAGGGTTTATAATCACTCAATAATGTAGGTAATAATGATGATTTTATTATCAATGTAAGTACCACTTTTCAGTCTAACCCCCTTATTTTATACTAGAGGCCTGATTTATAAAATAAGGGGGTTAGACTGGGGTTAGATTGGATAAAGAAAAATGTATTTTGAACAGCAAGGAATATATGACTTTGTTTTAAGGATTTTCAATTATCTTTTAAATAACTGCATGTTTTAAAAATAATAACATGAAGCAGAAAATAAGATTAATTACAAATTTAAATTAGTTTTCAATGATCTCTATAACTGGTTTCAACACAAAGAAAACCATGCCAAATAAACCAATATAACAATTTTAGAAATTAGCAAAATTTCAATAAATTAATGAGAATCTAGTATCTTAATATCATTCATTTTTATTTACTTCAGTTTGTTGGACATTCATTAAGGTGTTGATATGTATGAGCTTAATTTTAATGGAGATGAAAACAACTTCATGTTAGAAATATATTGCAAAAAATTTCTATTGATGCTACAGACTGATGCCCACATTAGAGAGATACAGGGTTTGCAGCTGGTTTCTAGTTTAGCCTGGCAATACTTATTAGTGAACAAATTTCCTATAGTAGATGGTGTCTTAAGTGCTGTGTGTTATAAAGACATGGGTCCCTGTTCTGATTGAGCTTCTAGCGTAGTGGATGAGCCCTCTTTTTATCAAATAATCACATTTTTTAAAGTGAAAAAAAGCCAAGTTAAAGAAATAAAACCTATGGAGAGTATTTTTCTAATACTTTATGCAAATGTATATAAGATTGTTAAGAGGGAGGTGAAGAAAGGTTTTCTTAAGGAACTGCCGAAGGACTGAGATCTGAAAAACAAGTAGGAATGGATTAGGTAAGAGGAAGGAACAGGGGGTAAGTGCCAGTGTCCTGCAGCAGGAGGAGGCAGAGAAGAATCAGAGGGAAAGACCCTGGTTTCAGAGCAGAGAACCAGGTGCAGCCTGACACAAGATGAGGGTAGAAAGAAGACGGAAGGCCAGAACTTGCAGGCCCTTATAATCACATAAGATTTCCTGTCTGTGCGTGGTTAGTCTAGAATTAAAGTCAGATGATCAGATTTGCATTCTAAAGAACAGCAGCAAAACAAACACAAAAGGAAAACCAATGTAAAGTGTCCAGAAAGGAATGAAATAATGGAGAAAAGAGATCAGACAGGACGTGAAGAAATAGTAGTGAACAACTACTTTAAGTCACTCAACTCCTCTGTCATTTTCCTCAAATCTATAATAATACAAGCGTAGTATGCTATTTAGACCAGATGGCCGAATGACCTTACAGAGGACATCCCGGACAACCTTCTAGACGAAGCCTCTGCGAGGGCCGAGGCAAGCCGCAGCCGCAAGGGCTGAGCCCCTTGCATGAATTTTGTGCATCGGGCCTCTAGAATAAAATAAGGGGGTTAGACCGGATGACTCCAAAAATCCCCTTCATTTCTAACATTCTATGAAACAAGTAATTCCAAAATGAAAATGTACTTAATGGACAGGATACTGGGTATAGAAACTACAGTAGCTAAAAGCTTAGGCAGACACCTCTGCAGATCAAATGTCTCCTTGATCCTATTTCAACAGATATTCTAAACTAGAAAACTGAAAAGATAATTTGTATTTTTGTTTCCAAAGAATACATCATTAGCCTTTTTAGCAAATTGAATGTAGTCTCCCAGAGGAAGGTAATTTCTCTCTTAGCTCAGCTAAAGGGTTATTTTAATACATTAGGAAAATAATAAGACAATTTTCTGGGAATTGAAAAAAGTTTTTGCACAGCAAAGGAAATCACCAACAAAAACAAAAAAGGCAACCTATTGAATGGAAAAGGATATTTGTTAATGATACATCTGATAAGGGGTTAATATGCAAAATTTATAAAGAACACATAGAATTCAACACCAAAAATACAAAAGTCCATTAAGAAATGGCAGAGGACATGAATAGGTACTTCAAAGAAGACATATGGATGGCCAATAAATATATGAAAAGTTGTTCAACATCACAAATCATCAGAGAAATGCAAATTAAAATCACAGTGAGATAACACCTCACACCTGTCAAATTGCTCTCATCAATAAATTAACAAATAAATGTTGGCAAAGGCAGGGAGAAAAGGGAACCTTTGTGCACTGTTGGTGGAAATGCAGATTGGTGCAGCCTCTGTGGAAAACAGTATGGTTGGTCCTCAAAAAATTAAAAATGGAGCTGCCTTATGACCCAGTGATTCCACTTCTGGGTATATATCTGAAGAAACCCAAAACAGTCATTTGAAAGAATAAATGCATTCCTATGTTTATTGCATTGTTATTTGCAATAGCCACGATAAAGAAGCAACCCAAGTGCCCATCAATAGACAGGCAGATACAAAGTGGTTGGTGGTACATACATACAATAGAATATTAAGTGAAATAAGTCAGTCAGAGAAAGACAAAATACAATAACATTTTACATATATGTGGAATCTAAAGAACAAAATGAGACTGAACAAACAAAATAGAAACAGACTCACAGATACAGAGAATAGACAGATAGTTGCCAGAGAAGAGGAAAGTTGGGGAGATTGATGGAAAAGGTGAAGGGATTAAAAATTACAAATTGGTAGTCACAAAATAGTCATGAGGATGTAAAGTACAGCATAGGGAATACAGTTCAATAATATTGTAATAACTATGCACGGTGCCAGGTGGATACTTGAAATATCAGGGTGACCACTTTGTAGAGTATGATTGTCCGAGCACTATGCTGTACACCTGAAAATAATACAGAATATTAAATGTAAATGTAACTGTATGGTGAATTCTAGCTTCTAAAATCCTACAAAAATTAATTTAAAAATCAGAAAATTAAAATAAAATTATTTTAAGATATAATTTATTTTTGAAATTAATACCATTGTTTTACAGATTGCTGGATGTTAGCGTGTCCAAAATATTTTCCTTCACCTTTCAATTTATTAATTTTCATAAGTATTTTAATTACCATTCTTTGTGGGAAGATAAATTAGAGCAATGCATAATGTAAAACCCCAGTCATACCTTCTAAGTTAGAAAATAAATATACTTTTTACTACTAATAAAAAAAGTAAATTTAATATGGGTCATGCTCAGTGGTCAAAAATGTTTAATTTTTTTATAGGATCCCTTCATCACATGTACAATTAACTAGTCTTTAATTTTTAACTAATTTGAAGGAGCAAATAATTCAGATGTTTTACTAAAATCTAAAATCTAGATAGCACAGAACTATGATTGTAACAACAGTTTCCTTCTCTGTGTGTGTGTGTGTGTGTGTGTGTGTTAATCTAATCAATATAGACTTTATCTACTGATTAAGATTATATAAAATTATTTTAAATACACATATTTATCATGTACTCTAAGTCCAAGAATTCTAAAATTCAAAACTCAGAAAACCAAATATAACATTGTCATTGTCAAAGCTAATCACTCAAAGGAAAACCTAGAAGTTTTGAAAACAGACACCCATTTCTAAATTGATTCATAAATTTTAATCAATGAATAAACATTTTCATTTTTCAAACTAAAACTGATAAATCTTTTATTCTGTGATAATACTCTTGTAGGTTATAAGTATTTAACCATGTTTTCCAAACTCTTTTTTCTTTGCTGTGGAGACTGAGGACACTGCTGCCACGTATATTGTTACTGGAACTGGAGTCATATAAAAGTAAGATGAGTAAACTGGTGCACGTATTAGTCATATGGCAGGCAGCCAAGACTAGGAAGCTTTGTGCAGTAGTGGGAGTAGAAATGAATGAAACAAGATACTTTATTTCAGCAGAATTGTGCTGCTGAGATTTTACCTTCATGCTGAAAATATGCAGCACCATTTACCTTGACCCAAGGCTCATGTGTGTGTGTGTGTGTGTGTGTGTGTGTGTGTGTTTAAATCTAATTAGTCTTTGCAACAGCTACTTCTAGCTGCCTATCGGATACCTGTTCTCCCTTCCTGCTTACAGAGAGAATCATAATTTTGTCCTCCCCAGGGTCATAATGTACCAGCTAAACGCACTTGCTACCCCCTAGCTATCTTGCATCGATAGATGGATTGTGGCATATTTCCAGAGAGGAAATTAATGGCAATATCCTCATCAAATAACTTCATTTTCCAAGTGAAGATTCTCTGGGTAATAAAACTTGGAACCCTTCTTTTTTTCTCCTGCTTGGGATCCAGACACAAAGGCCTAGAAAGCTACCTACTGTGCTGGTGAGACAAGGCAACAGAAACAGAGGACTACTGCTAACCCATTAGGCACTCTGGGAATTAGAAAAAAGGTATTCCCTCTGGACACCTGGACACAGAAAGCCCAAGCTGACCTCTTGCAAAACCTAACCTGCCCAGTACTGAATGGTAGCCCTATAAAAAAACATCGAGAATCTCGCTTCATTTTTACATGGAGTCACTGTATAGGCCCCAGATTGTTACTCTCAGATTTCCTATGCTTGAAACAAATATTTAAATAACTGTGAAATCAGTTTTTTTTTTGTTGTTGTTGTTTGATCATTACAGCCAAATGTATCACTAACTAATATTACTGCCTATGGGTTTTATGCATGTTATTTATCTGTTACAGAATATACACTCAAAATATAAACTTTCATATTTGTAAATAAAATAATAATATTCTGTAAATATATTTCTTTAAATTAAAAAACATTTGATTATAAATTTAAATTTAAAAATAAAACTTGTTTTCCAAACTTGTCCCCAGCATTTTGCTCATGGGAACAAATATATGCGGGCAGAGAGTATTCGTGAATTCCTTTCTAAACCCTTTGCTGAGCACAATAAGCAATTACATCATTTTATCACTGATGAATAGCAAACTGCCATAAAATAGACCCTACAGACTGATACTCTTCAAATTATGAAAAAGTAAGAGTATTAAATAATATAAGAATAAAATGATAGAATTTGACAGATAGAAAAAATAACCCCCCCAACACACACACACACACACACACACACACACACACACACACACAGAATATGAACAAAGTCACCATATAGATGCTGAATTACCTTAGGTATATTTCTTTCTGTTGCTTCCACTGTAAAATGTGGCAGAATTTTAGAGCATAGGACAAGGAGCTTTAGTCTTAGGAAAAGCGAATTCCATGTAAAAAATGCCCCTTGGGCTATATACCCATAGGCCATTGCACCAACAAAGTCTTTCTTATTATGTTCAGTAGAAAATTTATGCCAAACTGAATATAATGGGAAAGGCTGAAAGCTTTAAATTAGACTATTTTTTTGTTAAATGAAGGACAATCTGTTTTTTGTTTGTAAAGAAAAATGGTTCAAAGTTTAATGGTTCAGTTAAATATCTTAAACATGTTTTTTTTAAACATTCTTATTCCAGAAAAAGTATATTTATATTGTATGTGTATATGTATATTAGGTAATAATTCAGTAATAAAAGTTCAAACTACTTGAAAGCTACTGAAGCTATAAAAATGTTTTTAGATCTACTCATTAAATCACAGCAGAAATATGTACTGAAAACTCACTCTGAGTAATGGCTAAACATATAATTTTCTGCAGAAAGTTGTAAATATTCATGATTCCCTTTCATTTGATTAATATTATGTGTTTCTGATCAATTCATTTGTCGATTTTTATTTGGCAACTACTATGCACTAGCAACTGTGTTAGATCAGAGGGAAGCAAAAGTAATAAGAAATCTTACCTTCCCTTTAGAATTTTAGAGTAAAGTTTATATAGGGATTGTATTTTGAAGCAGCCATTTTATTAACAAATTCTTCACAAAATTTGTATGTTATTTTTCAAATCAGGTTAACCTGTAATAAATACTTGGACACTAAGTTGAGGAGGAGATGGGGAAAGGCTGAAATCTCTCAGCCTTTCATACATAAAACTGACCAAATTATTAAACTGGAGTAAATTTACAAGAAATAATTAAACTGAATCATTCAATTCAACCCAGTAAGGGCAAATCAGTGAGGGGAGATATCCTATATAATAAAAGGGCTAATATGCAAATTGACCGAATGACGGAACGACTAGTCTCTATAACGCGCATTGACCACTAGGGGGCAGACGCTCAACGCAGGAGCTGCCCCCTGGTGGTCAGTGTGCTCCTACAGGGGGAGCACCGCTCAGCCAGAAGCCGGGCTCACAGCTGGCAAGCTCAGTGGTAGTGGCGGGAGCCTCTCCCGCCTCTGCGGCAGCGCTAAGGATATCTAACTGATGGCTTAGGCCCGCTCAGACATCCTCTGAGGACTCCTGGACTGCACGAGGGCACAGGTCAGGCTGAAGGACCCCTCTCGAGTGCACAAATTTTGTGCACCAGGCCTCTAGTTCTTGAATAATATCCGATTATTTATAAGAAAAAATAGAAAGACAAGATACGTTTTTCTTTGTTCTTGTCAATATAATTCAGTGGATTTGTGAAGCTGCGAAAGGCAAAACAATTTTAACAACATTGCTTTGTTATAAGTGATTTTGTATTCAGCAGCATTTTGAATATTTCATTCACTCATCCACTATTCATTAAGCGCCTATTTTGAATAATCCTTGATTTATCTCATAATGCTAAGGGTAAAATGGTAAGAGTCCATGTTTCCTGTCCTTAGAGAATTCCTTTTTTGAGAGCTAGCCTTACAATAATCAAATAAGGACAAAGAAATTGCAAAATGAAACATTTACTCTGGATGTGATAAGAGAGTAAAATTTGAATTGAACTGGTCAGTGAAATCTAGGAAGGCTTCCTTGAGGAAGTGATGGCCATGTTGAGATTTGAAGTCTCTGAGATGAGAAAAATGGCAGTGCATTCATACACAAAGTTTCTTTCTACTCAGGAAGGGAAAATAGCTCATTTGAAAAATTAAGTATGAGCATGATTTCATTTGTAAAAATTATGAAAGGTAACTGTCCAGAAGGAGTCACCTCAAAATGGTACCTAGAAGAATTTGAATTTGGGGCCTTCCCCATATAAGAGGTTGAACTATCTACAGGGAAGGACAAATTTCTAATTACTAAACATTGGCTCCTTTTATCATCCTGCAATAACTTCCCTTCCCTCTAAAGTTCCAAGTTGACCCTTAGCTCAGAATGCCATAGAGACCTCACTTTTCCTTTCTGTCTTTGTATCTCTCATGTATGTGGTGTCTCTGACACTCTTGCATGTGCAGGGTTCCCATACAGATGTATGTAATTAAATTTGGTCATTTTCTCTTAATCTATCTCATGTCTGTTTGATTATGAGAACAGCTAAAAGGACCTCAAGAATAAAGTTTCTTCCTCCTCTACACCAAGCTGCTGCTGAAAGCTAAATGGATCTATAACAGAACAAAAACAAAGAGTTAAGAAAGAAAGTATTTCATGAACAATAAGGAAAATAAGTGAAACCGACTGACTTCAAATAACACAGCTCCAAATAATAGAGCAAAACTGTTGCTATTGAGTACACTTGCTTTTGAAGAAATCCCTGATTGCTAGTTAAATCTGTGATTAGTACATTTCTTGTCATTTCTACTTCCCACATAGTATGGGCATTGAGTCCTAAAAAGAGTTTCTTTTTATCAAATGTAGACCATGATATACAATTTTATCACTCAAGCTATAAGTTTTCAAATGATTTTAAGTCATAGACCATCTCTCATTTGCAATAAACATTAATAATGACATAACTCACCAAAACAGAAATTAGAATAAAATTACTAAGAAAAAGTGTTAAGCTGGTATTACCACAGCCTTCCTATTTAGACCTACAGTGAAAAAGACTGTGTGTCAACATTTATGGAACAGGAATCAAGTGCATCTGTGCTATTAACTAGTTCATTGTCCCAGATCAAATTAATTAACTTTTCAGAGACTGACCTACAAAATAACAGAGAAAAGAATTAGGACTGAGCCTAATGCTGAAATATAAGACAAGGTGAAAAATCATGATTCCAAAGGTTGCTTTACATTTCAGACTGAACATATTTGTTTTGCTTTCAGTCTATCAAGTTTCTGAAAACCATGACTACATAACAACTTTTCACTTTCCTGAGGATTAATAGTGGAAAATTGACCTTGGTTTTAGTACAGGCTGAGCTTGACTATTATTATCTTTCAAGAAAGCAAATTTAAGCAATAGAAATCAATTGTGCTGGAAAGATGGGCTAGAGATAGGAATGAAAAACTGTGTTTTCTTGGTTTTATTAAAACAGGTGATTCATTTGTAAATATGGAAAGTCCTCCATTTTATAAGTCATTGCCTGTCAGCTGGTGTACAGAAAGTGTTCATTTACAATTCATTTAAATAAATACTGCACTCTAGTGAGCCAAGATGAAGAGCCAGCTTCTTAGCCAGCTGTCTGAAACGATGTACTCAAGGAAACCTTCTCACCTCTTTGCCCTGGTAATAAAGAATTTCTTAGTTTTAGTTCATTTAAACAAGTCTAGACAATTTATAATAATGGTGTGCAGAAATATATTTTCCCAATTGTTTTCCAGATGACTGAATCCATAACTCTAAAAAATACCAGGAGGGCCACAACTGATTGCATTTTAAATTCAGAAGACTGAGGTAGAATATGGAACTGGAAGAAAACTGTTGATGCCAAGGAATCATCCTGAATCTGCACCTCAGGAGAATGAGGACAGGGAGGTCCCAAAGGCAAATACATCTGGATCAGCATCCCAGAGGAGACAGGTGGGAGGAGGAGATGTGGGAGACTTTCTGGAAAGAATTATAGTCCCAGCGATTTAAGTACCCTCAAATTTGGCTGTAGTTGGAAAGAGCAACAATCTTTATTGACAGCACCTACACCGAGTGGCCAGATTATGATGATCTCTGAACACATAATAATCTGGCCACTCAGTGATTATGCCATACACTTTGCTAGAAGCTGAGGTGTGATAGGAGAAAGTTCTGAGATGTCCTGCATCAATTACAGCAGGCTGTAGGGTGGAAGGACAAGCCAAGAGAGACGAATCCCTTAACAACTGCAGGGCAAAACCAACGTAAGGCTGCTTACATTCCTGAGTATATGTTGAAACTTTGAATTAATTTCCCAGGTGGCTATTTCTGAGATTATCTACATGCCACCTGCCACTGACCACCAGGCGCCTCTGCTGCTTGTTTACACATGAACTTTCAGACGGTTGCCCAGCACTAATCCAAAGAAGCCAACACTTCTTTCTCCTGGACTCTGTGCCTTCCCCAGACTGAGCCCTGATTCACCTTCTCCCGCCCCTTTATCTATAGCCAATGCAAAATCTTTCAAAAACAATTTACATCTTTCTTCCCCCTGCCTGATGAATAATAAAAAAAAAAAGCGCACAAATTCCAGGGTTGTGTGTGAGTCCTTCTCCAGCCTGAGCCCTGCTGCTGCTGCTGTGGGCTTCATGGCCCAGCACCTGGTCCTTCTCTGGCTAGTGGTTGGCTCAATCAACCCTTCCTTTCAGAAAAGCTTTCAGTTGCACACGTTTTTTGTTTAACATATCAGAGCAGAGAAAACACACACACAAATCACCACCCGGATATGCTATTTTAGCAGAAAGAAACAAGTAAAAATACAAGATAAAAAAGTAAAATATATGGTATCTTAGATATTCTTTATCAAGATACTATGCTGTATTTTAATAGTAATAATCAGTAAGGGGAAACTAATTAATCAGAGAGAAGAAATGGCTTTAAATTTTATTGTGACAATGATACCTCCCAAACATCTATCTTTAAGACAAACCTATTTGACATGAATGTCTAATAACTTGCATGTCCATTTAACCGATATCTTAATATTCACAAATCAGAAATGAAAATGATTGCACCTCAAACTGGCTCGGTCTGTAAGCAATTAATGGGAGCTCCACTCTTCCTGTTGCTGAATAACACCTTCAGGTTATTCTTGACCCCTCCATTTCGCTCTCATCCAATCTGTCAGGAAACCCCTTCATTCAACCTTTATTGCTACTCCCTGAGGAGGAGCAAGCATCAATTAGTAAAATATTCATTTTGCCCTTGTTCTCCTACAGTCTGTCCTCAACATAATAGCCAGAGTAACCCTTTTAAAACGTAAGTCACATCATGCCACTCCTCTACTCTAAGCCTTTCAAAGGTTTTCCATTTCCCTCTGTGTAAAAGTAAAGACTGCATGACCCAACCCCAGCCATCTCTCTGAAATTCTGAAATCCTTTCCTACCACACCCTTTCCCCCTTAATAAGGCTGTAGCCACACTCGCTCATTTGCTATTCCTCCAAGGCACACCCGCCTGCCTTTGGGTCTTGGCATTTTTCACTCCAGAGAGCCTCAGGGCTAATTTTCTCACCTCTTGTTGAAATGTTACTTTCTCTCTGAGGTAACAGCCACACCTCCCATTCTCCTTCACCTTGCCCCCTAGTTTATCTGCTACATCTACTGTTTATTTCCTACTCCTTTCCCAAGCAACATCAGCTTCAAGAAGGTGGGGATCTCTGTTTTCTTCAGGAAAGTTTCTCAGGTTTGCCTAGAAAAGTGCCTGGAACATATCTTCATCACTCAATAACACTTGTAAACAAAGTAGTGTATTTAAGACTCTGTGTGTGTGTGTGTGTGTGTGTGTGTGTGTGTGTGTGTGTGTGTTTGCAAAATCCAAACTGTCACTACAGCTCATAAGGAAAACAAATCTTTTAATGGAAAGAAACTTATAAGAGACTTTTGAGAAAATGTTGGCCTTGGTTTCTCACTGCGATCCACTAAAGGAACCTCAACCATCCCCAGAAGAAGGCAAAAGCAGTTCTTGGGAGCGTAGCACTGACATCAGAAAGAAGTAAACGTTTTCCGCAGAGCAGTGGCCTAGAAAGACTAGCAAATGCTGCAGGCTCGGGAAGGGGCCTTCAGCCAGAGGAGTGACAGGCCGGGAGGCTTACTAACAATGATAATATGGAAGGGCAGGGTGAGATCTGCTAATGGAACCTTGGAGAGAGCACCCAGGGCTCCTAACCTGCTCTGTTCCATTAAAGCGGGCAGGGATATTTCAGCCTAAATGAGATGGTCCTCACCCCATAGGAGAATAGTTGGCACTATTAATAAGAGGCAGCATTTTTTGTAGACAGAAAGTGAAATATATAGCAGTCCTATTGGTGCCTTCAAGGTCTACCACTATGGAGTCACTGGTTCTCATATGTGGCCCGCCCCCTGGGAACCGATTTGAGGGACACAGCCATAGCTGCAATAGATTTAGGAAACAAAGAAAGAACTGCTGATACTTTAGTACAAAAATTGTTTTGCCCTCAATGGGCTGAGGATTTTAAGGGTCACTGATATATATATCCCACCCAAGGATATGTTTTTATTGATTTTTAGAGAGAGGAAGGGAGCGAGGGGGTGAGAGAGAGAGAGGAGAGAGAGAGAGAGAAGAGAGAGAGAGACGAGAGAGAAGAGAGAGAGAAACATTGATCAGTTGCCTCCCATACATGCCCTAACCAGGAATCAAACCTGAAACCTTTTGGTATATAAGCCACTGAGCCAATGTTGAAAAGTCTCTCAGGGAGAAAAGGGTGTTGAAGAGCATAAAAAATCTCACAGATAGCTAGCAATAATAAGAGCAAAAAATAAATTAATTACATTTGGCAATTGCAAAATCACTAGTGGTCTGCTAAAGCAGTTTCAGTGATGTAGGGGTGGTTTAAAGAAAAATTGGTGTGAATATTTATTATTTTAATAAAATTAGTTTATAAAAGAAGGATATAGTGGAAGGAATGGTAGCAAAAGATGTATGTAACATTTAGATGGTTGACTCTACTAGCTTTTCAAAAAAGTTGTAGTCCATAATTCATACATTTTAAGATCTCAAGATTAATATTTTGACAAACAGTTCCACAGCCTACTAATCAGTGCTTACTTCCCTGATAGGGCTGTATGTCAAATTTTCAAAAAACTAAAAATTATGACTCTAATTGAATTGTAAAATGTCAAAAATGTCAAATATCTCATTTGACACATAAATTAATGAGGCAACTAGTAAGATGTTCATATGGAGTATATGTTTGTGTCCCACCCAAATTTATATGTTGAAACATCAATCCCTAATGTAATAATATCAGGAGGTGGGACCTTTTGGGGGATAATTAGGTTTAGATAATGGTCTTAAAGGGGGAGCCCCATGGATAGGTTTAATGAAGAAGAGATTCTCTCTCTCTCTCTCTCTCTCTCTCTCTCTCTCTCTCTCTCTCTCTCTCATGCTGGTACCAAGGAAAGGCCATGGGAGGACCTAATCAGGACTCAACCATACTATCACCCTTATCTTAGAATTCTAGCCTCCACAAACATTAGTAACAAATGTTTGTTGTTGAAGTCATCAGTTTATAGTATTTCCTACGGAAGCCCAAGCAGACTAAAACAGATGTTAGGATCAGTTCAAAAAAACAATTTGTGTGTATGAGCATTCAGGAATGCTGAAATGAAGTTGACAATAGGTGCAAACCAGTTAGTATGCTATAGGGCAACAAATCACTGTCTTTTTGGTGATATTTTCTATGAGGTACAAGTAAGTGTATCTTTACTGGAGAAGGTTTGTTTGCAGTACTATGTACAAGAATCACTACATTACTATGAATTTTCTACAAATTAATTTCTATCCCTATGGAGTTATAAAATAACCTACTCACTAGAAAGCCAATCAAAGATACATCTCCATCCTCACCCCCCATTCCCACCATATAACCCCCAGAATTTCCTATAACAATGCTGAGCACTGAAAGAATACCCAATAAACTTTTATGCTGTCACAAACCAAGGAACTATCAGGAGTAAGGAGTTAGGAGAGAGGCTCAGAATACATCCTCCCCTAAAACCTTCAGAAGGAACATGGTTCTGCCTACACCGTGATCTTGAACTGCTAGTCCCCAGAAAGATGAGATATTAAATTTCTGTTGGCTAAGTCACCCGGTTTGCAGTATTCATTACTGCGGCCCTAGGAAACTAACTCACTAACCTATTTCTATGCCAAATCCAAATTCCCACTGACAAGACATTTAAAATCTGTAACATATATCTAAAAACAATGAAAATAAATCAAAATTCAGTCTAAATCTAAAAAAAAAAAAGGAAAAAAGAAGGGTTGGCTTTGGTTTCATATTTTCTTGCTAGCAACGGGCCCTTTGTTCCTGGGAGAGCACAAAGGGCTGCAAGCCTTTTGTGTAGTATTGCTTTATAACATGTAACACTGTATTTTAAGCAAACATTCATTTGTGGCAAAGTCAATATCACAAATGAAATATAGTCTGAGAAGAAAGGAAAATCAATATCCACCTTTAGGGTCATTACATTTTGATAAGGATTTTCTGCAAACATCAATATACTACCAAACAGATATGCATTGCATGTTTTTCTTTCTTTTTTTTAAAAAAAAATTATGTAATGAAATCTGTCTGGATCTCTCTCTCTCTCTCTCTCTCTCTCTCTCTCTCTCTCTCTCTCTCACACACACACACACACACACACACACACTACACAATTTTCTACAGAATCACCAGTAGCCTCCTTGAAGATTTTTATTGTTGTTATTTTGTTTTAAATAGATGTGTTAACAGATATCAGCCTTGCATTAGAAAAAAGAAAATATCAAGCTAACCAGATACCTACATGTACTCCAATGTCTGGACAAGTAGTTGTACAATTAGAATAGACAGCTGAAAAGGATGAAGGAGATCAAAATTTTTGACTTCCATATTTGACAAAGATGTTTCTGTAAAAAAAAAAGGGAGCAACCTAGTATAGAATAATAGTTGAGAAGAACTCAGGATGGAAATGAGAACTAAATGAAGTGTCCTAAAATAGTTGGGCTGTTCATCAAACCCTGAGCCAGTAGCCAAAGAACACACAATTTTTGACTGGGATCAAATGACCTAAATTGTTTTTCATTAATGTTTTTTTCATTTTATCAAAAAGTAAGCTTTAAATAACCCATTCCTAGACAGAAAAAATATTTTGCTAAATTATGATTTATACATGTACTTGCTTGACTATATGTTGAAGAAAACCTCAGGCTTTCAAAATATTTTTCTTACATTTTAATGCCATAAACCTAGCTATACATTACTATTAGCTAATTATCTTTATCTCATTCCACTCAATATTTGATTCACATTCATTGTAAAATGAGCTGATGACAATTTTAATTCCTTAGGCCAATATTTCTCAAACTCTTTGTCCATGCATGCTTTCAAATATGTGCATGCTTATGCAACACCAGGGATGCATTTTTGGACCTTGGAGTGACTGAACAAATACAAGCATAGCTACTATGTTAAATATTAAAACATAGCTACTATGGAAATGTGTGACACACAGACAGTGATTTAGCAAACACTCTTTCACTGCTAATCTCCTGACATCACAGTAGGCCCAGACAACGTTGCTTATAGATAATGTCCATAAAAACTTTGCAAATCTCTCCAATATTATATTGCATGTATGATGTCCTTTACACTGTAACTAGAGGCCTGGTTCATGGATTTATGCATTGGTGGGGTCCCTCAGCCTGGCCTGCACCCTCTCAGAATCCAGGACCCCTTGGAGGATGTCGGACTGCCAGTTTCAGGACCGATCCTCACAGGCCAGGCCGAGGGACCCCACTGGTGCACAAATCCAGGTACCGGGCCTCTAGTATGCATATAAGAACTTTGGTTAATCTTTTCTCGCCCTCCCCCTGCCCCTTCCCTCTGAGATTCATCAGTCTGTTCCATGTTTCCATGCCTGTGCATTGAGTGTCTGCTCCCTGGTGATTAGTTTGCATCATAGCTACTGGTCAGACGGTTGAATGGTTGAATGGTCGGCCAGTCACTTAGGCTTTTATATATATAGATGGCAAAGGGCATTCACTGACTCCTAATTGCTTACAGATTTGCCTACTATTTTCTGAAATATTTCCTTCGAAGTATTTCCAGGTGCCCTAAAACTTTTCATATCCAGCATGATACCCTCTTGCTTTATAACTTTAGGTCAGCACTGTCACTTGTACACATTTTGTCAATCATTACAAGATGAAACAGCTCATCAAAATATAAATGGAGAGACTAACTATGGAAGATAGGGCAGTTGTGTAAAACCTCTTTATATCCAGGCACACTTACAAACTAGTGTATATCCTCCCACAGGGGATGTAATTTTGGAAAAAGGAATACACTAAACTCAGATTAGGGTAGGAATGATCATTACCCAAACCCAAGACCTTAGCCGTGAGGTGTGCTAGCATCTAATGCTCAGCAATCAGAAGCATTTTGTTCACCAAAAGTATTTCTTAGCCTTTGGATCACAAGGAAAATGTACGATTACATTGTACTGTAAAGGGCTACTCAAAGAATTATAATTTGCTGGTGCTGCTTGGGCCCAACCTAAAAGGATATAAATGACCAATATTTTTATAGTTCCCTTGATTAAAGGTTCAAAGCAATACTAAAAAAGAAACATTGCAATGATTCCAATGTGATGGTATTACACCAAAATAAGTTTTCATGGTTTCTATTCAAGCATCCACAAATCCTCTTGGTTGACCTTCAGCAAGGAATTGTTCTTTTCTGTTCTCTAAAGGCTACAGCCTTTCACGTTCCAGTAGACACAATATTGTTCTCCCACTTTGCTCCTACTCATTGTAAGTTGTGCCATGCTTTCACACCATAAAACCCATTCAGCAAAATGTCTCATCTATGAAAGGTCAAGGTAAAGGTAGATAAATGCCCAGTTGTAGCAAAATAACTTTAACAATTTGCTTACAATTTAATAGCATAACCGTGATAGGTTAAATATATCCAGCTAAGCTCTGACATATGTATTCCACTCCTTTAGGGATCAAACAAAAAGGACATTATAGGAAAGGTGTTTGGAGGGAAAGGAAGTTGCAAGAGAAAGTGAGACTAGAAAGGGTTACAAAGACTTCATAGTCCCTCCTTATATTATTTCCTAATTTTGTTTCTTAACAGGTCAGTACACAGAGAGGTTTTCATTAAGAATTGACATACACTTGAAATTTTGCTAAGAGTACATCTTTTAAAAAATCAGATTGTACAACTGAAATATACGCAATTTAATTTTTTTAAATTTACTTCAATTTTTCTTTTATCCTCATCCTAGGATGTGTTTATTGATTTTACAGATAGGAATGGAGAGAGAGGGAGATAAACATTGATGTGAGAGAGACACCTTGATCAACTGCCTCTCACTTGGGCCCCGACCAGCAATCAGACCCACAACCTGGGTATATAACCTGACCAGGAAGTGAACCTACAACCTTTTGGTGTACTGAACAATGCTCCAACCATCTGAGCTACACTGGCCAAGGTGAGTCCACAATTTAAATACCTAAGCACATCTACTTTCTATTCATGAGTACAGTTGACCTTGAAAAATTCAGGGATTAGGGGAACTGACCTTGACACAGTTGAAAATACATGTATAACTTTTGATTACCCCCAAACTTAACTACTACTAGCCTACTATTGACTGAAAGCCTTACTGGTAAGATATACTATACAGTCAGTTAACACCTATTTTACATATTATGTATATATACTAGAGGCTCGTTGCACGATATTCGTGCAAGAATAGGCCTTCCTTCCCCTGGCTTCACTCCCAGCCGCCTGGGAGCCAGCAAGTCTGGAGCACCACTCCAATAGCTCCCTCTGCCACCCCCCTTCCCCTCATAGCAGGCTTCACACCGCTCCGCACCTGCACATGCAAATTAACCTCCATCTTTGTTGGGTTAATTTGCATACTCACTCTGATTGGCTGTGGATGTAGCGGAGTGATGGTTAATTTGCATGTTTCTCTTTTATTAGGTAAGATACTAGAGGCCCAGTGCACAAAATTCGTGCACGGGGGGGGGGTCCCCTCATCCCAGCCTACACCCTCTCCAATCTGGGACCCCTTGGGGAATGTCCGGGATCGGGCCTAAACCGGCAGTCGGAAATCTCTCTCACAATCCTGGACCACTGGCTCCTAATTGCTCACCTGCCTTCCTGCCTGGTTGCCCTTAACTGCCCCCCCCCCCAGCCTGCCTGATCACCCCTCACTGCCTCTGCATGCAGGCCTGATCGTCCCTAATGCCCCCCTGCTGGCCTGGTTGCTTCTAACTGCCCCCCCCCCCACAAGCCTGATTTCCCCAACTTCCCCCACTGGCCTAGTCACCCCTCACTGCCCCATTGCCAGCCTAATCACCCCCAACTTCCACCCTGCTGGTCTGGTTGCCCCCAACTGCACCCCCCCACAGACCTGGTCACCCCTAACTGCCCCCCAACCAGCCTGGTCGCCTCTTACTGCCCCCCTTCTGGCCTGGTAACTCCCAACCGCCCCCTCCCTGCCAGCCTGGTTGCCCCCAACTGCTCCCCCTGCCGGCCTGATCGCCCCACATAGCCTGCTGTTCAGTTGTTTGGTCATGCCTCACTAAGCCCCCTGCTTGCCTTGTCGCCCAAGCAGCCTGCTGTTCGGTTGTTTGGTCATCCCTCACTAACCCTCCTGCCAGCCTGGTCATAGGCAGCCATCTTGTGAGGGTGTGAGGGTCAATTTGCATATTACCTCTTTATTGTATAGGATATTACTTACCATGAAGTAAACTTTTGATTAAGAAAATCATGAGGTTTATGACTGAATGATAAAATTACAACCCTTGCTCATTAGTAATTTGAAAGTAGATCAATTGAAATTATTATCTTCTGGTTTGTTTTATTTTTAAGGGTTTATTTTTTATAAGAACATGACTTCCAATAGTTTACAAAGTAGTTTATACAATGCCCAAATACTGATAACATTGCTATAGTGGCTTCTATGTGATTCCACTCTTGAATCATTTGTAATTAATATTTCACAATTAAGTCCAAGTTGAAAATGCAAAATTTTTGCATTTTATAATTGCTGATACTGTCTTTTGAACTTCCACAAATATGTTGCATCTCAAAGGAATTCCATTTTTGCTTTATTCATTTTATTTTAGTTATAGAAATGTTTAACAGCTTCAATTAAAAGCCTTTTTTTTTTGCCTTTTATAAAATGAATAGAATGTTAAAATGTGATAGTTTTGCTTTACATGTAAAACAAACCTTTGAATAAATCTAAAAGCAATCTAATAAATTGGAAAGAAGACAACCATGGGAAAGGAGACATTCATCTAGATGATAATTAGACATTTTTTAACTGAATCAAAACAATTTTTCTGTTTATTTTTTTGAAAGAAGTATGAAAAGATCCAAAATATTCCTATGTGTGTGAGGTTTCAGATGTATTATACAGTGAAAAGATAAACCATGCCCAATGCCTCACTGAAATAAAGAAAAGTAATCTAGCCTAGAAGGGAGACAATGACTGAAATTTGCTTTCTGCGATTTAGAAATAAGTCCTAAGAAACACATATATTTCTCCATGTAGTTGTCTTTTCTACTTTAGTATTAGTGTTAGAGGAAATTTCACTTAAATAACATTCTTTTTATAACCTCCTAACTTAGAAGGCAGATGAACATTTATAAATGAAAACAATAAATACTAAGTAAATATGCTTCCAGTAACACTTTGGGCTTCTGTGTGATTTGTTCGTAGTGTTAATGGTTGTGTCTAGGTAAATGTCTGAAACAATATATGTTACTAATTAAAAGACTGTATATCCTGTGGTGTGAACTCTGTGATCTAATTAAATTCTGGCTGCCCTCCATTATGAAAAAGGAAAGTATGTGATGTGTGAAAATGTGCAAATTAAACTAGATTACTAAGTCCTTGAACTAATATTGCGTTGCTAAGGTTAGATGTTTTTGATGATCTGGGGTGCATGAAATGATGAATCAAGGGATATAGCTCACAGAATGGAGGTATGCATATTATGCCAGATAGTGTGTGTTAGTTAGCTAAAATTAAAGTTAGCCAATGTATCAACAAGTATAGGTATTAGAAAGAAAAATTTAAGGCAATGACTTGTCCATTTAACATATGTTAATCCCATTAAGCCTTTCTTTCATTTAATGTCAATAAAAAATGCTAAAATCATAGACTATTTCTGCAGTTATTTTCTTTTTTAAAGTAATTGTATTTTATGAACTAGAATGAAATCAAATAACAGACACAAAAAAACAAAACATCTTATAGTTCCTAATTAATAGACATTATCATTTAGAAGTGTTTAAGAAAAATCAGCAGATAGCATGGAGAGTTCCCATACATCCTCCCACACCTCTGTTTCCCCTCAGTTTCCCCTGTTATTAACATTTTATAGTACAGAAATTATAATATAGTATAGTACAAATTTATAATTTTTGCAATTAATAAGTAAATATTGACATATGGTTATGAGCTAAATATTTATAGTCCATCATTTATTTGATAATTAATTCATACTTTATATTTTCTTAGTTTTCACCTAATACCCTTTTTCTGTTCTAGCCATCTTATCCTGGATACTACATTATATTTGTGTTCCTTAGGCTCCCCTTGCCTATGACGTGGCTTTTGTACAATGTTCTTTAACATAAGATTGGTGCAACACCCACTGTCAAGAATCCCTGGGGCAGTAGCAATGATCAAATTATCCACTTAACTTTATAAGAGTGTTTTGGGTATCTATTTTGAAAGTCCCTAATAAATGAATTATAAATGTATCAAGCATTCAGGTAACTAGCATCATTCTTAACACTAATTAGATCAATGTAATCATATGTCCTTAGACAATGACTGGTGTGACTGTCAGTGTTTGCTTTAAACTTTTTATACTGACAAATTATGAGACAGAAATGCAATTTATGGCTATTTATTAAGGGGTAATTATTGAAGGGATTACTATGTACCCTTGTAGAACTGAATATATGATGATGAATAAGCCAGAAAAAGTCCTTTCTTTGAGTTTATACAATCGTTAGATCAATAAACAAGGAATGAGATCATTTGATACCATAATTCTAGATATTGATAAACATTGTGAAGAATATATAATTTGAGCTGATACTCAAATGACAAGAATGATCTGGAGGAAATCCTCCTCTGCAGACAGGAGAGCCAATGCCAAGTTGTAAGGCCTGAGCAAGTGCAGCCGTCAGGACAGGAAGGCGGTGGCAGAGCAAAGAGAAAGTATTGGGAATTCGGAAAAGCAATAAAGGACAGGCCAGAATGATAGGGCCCTTTACACCACGGCAAGGACTGTGGATTTATATCACAATAAATAAGCCACTGGAGAATTTCAAATAGAGAGTTTATGTAGAAGGCTTATCTGCCCTGATTTATGTTTTTTAAATATTATTCCCCTGCGCTATGGAGATTAGATTTGGAGGGAAACAGTGCTGGAAAATAGATGATCAGTCAGGAAGTGATTGTAGAAATAAGAAATGATGTTGACTTGGATTAAGGTGCTTTGCAGCAGAAATAAACATAAGCGGGAGGACTTGGAATGCCCTTTGAAGGGAGAGCAAACAGGATTTGTTGATTAAATGAATGCTGGGGTAGGAGAAAAAGAATCAAAGAGGTTTCCTAGATTTTTTGGCTTAAGAACCAATTGCCATTTACTGAGGTAAAATATGGAGAGGAGTATGTTAAAAGGTGGATATTGAGTGTTTTATTGTGACCCCCATGAATTTTAGATAATTACATCTATATCCAAATGAAAATATCTGTTTGGCAGTTCAATATATGCTCAGAATTTGGGAAGAGGTCAGGATTGGTGATACAAATTTGGGGGTTACGGGGACATTGTGTGTGTGTTTTTAAATATTTTTATTGATTTCAGAGAGGAAGGGAGGGAGAGAGAGCGATAGAAGCATTACTGATGAGAGAGAATCACTGTTGGGCTGCCTCCTGCACGCCCCCGCCTAGAGATCAAGCCTGCAACCTGGGCATGTGCCCTGACCGGGAATCGCACTATTACCTCCTGGTTTGTGGGTCAATGTTCAACTACTGAGCCACACTGGCCTGGCAAAATTATTTGTTCTTATAAACTCAATGTCAAAATACTTATTAAGTGAACATAGTTTTATCTTCTGGCATGTTATGACAGTCATATTTTAGTAGATAAATTATATATTAATTCATTTTTTAATATTTCAGTTTTTAAAAGGTAACTGTCATAACTAAATCCAAAAGAAAAATTTTATATTATTTCAGTAGACATAGTAGTAATAAAAATATCTATGCTATACATATTAATGGAATGTATCAATAAAGAACCATGCATCTGTTTAGATAATCACTTAGGATCTTTTCCATACTCGGCATAACCTTTACATCTCACTTCATTATTAAGTAATAGAATATTTATCAATATCCATCTGTAAATTTGCACATTATTTATAGATTACAAATGGAAGGACCATGTAAACCATCTTTCCCTACTATTTCTGAGAATATCCTATGAAAATATTTGCTCTTAGTTAAGTCTAATCTTCCTTTAGGGTGAAGAGAGTAGCCACTACACTTTTAAAAACACTCCTTAAAACCTAAACCTTCAAATAATTACTATATAAACAAAGATAAAAGTAAAATTCTGGGATATATCCTAAATACTGGCAGGGGCATGGAGTGAATCAAATAATTTTAATGCTAACCTAGCTTGCCAAATCAATTATATATTATTCATGATCTGTAACTTTGAACGCTCTCTAAGTGATACACATTTTTATAATAATAAATTTTACTGCTTAACACAGAACTCTTTTTTCTTTTTTTTTTCCAGTTGTCACTTAGTTAAAATCTTTCATAAATACCTTGAAAGTATCACCATTTTCAGTTATAAATAAAATCCAGTGTTTTCAAAACTAGTATTCTTCTAAACATGGACTGAGAAAAATAATTGTTGAAAAATGAGTAATTTATTTTTATGTTTGAATAATTAATTATATCTTAAGCAACAACATTAAATTAGTATCTACCTGAGGCACAGATGTCTCAGACTCTGAAAGCAATTAATGCTCTTATATATTATTTTCCTAACAGAACTGATGGTGGCTTCATTTTCACTGCCATGAACATACATTACTTTATTTCCTTGGCACTAAAAAATAGTGCCTTCAAGTCTTATTCAGAGTTGTAATTTATCTAAAATAATGAGTAGATACCAAAACTAGACATTTTAATAAACCATTTTTAAAAATCCCATTATCAGAAAGCTGTTCACACAGCAGATAACAGAAAATGGAATTAGTTACAGTTCAGATATGCGATCATATATTGTTTGTAATAATTTTATAATAAGCCACACTGATGTCACTGGAAATGGTTACACTGAAAAGACACATTAATTCTCTCTTTCAAAGGATTATTGACTCCCTTAGTCTTAAAACTTTCTTCCAAAGTAAAGCAGCAAAGTGATTCATTATTTCAAGAGCAGGTAAAATCTAGACAAAGGAACAGCATTAGTGTCAATTGAGCTCCTAACTTGGCAATGACTTATTTTGTCTCCATTGTGTTTCTCTTTTACTTCCATCCATCCCTGTGTCTCCAACTGAATGTTAGATATCACAATAGCAAGTGGTTCATTTAAAGTGATTGTAATTTAATGCAGTATGATTTTGAAGCCAATTTTAACTTAGTAACACCCAGTAATATAATGAGGACTAATACCTACTTTTTTCTAACTTTAAGAGAGAAAAAAAGTCCATGCTAAAATTTTGTATTGTTATTTTATAGAAGTTATGATTTCCTAATCCTATCTAATAAAAGAGTAATATGCAAATTGACCATACCTCTGCTACACCCACAAGCCACAACCACCAGCCAATGAGGAGCAAGTATGCAAATTAACCCAACCAAGATGGCTGCGGCCACGAAGCAAGCAGGAGGCTTGGGTTTTCCTGGCAATGGAGGAAGCCAAGCTTCCTGTACACCCTGGCCAGCCGTGGACTCCACTCAAGGCTACAAAGTTTCAATTATAGAAGATAAATAAATCGCAACAAAAATGGCTGCAGCCACTGAGCAAGCAGGAGGCTTGGGTTTCCCCAGCGATGGAGGAAGCCAAGCTTTCCGCCCGCCCTGTCCTGCCCTGGCCTCCACTCAAGGCTACAAAGTTTCAATAATAGAAGATAAATAAATCCCAGATACCAGGGCCTCTGCTTGGGTCGCTGGGGGGCATGGCCGGCCTGCAAACCACCACAGGCCCCTCGCCCAGGCTACCCCATGCCCCAAGGGAACCCCCACCCTGATCCGGGACACCCTTCAGGGCAAACCAGCTGGCCCCCAACCGTGCACCAGGCCTCTATTCTAATATGCAAATTGACTGTCAATCCAACACACAAGATGGCTGCCCCCATGTGGACACAAGATGGCCACCAAAAGATGGCCAGCAGGGGAGGGACCAGGTCTGCAAGGGAGGGCAGTTGTGGACGATCAGGCCAGCAGGGGAGGGCAGTTGGGAGGGACCAAGCCTGGAAGGGAGGGCAGTTGTGGGCCATCAAGCCTGCAGGGGAAGACAGTTAGGGGTGACCAGCCAGCAAAGGAGGGAAGTTGGGGGCGACTGGACCTGCAGGGAAGGGCAGTTGGGGGGGAACCAGGCCTACAGGGGAGAGCAGTTTGGGAGGACCAGGCCTGCAGGGGAGGGCAGTTAGGGGTGACCAGGCCTGCAGGGGTGGGCAGTTAGGGGCAATCGGGCTGGCAGGGGAGCAGTTAGGCATCAATCAGGCTGACAGGGGAGTGGTTAGGGGGTGATCTGGCTGGCAGGCAGAAGCGGTTAGGGGCAATTAGGAAGGCAGGCAGGCTAGCAGTTGGGAGCCAGCAGTCCTGGATTGTGAGAGGGATATCCAACTGCCCGTTTAGGCCTGATCCTACCAGGATCAGGCCTAAAGGGGCAGTCGGATAGCCCTTGAGGGGTCCCAGATTGGAGAGGATGGGCTGGGCTGAGGGACACAACCCCCCCCCCCTCCATGCATGAAATTCATGCACCGGGCCTCTAGTTTTGTATATGCATGTAAAAGAAGGAAATCAAATTGTCTTTAAAATATGCATAGAATATGCAAATATCCTTGCAGTATTGTTTTCTTCCTAGTACAGTATAACTATTGGAGTCAAACTAGTTAGCTATGACATCTCAGCTCTGTCATATACTTTCATTTTCTAAACACAGAAAGGTGATAGTAATGACCGCTACTCCATAGGTATCAAGTTAGTATGGTGCTCAAAGCAGTGATTCACTATATTCATTTTTGAATACCAGAAGGTACAGTTGGATCTTTATTAAATAAAATTAAAAAATAATATCTCAAATGGCATTCTCTGGGCTTCTTAAAATTCAGTTTAATCAGAAAATTCACAGACATAACATTTGCAAAACTTTAAAATGCAGTGTATTATGAAAAAAACATGCTTTAGTTCCATGTAATCTCACCTAATTAGGTGCATGCCTCACTTTTAAGGGCATAATGGATTTTCAACATTTAAATAAAAGCCTATAACCACAGTTCTTTCATATTATATGGTGTTTCTCAAACTTTAGCATGTATCAGAGTTACCTAGACAGTTTGTTAAAACGCAGAATGCGTTTTGGGCCTCACCTCCAAAATCTCTGATTTAGTAGGTCTGGGTTAGGTCCTGAGAAATTGCCTGTCTAACCAGTTTCCCAGGTACTGCTGTTGCTGGTCGAAGCACTACAATTGGAAAACTACTGATCTAAAAAATAAAATAAAAAAATATGTGATTGATTTTCCCATCTGGGTTTGGGAACAATATAGTCAGTACTGTAACCACTGAACTGCACGCTTCACTAGCACTTGCCAATGGTTTGGCTGAGGCACGTAATATTTGAGAGAATCAGGTCTGAGGTCTTCCGTTTTATTGCCTTCTGTGTTTGGAGACTACCACAGTCACCTAGGCACGGACACCTGTGTGGTCCCCACAAGACTTACGTTTTTAAGACTGCAATTCTGGTTTGCTCTATGATTTTTACATCTAATTTTCATACATTTCTTGTGCATGTCTTTCAGCCTCCATCCCTACCACCTTCTATGTTATTCCCTTTATCTAAGGTGCCTGAATCCTGGAAACTACATTTCTGGATTTGCTTTAGGTTCTGCCAATGACATGCATGCAGGTAAAATTTGGAAGGCACAAGACTGGGGCTGACACTGGGGCTGACACAGAGGCTCCACGCGTGGCCTCCTGTGTGGTCCTTTGGAGCTCTGGGCAGCTGGGATTGTTTCCAGCTGCTTCCTGACCTCCGCCTCTCGGCTGTAGTGGCATCGGGCAATGATAGGTGATCCCATTTCCAACTCAGTAGTCCTCCCAACAATTTTATAACTTCTTGTTTTAAGTGGTTTCTGATATCTGCACGAAGATCCTACTGATACACCTCTCTTTAGTTCTTTTTACTCTCTATACCTTTTCTCTGTATCTCATAATCACAATTAATAGTATAATTTTTTAAAATATATTTTATTGATTTTTTTACAGAGAGGGAAGGAGAGGGACAGAGAGCTAGAAACATTGATGTGAGAGAGAAACATCGACCAGCTGCCTCCTGTACACCCCCTACCAGGGATGTGCCCGCAACCAATGTACATGCCCTTGACCGGAATCGAACCCGGGACCTTTCAGTCCGCAGACTGACGCTCTATCCACTGAGCCAAACCGGTTTTGGCTAATAGTATAATTTTATTAGCTGCCATTTTCATTCAAATTCATCAATTATCTACTTATTTCTCTATGTTAAATTTGTCCCTTCCTAACAATATCCATTAGGCCTTAGGAATCCTTTAATGTCCTAAATATGGCCATAGTTTCTTATCCACATCTATGCAACTGACATGCACATTTGAGTTAAGTTTCAGTGCAAATGTCATTGTGCCTACAAATTGCTTACTCTAAAATATTGTTTTTACCACCTTCTCTCAAATACATTCTCCTTCAAAGTCTACAATACAGTTGTGTGTTTTTTTGTTTTTCCTACATACATTTATTGGTCTACTGTCCGCTCACACACGTTTCTATTGAGAACTTTATCACATGATTAAGTTTTTAGGCCCTTGGCAACCATTGCTTTCTTCTCCGGGGATTTTACCTTCTATTTACCATTCTGCTCTCGACTCTAACCTCGAACTTTTCCCTTCATGCCTTTGATCCTACTTCAGTCAGTTTCCGAGATCATGTGTGCAACCTGGACTTACTCAGAGGATAAATACACACCCTTTAGCCAAGACTCTTCATAGTCTAAACCAGACTAATCTTCTAAACCTCATCATCTTTCATGAATATTCCATTTACATTCTTTGCTTCATTTTGCCTTCCACCTAAATATCCTCATCTTTAGAGCAAAGACCTGCCCTCTTTAACATTTTCTGAAAATATCTTGTCCTGTGGCTTTTTTCTGCCTTTGAATCTTAATGATATTTTGATAAATTTTGTAAAAACAGAGATAATATATATTATCACTAGAATAAGAAACCAGATATTTTAATTACAATATAAATTTACATTGCAGTGCTATAGTATGTTAATGATGTGCCTTGTAAGGGTAGTTGAAGTAGACATTTTATATGTAGATTCAGTATTTAGTATTTTTAAGTAAATATTATTTTATTTTATTCAAAATTGTTCTGTTAAATGTTCAATTTATCAAGTTAAAAATCAAATTACATCTTATTTGCTTATATTAAAATGCCAATTATATTTTGAGTTACACATTCAATATTGCTGTATAAATGAATCAAGGTATGATTGTAAACAGAAATCTGTATTCTCTTTAATAAGATGTATTGTGGAAAAAAACGGTACAACTCGTGAAACGTAAAAGAGTCATTTCTATCATTCTTCATGCACCTCAAGTATCACCTCCTTTTTAAGGTTACTCAAATGCCCCAGACATATGATACTCCATTTGACTGCAATCTCAGTCCATTTATATTTCTATTTGATAGCTGAATATGCAGGACAATAATTACTAATTACTTATCTCCCATCTCCACTGGATCAGGTGATTTCCCAGGTGTAGTGAATTATATCTCAAAAATGAACAAATGAGATAATGCCAGTAAATTTGGTCAATACAGATTTTGCTTGCTGATATGAACAGGAATAGGAAAAAAATGAGCTATTCCTGTATACCCTTCAGATAAGGATTTTTTTAAAACAAAATAATTGCTGTTAATTTTTCAGTTTTTACCTATTCAATCTATATATTATGTATTAGCCACTTGGCTATACTGACTTTGTTTAATCAACCAAGGAAAGAAAACCCAGAAAAATCCCAACAATTAATTATAATATGTTTTTAATTTAACGCACATTGTCTTCCAACTCCAACCCTGAGAATTACTATGTCACATGAAGAGAGGGGGTGTAGCGGGCAAGAGAAGGAGGTAAGTAAAAGGACAAGAATACACAGAAAGGGAGATGGATAGACATATGAAAGATAAATGAAAAGTAGGATAATTTATCTTCAAGTGGTAAATATAGGAAGAATATAAGGATTTTGACATTGTTTTCTATACCTCCTTTCTTCTTTATCCTGCAAACCTCATTCCCTCTTCTATTCCTATTTCTCCTCTCCCAAAATCTATGTGGAATTTATTCCAAAGAATCATTCACCCTTCCTTTTTTGAAGTTTGTTGAAAATTTGTGTAACTTTCAACCTGATTTCAAAGGAAGGATTTAAGGAATTACTTCAATATTTTTAAAAGACACATTGTGTCTTTTAAAAATATTTTGAGAGTGTGTTATACTTATACACATTAAATATTTTTCGGTCACTATAATGACACTAGGCTAAAGTTTTTTGTTTTTTTTTTTGGATTTTCTTCCTTTAAAATATCCTAACATGAAACATTCAATAGTTTGCTTTAAAAGTCATTTGTTTAAAGCAAGCTATTGAACAACATAGGTTGGAACTGTGTGAGCCCACTTATACACAGATCTTTTCAATAATTATAATGGAAAAATTTTGGAGATTTCCTTACTACTGTGAAGCAATAGATTCCATTAGACTACCATAAATATCGCTATTCCTTTGTTAGCACGGCAAGGATCGTTATACCTGTAATAAATATGAATTTCTTTTTCACATTATCTTCCCATTTTTTATGTCTAATATTAGTAACACATATAACATCTACAGTGTTTTCAGTCATATTAGACAATACTGATGTGGGTACTGACATGATACATCTTGTAAGCAGACAATGTAAACTTACGGTATCAATATATACAGCAGAGTACTGTAAATGTATTTTTTCTTCCTTAAGGTTTTCTTAATAATAACATTTTCTACCCTCTAGCCAACTTTATTAAAAAAATAGGTACATTATGTAATATACTAGAGGCCCGGTGCATGAATTTGTGCACCAGTCGAGTCCCTCGGCCTGGCCTGCGGGATCAGGCCGAAACCAGCTCTCTGACATCCTCCAAGGCGTCCCGGATTGCTAGAGGGCACAGGCCAGGTAGAGGGACCCCACTGGTGCACAATTGGGGCCGGGGAGGGACCGCAGAAGGGCTCCAGGGCATGTTCAGCCCCATCTTACCCAGTCCCGATTGGGGCCAATCGAGCCGGCCAGCCAGGGAGGGACACGGGAGGTTGGGCAGCTGGGGAGGGACCATAGGAGGGCTCAAGGGCATGTCTGGCCCGTCTTGCTCAGTTCCAATTGGCTGGACCCCAGCAGCAAGCTAGCCCACCATCTACCCCATGGTGGTCAGTGCACATCATAGAGAGCTGTTGAGTGGCCTTAGCATATCATTAGCATATTATACTTTGATTGGCTGAATAGTTGACTGGACACTTAGCATAGTAGGCTTTTATTATTTTTTATTTTTAAATATGTTTTCATTGATTTCAGAGAGGAAGGGAAAGGAAGAGTGAAAGAGAAACATCAATGATGAGAGAGAATCATTGACTGGCTGCCTCCTGCATGCCCCCCACTGGGGACTGAGCCCGCAATCCGGGCATGTGCCCTTGACCAGAATCGAATCCGGGACCCCTGAGTCCGCAGGCCAATGCTCTATCCACTGAGCCAAACTGGCCAGGACTAGGCTTTCATTATATAGGATATAATATACCAAATAGTATATTCTAATTGACTATTTATGTTATAGGTAAGGTTTCCAGTCAACAGTAGTTACATTTTGGTGGAGTCAAAAGTTATGCACAAAACTTTGCATGGGGTCAGTACTCCTAACCTTCTTGTTGTTCAAGGATCAAAAGTAATTACTGTGATGGATATAAAAATGCAGGCTGGCTAATTCATGCTATAACTCTTAAAACAAAAGGACAGGTAGGATAACTGTGACACAGTATCATTTATAAGTCACCCTTCCCTAAAATACTGAAAACCTCAGTATCAAGAAGAAAAAACAAACTGAGAGATTTCTCATTGTATGCAATATTTATGAAGATAAATGCATTTTTATAACTTCTAGAAAACTATTTTTTTCTAAATATGTGTTGTGTTGATGATCTTTATAAAATAATTGGTATTATAATATTTTAAAATATTTAATTTCACAGAATCCAGTAATTCATTCCTTCAGAAAGAAACACCAAAATCACAGAATAATTTTCTCTATCTCAAATAAGTTTTCATACTCAAAATCTTTATATTAGTTTTAGAGTTTATTTATTTATAAGAGTTAATATTTTACACTGAGTGGCCAGATTATTATGATCTCTGAACGCATAGTAATCTGGCCACTCAATGTGTGTGTGTGTGTGTGTGTGTGTGTGTGTGTGTGTGTGTGTGTATACATTTATGTTATAGGTACACACATACATTAAAGTCCCAGTGCATGAATTTGTTCATGGATGGGGTATGGCCAGCCTGGCCAGGGGGAGGGGACATGGGTGGTTGGCTGGCCTGCCTGTTGGTCAAACTTGGGGACAATTTGCATATTAGCCTTTTATTATATAGGATATACACTGAGTGGCCAGATTATTATGCATTCAGAGATCATAATAATCTGGCCACTCAGTGTATATTTCCCATAAAAAATTCAATATTTCCTTAAAAATTAATTGTATTTATATTTTATCATTTAACTTTCTGATACAGTAAGAAATTTAAAAGTGCTGTTTAATTCATATAATAGTTAGTATCCACTGTACCTAATTGAATTTTCTCACTCTGCTTGTTTCAAAAGCCTAAAAAATACAGAAAATATACTTAAAGGGTAATATATGATCATAAATTTTAGTAGGCAGCTTAAATTATATTTTCCTCTCTGTAATTACAGTGAGATGACATTGTTAGTTATTTGGAAATTAAAGAGCCAGTCATATTTTGCTAGTGTGTCAGCAAGTCAAAAGCAGGGACTGTGTTTTAGTCATCTTATTAAGAGTATCATCTTGTGCCTAATATGGAAATGGCTATATTATTGAGTGGGTGTAGCGCAATGAAAAGCACTTGTCCTCCGAAGTCAGAAAAAAACACACCCAGAATTGGAATCCTGACTGCCATGCACGTTGAAGTAAGCTGACTAGTCATCCTCCAAATATATTTCCAAGTGGTAACCCCCAGTTCATTAGGTGACCTTACTTAGAAATAGGGTCTTTACAGATGTAATTAAGTTAATGATCTTGAGGATAGATAACATCCTCTTGGAGTTAGAGTGTGCCTATTTCCTGATAAGAAACAGAGAAAAAGACAGAGGTGCAAACAGAGGGAAGGCTATGTGAGAATGAAAACAGAGATTGGAGTAGAGTCCACAATACCAAGAGTAGCTGACAGCCATGAGAAGCTCACTGAGAGTCCTGGAGAGGCTAGCTCGGGGCCCCTAGAGGAAACCAACCCTGCTGACACCTTGATTTCAGACTTCTGACCCCCAACATCTGGGGTAATTGCCACAGCAGTCCTAGGGAACCAATGTCAACATTCAGTCACTAAGACAGTTACATTTCTCATTTAGAAATGAAGCTAAGGACTATTTTTTCAGATCTGTTAAGAAAGTTAAATGAGATAACCTTCAACCACTTAACCTGATGTCTGATATCCAGCAGCACTCAGATATTGCTTCCCCTTTCTAACAACCACTCAGGAGCAGTCTCTACTAGGATTTTTCAAGGCAACATATCTAAAACGTGCTTGTCTTAGCAAGGAGTATAAATATAATCTGTGCTTACATAAACTACGATTTCATTATGAGGCAATGTTCATGTTTATTTCCTATATTGCTGATGATTTAGAAACCAGCATAATGAGAAAATTTAATTAAATGCAGTGAATATTAGTTATTAAGAATTTACACAGCACTTTTGAATCTCTTGTAATATCAGCAAGTCAGATAAACAAGTTTCATCTTTTTCCCTGAATACTTGCCTTCTTTTATTTTATTTATTTATTTATTTATTTATTTATTATTTATTTATTTTTTAATCCTCACCCGCGGATATTTTTCCCATTGATTTTTAGAGAGAGAGTGGAAGAAAGAGTGTAAGACAGAGAGAAACATTGATGTGAGAGAAACACATTGATTGGTTGCCTCCTGCACATGCCCTGACCAGGGCCCCATCCAGGGAGGAGCCTACAACCCAGGTATGTGCCCTTGAGGGAATCAAACCCACGACCCTTCAGTCTGCAGGCTCTATCCAGCTAGAGCCACTTGCCTTCTTCTACCTTCCATGAGGTGACCCACATTGACCTCAACATTAAATGTAAAGGGAGAATGAAAAAACAAGGGAAAGGACTTTGTCTAAACTCAACTCCTGAAAGGCCAGAGAAAACCTTTTATAGCTCATAATTTGAAAAATAGTCATATTTCACATTTTTAGAAATTTTAAAAAATGTAATTTTTAAAAGCGTTAAATCTCAACAGCCTGACCCCACATTATTTTTCATTATTTTTAACTAGAGGCCAGGTGCACAAAATTCGTGCACTTGTGGCGGTGGGGGGAGGGGGGTGTACCTCAGCTCCGATTGTGAGAGGGTGCAGGCCTGGCCAAGGGACCCCACTGGTGCACAATCAGGGCTGGGGAGGAGCATGGGAGGTTGGCCAGCCTGGGAGGGACTGCAGGAGGGCTCCAGGGCATGTCTGGCCCATCTCGCTCATACCCAATTGGCCAGACCCCAACAGCAATCTAACCTACTGGTCAGAGTGTCTGCCCCTTGGTGGTCAGTGCTTGTCATAGTGAGTGGTTGAGCGGCCTTAGCATATCATTAGCATATTATTCTTTGATTGGTTGAACGTACGACCAGACTACTGGACACTTAGCATTATTAGGCTTTTATTATATAGGATGTCTTGCCTGTTTTGGCTATTCTTCTATGTGAGAGCAGAGACACATGTTCTTGTTAACAGTAAATAAAAGTTTGGCAAAATAAAAGCTGACTGTATATCATATTTTCTACCAAAACTGTATTGCAGAAAACAAAATTTTAAAGAGACAAGGCTACAAAACTCAGAACTCCCCCTGAGTATGCATTGAATAAATTCTGATCAGCAACTTTTTATAAAACAAATCTGTGTCCAATGAGTATTTATTTATAAGGAATGATTATTTTTCATGTAAATTGAAACAAAAGCAGTTGTTAACAATTAAATTAAAATAATACCTTATTAATTTCAGATACTAATTGACATTTTATAGATAAAAATGATGCCCTAGGCAAATATTCTTTGTAAAAAAATTTAGGTGGTATAGAATCATATATTGGTTATATTAATTTCAGGTGTACAATATGGTGACATTTTTCTACTTTACAATATGATCACCCCAATAATTCTAGTAATCATCTATCACCATGTAAACTTAACTCAATACAAACGATGGAATGCCTCATGGATTTGCATGTCATCCTTGTACAGGGACATTCTAATCTCTGTGTCATTCCAGTTTTAGTATATGTGCTGCTGAAGTGAACACAAGCCAAGATTCCTGACATAATACTCATATAAAGATGTACTTCACCCTGTTGACTAGAGCTTGATCATAAGTTTCTCAATCAGGTGGGTTCTATAAATTTTCAAATGCTATTAAAGCCCACTAATCCAGGCATTAAGAAAACATTTATAATGTTTCCAACATTGTTCTAAAAGAGACCGCGCCAGTTCAGCAAGGGCTATGACTGAGGAGGTGGAAAGAAGGGCCCCTAGGGAAGGTTTCCTCTGGGGTCTCCCAGGAAACCATTCCTCAGTGCATTTTTACTCCCTAAAAGTGTACCCTTAGTCTCTCAAGTTTGGAAAGAGACCAAGAATGAATTGTTTTTTTATGGACAGATTCATCTGAACAACATTCATGTGAAAGTTGTATAAAAGTCATGGTCTATTGATTGATTTCTAATTTCAATTGTTACTGCTAAGGAAACCAGATTCTTAAGGTCACCAGACTCTAGCTATATGTTCTCTCTGTAGATGTCCTGTGGAAAAGCAGCTCACAGATCCAAATAAGAAGGTGTATGAGGAGCATGGAATAATAGAGACCAAAAAAATGCTTGAGCATTGAACTAAGTTGACTGATATTTCCATTTCTGCTATCAATTATACCTTCCACAGGGATCAACAATTCAAGTGTTTCCTGTATTGTGCATGAAGGGGTTCTTGACAGATTGATCTTTGGACTATTTTTTGTTTGTTTGTTTGTTTTAATCATTACCAAACCCTCCACTTATGATTGATGATGTCTGCTTTCCTTAGATTTAATATGTTGAATTAAATACAGCCACATTTTTAAGGGTCATGCCAGATTTTTCCACTTTAAGGGAATTTGCATATATACACCCATATCTATTATGTATTGATTTCAATTTTCAGAAACCAATCATAATTTCAAATGTCTATTTCTCTTAAGGGATATTTCATTATGTATTTATATAGAATATGTGTTTTGATTTTTAAGGGCTTGGCAATGCACCAGATCAACAGTCTATGAACAAAATGAGTCACATGTCTTCAAGCGAACAGGATAAAAGATATATTTGACATCCTGTTTTAGGCCAACACAGCCATTTGAGTACAAATGTAGGGTTTTTGTAATAGGATTCTTAGTGGACTGAAGAAAACCAAACACACACCCTGAGATTATGTGTGTGACAACAAATGAGCTAATTTTACTTAATTGATATTTTAAATTATCAAAAATTATATTTACTAATATTTTTGTAAAATTGTGATTAAAATTTTCCTGAGCATAAAAGTAATATATTTATTATTCAAAGGAAAATTTAAAATGGGATTTCCTGACTTGTGCTAAAAGAGTTGAATTCTAGTCTATTTGCTCTTTGAAAATCAAAAACAGTTTTGACCCATATTCATATGTAATTAATTCTTTGGCATAAAAATTAGATCATTATAATACTTGTCATATTTCATAAATGAAGTGAGAAACTTAAAATACTTTACATGTTATTTGAGTAATCTAACACTATTTATCTATATATATAAAAGCCTAAGCGACTGGCCAACTGGCTGACCATTCGACCGTCAGACTAGTAGCTATGACACGCACTGACCACCAGGGGACAGACACTCAATGCAGGACCGGAGACCACAGGCATGGAAACATGGAACAGACTGATGAATCTCAGAGGGAAGGGGGAAGGGGGGGAGGGCGGGAAGAGATTAAGCAAAGATCTTATATGCATACTAGAGATCCGATTTGTGCACCAGAGGGGTCGCTCGGCCTGGCCTGTGGGGATCAGGCCGAAACCACTCTCCAACATCCCCCGAGGGGTCCCATTGTGCGAGAGGGCACAGGCAAGGACAAGGGACTCCACCAGTGCACTTGTGAATTTAATTTGACCTCTAACAGAAAACTGACACTTTCCAACACTGCAAAGAAATACTTTAATTGCACAAGTGTCTGACCCTTTAGCCCTATGGCTATGTACAGCTACTCAAAGAAGCTGTATTCTTGCCCCTGCCATGCCTCCCCACATGCTGCTCCATCCTCCTGGACTTGTTCTGCTCACATTCTTCAACTGATTCACTTACATTCAACCTTCCAGAATTACTTGGGCATCAACTCTTAGTTTGACTGAAAGAGGAAAACTTTCCATAGCATTTGGGGGGCAGGGGTGGGGAGACATGATGCTGTGATAGAAATATTAAAGAAAAGAACCTTGGAAAAAGAAATAGACAAAATGGATAGAAGCCTGGTTTTGTCACTAAGCCTTGAACTCTGGATAAATCACATAATCTCTCAAGGATTTATTTGTGATATGTATGGATTGGAATAGATAATCTCTGGGACCATTTATAATGTCATATGGTAACTTGGAAACTTTTAAACTAAGTCATAACAGATGAAATTAAATTTACCCTCAAAATCCATAATATCAGTGGGTTCCAATTACAAAATCTAAATTATATTTACTAACATACTTAATATGTTGTCTTAATCTAGACTTCCCTTTATGCATCATTAGTGATCTTATCTAACTGTGCCCCTGGGCCTTCAGTGCTTGGCTTTCTCCTCTCCCTATAGTTCTGGGCCCATTCCTATCAGTGTCTCATGAATAAAAGGATCTGTTTCTGTTCCCTCTGCTCAGCTGCAATGGGTTTTCACCAGTATGGTGTTCATTCCCCTCTGTACTTTAGGCTTCTGTTCTGTATGTGCCTTTCCAACAGTGGCTAATGTTCTCTTCTTTAGACTTTTCACTCAAGGGTCACTTTATCAGGAGTTTTGCCAGTAATTTTATGTGATTATCCAGTGTGGACTGTAGAGAAGAGCCTAAAAGTGGGTGCAGATTCTCACTATATTGATATTCTCTTGCTAGCCCACATTTGAACCTTACCAGGTTGTTTTTTTATTGTGTGTGTGTTTGTTTTTAAATATATTTTATTGATTTTTTACAGAGAGGAAAGAGAGAGGGATAGAGAGTTAGAAACATCGATGAGAGAGAAACATCTGATCAGCTGCCTCTTGCACACCCCCTACTGGGGATGGGCCCGCAACCAAGGTACATGCCCTTGACCGGAATCGAACCTGGGACCCTTGAGTCCGAAGGCTGACACTCTATCCACTGAGCCAAACCAGTTTCGGCAAGGTTGTTAACTAGAATTTAACAGAAGTCTTACTATGGTTTACCTGTGTCTGCTACATCTGGTCTCTCCTTGCTATATACTTATCTTTTCACTTCTAGCTCAGGCGAGCTGGTTGCCCAGTGACTTTCCTTCTCTGGTGTTTTAAGAGAAGTTGCAAATGTATATTTTCTCTCTACATTTTTGTTATTAAAAGGGTAGGAACAAGGCTCTGCAGTTTTCTATATCCCAAGCTAAAACCAGAACATCTATATATGGCTATATTTTCATTACCTAAATATATTCAATAGCTGAGAATGATAATCACTATTGTCTACATATCAAAAGAAATGCCTTCTATATATTTTTTATTGAAACTGAACATAACTTTTACTTTTTAGTTGCTTAAAACTAAAAGCTCAATTAGATGTAAAAACCATTACTTTGGTCTCAAAAAAAGACAATATTTAGAATTTTCCTTCCAGAGGATTATAACATAGACTAGAGGCCTGGTGCAGGAAAATTCATGCACTGGAGGGAGGGGTCCCTCAGCCTGGCCTTCCCCCTCTCACAGTCTGGGAGCCCTCAGGGGCAGGAGGCCACCTGGTGATCAGGGGAAGGCAATGCCCCATCACACCTCTGCTGCTGCCACTTCTGGCAGTGCAAGCCTCGGCCTGCCCTGTTTACCTGAGCCTCGGGTGGCCCTGGGCAGCTGGGCAGCTGCCATCTGAGGTTTGCCTGCACCTCGGGCTGGCCCTGGGCGGCTGGGGGGCTAAGGGAACTGGGGGACTCCGGAGGCAGGCGTGCAGAATGGCAGGGCCCACCTGAGGGCAGTCCCGGCCTTGCTGCACGCCAGCACCCCAGCGGGGCTGAGGGGACTGGGCACTGCCATCTTGTGGCTGTGGGCACTGCCATCTTTGAGGGTGTGGCGGTCAATTAGCATATTCCCTCCTTATTGGCTGTGGGTGTCGCCATCTTTGAGGGCGGGACAGTCAATTAGAATATTCACTCCTTATTGGCTGTGGACACCACCATCTTTGCAATGGTGTGAGGGTCAATTAGCATATTCCCTCTTTATTAGACAGGATTACATTTTTCTTTTGTACCTTTTCCACTTCCTAACAATCTATTGTATGAGTTTGTCTCTTATTAGTGGTATATTGATGATTTCATCATGTCATTTAAAACTTTTCCTTATTATTCTCTTTCTAACTGAAACTTATCTTTTGAAGAAGGGGATTTCCTTAATCCTAGATACATATGTACATTTAACTGTGAAGTTGTAGACATGATACACTATCTTTGTTCCCTGAGCATGCAGAGCCACATAAGCATTACTTTACTCATGTAAGGTTTAAAACAACCCTACCAAGTATGGCTTCTAAAGGTGTCTTTCAAAGACAGTGATCAAATATAGATAAAAGAGTTCCATTAGTTCTCACTAATGTTGAAGCCTGTTCCTTTATTGCTTCTAAGCACAGAAAACAATGAAGAAAAGTAAAATCAAAGTTATGTCCAAAATAGGATAATGAATAATGCAAAGATGTTCTGTGGAATAATAGAGACCAAAAAAAAGGAGGGCGGGGGATAACAATAAATAAATTGATAAACCCAAAAAGAAATAAATCAGAACGAACAGTGAAAAAAATAGTTAGAAAAATCTATTCTTCTGAAGATAGCCCATCTTAAAATTATTCCTTCTGACTGAAATAAATATTATTGTGAATAAAAATCTTGCTATCATTCCTTTCTTCTTGAATTTATTGTTCTTTACCACTTGCTGAATTAATCAATTTTAAAATTGCTCTTTCGTTCTAAAAAGAAGGGAAAAAACTTGATTGAAAATGAGGGAGGTAAGTTAAAATAAATGAAAGAAAATACTTTGAAGAATAGATACTAAATTTTTGACATATGAATAAAAATTGATTGGTATTTCAGAGAATAATTTTATTTTTTCAAGAATGGATTGAAGTACATTGTGAAAAATCCTATAGAAACATTTAATCTTCTAATCATGCGTAGCAAAAATAATTTCCCTATATTTTTAGGATAATCCCTTAAACTATGAAACAAAATATGTATGTTTTTATGTTTATGCCCTGTTTTAAACATATAACATCAGTTTATGTGTGTTATAAAGGTAACTGCTATCTGATTCTGAATAAGAAAGTAGCATCATTTTCATGTGTAATTATTTAAGTTAGGTTGATATTCCACTGCCTGTAGAATGGCAAAGCTTAATTAGATATAGGTATACCTTAACTTTATTGCACTTCAAAGATATTGCTTTTTTTTTTTACAAATTGAAATGTTCTGTCAACAGACATCAAGTCAATAGGCTTTATTTTTCCAACAGTATTTGCTCACTTTGTGTCTCTGTGTCAATTTTTGATAATTCTTGCAGTATTTCAAACTTTTAATATTATAATATTTTATGGTAATCTGTGATCAGTGATATCTGGTGTTATTATAGCAATTGTTTTGGAGCACAACAATTGCATCCAAATAAGATAGTTATCTTTTTCAAAAAATTAGAATCCATGAGTTTGCTATTAGCAATGAGAAGGCTCTTCTCTTTTTCTTTTCAACCATCCCTTCACCCCTCCCCTTAGGCAACCATCAGCTGTTCTCTGTATCAATGGATTTGTTTCTATCTTGTTTTGTTTATTCATTTGTTTTGTTTTCAGATTCCACATATAAATGAAATCATACAGTATTTGTCCTTCTGTTTAATTTTTTAAATTAAAATGTATTAGGGTGACATTGGTTAATAAAATTATAAAGGTTTCAAGAGTATAATTCTATAATACATCTTCTGTATATTGTATTGTGTGCCCACCACCCAAAGTGAATTCTTTTTCCATCACCATATAGTTGACCCCCTTTACTACCTCCCACCTCCCTTCCCTCTGATAACGAACATACTGTTGTCTGGGTCTATGAGTTTTTGTTTGTTTTTCTTATTTGTTCATTTATTGCTTTTAGTTTTATATCCCACATACAAATAAAATTATAAGGTTCTTGACATTTTCTGTTTGACATATTTCTCTTAGCATAATTTTTTCAAGGTCCATCCTTGATTTCGCAAATGGCAGTATTTCATGTTTCTATATGCACCCCTGTGTTCATTGCAGCATTAATCCTAGTGGCCATGACATGAAAACAACCAAAGTGTCCTTCAGTAGATGATTGGATAAAGATGTGGTCCATATTTACAATGGAATTCTTCTTTGTCTGATTTATTTCACTTAGCATAATACCCTCTAGGCCCATCCATGTTGTGGCAATTGGCAATATTTCATTCTGTTTTTGTCATTAATATTTGATTGTGAATATACATAGATATATGACATCTTCTTTGTCCACCCATCCATCAATAGACACCTATGTTGCTTTCATATCTTAGCTATTGTAAATAATGTTGCAATGAACATAGGGGTGCATATAGCTTTCCAAATCAGTGTTTTTGTTTTTTACAGATAAATAACCAGTGTTATTGCTGGGTTGAATTTTAATTATTTTGAGAACTCTCCATAGTGTTTTCCACAGTGGCTACACCAGTTTAAAATCACAACAAGAGTTCATGAAGGTTGTCTTTTGTCTACATCCTTGCCAACACTCATTTGTTGATTTTTTTATGACAACCATTCTGACAGGTGTGAAGTGGAATCTCTTCGTCATTTTGATTTGCATTTCCCTGGTGATTAGTGATGTTGATTACCTTCCATAAGTCTGTTGGACATCTGTATGTTTTCTTGGAGAATGTCTATTTAGAGGTTCAGCTCATTTTTTAGTTGGATTGTTTGTTTTCTTGATGTTAAATTTTATATATTTGTGATAGTAAGCCTTTTTTGGATATATCACTTGTGAATATCTTCTACCATTCAGTAGGTTGCCTAAGATGGAAATCTTCACCAATAAATGTTGTGTGTATTCTGTTTACCAGTTGGCAATTCACCAGTCTCTCTTAACATGGGCCACCCTATTCCCTGAGACACAACAATATAAAAATTATGTCAAATGATAACTTTACAATGGTCTCTCAGTTTTCAAGTAAAAGAAATATTCCCACATATCTCACTTAAAGTAAAAAGCTAAAAGTGATTAAGCTCAGTGAAAAGCCAAGCTAGGCCTCTTGCGCCAAATAGTTAGCCAAGTTGGGAATGCCAAGAAAAAGTTCTTGAAGAAAATTAAAGGTGTTACTTAAGTGAACACAAATGATAAGAAAGCCTAACAGGGTAATTGCTGAAATGCAGACAGTTTTAGTGGTCTGGATAGAAGATCAAAAAAGCTACAACATTTCATTAAGCCAAAATCTAATCCAGAGCATGGCCCTAACCCTCTTCAATTCTTTGAAGGCTAAGATATATAAGGACACAGCTGAGAAAAGTTTAAAGCTACCAGAAATTGGTTCACAGGGTATAAGAAAAGAAGTCATGTCTATGACATAAACGTGCAAGTGAAGCAACAAGTGTTGAGCTAAAAGCTGTAGCAAGTTATCCAGAAGACCTGCATGAGATAATTAATGAAGGTAACTACACTAAACAGGTTTTCAACATAGATGAAACAGCTTTACATTGGAGTAAGATGCCTTATTGGACTTCCCTAGGTAGAGCAAAGTCAACGCCTGGCTTCAAAGCTTCAAAGAACTGGCGGACTCTCTTGTCAGAGGCTAATGCATCTGGTGATTTTAAGTTAAAGCCAACATTAACCATTATGAAAATCCTGGAGCTCTCATAAATTATGCTGTATCTACTCTATCTGTGCTCTGGAACAACAAAGCCTGGATGACATCACATCTATTTACAACAGATTTTACAGAACATTTTATGCCCACTGTTGTGTCCTAATGTTCAGGGGGAAAAAAGATTCCTCTCAAAATATTACTGCTCATTCACAATGCACCTGGTCACTCAAGAGCTCTGATGGAGATATACAATGAGATTAATGTTATTTTCATTCCTTCTAACAAAACAGCCATTCTGAAGCCCATAAATCAAGGAGCAATTTTGACTTTCAAGTCATATTATTGAAGAAATACATTTTATAAGGCTATTGCTGCCATAGATAGGGATTCCTCTGATGGATCTGGGAAAGTAAATTGAAAACCTACTGGGAAGGATTCATCATTCTAGATGCCATAAAGAACATTTGTGATTCATGTCAAGAGGTCAGGCTATCAACATTAATAGCAACTTTGAAAAAGTTAATTTCAACCCACATTGATGATTTTGAGGTGGTCAAGACTTCTGTGGAAACAGTAACTACAGATAAGATGGAAATAGCAAGAGAACTAAAATTAAAAGTGAATTATGAAGATGTGACAGAATGACTGCAATCTCAAAATAAAACTTTAATGGATGAGGAGTTGCTTCTTATGGATGAGCCCTTTTAATTACTTCACCATTTAATCAACCTCTCTTTGTTGCTAGATTCTGTTTTGGGTTGTCACCAAAATAAATTTGTTAAATTGGACATATTTTTGAAATAGTTAAAGTGATAGCCATAAAACAAATGAGTTCTTAATACTGAATACAAAATAAAAAAGAGTAAAACTTTAGCTAATTTTAACCTCAAGAAAGTATTAATCACTGCTTTCCAACAGTCATAAATATAAATACTATAAACCGAAATCAACTGTAAGATATCTACATATGTGTTGGTATTATAGAATAGGGTAGGAATGAAGATAATATCAATATTTTCATGTTTGTATACAGAATAAAACATTCACTCTTTTAATATCATATTTTTATAAGACCCACAATTACAAATATTTAAGAAGTTTCAACTAATATGTAATTCAGAGATTCTAAAACGTGTACTTGACCAAAAGAAAATGTAATAATCAGCATTCTAAATTCATGTCTTATAAGCTTACTATTTCCAAGTCCACATGCTTAGAAATGTAATATCCTGTTTATGGTCTTATATACTGAGGCACAGGATACACTTCAGTTTTGGTTCCTCAGACTAAGAGAATACATCCATCATCTTATTTTTCTTTCTGCTTTTAGTAAGATTAATTCTCATGTAACCAGAAATAATAATCTGAACTCTCAAATATCTACTCTTATTTTTATATTATGCAGTTTGATTTTCTGAAAGTAAGAAATAAATTTAATCCAAATTGGAGATTACACTTCCATAACCTGTATATGTCCACTCATGATTTCATGACACCTATTATGAATTTACATTTCCAAAATGTTCTAGTAGCAATAGCTCCTCTATTTCCAAAACAATAGATATTCTTTTATCTTCAGTAACATCACTTATATGCACAACAATAACTTTTTACTTTAAGCAGTGGTAAATAAAAATGTTTTTTTATCTCATGGAAATTCCTGCTATAGTTTTCATTTTTTATCAATAAATACTGCACTAATATCTACATAAAAGATACCATAGCTTTAGCATACTTTAGAAAGTTAGATAATTGAGAAATAGATAAAAGGAAATAACAACAAGGGGCAATTTGAGACCTGCTGGTGGTTATTTCATTTTGGGGGGAATATTTAATATATCTAAATCCCATCTTCTATTCACATTAGCAGTTCTTTCTGCCACAACTTCATTCATAAGAATCTGAACTTTGACCATTCTTTCATGAAAAAGGAGAGAGTACAGTGCATATTTTTGTTTGTTGTTTGGCCAGCTTTATAATGGTGCAAAGTACTTCATTTTAAAAAAATCGATTCACAGATCCTCCTCAGTGAATGTCACCAAATCATGTGTTTCTTCTGCGAACAGTGAAGAAAGGCATTATGCAAACAGAACTGCACCTTCCAATCACCTTTAGCATCATATTAAGATGAATCTATTTGGCATTTATTGCTGAGCACAGCAATTAGATCCACGTGGTGTACTGCTGAAGCAGTCTATAATGGAAGCAAACAACCATGATTTTCTGATGGCTGCTGGGATGGGAGAAAGAAAAGACATGAATGGAATGGGCAATGAAAATAGCTCTTTCTCAAAGTCTGATGGCACTTTGGAGATTCCACATCTTAAATTTACATGTACACCCCTCATTGAAGAAAGTTCAGGGTATTCTCCTGAGCTAAAATGCATGTATCTGATTCTCGGGCAAAGTGTATATATTCATAATACAGCTGAGCAAGGTTGTAAAATCTGAGATTTCTATCTAAAAATTATAGATTATTTTCATCTCTTCTGAATATTATGACTTGGGGATAAGCTAAGGTGCTTATAAAGTCAACTTTGCTTTAAATTCACTAGAAAGACGATTTCTTTTCATGGATTTTCCCTTTTCAAGAAAAGATGCCTCATTCACTGTGGCTAAAACACAGCTGTATATGATATAAGAGCTCTCTGAACAAGTATGTAAAAGAAGTTATGATTTAAGTAAGCTTACTGACTCAGTTGATAGAGAAAGCACTATCACTGTTGCTAAATAAAAATGAACTTAAATAAGAGCCACTTCTATCTTTGCCCCAGACTTTGAGCCATTATTGAAGCCTCAGTGCACTGGGCAACATTGCAATGCAGCTTTCCTAAACGGGCTGGATAATGACAAACGGATAAGGAAGAGGCAAAAGGAACCATTTGCTACCAACAGGCTAAAGGCAATATACAACACGGGGGATTGCATATTGACCTCCGGGCATTTGGTCTCGATCAGCATGCCATGCTACAGCACAGGGACACAGTCATGGGTACAACACAGAGCTGAAGGGAAGAGACTCACATAGCTGCCTGCGAGAAGGTACAGGAGCACTTCCATAAGCTGTGCCCTGTAAATAAAACACATTTTTTTGGAGCAACTGATCATTAGAAACAGTATAAAATGGTAACAAAATGAACAAAGAAAATGAACACACGCAAAATAAATAAAAAATGGTTTTAGAGGCTGTTTTTATTAAATAAGGTTTTGGAATTACTGTATGTAGCAGACATAAATATTAAAGTAATATTTGTAGGAAATTAAGAAAAATATGTAATACATCAAAATGAGATCTAAAAATAAAACTTGCAGCCAACTATGGGAAGACTGAATTTGACAGGACATTTTGTGGAAAGTAGAATGTGTGATATTTATGAAGTGGCCTCCTTCCAAAGTTCTTTATCTGATGTAAACATTTTCACAGCCTTACACTAAACAGTGTGGTAGTTGCTCTTCCTTTTTCTACCTGAAACACTGTACACAACAAAAATAATGACCTCAATAAAACGGCTCTACCCCTTGCATCAACAAGAGTTAATCACTGAAAAACAGCATAATTCAATGGAAAAAAAAGTTATTAAATAAAGATATTAATTGTGTATGAGAGGCACCAACGTTAGAACAACCACATTGTGAATATTTGCTCTATCCTTCCAGTTGACAAAGCTCTGCACAGACACATTACAATTAAAGTTGTATATTCTTATTCCTGGCACTGATCTCCATCACAAAATTACATTATAATATATGCAAGGAGAAATTTTCAAATTTTAGGAAGATATAAGCCTCTGTGAAAAGCAATGGTTCATTATAAATATAACTTGCAAATAACAAGAATATTTGAAAATGATTAATAATTATTGAACTTTCGCTGTCTAAAGTTACTATGCTTAGCACATGAACAGCATTATCTTATTTAGTTCCCACAACAGTCCCTGAGGTAGTTACAATTTTTGACTTTTATTAGTATTTATTATGATTCCTGTTTTTGATGATGAAAAAACACCTTAGAATTGATTAAGTAACTTTAGATTCAGGTTGGACTCAGTTAAGGAACTATCCACTTTGTTTAAGGCTAGTTATATAATTAAACAAGGGATCAACAAAATAATTCCTGTTGCTGGAATTTAATGAATTTTCCTTCTAAAAAGAATAGCAAATGCTAGTATTAAGGCCTTGGTTCCTATAAAGGTATAGCAAAGAGCATATACCTTGTCTTGTAAAATGTCTGTATGCTTGCATTGATTGATGATAAATAAGATGCTTGCATTGATTGATGATAAATGCAAATCCCCTGCTTTAATGTCTTTGTCTAAGATGTTTGTATTCTAACCCTACCTAGGAAGAAGCATATTCTCTTGTCTACAGTCCATTGGGAATTACCTGGGCTAGGTTTAAGTAAAGTTTGCCCTGGGTAGATATCTGAGAGTAAATTTGATCAAAGGATGGCAACCTCCACTTAGAAGAAAGCACAGTACTCCAGAAACTCGCTATAGAGAATCAAGTGTAGACTGCTAGCACCACCCCATCAGTCATTCACCCCCAAGTACAAAACAAGGCAAGTAAGAATCTAGAACACAGTTGTTTCCTGTTTTCCACCTTGAAGTCAGAGGCAGAAATCAGGGCAGGTCATATCTAAGTGCTGCTCTAGTTTTGCCTTTGAGACAGACTATCTGGGTTATTCATTTGGAAAGGAGTCTATGCGAGATTTGGATCAGAGAGAACTGCCTAAAATCTTGAAGATCCTAAACTAGGATATGTACACATAGGTTTCACTCTAAGCACAAAACCATCACTCACTGTGCAAGTTTGATTTTTAAAATTATCATTATTTGAAACAAGATAATAACTATTTGTAGCAAAAATTCATCATTTGTGAGATTTTTTGAACTTTTTTGAATTTTAAGGAATTACTTCAAGTAAAAGTAAAACAATGAAACAAGAATACTATTTTTTCTTTAAAGCTGTACTATTGAAATAGAATAGAAACTAAAAATCACATTAATGTTCCTATTTATTAAAAAAAATCCAAGGCTGGCAGTATATTAGGACTCATCTTTATTAGATATGTAATTATAGAAATATGTTTATTCAAAGGTATTCCTATAATTAATCAGAATCAAACTTACCACTGGACCAAAATGTAAAATACAGGAGAGTAATATATCATGTTAATATAATTTGATTGGAGAAATTAGTCACTGAAGTTCAAAAACTCCAGTTGTGATCATCTCATCGGGTGGGGAAGGTCACATTGGATAAATCCACAATAGCTCAATAGAGTTATTAGGGAAAATACCTTGGCTTGAAGTTTCTGTTTTAACTGGCTCCAAGCAGCTTATTGCATGATAATTCTTTCTTGGACAATAAGAAACTTGTGTGTGGTGTACATACCTCATTTGGGTTGTCTCCCAGATCACCTTTCTCCCAAGTTACATATTCTCTGCATCAATGAAGTTTCTTTTGATTGCACTTTATACAGGTGACGGTTGTGCGTTTGTGTTTTTCATTATACTTCTCAGAATCATTTAATTTAGTTATATGTTTATGCTCAGTGGAATTTTTAAACAGACTTTAGTATTTAGAGCAGTTTTAGGTTCACAGCGAAATTGAGTGGAAGGTACAGATTTCCCCTATACCCACTGCTCCACAAATGCACTGCCTCTCACACTGTTAACATCCCCCACCAGAGTGGTACATTTGTTACAACTGATGAACTTACAATGACACATGACTATCACCCAGGCATTCAATGGGTTTGGACTGACATCTATCCATAACATGATAGTGTCATGCAGGGTACTTTTCACTGTTCTAAAAAATTCTCTGTGCTCTGCCTATCTATCTCTCCCTCACTCCAATTCTTGACAACCACTGATCGTTTTGTACTGCCTCATAGTTTTAACTCTTCCAGAATGTCTTAGAGCTGGAATCATATAATATATAACCTTTCATACTGGCTTATTGAACTTCGTAATATGGATGTAGAATTCCTCCATGTCTTTTTATGCCTTGTTAGCTCATTTCTTTTTAACATTGAATAAAATTCCATTGTATGAATGTACTACAGTTTATTTATCCATTCAACTACTGAAGAGTGTCTTGGTAGCTTTCATGTTTGGGCAATTATGAACAAAACTGCTTCAAACATCTGTGTGCTGGTTTCTGTGTAAACATAACTTTTCAACTAATCTGGGTAAATACCAAGGAGGGCAACTGCTGGATTTTATAGTAAGAATATGTTTAATTTTGTAAGAAATTGTTAAACTGCCTTTGATAGAGGCTGTATCTCTGTAGGAGCTTTTACAAATAAAAATGCCATCAAATGTCAGTGAAAAGACCAAATATAGATAAAGTAATTGTGTTTAATAAAATGCCAAATCCAAGATAATACATTTCCAAAGTCTTTATAAACGTTATATGACTATATAAACCCTGACATTATAAACTAATATATGTTATGTGTATTAGGTAAGAACAAATGGAGAGCAAATATTACTAATTCTTTTCAAGTAGTCCTTGGATCAGGGTAACAAATTATCATAAGATGACTAAGCATTGTTAGAAAATATTGTTGTGTGTAGGAAAACAGCTTAGCATAAACAACTTAGAACCATTTAAAAATATTTAGGGAGCTCTGATGACTAAGTCTAGATTCTTCTATGTGGGTTTACCCACATAATTTTCTTTCCAAACCATTTTATCTCTAAAAAGTTTATTAAAATTCCATCTATAATTTGGGATTATAAATTGAACTTATTCATCCAAGGTTCTGATAAAGAACAAGCCTGTGTTCAATCATTTTAGAATCTCAGCAAATCCAACAGAGAATTACTTAACTCCCATACTTTCTTTTGTGCATGCAATATAGTTCAGGTGTCCTCAAACTACGGCCTGTGGGCCACATGCGGGTGTTTTTGCCGTTTTGTTTTTTTACTTCAAAATAAGATATGTGCAGTGTGCATAGGAATTTGTTCATAGTTTTTTTTTAAACTATAATCCGGCCCTCCAACGGTCTGAGGGACAGTGAACTGGCCCCCTGTTTAAAAAGTTTGAGGACCCCTGAATTATAGTTCATGGATATCATTATGCTTATATAACTAATATTTTACAGCATTTTGTAGCACATCCTGGGCTTATTTCATACATACTGCTATATAAGAAAGAACCAAATTTTCAGAAGCACATGATATCTCCATATGATATGATATATTTCCCATTACCACAAACAGGGGAGAGGGTGAAGAAGGAAAATTAATTTCCATGGTTACAAAGCCAGATGTGGCAGTGGCAGGCCTGGAAGTGAAGTCCTTTGGCTCCTGCAATCCAGGAGCTCACTTATTACAGGCTGAGGTTGGTCAAGGTGAATATGAGGAGCGAGCCACACACATAGAGGCTATTCTGTGAAATATGGAAACATGGTGATTCTCACTATAAATCATGTAAGTTGTGAATAAGACCTGAAATAAACAGAAGATTTTGGGATAGTGAAAAATATAAAAACCAGAAATTCACAAAAGAAATGCAATACATGTATGTATGTATGTATGTATGTATGTATGTATGTATTGTATTGTAAGCAAAAACAATTTAATGTAGCAGATTAGGTCCATACAAAACCAATGCAAGTTGTAGAGGAGCAACAGACAGAAGATACTACTGCTAGCTTTTGTGTTTTTTTTTGCTACCACTGTAGTGTTGAGAAAACAAAACCCAACATGCTGCGACTGCACTAGTTAGAATTATGAGAAACTACCTCTGAAATCACAGATTCCCCATAGTCATAGAGCAGGTTACCTTTAAAAAGCACACACACAAAAAGTGACAACCCTCATTGATACCTTCCTGCCCCCTGGAAGCATGTAGTAAAAACAGATTGTAGGCATAGTTCAGAGCACAGAGATAGAAAAGAAGAACATACAGTCTGGTTGGGGTAAGAGCCAACACTGTTTTTACCTGAGAAAATATTAAAATAATATCTCAACTATGATGAATAAGAATTCAGAACATATTCACTGGCCCCAGGCATACACAACAAAAAGCAAAACAATGCCAGGCATGGAATGGAAATATGAATGTAAGAAAATTCTTAAGTAACCTTTATCCAAAAGCCTTGGGCTAAGTATTATTTAGAATCCAGAATTATTCAAAATTTACAAACTAACACTCCCAGCTAAGTCTAGAGCTGGAGTAATCAAATACATTAATATTGCTGGAGCAAACACATGACAACTCCACTGTGATTTAATAAAGATTACGAATAGCTTCTTGTCAATTCAGATAAAGGCAGATTTGGTTACCAAATAAGTCATAGAAAAGCTCTTGGTTTTTAGGGGATTTTGTTTGCTTGTTTGTTTTTGGGATCTTAGAATTACAGATAAGAGATCAAACAGCTTTAAAATTATTAAAAATTGTGTAATTAGAAAGCAAGGAGGTAAGAAATTTAGAAAATTAGAATTTTAATTGCCTTATCTTACATCCTTAGAGTGTTAAGGTTCTTATAAAGAAGAAATACTTTAAGAAACAATTAGTTTTTCAGGAAAATGGATTTAAGATTTTAGCATTTACAAAAGAATGCTCAACTTTTAGAATAATCACAAATAAAGGGAAAGTTTGACCTTTTCTTCTCAGATACACATTTGAGGAAATAGTAGGATTAAGTAATAAAGCCATTTTAAATTTTATAGAAAATATGATTTTAAATAAGATATTTATAATAAATGCATCAGTATTCTTGCATTCCTTCATGCTTTTTGGTGGAACTTCTATTTCAATTGATAGTGTAATGTTTCAGGTTTATAAACACCATCAGAACTATCTTCAAGGACTAATTAATCAGAGATGGGTGAATAGTTCAGGAAATATGTAGATTGCAAAATGCTTGTTAATTATTGGAAATTGAAAACTGTTCAGGTGTGTGTATTTTAGGTACCCAAACTATACAAGAAACAACTTTATTCATTCTTTTCTAATTTATAATCTTGCTTTGATATTAACTTTACCCCTTCATTAATGCACCCAAATTGAACATACTCAAATATTATCTCTTTTAAAAATCTCCCTTAGGTAATAGACCTGCCCAGGTCATGTCCTTGATCTACTACATTAGAAGACATATAGTGATAGACGCACTTTCTCATTCATCAAACCAGGCAGTGCACAGAACTTGCAAGGCAAAAGTGCCTTTAAATAAACTGCACTTTTAGTACCCAGCTCACCTTTACATAACCAAAAATAGTGAGAATCAGATGACTATCTACTATTAGTATCTGAAGATGGTGCAGTAAATTTGATACAATAAAGGACGTAGGATTTGGTGTTAGATATCTTAACTGCCAGAAAGCAAAAAAGAAATAATTTTTAATCAATAAATAAAAGATAGCAGGGATTTGTGAGTTACTTTACTACTATTTTCTCAACAATCTGGTAGAAACTTTAAAATGAAAACTTACACGGTAACAATGACTGAAATCCTTATAGCTTCCAAATAATGCTACTGGGTCTAAACATTTCTACTAAGGAAATAACCATAGTAAAATTGTACTGAGAAAATTAAATTTATGCCCTCCTTTTTTACCTACCTCCAACACTACGTATTTACCACAGTTACATGTTTTTGTTAATGCATAATAAGTTTATTATATATGCATTAACAAAAAATTGCAGTACAAATTTTGATATCATTAGTTTTAAATATTAATAGTTAAAAGTTACTAGTTTATGAGAGACATATAATTGATGCATATGAAAACATATGTTTTATTACATGAATTGAGCTTTATATTTTGTATTCTTTTCTTAAATTGACTCTCTTGAAAGTTATTCTTCTGCAAGTTTCAATAATACATCTCCTGCTAGTACTTCAGTAAGAAACACAGGAGATGGTATGAACTCTGAAGACACACTGAGAATATGAAATGCAATATCACTCAAAAGAAAAACACAAATTCTTCTGCACACTTTATATCCTTTTAACTTATAATAGTAATCACAACTTAATGTATTTCCTGGGGATCTCCCAAGGCACAGCCAAAGGCAATCAGTTCCTCCCAGCTAGTCATAAATGTCCTGTGTTTCTTTTGTTGCTTAAATATTACCCTAAGCCTTTTCCTTTTATTTTATGCCTTTGAAATGGAATGAACCTTTTCCCAAAAGACACTTATCAAGAAATTTGACATTTGCAACAATAAGAAGCAGCATGCACTTGTGTGTTAATCTGAGGGCCTGAAAGACTTGACAGGTGCCCCTTTCACGATTTGTGAGTCCACTTCTCTGGCAGTGTGTTCATTTATTATTAATACAAATGAAAATCTTTTAAATGACAGCACTCTTCACACTACAGAAGTATGGGAAATAAGTTAACACGGAGGACAGGCTATTCGTTATTTTTCTGAGAGGTAGAGATAAACATTATCTTTAAACTTACTTTTTTTCTCAATTGACACATGTACCAATCATGATAAACTACATGCTTTCTACAGAAAACGAACAGAGAAAAAAAAATGAAAGGTCAAAAAAAGTAATGAAAAACAAAGACCAACAAAATTAATTTAATCATTCTGAAACATACAACTGGCATGTACAAATATCCATCAACAACCTTAAGTACTTCCAATGATGGCAGAATTAAAAACCTTTGCTTGACTCTCAGATTTGCTGCAAGTTTACATTCACCTACTCTTTTAAATCTACCTACCACTTTCCCAAATAACATTCAGGTTGGCCTTTACTAGTAAATAAAATGGAAAAACATGTAGATTCTGAGATGCAGGAAGGAAGCACACAATTCTGAAAAGTTTATGTCTTGATAGGCTAAATTTGAACTTTATCTAAGTAAGTTTGTATATTGAGGATCTGGTAACATTTCGATTACCTGAAATCAGGGCTGAAAAATATTCAGAAGTGTGAGAGGAATGTGGACCTGAAAGCAAAATGGCCCATACATAGTAAAGAACATATTATATCATAGCACTATTTCACAGCTAAAGAATGTAGCCTTCCTTGGGCCTCAACGTACAATGAAACACATTATATCTATGCCCTCTCATTTGTAAGATCAGTACTAGTTGACCAGCCACTGAAAAAGTTTATAAAACCAGGAATATTAAAAAATGTATTTCCATATGTTAAACATTTTATTTTAACCTAAAACACATGGAGGTCCATTCATTCATCCATATTTTAACAAAGACCATGGCCTTTGGAGTGAAAGTCTTCTACCCGTCACTCTCCTTCCTTTTTTTTTTTTTGGTTTGTTTTGTTAATCCTCACTGGAGGGTATTTTTCCATTGATTTTTAGAGAGTGGAAGGCATGGGGCGGGACAGAGATAGACACATTGATTGATTGCCTCCCTCACGTGCCTACCAGGCCTAGGGATTGGGCCTGCATCCCAGGTATGTGCCCTTGACCAGAATCTTACCTGTGACACTTGAGTCTGCAGGGCAAAGCTCTCTTCATTGAACTAAACTAGCTAGGGCTCCTTCCTCTTTCTTTCGAAGTCACACAGTAATGTATCTTCTTCATATTCCAGATTAAGTTACTTTTAAAGTGGCTTTATAGCTTACAGTCCATTGCAAAGCAATCTAAATGTTGATTCTCTATGAACTTGCTCATTTCTCCCTTTTTATTTTTCAGTGCTTTCAAAGACTTTCTAAAACATTCTATTTGGTTTTGTTCATTGTTTTCACTTGCATGTTTTATCTGTTATCTAATATTTTACTAATTCACCTAATAATGATATTTACATTATAATAATAATTACATTACAACCAAATTATTAAAATAATAATTACAACCAAAATAAACATATTTAGGGGCAAATGACTCATGAAAAAGAAGTGAGCAGACTAATGGGAGAGATGCTTGTCACCAGCATCACAGCTTTCCAGAGGGAATGAGGCCCCTGAGTTAATTTAGTGAGTATGTTAAGTGGGATCCTCCTATGATCCCAGATGATCAAATAAATATTGAATTAAGTTCAGTAACCATGTTTTAAAGATAGGCAGAAAGTTTGATATGAGTATGTACTATCAATAAAATTAATTTCATGACATGGTAATCTTCAGTTATCTGGAAAATTCCCTAACTCACTGTACTTCTGACCCTTGTGGTGGTAGATTAATGAGGGATATATATATCATGGTTACATAAACCATTATTTATTCAATTATTTTTCAATTTAATTGTTTGTATATTCAATAACATATTTACTAAATTATTATTTATTTTTACTGAAAAAGCTCTAAGTTAATCACAGTTCCAAAGAATGATTTTAAAGACTACTACCAGATTTTAGAATTTGGCTAATGAACATAGTTATAGGCAAAAGGTAAAAGTCAGTAGCTACTGAAAATTCTACTGAAATCTCTAAGGAAATGTCATTAAGCTATAACAACATTTCCTTCTTATGGTTTCATATGACTAAAATCAGGAAATAAGAGTTCACATACTATTACCAGTAACTTTGTCTGAAGTCATTTTAGCCAAGCTCAGAAAGAAAAATAAATGTAGAGAAAATATTAGAAAAACATAGATTAGCATACATGTGTTCAGATAAATATATTTTCTTTGTAATATTTCATGCTCCTACTGAGGATTGAGCCCACAACCTGGGCATGTGACCAAGAATTGAATTGGCAACCTCTTGGTGCATGGGACAATGCTCAACCACTGAGCAACACCAGCCAGGGCTATAAATGCTTTTTATACATAATCCTACATAATAAAAGGCTAATATGCAAATCAACTAAACAGCGGAACTACCAGTCACTATCACTTGCACTGATGACCAGGGGCAGATGCTCAATGCAGAAGTTGCCCCCTGGTGGTCAGTGTGCTCCCACAGGGGGCACACCGCTCAGCCAAAAGCCTGGTGGCAGGGAGCGGGCCTAAGCTGGCAGTTGGACACCCCCCGAGGGCTCCCAGACTGTGAGAGGGTGCAGGCCGGGCTGAGGGACCACCCCCCTGAGTGTATGAATTTCGTGCACTGGGCCTCTAGTATTTTATAATCACCTGAGATCTTCACAATCTTCAAAATAATCCTCCAAGGCAAATATCATTCATCATTTACAATTCCGGAAAATGAAGTTTGTGGAAGAGGTTAAACAGCTGCCTAAAGTCATCCTTGTCTGCCCTCCTCTCAAATCTACTCAGCAGAGCAGCATTCATTCACCTTAGCACTACATTACTCAGGAGTAGGTTCAGTGTATCTTTAGAGCACCAGTAAAATAAAGGTACAAAGAAACATGCTATATACGTAACAAATTGTATACTTGCTGCTTAGTAATTTAAAAAAAATCAACATATTTATGAATGGAGGGAAATATTACTATTTAATATTAATATGGTTTCCTTTCTTCTAATTGTGTGGTTTAGTGTTGTTTTCATTTGAATTATAGTATATACGCAGGGGTGAAGTGGTCCATGATAAGACACTACAATTTTCATTGCTCAGAGCTTCGAACAGTCTGACTCTGACTCTGTACATTGTTCTATATTCGTAAAAGTTACATGAAGTAGCATTATTTGTGGCTGAGAAAATTCAATTACTTGTTCAAGTTAACAAGACTAGTAAGCAGCAGATAGGTAATGTAAACTAAAAGCATTCTGACTGCAACATCCAAGTTCCTTCTAAGATATCGTACTGACAACTAGTCTGTTTGAAAGAAAGCCATAAGAGAAGAAGTTAAAAGAAATAAATGGGTTATCCTGGAGAAAAGAAAAGTCAAGGAATTACAAATCTGACTTCTGAAGTATTTCCATCTGTAAAACAGATTTAAAACGGTATTATCCCCATGAGACAGGACTAACACCAAAAGATGGAAGGAAGAGTGGCAGATTTTGAATTAATTTAACAACCGTGTTGACAGTCAAAACTATTATCAGGGATATTTGGATGGAGACCCAGTAACTATGTTGTGTGAATGAAAAGACTGTACAAGCATTAATGGTAGAGAGAAAGGTAGCTAGAATACTTACTCTCAAGCATGACTATATTTTGGAATCATCTGTAAAATTTGATTTAATGTTTAGCAAAAATTTCCCCAGTCCCTATCACTCTTGAGAATCTCTAAGGACAATGCCATAAGATGGCTCAAACCAGGAATCGTGAAGTAGGACATAACAACAGATTTGAAATTTGGATTTTAGCAAGGAAACTCCTTCCATAGCATAATACTGTAAGCACATATTAGGAATCACAGTAGAGTCTTGCCTCTGCCGACTAACCACTCTAAAGTTCAGTTGCCTCATCTACACAGTAAGATACTATACAGTATATTATAGAGTTAATGTAAGATCTAGCACAAAATCTATACAAATAGTAGTTATTACTTGTATGATTAATTTCAGTGAAGGAGAAAGTACTGTAGAGAACTTTATTTTTCTTTCCTCAGGCTCATGTGTGGGGGAGTGATGGGTAGGGGGGACAGTATGTTACGCTGCTGCAGAATTATTAACCTCTTTTCATCCACATATTTCTTTTGCATATATTTCATATCCTTGAAGCTTATTCAATGTGCTATTATTTTTAAGGTGAGAGAATAAGCTCAACAAGGTTATTAAAAGAAATAGCTTATAGAAACCGAGGTCAGCTGTGTATCCACAGCAATTCTAGAAGTTAATCCTGCTGTAAATTCATTTAATTTTGACGTTTGTACCCATGTGAAACTGAAAAAATATATACATGAAAGCATAAACATATCTGAACACTCAACTATCCATGCTATTTATTTCATTCATTTTGTGACTGCTTCCTTTCCCTAATGCTTCTACATTGAACAATTTCTCTTTTGTAAAATTACCAAGATCTTGCTCATGTTTGTATGAGGTCATATCCTTTCATGAATATCACGGCCTCTCTGAGGACTAAAAGGAAAATACATGTCAGAAACCTGGCTCACATAAATGCTTTGAGAACAAATATATATCCCATTTTATTCCAATACAAAATATTCCATTAAAACAAAACCATAAAACTAATATTTTTGTTTTTAGAGAAAGAAATACGGCAATGAATTTGCCAAATCTCTTGAATATGTATCTTTAAGATAAGATTCATCCAGAGCATTTAATTTCCACTACACTGGTTTTCAATCCTGTTCCCATCTACAGTATTATTTTTATTTGTTTGTTTGTTTAACTTTTCTTTTCCATTTATTTCTAGAGGGTGTGGAAGGGATGGAGGGAGGGGGAGATAAAAAGAGAGAGAAACATCAATGTGAGAGAGACACATCGATTGCGCCCTGACCAGGGCCAGGGATCAAACCTGCCACCCCTTGGTCTGCAGGCTGATGCTCTAACCACTGAGCAAAATCAGCCAGGGCTAGAGTATTCTTAATAATGCTGTTTTATTTATCAATTGTCCTCATTTTAATTTTTTTAAAATTTCATTAAAATTTTCCCCAAAAAACCCCAAACCTGATGTAAAATGTACAATTGTTTTTGTTGCAAGCTTAATTTAGATTTGAATTGCATCCTATTATCATAATTAAAACCATTTGGGAAATAGTTCTCAGGTTCCTATTCTATAGACACATGAAATGGAAGAAACATCTTACCTTATAATAGACAAATATGCAAATTGACTGCACCTTCGCTACTCCCAAGCCACGCCCACCAACCAAGCCACGCCCACCAACCACACCCACCAGGAAACCGTTGCAGGGATGTTGGGGTATGGCGGAGCACAAGGCCGGGAAAGCCGCCCGAGGCTTTCCCGGCCTTGGGCACCAGCGGGGAGCCTGCGCCGATTGCAGGAAACCACTGGGGGTCAGCTCCTGCGATTGGGTAGCAGGGACGCTGGGTGCGGCCGAGCCCAAGGCCGGGAAAGCCGCCCGCGGATTTCCCGGCCTTGGGCACCAGCAGGGAGCCTGCGCCGATCGCAGGAAACCACTGGGGGTCGGCCCCTGCGATCGGTAGCAGGGACGCTGGGTGCGGCCGAGCCCAAGGCTGGGAAAGCTGCCTGAGGCTTTCCTGGCCTTGGGCACCAGCGGGGAGCCTGCGCCGATCGCAGGAAACCACTGGGGGTCGGCCCCTGCGATCGGTAGCAGGCATGCTGGGTGAGGCCAAGCCCAAGGCTGGGAAAGCCGCCTGAGGATTTCCCGGCCTTGGGCACCAGCAGGGAGCCTGCACCGATCGCAGGAAACCACTGGGGGTCGGCTCCTTCGATCCTTAGCAGGGATGTTGGGTGCAGCCGAGCCCAAGGCCACCGCCCGGGGCCAAGCCCCGACCCTGAAAAAAGGCAGAAGGCGGTGGCCACAGCCCAGGCCTGGGTCCCCGGTGCCGGCAGAAAACTGGTGCAGGCAGCCAGGTGAATGAAGGTCTATTGCACGAATCTTCGTGCAAACGGGCTACTAGTTTATATATATAAAAGCCTAAGCAACCGGTTGACTGGTCGCTAAGACACAGATGCTCAATGCAGGAGCTGCCCCCTGGTGGTCAGTGTGCTCCTACAGCCAACTTCCCATGGCCAGCCAACCTCCCATGGTCCCTCTCCCTGGCCAGCTGTCCCCGATGAGCCCTGATCACCCATGCACAAATCCGTGTACCAGGCCTCTAGTAATATTATAATTAAAGGCACATGGATTTTTATCCTGGCACCATCCTCAATATATTGGTATCCCTAGACAACTTGTCCTCCCTGCCTCATTTTCTCACCTAAAGTTAACTAAAAGAGTTATATTTGTAAAGCACTTAGAATATTTTCTGATATTTAGTAAGGGTATGTAAATAAGTGCCATGAATTTATTTTTGCATATTAGCATAGGGTCTGATATAATAAGTACTCAATGAGTAAATTTGAGGTCATTTATATCCACAATTAATTGTTTGTGTGATATTAAACACAATATCCTCAAGCTTCAATAGCCACCCCTTAAACACAGAATTGTAGTACCTATTTTTTTAATATATTTTTTAAATATTTTATTGATTTTTTACAGAGAGGAAGGGAAAAGGATAGAGAGTTAGAAACATCGATGAGAGAGAAACATTGATCAGCTGCCTCCTGCACACTCCCTACTGGGGATGTGCCTGCAACCAAGGTACATGCCCTTGACCTGGAATCGAACCTGGGACCCTTCAGTCCACAGGCCAACGTTCTATCCACTGAGCCAAACTGGTCAGGACATGTAGTACCTATTTTTATTTATTGATTGATTTTAGAGAAAGATAGGATCAAAGAGAAAGAGAGAGAGAGAGAGAGATCTATTTGGTGATCCACTGATTCGTGCATTCATTGGTTGTTTTTGTATATGCCCTGACTGGGGATTGAACCCACAACCTTAGCATCTCAGGACAATCCTTTAACCAACTGAACTACCTGGACAGGGCCTGTGATACCTATTTGGTGTCACACATTGCTATGACAATTATTCAAATGCTATAATGTGAGAGATTAGTTAAAAGAAAACTAAAGTGCTTTAGAAATGCAAGTTATTACTAAATATTGATATTAACTCAATTTTCCTGTAATGTATTTTCATGTGTCAGGCAGAGGGAGTTTGTTTAACCCAGGAAGCACAATATTGGGAGACTAAGGGCTTCTCAAAGAGAAGACATTCTGTCCCAAGAATACTGCCTGGAAATATGCCTCACAAAGAAAAACATCCTACCTAATAATAGAGTAATATGCAAATTGACCGTACCTTCGCTATGCCCACGATTGGCCAGGAGGCGGGGGGGGGGCGGGACTCGGGGTGGCCAGGGTGGCTGATTGGGCCGGCGGGATGCTGAGCTCACGTCGTCAGCGGCGGCGCAAGCTCAGCGTCTGCGCCATGGCTGTGCTGCGGCACAGAAGGGGCCTCTGGGGCAGCAAGCCCACATCCTGCCACTGACCATCAAAAGCATGGAGCCGTGTGTCTGCTCCGGCACCCGGACCCCCTACCATCAAAAGCAGGGAGCAGGCTGCCAGCAGTGTCCGCGGAGCGTGCTAGGCTTTGCGGGGCAGTGGATATGGCCTGGATGGCAGGTTAGGCCTAGGGGACCCTACACGTGCATGATTTAATCATGCACTGGGCCTCTAGTATTTTAAATAACATTCTATTTCATTTTATTGCACAAAAAGTATTAGTTATCCAAAGATTTTTATGTTAAATTAAGTAGTTCTTAGTGCATTACAATTTTCTGTATCTTACCTTTTTGCCTCTTACATTGTGAGAAATTATATTTGTACTCAACTGATTCTAAATGAACACAAATTCTAAATTACTGACATCTACAGTAGTAAAATTATTGAACAGCCATAGCATTTGTCCAGCATAAAATAGGGTTATAATTGACATTTATATACTTTAAAATAGTAGCTATCATATCTCACTTCACACTGATAATCTTATATATTTATTTCCCCTTTTTATTTTGGAAAATATATTTCTAAAGCAAAATTGTTAATCATAAACAGCCTCCAGTTAAATGCAGAAGTATTAAATCTTTTCTTACCAGAAATATTTCTTAGAGTAAAGTTATAGCTCAATAAGGAAGACATATTTCCATCTTAAACTTAGTATTAAATATTTTGCTCATGGTCTCCTAGCACATTTGCTGCTTATAGGGAAGAAACATTCACATTTTCTGCAGTGGGCATTTCATACTAAGGTGAATTATTCTATTCAGAACAAGTTGAGTGTTTTCTTCACAAGTATAGAAACCTATATTTAAGCACGCTGTGAGGTTACAACACACAAAACATTTTTCTTTATTGTGTGTCCTTAGTCTTTTTTTAAATTTTAATATTTTGTGATAAAAACACTTAACCTGAGATTTACTTTAAAAAAAAAAAGTAAGTGCACAATATACCGTTGTTGACCAGAGGTACAGTATTTTACAGCAGATCTCCAGAGGAAAAGTCTTTATTCATTACAAGATACTTTTGGACAAAACATTTGGTGTGTATGTTTATTTTCAGAGACCATTTAACTACTTGGAATAAATAAATACATTAGCTGCCTGCTTTCCATTAGAATATGGTGTTAGATTTGCAGAAATGCGTGTATGTGTGTGAGTGCATGCGTTTTTGTATTGAAGCCTTCTTGAATCCACATAATTCAAACAGACTAGGCAAGCTGAATCATGAATATTAAAATGCATCTTTCATATTGAGCTCAGCTCGATGTTAAAATAGTCTAAGATTAATTACTGCAAGAGTTTTCTTCTTGAAAAATGAAATATTTGGTTATCTTTTCAAACTCCACTGCATCAGTAGGCTACTTTGAGACATGTCAAAATTTTTAGGATAAAACAAAAGCTAACAAGAAGTATTCTCAAACATAATAATCATAAGTATATACCAATACCTCTCTTTTTTTGTTTTATGTTTTTAGTAATAATACTATTCATGGCTTTATCCATAGTATATGGTGTTAGTTTTTGGAGGCTACAATGATAGTTTATCCATATGAAAACTTAAAATGAAACAAGATTTCTGTCTTAAAACGTATAGACAGACTGAAATATTGAAAAGTCTCCAGAAAGTGACAAAACATTTGTAAGCCTTTAGGAGTATATTGTGAGTGATTTACTAACATGCCTAATGAAAAAACAGTGTCACCCAAGAAGAGGTTTGTTTAGCCCAGGAAGCTCAGGCCGGGAGAAGATATGAGGTCCTCCCAGCAAGGGGATGTTTAGTTACAAGAATACTGCCTGGCTGGCTTATTTTTTTTAAATCATAAAGTGACTTAGCAAAACAATCAAACAACTTTAATTCCTTCTTTAATTAACATGCTCAGTTAGCCGATTTGATTATATTTTGGCTGCCTCTGTGCCACCCACATGGAGACAAAACTGAATAATTTATCTGCTTCCTTAGTGTAGTTAGCGTTCTTACCGTACAATGATAAATTAGAATCCTGAGTTTGTACATCAGTCTCATAAACTCATTTTTTTGTGAGTCTGCCTATGAGTGATGGATGCTTTGGGAGTGCTAAAAGGAATTTATCATTCTGTAGGCTGACAATTAGACACTAGAACTTTGAAAAATCACCATCAACGGTGACATTTCCTCAGTAATGATAACAAAGTAAGCAGACATACAGGTCTATGATGTGAGACACTACTGTAATTTCGTCACATATACTAACACATTCTATGTCCATAAGAGGCCTTTGAGTTACGTATTTTTGTTATATGTCTGTTTTTTGAACGAAGAAGCTGAGTCAGAAAAGCAAACTGTAGAGGAAGGTGTCAAACCCAGACCTCTGGTTCCAGAAACTGTGCCCTGTCTTCTATGTGCCAGAGTACTTCTAGAATATTTATTAATATGCTCATTAATAGAAGGCTTACTAATGCCAACATTAAATCACTGTCTATTTTATATTTCTTCCTTGAGTTTTTAAAAAAATTCCATAAAGCTAAAGTTTTATAACAAAATAAATAGGAATAAAAATATTAGTTTTGTATTAATTGGTAATGTATCTAGGTTCTAGAGATCTTGTAATATGCTACTTCTAGTGGAATATTAAAATTATTAGAAATTAGAAATATATTTTAACTATTTTTGGAATAATTGACCTATAACATTTTTAAACCAATGTACAAAATTCAAGAAAGTAAACTATGGTACTTTTAAAAGAGTTTTTAAAATAGAGCACTCACTTACTCTTGCTTTTATAGATTATAATAAGAAACTTGGAGTTTATGAAACTCAAATCACACATCTATTTATTAATCACTGCCATTGCATGAGAGTAGCTATATGTTAACTGGTATTTTCCTTCATATTTAAAATTAGTGACTAAAATGAATGCCTGAAAGGACAAGTCAGTAAATCTCTAATACTGCATAATCTTAAAACAATTCTTTATCACAAATATTTGCTTGTGAAATGTTTATTTAGGAAACACATATGAAAATTCTTACTGTGGGCCTGCTAAATACAATGCACCATGAGAGATACAGAATAAGTTATGAAAATCTTCATTTTTAAACTAGTATAAAAATACTGACAAAAATAACAATAATATAGTTAGGATATGCTAAGTACTATAAAAAAGATGATTTCTGATTGGACTTTTATTTACTGAATGCATATTTACTGTGCTACTTACTCTATTCCAGACTCAGTGTGGAAGAATAAGGGCTACAGCAGCGAATAGATACAAGTCTCATGGATCTTACTGTAGATTCTAGTGACAGGAGAAAGACTAGAAGATATCAAACATGTAATGAAGAAGGAAGTGATGAGTTTGCTTATTAGGCAGGATGGTCAAGAGAGAGAAGTGAACTCAATGACATGAGAAAATTATTCTTGCAGGTACTGGTTGAAGATTAGTTTATTTGGCTGAAGGATGGATAACAGATTAAGAACAGCTATCCTAAATAATAATTCTATATAATAAAAGGGTAATATGCAAATAGACTGAACGGCAGAACAACTGAACAACCAATCAAAGCATAATATGCTAATGATATGCTAAGGCTGCTCAACAGCTCACTATGATGTGCACCGACCACCAGGGGGCAGATGCTCCAATTGGTAGGTTACCTTGCTGCTGGGGTCCTGCTGATTAGGACTGAGCGAGATGGGCCGGACATGCCCTAGAGCCTTCCCTCGGTCCCTCCTCGGCCTGTTCGTGCACTGGTGGGGTCCCTCAGCCTGGCCTGTGCCCTCTCACAATCCAGGGGGATGTTGGAGAATTGGTTTCAGCCTGATCCCGCAGGTCACTCTCCTTGGGAGGGCGCCAGACACAGGAATAGCTGGCGAGCACTGCTATAGCAGCGTGAACCTCTCCCGATCGACTGATTGGGCACGAGCCTGCGGCAGGCACAGTGGGGCCAGGATGAGCAGGAGCAGCAGGTAGGAGCTGCAGGCGGTGTTGGACTGTGGGTTTTGGCCCGAGCCCTGCAGGCCACCCAGAGGGACCCCAACCATGCACAAATTCATGCACCGGGCCTCTAGTAGTTTATATAAAGCAAAGTTCTATTTTTGCATTTTATAAAATGTAATTTAAACAAAATCTTAAAATATAAATAGGACTTGAGCAGCTAATGGTAAGAAAATAAAATTACAAAGAGAAGGTTTGGCATGAACAAATGCAAGATATTGAGAAACAAGGGAATATTTGGGGAATTCGATATTACTCTGTGAAAGTGTAAGGTATTCATGGAAGGAAAGGAAGGGCTGAGAAGGAAAGTTGAAATTAGTTGTATATAAGGATATGAAATTTAGTGAAGTAGATTATAATTGCTTCTACGGACAGGTTAGCTAAAATTTGATCTTAAAAACACATTTAGCAGTGCCCATGCTGAAATTTTCTTAGAAAATGGGTCAGTGTAAAGGCGGCAATGTTGTGCCAGTTTAAAACTACATTTATCTTTGACAATGATCTGGCATTTTACATATTTTCCTCTCTGGCTCTGAAATGTGCCATATTTGAAAAATGACCAAATTAAAAATCACGAGATTTGGAATTAATGCCAAATCTGATAACTGTGTCATTTACACTCAAATCACCCAGTTCCCTCTCCTATAAGAAACACATTTTGAACTCAATGGTTTATCAGATTAGTCCCCAAATTTTAAAACTGCTTTAATGATATTAATGCAGTTCCAGTGTGAGGATGAAATACTACCCTATGTTCAAGTAGGAGATGAGCTATTTGATTGACAAGGGTTTTTACTTGTCTAGGACAAAAGTAATCACATAGTTTGTTTAAACTTTGAAGCTCTGGCTTCCTTTAAGCCATCCTTATCCATGCGTAAATGTCATTTAAAAAATCTACTAGCAAGACATCCTTTAGAGGGATATTGACAAATCTCAGACTTCAAGTTGAAAAATCACATATTGTGGATGAAATTAATTATCTACAGAATTTCTTAGGGCAGTATTTTAAAAAATAATTATACTTAAGTATAGTTGATATACAATCTTATATTGGTTATATTAGTTTAAGGTGGTCAATATAAGGATTCAACATTGTTATACCTTACAATTTGATCACCCTACTAATTCTAGCAATCACCTGTCACCATGTAAACTTATCACAATATTATTGAATAAATTCCTCTTTCCCTTTTCCCCACCCATTTGGTCCCTGTTCCTATGAGTCTATTTTTGTTTTTATTTGTTTGTCTAGTTTGCTTTCAGATTCCACATAAAGTGAAATAATACAGTATTTGTCTTTCTCTTTCTAACTTATTTCACTTAGCTTAATACCCTTTAGATGCATCTAGGTTGTCATAAAGGAAATATTTCATTTTTTTATTACTGCATAATATGCCATTGTATATACATAGCACATCCTCTTTATCCATTCACCTAGTGATGGACACAAAGGCTGTTTCTCTATCTTGCCTGTTGTAAATAATGCTGCAATAAACATAGGGGTGCATATATCTTTTTGAATTAGTGTTCTCATTTTCTTTGGATAAATACCCAGAAGTGGAATTGCTGAGCCATACGTTATATCTATTTTTAGTGTTTTGATAAGTCTCAGTACTATTTTGCACAGTTGTTGCACCAGTTTGCAGTCCAACCAGTAGTGCAAGAGAATTTCCTTTTCTCCACATTCTCACCAACACATGTTATTTGTTGACTTTTTGATAATAGTCATTATGACTGGTGTGAGGTGGTATCTCTTAGATTTGCATTTACCTGATGATTAGAGATGCTGAGCATTTTTTGTAAGTATATACATAAGAAAACCCTAGAGAATACATTAAAAATTATAGAATTAATAAAATAATTCAGTAAAGTAGCAGGATAAAAAATTAATATACAGAAATCTGTTGTGTTCCTGTACATAAATCACAAACCATCAAAAGGAGGAATGAAAACAATCAAATTGGCAATTGCATCAATAAAATAAAGTACCTAGGAATAAACGTAACAACAGAAGTAAAAGACCTGTAGTTTGGAAACTATAAGACATTGAATAAAGACACTAAAGAGGACACAAATAAATTAAATGATATAATGTGTTCATAGTTTAGAAAGATTAATATTGCAAAATAACCATACTACCCAAAACAATTTACAGATTCAATGCAATTCCCATTAAAATACCAATGTCATTCTTACCAAGAGCAGAACAAATATTTACAAAGTTATAATAATCAAAACAGAATGGTACTGGAACACACACGCACACATATACACACACACACACACACACAGAGAAAAATATAGAGAGATTGGATATAAACCCTCACTTTTATGGTTGACTAACCTATGACAAAGAAGATGAAAGTACACACTGGACTACTGAAGTCTCTTCAGCAAGTTGTGCTGTGAAAACTGGATGGACACATGAAAAAAAAATGAAACTGGGACACTCTCTCTTTTTTTTAAAAATATATTTTATTGATTTTTTACAGAGAGGAAGGGAAAGGGATAGAGAGTTAGAAACATCGATGAGAGAGAAACATCGATCAGCTGCCTCCTGCACACCCCCTACTGGGGATGTGCCCCCAGTAGAAGGTACATGCCCCTGACCAGAATCGAACCCAGGACCCTTCAGTCCACAGGCTGATGCTCTACCCACTGAGCCAAATCGGTTAGGACTGGGCCACTCTCTTACACCATATACAAGAATAAACTCAAAATGGGTTAAAGACTTAAATATAAGGCCTAAAACCATTAAACTCCTATTAAAAAAGCAGGAAGTAAACTGTCTGACATCAGTCTGAGTAATATCCTTTTGGATACATCCCTTCAAGCAAGGAAAATAAAAGCAAAAAAATAAAAAAATAAAAAATGGGACTACATCAAACTAACAAGCTTCCGCACAGTGAAGGAAACCTTCGACAAAACAAATAGACAAGCTACTGAATGGGGAAAATATTTGCAAATAATATATCCAATAAGATATTGATATACAAAATATAAGATATTCATTCAAATCAGTAACAAAAAATAAACAATCCTATTGAAAGATGGGCAGAGAACATGAAAAGACATTTCACCAAAGAAGATCCAATTACTTCTTATTGTGACTGAGTTATCACAAAATACACTTTCAGACTTTCCTACAGAGAAGAATGTGCTAACAGGACATGTGAGTACTGTTTTCCTAGCAATTACATTTTTCTAAGTCAGTCTCTCTTATTTTAGAGTTGCTAGAACTTTTTATTATCATGAATTAATCATCAAAAAAAGCTCTCTGACAATTCTCACAAATTGGAGGATTTCAACTGGGACAATGAGACTCCATTAAGGCAATTTCTCCAAGTGAAACCTTGCTTTTCCTCTGTAATATTAAGGTCTGGTGATGATTCAAAGAAAAAGATATATGTCAAATTTAAATCTTCACCAGAGGATATGTTTTCTATTGATTTTGAGAGAGAAAGGAAGGGAGAGAGAAACAAAAATATCAATGTGAGAAATATCGATCAGTTGCCTCCCATGCATGCCCCAACTGGGGATCAAACCCCTAAACTTTTGGTGTATGGGATGATGCCCCAACCAACTATACCACCTGGCCAAGGCTGATATATACATATTTTAATATACAGATTTACTCAATCTCTCCAAATTTATTGAAGAACTTCCATATTTCCTCTTACTATTGCCCCATTAAAGAGAAAAGCATATGTTTCAGCACTGTTCTTTTATTCCGCAAAAACCTGTAATTATTTCCTTTCATATACATGTAGGGTCAGTATGTGCACATCTGGTTACTAGTTCTTAAAGTCTGTAAGAAATACAAAGAACTTTTTGGACAAGTTATATGTCACAGGTTCACATCAGTATTATAATTGCTGGATTTACAACAACTATCTGACCTTTTAAACACTTGATTTTAGGTCCAGACTTTATTATGATATGCTTATTATTACCTTTTAAAATACTAGATAAATATAGCCTTAGCACTTTCTTCACTGATGTCCTCTTACCTTCAGCTTATGAGCTCTTTCCTAATTCTCATTCTCAGATGGAAGCATCTTCAGATTCAGTCAATATTTCTCAACAAAGAATCCAATGAAAGAATTTGATTACAGGCTGAATTACAAATATTTTAGATTCATTATTGGTTCACCATCAACGGTGATTCATGTCAGCCTCCTAAAAGGCACATTTTAATATGGCCTCTATTGCTTGACTATTCAGGGAAAAGTGTATCTTGAACATGGCTGTGCCAGGAAATGCACTAAGAAACTCGATTAGTGAAAATATTTGGGACTTCACTAGACTCCTCAAGTGGATTTTGCTCTTCAGAAGCTTCATTTTTATATTGTGAATCAAGCCTATTATTATGGGTAAACACTTATGTAATAGTAAGGACAAAAACTTGCATGACCTTATCCCCTTAGATAAGATATAGCTCAGCACTTCCTATGTACAAACAGACTAAGAGTCTATGAGATACGTAGAGTAATTTCTGAGATTGCAATTACCTCAATATTTCAACTTTCTGACTCAACTGATAAATATTTCTCATCAATAAAGATCCAAGAGTTTAAAGAATTAGAGAGGCACTGCCATCGTGCCCAAAAGCCCTGCTCTAGCATAGTCGGTCACCGTATTTCCCTCGATGCCATTCTACATGACAGCCAGTGCATCAAGGCAGAGGGAACTCAAGGGCCTGGTTTGCTTAGATCACTTTTCTTTATAGAGGCCCATACTAGCTGTACTGGTTAATAATGCGGATTTTTTTCAATAGATGGAGTAGCACATATGTTGATATATATGCGATTTGATATGTATGCTATTTTGTTGTATTGACAACAAGCTTCGAAACTTCATATGTCAAATTTGCTGAAGGTGTTAACATCATAGATATTTTTACACTTAAAATGTCCAATTTCGTGCCAAAAAAAAAGAGCATTTGGGGGAAGTTTTAATTCATTACTTTATTTTGAATAAAAGTGCTGTTGAATACTTCAGGAAGCTTATGGTGAACATGCTCCATCTCAAGATACTTGTGAACGCTGGTTTAAATGCTTTAAAAGTGATGATTTTGATGTGAAAGACAAAGACGTCCAGGTCAACCGAAAAAGTTTGAAGACCAACCACTATAAACATTATTGGATGAAGATGTGTGTCAAACTCAACAACAACTTGCAGAAAGATTAAACGTTGCTCAGCAAACAATTTCTGAACATTTACAAGCAATGGGAAAGATTTCAAAGGAAGGAAAATGGGTGCCACATCAACTGAACGAAAGACAAATGGAAAACCGAAAAGTCATCAGTAAAATGTTGCTGCAACGGTACGAAAGAAAGACTTTTTTGCATCAATTGTGACTGGCAATGAAAAGTGGATTTATTTTGAGAATCCCAAATGTACAAAATCATGGGTTGATCCAGGTCAACCATCAACATCAACTGCAAGGCCAAATCGCTTCAGAAAGAAGACAATGCTCTGCATTTGGTGGGATCAGGAAGGAGTGGTGTATTATGAGCTTCTAAAATCAGGTGAAACTGTTAATACTGATCACTACTGACAACACATAATCAATTTGAACCATTCTTTGATCATGAAACGACTAGAATGTGCCAGATGACATCGCAAAGTAATTTTGCTTCATGATGATGCACCATCACACACTTCAAAACCAGTTAAAGAAACATTAAAAGATCTTGCCTGGGAAGTATTAACCCACCCGCCTATTCACCAGACCTTGCTCCTTCAGATTACCACTTGTTCCGATCGATGGCACAAGCACTTTCTGAGCAGCACTTCAAAACATACAAAGAAGTGGAAAATTGGATCTGTGAATGGTTTGTCTCAAAACAGGAAAAGTTCTATTGGGATAGTATCTACAAATTACCTGAAAGATGGGGAAATGTGTAACTAGAGATGGACATTAATTTGAATAAAGCACTTTTGATTTTTCTCTTGAAATTATTTTGCTTTATTTGATTATAAAATCCGCTATTATTAACCGGTACAACTAGTAGATGCCTTTAATAACAATAACTTACAAATCTCATTTAAAATAAAGATGCCAAATCCTCTTAAATTAGTAGAAGCAAATTCACAGGGTAGAATCCATTGTGTCTGCATTATAACCTGCACTCAAAGTAATTTTTATGTACACCACACTGTTTAAAATAAGTCTGGTACTGAATGCCAGCGGCTGACATTTCCATCTTAGATAATTATTTCTCTTTAACTTCCTTGCTGAGAATAATCCATATGTTTATACCATGGTCTACTTCAAGATTTGACAAAGAAAAAGTTTGTCTCTTGAGCAGATTTTATCTTCACATATAAAATACATTTTCTGAAGCAGATTTGATGAAACCATAAATGATAAAATAAGAGAGCAAAAAAGATAGTAAAAGAAGTGATAATGGTTAAAGATAGAAATAAATTATAGAGAGTGACATAGGTTAACATTTACCCCAAAGTTACTACATGTGAGTTATATTTTATATGCAGGATGAGGCTGGGATTGATGATGGTAAGCCACTCAGTCAAAGGGAAAATTAGGTGAAATTTGTTAATTTTAAATGTGAGAGATTGTATGCTACCTTGGGAGTACCTGCATCAATTCTCATCACCTTTACTATTACTTAGAGAAAACGCTCAGCCCACTTTAATAATTTTGATTCATGATTTAATATGTCATGCACAATGTGTTTAACTCAAAGATAGTTATTGCCCTGGAAACTAAGAAACCATTCTATTCATAACAATTGTGTTTCACCCATTATAAAACGCAATTATATTTTGATCCAACAGCACCTGAACCAATCTCTTTCTGTATTTCTGATCATTATATTTTTAAAGAAAACATAGTTATGATTATTTCCTATAGTTCAATATTACCAAATCACAAATGAGCAAACATGCGTGCTGAATTCAAAAGAATGCCTCCTAATATTTGACCTGATTACTCCCAAATAACCTCAGTACAGCTTCTTAAACAGGCCTGTCCTCTATTAAGGAAAAGAATTAGGCTGTCCTACTTAGGAGAAGTCCAGGACATGAACTTTTGATTTAAACTATAAAAAGATAAGTTGATTTTGTTCCAATTTCAATCTAATCCATCTCAAAGCTAGAATGAAAATAGACAAATACAATCAAATAAAGTAAAACTTAGTCTATTCTATAGTTTCCCTAAATTTAAACAATTGATTTATCTGAACAAAAACCCAAACAACACAAAAACTCTGAGAGAATATAGATGGTAAGTTTTTCATTTCTTTGGAGTGCAACAAGAATTGTACACAATTTCCGTGTGTTTTTAAGAACTATTGCATGCATTTGAAGAATAGAATTCACAGATTTTTAATAATTCATGTAAAATATGCTAAGAGTTTTAGATTATTTATTACAAGTCTATCATGTGTCAATATTAATGAGTGCATACCTCTCTTCCAATAGGGGAAAACAATTAGTGTTATTATTTTAGAATAGACTTTAGAGATAAAATAGCTAGGGTAAAATATAATAATATAGGCTTAAGCAGTGGTTGCTATATAGTAGATACCTTCTAAGGACTTGGTTTATGTTAACTGATTCTTCAGATTACCCTTATGAGGGAGATACTATTTTTGTGTGTGTGTTTTTCCATTTTGCAAATTAAGAAAACACAGCTAGAACATAATGGAACTGTAATTCAAAGCCTGTCAGTCTGACTCAAGAGTTTGTGCTCCTAGCCACTCAAAAGGGTTGATTAATTCCATAAAGTTTTGTGCTAATAATACCATAGATGATTATTAAATTTAGTATGAACATTGATTACATGACAATTTCTAGAGATGCAGAATGACAAATCTGGAAATCATGCCTACAGAGCACCAGATAAACTGGGAACATTAGATTTTAAAAGGAAAGATACCAAGAAAAAAATTTTAAAGTTTTCACATATTTTAAGGAAAAGATAAAAGAGAGATTAGATATATCTTATAGAATAAAAGCCTAATATGTTAAGTGTCTGGTCATCCAGTTGGCCATTCAACCAATCAAAGCGTAATATGCTAATGATATGCTAAGGCCACTCAATCGCTTACTATGCCATGCACTTACCACCAGGGGGCAGACGCTCCAATCGGTAGGTTAACTGGCTGCTGGGGTCTGGCCGATTAGGACTGAGAGACTTGGGCCAGACATGCCCTGGAGCCCTCCCAGGATCCCTCCTTGGCTGGCTAACATCCCGCATCCTCCTCTAGCCCCGATCATGCACCAGTGGGGTCCCTCAGCCTGGCCTGCGCTGTCTTGCAATCTGGGCTGAGGGGATCCCTCCCCCATGAGTGCACAAATTTCGTACACGGGGCCTCTAGTTCAAAATATATGTTTTCATAATATATGTTTTCGATATAAAATAAATGTTTTCATTTTCTTTCAACAAATTCTCAAATTCCATCTGAACTTATAAATGGCAAAAAGTACAAGTTATGCATACATATCCCGCAACTTATTTTATGGTGTTCAAATTTAGTATATGCTTTCTAATTAGATAAAAGTTCATCATACATACTACAAAATATAACTATTTATGGCTCTTAGGACTTTCCATAATCTCTGTTCTGGTTTTAAGAGTGTTGGTTTTTGTTAGTTAAGCTCTAATTGAGCTATCTGCTCAGACCCCAGGATTCATTTTTAATTGAAACATCTATTAGAGCATTGAAAAAATAAGAAGAAAAAAAACACAAATTGATGAGTATCTTCAAAGAATTAAATTAGAATCAGAGTAAATGTTGAATGGTGAGATTTAATTTCAAAGGTTTACAATTCTTGTTTATCAAAGCTAATGGAAGAAGAAGGATGAGGCTGGGTGAACAAAAAGGCCTGACTGGAAAACTAATGTGAAGCTGAAACTCTCCAGGTACCTCTGACAGGTGGATTTTATATAATTCACAATTAAAGGGATTTCCCATTTTCTTCTAAATTTCCATTCTGCTTATTGCCTTCTTATATAATGCCTCAAATGTTTGTACTTTTTGCTTACTGTTGGAAAATATATTTCAGGAATATAAAATGAGAAAATATGTTTGCATTTCTAGAAAAGTTCATTGAATCTTGAGAGAAGAAAATGATATACTAAAAACATAAGTAATTGAAAAGTTTATTCTGAATGTAATTTGTAATACTTTCACTAAAGTTAAAATTTTTTTCAATATGTATGTCTTTTTTTTCATTTATAGAGGTCACATACTACATCTAAAGAAGAAGGCAAAAAATAACACATTAAAATGTACTTTAAATGATGCATGTTGGCCATTAAAATAAATTTAGAAACTAAAAGACTATTTGTTGAGACCAGAATATATATTTACATTTTCTTTTTCTTAGCTTATGGGCTGGACTTTTATTTTAGTACTTGAGTACACTGATGGGGTTCAAATTATCAACCTTTCTGTAAGACAATATTGTTCAAATTAGTAAAAGGGAAGGTTAGCAAAGAGAAAAACCTTAATAGCATTTTAATGGTGTATTCTGATAATGGCCTAATCAGCATTTTACACAAACCTATCCTGTAAAGTGGGCATTAAGTTTTATGCTTGAGAGACTTGAGGAATGCATCCTATTCAGTAATGTAAATACAATCCCTACTCAGAGACTCTTCTTGAATTCCAACAAGATGTTCTTTAGTGAGGACCCTGATCTGGACGTTATGATGTCATTATGTCTTTCATTTCACCTTCCAAAGATGTTATCTCTAAGACACTTTCTAATAAAATAAAAATATGTTGTTTTCTTTAATAAAAACAGCTGAGTGACTTTGACCAGCAAGTACAAATTAGTCACTTCCAAAAGTTTGGTCTCTTGGAAAAGTATACTTTCTCATTGTTTTAGAATAGGATAATTCAGTTTCCCTCCCTCTAATCCTCCCTTTTTCCCATAAAAATAAGACATGCCTTGTATTTTAAAAATATCAAACAGAATAGGATATAAAGTAAACAACAAATATATTGATCCAATCCCTCAACCCTAAGTAGCTAAGAGTTCCACTTCTCAGAGACTGCCATTATCAATATTTTCTACAGAACCCTTCATGGAATTTTTGTGCATACATGTCCATGTGTGTGTGTATATATATACAGCCTTACACAGGATGAAACTACATATACCCTCTGTGTCTTTATTTTTTTACTAGAGGCCCAGTGCACGAAATTCATTCATGGGTGAGGTCCCTACACCTGGCTGGCGATTGAAGTGCAAGCATCTGGCATGGAAGGGCAGGTCCCAGCGGACCTCCATGCCCTAGGCAGCACCTGGGCCCCTGGGCCCCGCAGCATCCCCTCCACTTGAGTCATGGCGCCTGAGTCCCCATGTGGAGATGTGGTGAGCGCAGCCAGATGCCGCGGGCCAGGGCGCAGCGTGGGCCTCTGGGCCGCCCAGCAGTACCTCATAGAAGTCGGGTGGGCAGCACGCTCTCTCCCAGTTGGCCTTGCAGACTGGCTCCTGTGTGAACCCCTGGGGAGCCAGATCGGTCCTTGTGGTCCTGGCAGCTGCGGCCTGGCTCACCCAGAAGATGCCACGCGGGTGTGGGGTGGACTCCTCGTGGGCGCCTGGCACCTGAGTGCAAGGGCTTCCCTGGCGTGTGAGCCCCGGTGTCCCAGGGCAAGGTAGCAGGGGGAGTGAGAGCGAGCTCAGGGGACAGCCCGCATTCTCACTGCACCTCAGTCCCCATCCTCCCACCCCCAGGTAGCCTGCGAGAGGTTGCAGCATGTCGCCGATGCCCGCCATGTTCCACGCTTCCCCCTGGTGGTCAGCGCACGTCATAGTGAGTGGTCGAACTCCGGTTGAATGACCGACCGAGGGGACAGTTTGCATGTTATGCTTTTATTATATAGAATATCAGGTAATAGAGGTTTGCGTCAATTTTCTAAGAGTTGCATTAAAGTCCACTGTAAAAACAACCCTTTCTTAAAAGGTTCCATTTAGAGAAACACTCAAATATCAAGATACATATAGAGATACATTTTTTAAAATCTTAACAATAAAATTGTGTATTTAAAAATTAAGTTACCTTAATTATGTTCTGAATAACTTAGTATATGTTCATGATAAAAATACAATAGTTTTAAGATGTAAACTGTGAAAAACAGGTTTCTTTCCTATTCCCGTTTCCTAATCACACAGTTTCCCTACCCAGAGAAACTGGCAACAAGCATATTTGTTTTTTTATATATTTGATTTCTGTCAAAATAATAGTATATTATACACACGATCCTGCACCTTTTCCACTTAGTAGATATCAAGGATAGTTCTATATCAGCACATATGATCCACTAGATCTGGTCCAAGAATGCAGAGCATTCTACAGTATAAGTGTTAACATAATTTATTGAAACATTCATGTCAATGGACATTGAGATAGTTTCCAAACTTTTATTACTGCAGATAAACACCAGACTACACATTATTATATACACATTATTTCACAGGTGTGAAACTGTTCCTGGAGTATAAATTCCCTGAAGTAAAATCACTGAGTCAATATATAGTACATTTTTAATTTTAAAAGATATTATAAAATGATCCTCTATAGAAGTTATAAAAATTACACTTCTGTTAGTATTTCCCATAATCTTGCCAACAAAATAAATTACCAAATGTTTTTAGCGTACTGTAATTGAGTTAAATGATATTTCTTTCTACATTTGTCATTTATGTTTAATTTAAAATGAGGTTGGCAACTTTTCACATATTTGAGATCCACTTTTAAGATCCCAAGAGCTGTTGGTCTAAATTCAAGGATGTCTGATAGTGAAAAAGAAACCACTGGTTTTTGTTTTTTTCTTTGTCATCATGACTTTTACTATCCAGGTAGTGTTATGATTTTAATATTTAAATGGCAATATAACTACACATATAAACTATATATAATTTCATAAATTGAACTGTATCATGTAAAATGTCCTTGAGAGTCAGTATTTACAATTTTTCCTTCATTGATTTCATGATGTCATCTCTCCTTCTCCCACAACTTTCATCAACAATTCCTTCTCCACCCCTCACCAAGTAACCCTGTGCACCATTTAGATGTATCCTGCATTTTCTTCCATGTTTCTCAAGCATATTCATTCCTTTCCTATCTCTCTCTCTACCTTTTCTTTCTCTCATTTTATATCTATCTATATACACTAATAAAAGAGAAATATGTAAATCGACCATTCCTCCATGACACCCACCAGCCAATCAGGAGGGGATATTCAAATTAGCAGGACAAAGATGGTGGCAGCCCTGCCCCCCAGCCACTCCAGGCACAGAACGGCTGAGCAGGACAGGACACCTGCTATGAGGGGGAAGGTGGGGGGCAGAGGGAGCTACATGAGCAGCACTCCAGCTGGTGCGAAGACTGAAGGCTCCAGCTGAAGCGAAGACAGAAGATGGCAGCCAGAATGAAGGCCTGGGTCCCAGGTGCCAGAGGAAAACCGGTGCCAGCAGCCACGGGAAGGAAGGCCTATTGCACGAATTTTTGTGCAACAGGCCTCTTGTATATATATAAAAGTCTAAACAACCATTTGGCAGGTAGCTATGACATGCACTGACCACCAGGGGACAGACACTCAATGCACAAGCCTTTGGGGATTGGGCTGAAACCGGCAGTCCAATATTCCACGAGGGGTCCTGTATTGCGAGAGGGTGCAGTCTAGGCCGAGGGACCCCACAGGTGCACGGATCCATGCACCGGACCTCTAACACACACACACACACACACACACTAAAATTCAAATATAAATAATAAATATGATTTAAAGAAATGTGGCCACTGTTATGGACTCATCCTATACTCACAGTTTTCACACCATATCTTATGGAAAACATTGAGTCAACTGACATACCTGTAAATTAAATTTTAAAATATTGTTAAATAATACTCCAATTTGCAGATAAACCATCTTTATTTAGCCATATCCCATTTAATGTCCATTCACTACATTTTTTATCTTTGCCAATATAATGAATTCCACAATAAATATCCTTGCACATAAATCCTTTTAATTCTATGATAAAGATTTCTAGGAACAGAATTGCTAGATCAAATCTTTTATTTTATTAGATGTTGACAGAATTTTTCCAAAATGGCTAAAGCAATTTACATTTTTACTAAAAATATCTGAATGTATCACCTTCTGTGCACCCAAGCAACAGATATTTAAGATGCTACTGCATTTTTGCAAACCTGATGGACATTATGAAAAATTTTACTATTTATTTCATTTGTTTTCTCTGAGCACCAGAGTTGGAGCATAATTTTTGTGTCTCACAAACAGTTTATAATTATACTAGAGACCTGATGCACGAAATTCATGCAAGGGCCTCGGCCCTCGCAGCTGCGGTGGCTTGCCTCAGCACTTGCAGCCCCGGCTTCATCTGGAAGGTCGTCTGGAAGGACATCTGGAAGGACGTTCGGAAGGTTGTTTGGCTGTCCAGTCTAAATTAGCATATTACACTTTTATTATTATAGATTTTAATTTGTGCCCCAATAACAATCATCTTCCTTTTATTAATGGTTATATATATATATATATATATATATATATATATATATCCTATATAATAATAGAAAAATATGCAAATTGACCATACCTCCGACACACCCAGAAGCCACGCCCACAAGCCACGCCCACCATCCAATCAGAGTGTGTATGCAAATTAACCCAAACCAAGATGGCTACAGCCACAGAGAGCAAGGTTCCCTAGGTAACAGAGGAAGCCAAGCTTTCTGCCAGCCGTTGCAGGCCTAAGCCTCCACTCAAGCTACAAAGTTTCAATTATAGAAGGTAAACAAATTCAAACAAATGGCAGCAGAATGGAGCTTGAGAGAACAGGCCAGGGTTGCCGCTGGCAACAGGGGAAGCAAAGCTTTCTGCACACCCTGGCCAGGCCCACCCGCTTAAGGCAACAAAGTTTCAATTATAACACCAACACAAATGGCTTCGGGCCTCGGAGGGAGCCCCAGGCTTGGCTCTGCTCCAGGCTACAAAGTTTCAATTGTAGAAGGAAAATAAATTCCAGATACCAGGGTCTCCGCTTGTGTCCCAGGGAGCGTGGCCCACCTGCAAACCACCACAGGACCCTCGCTCAGGCCGCCCCTGCCCCAAGGGAACCCCACCCTGATCAGGGACACCCTTCAGGGCAAACCAGCTGGCCCCCACCCCTGTACCAGGCCTCTATCCTATCTAATAAAAGAGAACTATGCAGATTGATCATCACTGCAACACACAATATAGCTGCCCCCATGTGGTCAAAGATCCTGCCCCCATGTGGACACAAGATGGCCACCACAAGATGGCCAGCAGAAGAGGGCAGTTGGGAGGCACCCGGCCTGCAAGGGAGGGCAGTTGGGAGGCACCCTGCCTGCAAGGGAGGGCAGTTGAGAGGGACCAGGCTTGCAAGGGAGGGCAGTTGAGAGGGATCAGGCCTGCAAGGAAGGGCAGTTGGAGGTGATCAACCCTGCAGGAGAGGGCAGTTAGGGGTGACCAGGCCAACAGAGGAGGGAAGTTGGGGGCAAACAGGCTGGCATGGGAGTGATTAGGGGGTGATCAGGCTGGCAGGCAGAAGCAGTTAGGGGCAATCAGGCAGGCAGGCAGGCAGGCAGGCAAGCAGTTGGGAGCCAGCAGTCCTGGATTATGAGAGGGATGTCCGACTGCCCGTTTAGGCCCGATCCCAGGGATATCCAGTCGGACATCCTTTGAGGGGTCCGAGATTGGAGAGGGTACAGGCTGGGCTGAGGGACAACCCCCCTCTGTGCACGAATTTCGTGCACCGGGCCTCTAGTATATATATATATTTGAAATTTGTTTGATCATAAATTTGTATTAATATTTTATGTTTCAAATGATTGTTAAAATATTTATTATATTTCACCTTATGGGCTATTCTTGCTTTGCCTTGTTTTGTTGGATTTTCTTTTGGCCCCTCAACAACATACAAAAATAGACAGATAAATAGAGTTCATACATCATGTACTAGTATAATATAATTAATTTGCAACTTCTCAAGAAATAATATTCTAAGCCCTACCTACAATGAGCAATTAGAATATGTCCAATTAGGCTTAGAGTAGTTTCAATTATTTTACCCTGTTTTACCCCATCATCCACTTGGTTTAGCTGAGCATATATTTTTTCTCAGTGTTTACTTTATATCTGTAAACATAGTTATACTTCTAACATTTTATTTACTTAGGCAATTTTTATTGAAAAAAAATTAACTATCTCACTCTTTCCTTATCCCCTCCTCTCTATTATATAATGTTTTCACTAAAACTCCATATATTTATGAGTATTCTGTAATCAAATAAGTATTGTAATTCTTGTACTGCAATTAAATGATTCAATCATTGTATCATTTATTTGGTATAGTTCTTCCTCAATCACTTATTTGATGAAATTTATTCTCTAGAAACTTCTTATCAATTCACAGCAAATATTTATGTAAGGTTTTGAATATTTTTATTATTTTGTCGCAATCATTTGCAACAGCATGGATGGACCTGGAGAGTATTATGCTAAGCTAAATAGGCCAGTCAGAGAAAGATAAGTATCACATGATCTCACACATATGTGGAATTTAATGAAGAAAAGTAACTGATGACCAAAATAGATCCAGAGACATAGGACCATGCAACAGACTAATGAATTTCAGAGGGAAGGTGGGGGTGGGGGGTTAGATTAACTGGGGAATTTATATGCATACTAGAAGCCCGGTGCATGAATTCATGCATGGGTGGGGTCCCTGGCCTGGCCAGCGATCAGGGCTGATTGGAGCAGCCAGCCAGGGGGAGGGACCATGGGAGGTTGGCCGGCCACAGAAGGTTGGCTTTGGGAGCTCACTGACCACCAGGGGGCAGCTCCTGCATTGAGCGTCTGCCCCCTGGTGGTCAGTGTGCATCATAGCTACCAGCAGGTCATCCAGTCGTCTGGTAGTCAGCTCATAATGGTCGCTTAGGCATAGATATGGATATGGATATGGATATGGATATGGATATAGATATAGATATAGATATAGATATAGATATAGATATAGATATAGATATAGATATAGATATAGATATATGATATAGATATAGATATAGATATATAGATAGATATGCATAGCTCATGGACATAGACAATGCTGTTGTGAAGTTTTGGGAAGGGTGGGTACAGGGAGGAGGGGGTCAATGGGAGAAAAATAACAAAAAAAACAAAGGAGACATCTGTAATACATTCAACAATAAAGAGAAATTTAAAAAAAATTGTAAGAATCCTCAAAATTCTAACATTGAATGTCATTAGGAAGAAATTTGAAACTAATGGGATTTTTGTCCTCTCAAATAACTGGATAACCTTTTATAGATGTCTGAAAGAATTTTCTACCTGGCCGGGCCTCTATGTTATTTTTGTTTGTTTGTTTTAAATTCTGAAACTTAACCTGTAAATCTAGAAATAATATATTTATGTTTTACCATTTATGTTCTCTTTTGCAGGTTTTTGTTTTGTTTTGTTTTGTTTTTAATATAGTGCTGGGGTCATTTTGCTCACTAGCAGTAATTCTTCCTATTTTATTTTGAAGTTGCACGCAACACAGGTTTTGGGTGTGACTGGGTTATTTTAGCCTTTACTTATTCTCCGCCATCTGAGACTGGCAGCCACATGCTACTCACAGGGCAGATGTCTTGTGTTTGCCACACCAATGGTGATTCAACATGATTTATTCTATTCCACCAAGCTTCTCTTGCCAAAGCAGTTATAGGAAGCTCCCAGAGCTAGCCTGTTCAGCTTCCTGATGTTCCAAATAAAGGATTGTTGTCTTTCCTGCTCAAACTTTGTAACAAACTTGAAAGAATTATGCTGGCTGGTTTCACTGAGATCAGCATCCAGGGCCAGTTTATAGCTGTCCTCAGAAACCCTGTGGCCTTACAGGCATTTCTCAGCTCCTTCTCATTTGTTTCAGTTCATTGTTACAGGTGGACCTTGTTTTATAGATAAGATATACTAGTATATATTTTTTTCTTGTTATTTTTTGGCAGGCAGGTGAGGAGATAGATTCCATCTTTATTCCATTCCAACAATTTTAACAATGAAAAGGTTTTTATAAGCCATATTGCTAGTTAATAAAATATATCAGTAAGTATGAAAACACTTCTTATAACAAAAATGTAAAAATTGATCTTATTCTTTCTGCTATGTAATGGATTATATATTTGATTTATAGTGGGAATATATCTCCAATAGGATATATTTTTAAAAGAAATTTATTTTTTGAATTATTTTGTCTGTTTTCAGATTATGTTTAATCAGCTTATATTATGCTGATATAAACTTTTTAAAAATATTTTTTCTTGAGTATTTACAGAGCGGAAGGGAGAGGGATAGAGAGTTAGAAACATCGATGAGAGAGAAACATCAATCAGCTGCCTTCTGCACACTCCCCACTGGGTATGTGCCTACAACCAAGGTACATGCCCTTGACCAGAATTGAACCTGGGAACTTTCAGTCCGAAGGCCAACTCTCTATCCACTGAGCCAAACCGGTTAGGGCCTGATATAAAATTTAATGGTATGATTTATGTAAGAAGCTGAAAATAATTTACGTTTTCAGTGTAGATATATGTGTGTGTATGTTTGTATATGTGTCTATGCATTGTGTTTCATTTGTAAACAATTTTGAACATATATATATTTTTCCCAAAGAAACGTGTTTTGCTTTTAAAAAATAAAAATGAAAACTTACTCCTTTAGAAAAGAAAAACATGTTTTTTAGTTTTCAAGAATAATGGATTCTATTGAAAATTACACCTGACTTTAAGAAACCAGTAGCAGGATTCTCCAACATGTTTACTCAAATTATGACAATTTTCAAATATTCTTAAAATACTTTTTGTTCCTTTCTCTGTGCAATCTAAGGTATTGTTGTTTTGTTTTAATGGCTGGGGAAGGATCAGAGAAGATCCCTGGGCTGATGAGCAAATTTGGTTGGGGACAGACATGTTTAAAAAATTCATAGAACTGCCTGCGCAGAAGAAGTTGCTGACTGGCTAAAATTTATATCCTAAAAATAGAAACCAAATAATTGATAAATCTACATATTATCTTTTTTCCTCTTTGCTCATGGACACAGCCTGCCTATTCACACTGATCCCACTATCAAATGCATAAACCTTAACTATCAGAGTTAGAGATTTAGAGATTCTTTTTCTCAAATTTGACTAAATATACTGTATGTTTTAAAGAAGTAAACAAACAAGCATAGACATGATTTTTAGAAGTTGCAGGTTAACTAAATATTTTCCATTGTAAAGCAGAAATTTTGTCTTCATACACATTCACAATAGAACTTATTAAAATCAAGATTCAATCTTAAAAATAAATCCTCTCAAGTTCTTTCTGAATTGCTAAGTAGACTCCAATTAAGAGAAACTACTGACATTTTTTACTCTATTTTCTATTTAGTGGTTCCTTTATTTGTTGGTTTTCTTTATTGCTTATTAAATAGTGTCTATTTTTTAAAATGTAGTTATCTTTAACTACTGTAAGGTACAAAAAGTGTTTGTGAACTAGTATATAAACCTTAACTATCAGAGTCAGAGATTTGGAGATTATATGTTTTAGAAAACTAAAAATAAATTGTAGAAAACTTTCATTAATAATTGTAGAGGTTCCCTATGTAATACCATTCATATTTTCAATGATAAAATATTGGGTAGTTATATAATTTATCACTTACAATATATTAAGTTATAGGGAGTAACTTTGGAACATGCAGGTATTCAGGACATTGCAAAAAGGTTTATATGGGTCATTTCATTTAATACTCATATTTGTGTGCTTGTGTTAACTATGCTATGATAATCATGGCCATTTTACAGATGATGCAATTGTGCCTGAAATACATTTGTTCAATTTCCAATGACTAATAACTGTTGAAGCAATACACAGTCTTGACCAAGACTGGGTAATGTCCTAAAATAAACCACTGGGCCACACAATTTGTTGTATTTAAACAGCAAGCCCCAATGTGTAATTCATATGGACCTAGATTATCTAACAGCCTCACATCAAGACAAGAAGGAAGAAAAGCATACAGTGAACTTTGTTCAAATACACCAACAGTAAAGTGTTGAAGTCATATTGGCACAGTCTTCCTGCAAAAGTGCATCCATGCCCTTAATCCCAACACTGCAAAATTACTTATCTCTGATGCCCCAGGTAGGAGCACCCTCTCCATAGTCCAGCCCAGCTGTGCTTAGATCTATTCATTCACATCAGCACCACCAAAAAAATAAAGAAAAGAAAAAGTAAACCATGTTGAATTAGAATTATGACCTACTTGTGTTTAGGAGTATAATCTTTAATTTAAATCACTGGCACAAAAATTTCTTTAATTTAGAGTCAGATTTTCAAAATTTTTGTAATTTCCTCTTTTGAAAATTTAAAGGGTTTACCATAGCTGTGTCATATAAACAACTGCATCATAAATTAAAACTTGTACATATATATTCTTCCAAATTAACTGATGCACCCCTTGATCTGTTTCTGAGTCACCATAACTTCCTCCCTTGTCATTTTTCCTTGACCACTTCTTTTGTATATCTCTCATTGTTTTCTTTCATTTACTCCTTTTCTCTCTTTATCTATTCATTTTAGGGATTTTGTTCATATTTTTAATCAGTCAATTTACGCATTAATTCCATTTTCCTTATCCAGACCATTCATTATCTTTCTTTTGCTCTGTGCTTACAGTATCAATATCTGAGCTCAGAGGTTAAGTACTCAGATTCTACCCAAAAAATGACCTATATTTCTGGCCCTTCCAATCTCACTTCAAAATATTCACTGAGTATACAATGTAAAACTATTTACCAGCCACACAGATTAAAGGTTGCAGAATTGGAATTTAAACTAAACTCTGACTACAAAACCTGCACGCAGATACACAAGAGATTCAAAACTAATTCTTAGGAGGTGATAGACTCAAAACACACTTGTCAATGGGAAGTATAAATAGAGCATAGATCTGTCTTCTCTGGTCGGCTTTTACCACTATTTAAAAAGTTATCCATGTCAGAAACTTATTTAAAAAAGAGTATTTCATCTGCCATTGTGACATCTAGGAATATTTACCTTTCTTTTGTATTCCTAAGGAAAATAAAATTATGCAGGTGTATATTGATCATGATTACACCTGAAATTTAACCTAATAGTGTTGAATATTCATATCTCTTTAAGTTAAAATCCCATCACAATACCATTTTACTTCAAGAATTCTATTTTATGGTGACAAAAATAATGTCACCAAACTTGTAAAAACATTTTTCAAATAAAATTAAGAAATGTTATGTGTTTTGTAAAATTCTGATTTGACATAATAAATTATTTTCAAGAACGAAGCCATGCAGGGGTACCTAAACAGGAACTCAAGGGATAACTGCAGATAATTGAGGCTGCCTCTTCTAAAATTTATCTATTACACATATTTTTCATCCTTAATCCCTGTGAATCAACATCAAGTCTATTGTCAAATTTGCTTTGATTTTATAGTCTCTTCTTATAGTCTGAAGGAATTAATTTATTGCTAATAAAACATCACAAAGAGAAGTGGATATAGGAGTTTGGAAAGAAAATATGCTCTATATGTAACATCCACATTATTTCAGCATAGATGGAACACATTTAAAAGGGAAGATAGTACTTTACACAGAGAATATGATGCTACCAATTTCAAGGCTTACACTTGACCCTTCTGGTTTCTTAATTATTGATATTTTTGTCCCATGTGATATAAATTGGCTATATACATCAAAAAATTACATAACCTATGTTATTTATATTTAAAGTTAAATAAAATAAAAAATTCAGTCACAGTAGTCACCTTTCAAATGTTCAATAATTACATGTGACTAGTGGCTACTGATGGCCAGTACAGATAGAAAATCTTTCATTATCATGCATAGTTCTGCTGGACAAGTCTGAGAAGTAGAGAAAATCTGTCCTTTTGCTATTTAATCAGACTTATTTAATAATAAATATTAAAATATGGGCCTTATCTGCCTGCCTCCTACAGTACAGTTACAATTTTATTTTCTCTTCTTTTTGGATTTCTATATGCTTTCATACAAAATTGCTATTTAATTAAATGTGTGTAAGTAGCATGATAGATAAATGTAGATTGTTGAGAGTGAATTTGAAGCAATGTTAACTCACAATGTTTTTGCTAATTTGTTTTCTGAGGCAGGTAAGTGTTTTGTCTGCTTTTTCTCTCATCTTTGGCGCAAAAATTATTTTTAGTAACAGCTCATTCAAAGCACTGTAACTGACAAAAAGATACAACAAAACTTTGGCCAACTTCTGAAGTGGCTGCATTTCAGGATTCCTTCCAGATATAAAAATTGTTTGGAAAGCATTTAAGATAAGTAGCTCACCATTAATTTTTTATACTTGATGAATATTTTATTTTGGAAAGCATCAATTTGGTTATTATTTATAAAACATGATAATTTTGGCTGAGTTGCAGCGAAAATCCTTAGGAAACCTATAAACGTACCAGTCATGGCTGCATCGGTTAAATGGGAAACTATAAATATACTGGTCAATTCTAACACTCTCTGGGACTCACATTGTGTATGCAACAAAGTGTACCTTCCTCAGCGCTCCTCAATAAATCCAGTACGTGTCTACCATATACCTTGTCTAACCTTTCCACCATTGGTACCTACCTATATAGCCCTAAAGATCTTTTCACTATCCATCCTCTACTATGTTTTCTCTTCAAAATAATTTTATTTTTTTGCACTTGGCCAATTATCTACGTCCTAGCCAATTATCTAGGTCAGTGGTCGGCAAACTCATTAGTCAACAGAGCCAAATATCAACAGTACAACGATTGAAATTTCTTTTGAGAGCCAAATTTTTTAAACTTAAACTATATAGGTAGGTACATTGTTATTAACTTAATTAGGGTACTCTTAAGCTGGCCTAAGAGCCACACTCAAGGGGCCAAAGAGCCGCATGTGGCTCGCGAGCCGCAGCTTGCCGACCACGGATCTAGGTCATTTAGGATTTTCTTGCACCTTGCAGTGCAGGATCATGTGCTTTTGCACTCACAGGATCTGAACAAGCAGCCTAAAATAGCTGCTATGCTTTCCCTCCCCGCCACTGTCTCTCTCTCCCTTTTTATATATATCTGTATAACTTATATCATATAAAATTGTTTTTCCTGCTTCCCTTCATGACACCTTTACTGTGTGCATTTTCTTCACAATACACTATTAGAATACATCACATCTGATACACCTAGAATATTTATAGTAAAAGGCAACAGTTATTTATTATTTATTTATTTATTTGACAATTTCCCACTAGACAATATATTTTATTCCAAATTTGCTTTTATAAATAATGATCTGTAGTGTACTCTAGCACACAGTACTCTGGTTATATATTGATAATTAGTTTTTAGTATCATAGCATATATACAATGAGTTCAAGGACTATATGACTTGCTCATATCTATATCCACATGCTTGGCAATGAATCTAAACATCTTTTAAACCAAATTTTAAATTTATGCCTGAAATACCTGATAAAAAGACAGTAACTACTTTAGAGATCAGTTCAAACTACATGTATTTGACTTAAGGGAAAATTATGGTAATAAGAAAAAATAAAGGTATTATAATTTATAACCTGACAAACATATAACTGAGTTTTCTTTTCCCATTCATGCCTATGGATCTTTCATTTTATTGGCAATACACAAGTATTAACTGAATGAAAAAAAATGTCATAACTTTTCATTTGGAACTCTTAATATTATGTCTGTTCAATAAACATGTGTGGTTTAATTAATACTGTTTGTGTAATCTAGGAATGGAGAAAGGAGAAATCTGAGTTACAGACTGTAATCAGCCAAACACAGCACTTGCACTTCAATATTTAGACAGTTTTTGGCAAAGAAAAACTCATGAACATTTACTTAAAGGAATTCTGTATTTGTACTAAAATAGCAGAAGCTTACTTTTCATAAATAATAAAATGAATTTACTTTATATTAATGATTACTGAGATGTTAGAAAGAATCAATTGTATTACAATATGAAACATTTAAAAAATAGAAATAAAACTGCTGGTAATTATTAAAAGGTTGACATAAATTTGACAGCTTATTTAAGATACTATATAAAATAATGGTATCATTACATACCTTTATATATTTTTATCTCATAATATTTTAGGAATTTGATTTATCATAGGGGTAGCTTAATCTATTAGAGATGTTAAATTACTTATCTAATTGCATTTGTTTGAATTGAATATGTCAGTTAATTTTTGGCCACACTGAATTTCTCCTACATGGCTTGTATACTAATTGACCAAGACTGACCACCTGTTTCAGCAGGAGAAGTTCATCCATAAGTACTACCTCTTCAACAGTTGTAATTAGGTAACTACATAAATAAATATTTTCTGTGAATATAACTCAATGTAAACCAAGATCACCCTTTAAGACCCCACTTTTGGATGACATGTTTGAAGAACAATTCATCGTCAATATTAATTTTACTATCTGTGTGTGTGTGTGTGTGTGTGTGTGTGTGTGTGTGTTACGTTGGTGTGAGGAAAGAGAAGCTTTGTGCTATGCTGAGATCTGAACAATAGAGAAATACTGGAAGCTATTTGAGTGACAAAAGTGAGAAATAGAAAGAGTCCCAGAATTAGAAGGTTGAGGACTTTGAAGGGAGAACTGTAGTAACTAGTGAGAAAGTGTGACTAAGTTTTGCAGTGTGGAGTGGAATATGACCCTCTGCATAGTTATCTACATTGCACGCTGATGATTTTAGAGATGGATTGATTTTCAAGTTGATGCCTCGTGGGTGAGAGCAAAAGCCACCTAACCATCCTAGTGATCTTAGAGTATACTTGAATGGATAAAACATATCTGGTCAGGGCTAGAGTGAATAACATGTCAAAACCATTTGAAAGCAAAAAGGCTCACATATTGGACAAGTAAAGGAAGGCAGTCCTTACAGTGGACAATGGATCAGACACACACACACAGAAGTAGAGGCCAAAAGAAAGATGAATCTTTAGAAAGAGCAAATATACCTAGCTCTCTTGTGTTTTGTTTGTTTGTTTGTTTGTATGTTTTGTTTTGTTTTAAATTTCCCTTTCTGGGTCCTGGTTCCTTGAAGCCTGACTCATTTTCTGCCCCTAATTGTCCCTGAGATATACTAAGAGATCTTTACTGTAAATATTTCTTTAAGTTGTGTCAGAGAGAGAGGTTTTGTGATTTTTGCCACTTAAGAGATTTGACAAAACAGCAGCTTCTCCCCCGGTATGGCTCAGTGATTGAGTGTCCACTCATGAACCAGGAGGTCACAGTTAGATTCCTGGTCAGGGCACATGCCCTGATTGTGGGCTCAATCCCCAGTAGGGGACATGCAGGAGGCAGCCGATCAATCATCCTCTCTCATCATTGATGTTTCTATCTCTCTCTCCCTCTCCCTTCCTCCTGTCTTCTTCTCTCTGAAATCAATAAAAGAAATACCAAAAAAACCCCACAAACACCTCAGTCAGCAGGGAAATACCTGAGAAAAGAACCTGCGTTTCACACTCTCAGTTTGGCCTCTGTCCATTATACTATGCTCCTGGCTACCTCTTTTTCCCTCTATGACACAAAACAAAGAGTGGTCTATGAAAGATCCATAACTTTGGGATGTCTTACAATCAGTCAGTATCATAAGCTTTATAAAATGTATCCATGAAGAGACTAGCAAAAATAATAATCCACATGCATGTATGAAATATGTATAATACTTTAGATTAATATATATATATATATATATATATATAATTCAAACTGCCATGCTCTTGCTAGGCTACTAATAATTCAACTTAGTTTAGAGGTTTTCAGAGTATTGTACCAGAAATTAAAATGTGATTCTTATTTGAAAAAGTATTTCATGCTGCTTTAATAAATGAATATTGCTGATAGTTTTTCATTTTACAACAGAGTAGTCCTTATGAAGGAAACACATTAATATGAAGAAACACAAAGGAAAGAGTCAGCATGGCGTGTGAGCACAGGTCACACTGGTGACCTTTGACTGCAGAACTATGGTCACCTGAACCATCTCCTCCCAGACACATGTGTATGCGGAATACGTGGATTGTCCATAGAGTGTTTGAGCAAAAGAACATTTTACAAGGATATATAGTATGCAGGTTATGAGTAATTTAGAAAAGGAACTATTCCTCATACCAATTAAAAAAATATTTTAAACAGTTAAGTAAAAAAAATAATAAGTAAATAAATACCACCCTTAAAAAATAAGTTGAAACAGCAAATATTTATATTTTGTCATTGCTTTTTCAATTTTTTTATGAGGAACTAGAACATCTTATATAATAAAAGCCTAATATGCTAAGTGTCTGGTCGTCCGGTTGGCCATTCAACCAGTCAAAGTGTAATATACTAATGATATGCTAAGGCTGCTCAACCACTCGTTATGACATGCACTGACCACCTGAGGGCAGACAGTCGACCAGTTGACCAGTAGCTATAATGTGCACTGACCACAATGGGGCAGATGCTCCAACCGGTAGGTTAGCTTGCTGCTGGGGTCTGGCCAATCAGGACTGAGTGAGATGTGCTGGACACACCCTGGAAGCCTCCCACAGTCCCTCCCCGGCTGGCCAACCTCCCACGTCCCTCCCTGGCCCCGATCGTGCACCGGTGGGGTCCTTCAGCCTGGCCTGTGCCCTCTTGCAATCCAGGACCACTCAGGGGATGCTAGAGAGCCAGTTTTGGTCCAATGGTGAAATGACTGGTCGTTATGATGTGCACTGACCACCAGGGGGCAGACGCTCAATGCAGAAGCTGACCCCTGGTGTTCAGTGCGCTCCCACAATGGGAGTGCCACTCAGCCAGAAGCCAGGCTCATGGCTGGGGAGCGCAGCTGCGGTGCCGGGAGCCTCTCCCACCTCCGTGACAGCACTAAGGATGTCCATCAGTTGGACATCCCCCGAGGGCTCCCGGACTGCAGGCTAGGCTGAAGGACCCTTCCTAGTGCACACATTTGGTTCACTGGGCCTCTAGTAATTGATAAAGTTGAATTTCCCTTTTATTTGCCTTCCCAGGGTCAGCAATCCCCTCCCCTCCTCAGATAAAAATCACTATCAAAACTTAATCTGTATCCTCCTTGTCTCTATATATTTTTAATTCAGCAGTTCTCAAAGCTTTTGCTCCCAAGACACCTTTACTCATGTAAAATTATTAAGGAGTCAAGCGTTTTAGTTTATGTTGGTTATTTCTACTTATCATATTAGATGTTAAAATTGAGAAAATATATCTATTTATTGAATTAAAATACATAAAGCAATAAACCCATGATATGTTACTATAAATAGCATTTTGTTAAAAAAAAACAACTAAATTTCCAAAAGAAAAATAAGTAGTGTTAAAAGTCGATTTTTTAAAATACATTTTTAAAGTCTGAGTAAAAAGAAAAAGCAAAACTCTTTCTTTTGTTTCTGCCTTAAATCTATTCTGATGTGAAGTTTTTTTTTGTTTTTTTTTTAAGTATATAAAGAAAATCTGGTCTGGCACAGATAGGTGATAGGTAAAACAAGGATTTCTTAGACCTCCTAAAATATGTTGAGGGTCCCATCGGTTCTCAAACCATACTTTGAGAAACACTGCTTTAATTATTTATTTGTAAATAATGTGTAATATTTCTTTGTATCAATTTAAATGTACTTAAGTGGTACTCTGAGATATATATACTAATATATACATGGAGTGGCCAGATTATTATGATCTCTGAACGCATAATAATCTGGCCACTCAGTGTATATCCTATATAATAAAAGGCTAATATGCAAATTGTCCCCTCGACCAGGAGTTCTACCAGCAGGCAGGCCGGCCAACCGCCCATGTCACCTCCCCCTGGCCAGTCTGGCTGGACCCCACCCATGCACAAATTCATGCACTGGGCCTCTAATATAAATATATATTTATACTGAGTGGCCAGATTATTATGCATTCAGAGATCATATATATATATATATACTGCAACTTTTTTGAGGTCTTTCAGATTAATACCTATTCATATAATTTATTTTAATGGTCTATAATAACTCAAACACTAAGGTATTGTTGGAGGGACAGACAGAGGGATCGATGGAATAAAACAAGAGAGCCCAGAAAGAAACCTGAGCTTATGTGGGAACTTGGTTTATGATGGGCAAGTGATGGATTATCTAATTAGTAGTTATAATATTAGCACCCAGGTGCTTAATAAATGTAGGTGCTGATCTTTAAGAAAAATTAGATTATGTAGATCAGCAGAGAAACAAAACTGGATTTGGTGTTAAACGGAAGAATGGAGTAAAGGGGGGCAGACAATGAATCTTCTTGCCAGATTAGCACCTCTTCTGTCATGATCAGGACCAGGGGAGGACAGATAGCTTCCCATCAGGGAATAGTCTTACCTAAAGTGTAACTTCTTCAATGTCTTTTTATTCCCAGAATAATCTTTAGGAGAATGCTTGTGGGATTAAGTAGGCCAAAAAGAAAAAAGAGAGAGTTGCTGCTACCGTGGCAGAACTAGTCAATTGCTTACTGAACAGTAGACTACATACCAAAAGGAAATTTCATACGCCAATTCCCATTAATCCGCTTCACTTATTTTAGATGTTTCTGAATTATTACTCTGTTTTGACACATAAGGCATCTCTTTTAAACCGTCATTGTATTCTAGCTCTCAGCAAACAGTATTTTCCAACATATTGTTCTCGTTAATCACCTAATCATAAGAATCAATTTTTTAATGTTCCATTAACTATGTGATCGCTCAGGCAAAACAAATTCCTTGTCGTATCTGTCAAGTCGTTGCCACCTTGTCAGTGAGCAGGAAAGCATGCAAGGAACTAGCATACATTTCCAGAGGCAGTTGTTACTAGAGAAACCAGAATAGAACAAACACTTGCTTCTCAATTTGTGACATTGCAGAAGAAAATATCTAACAAATTATGTGACTATGATAAAAATATACTACCTAGGTTCTATTCTAACCTACCTATCACCCTTTCACTTTGGTCCACATTTGAAAAAAATCCCAGTGGATTTCAAAGAGCTTCATTCAGCCCTATGTTCTTCCCAAACACAACACATGAGGGAAGTGATCAGAAAGGTCAAACTGTGGATCTTCCACTTTCACTCTCATCTCAACCAGAACAATTCCAGGCTTACCTGGGATAATAATTGATATTAATAACTCTATGAATAATTTATGAACTTTGGTGTAAGCTTACATGTTACAAAAGGTTATTTTAGATAAAAAATTAAATTAATACAAAATGAAAATCACTAGTCAAACTATTGCTCTGCATATGAATTTCTACCTATATGAGTTTCTTCCTATAAGACAGATATGAATGACAGATACACTGGCAAGCATAGTCTTGCTACTAAAATTAATACATTCAGGTTGGTAAAAATGTATATTCTCCATGACTTTTCTAAATATATTATGCTATTTTAGGAGAAGCAGTCTTCATAAAAATATCATTCTACCAATAGGGATCTCTTGCCCTAAACTGAAATAACTAAGGAAAAATTCTCACAGATCATTTCTTTCTCTCCCTTCTATAAAAGTTTAAAGAAATAAATATTACTGTTTGAAGATAACATGTAAACATTTACCATTTACTTTCACCTCCCCCAATTGGCCAGTGTAGAGATCCTCTGTGAAGTAGGATGCATACTAGCTTTGATAACAATTGTATTTGAAAGTAGATTTTGAAAGGTGTTTTGAGCAATCATTGAAATACATTTATGAAAATTTATATTGTATATATAACTCAAATTAACTTAAGTCAATGAGATTAATTCATATATGAAAAGGCTAGGAGTATGTAGACTTTATCAGATCCAAAAGTCAGAAGGAGGATACTGGGGCAGTTTTCTCCTTTGCATTCAATATTTTTGCCATCTACATTTGCTAAATTTTTAACAGATTTTTTCCTCCTGGGGGCATAATGGTCATAGTAACTCTAGGCTTACAGGTATTTGTGGTGATATTATGTCAATCACAAAAAAAGTATTCTAATTGACTTTATGTCAATCACTAAGAAAATGATACACATTCTTGGTGTACCTGTCACTCCTGGCTCACAGTTCCCAAGTATATTTGATAATCTGATGGGCCAGCCTAGGCCATTTATGTTAATACTAGAGGCCCTTTGCACAAAATTTGTGCACAGGGAAGGAGGTGCCCTCAGCCCAGACTGCACCCTCTTCAATCCGGGACCCCTTGGCAGATGTCCAACCGGCAGTCAGGCAACCCTCTCATTATCCGGGACTGCTGGCTCCTAACTGCTCACCTGCCTGCCTGCCTGATTGCCGCTAACTGCCCACCCTGCCAGCCTGATCACCCCTAACCGCCTCTGTCTGCTGGCCTGATCACCTCTAACTGTCCCCTCCCCCGCCATCCTGGTCACCCCCAACTGCCCCCCCTGCTGGCATGTTTGCCACAAACTGCCCCGCACCCCGCTGGCCTGGTCACCCATAACTGTTCTCCCTGCTGGCCTGGTCACCCCTTATTGCCCCCCCCCCCCCCCCCCGCCAGCCACTTTGTGGCATCTCCCTGGAAATAGGAAGCTGCTAAGCGAGACAGCATAACAAGCATGGTGGTAAACAGATAAGGGTTTCTGTGGAGGAATCTGAGAATCTGTAACAATGTGTCTGGTCCAGAGGACGGAGATGGCATGATATATCAACCTGATGGCAACAGAATGAATTAGTGTAAAGCCCAACATAAGGTTTACAAACTTGAGTTCCTGGCTTCCTTAAAGGACCATATGCTCCCATTGCTGCAATGACGTTGGTATCAAATAAACTGAAGTTGCGAACCCAAGTTGTACATCAGACTGCAAGTTTGCACACTGCCTTGCTTGTGCAGGTTGACTCGTGGATTACATTAACTCACAGGGTCCTCCTCCTTTTCAAAACGTCTGTGAATCTCTGGAAGCCTGGCTGGAATGCAGTGTTCACTTTCTATGGGGGACCAGCATCCTTCACTTTATATTTGTCATACCTGAAAATGGTTATGTAATTTACAAAGGTTATATAGGTAGCAAGAATTTCAGCCAGTTTCAACATGGATGTATGAAACCCTAACTCTTTTTAATACACCACAATACAACAACTTGGTATCTTTGAAGCTGGTAGACTTAATATAGTAAAATTGTAGCTGTATTGCATACTTTAGGCTCTATGAGAGTCAGACTGAATGTACAGTATCCCCACCACCCAAACAAACGCATGGCACAAAGAAGGCATTCACAAATAGTGAATAAATGTACAAATATACATATAAAAAGTTGAAATATCAAAAAAACAGTCAAAATATTTAAAATCTCTTTGTGGGTTACCTATAAAGTTCATATCATGTCCACTGTTGTTTTCTTTTTACAGAAAAAGTTGGTGCAGAGTGAAGTATCAGAAGTTGATGATTAGAATTGGAATGTTTCTTTCTACTTAATGCTACATTTTCCCTCTTGCTTCGGTAAACTATTCTATCCTCTTGGTCCCAAATGCTCAGACACAGGTGACATTGCTGCTGCCATATCCATAGTGGGAATACTACTTCAGTCGTTAGAAAATTATATCAGACATATGCTAGAACCACTTAGCAGCTGAAACAATGAAGGGACAGCTTTCTTGGGAAAAGATAAAAAGATTCAGCAGAGGGAGAATGTGGATGCATCCCCACATTCCAAACCGCCAAGGGTCTCAAAAAGCAGCCAGGCAACAGCTTAATGGAGTGCAGTTCCATTTTACAATTATGAGCAACTGTTTTTCACACAGCTTTAGCATAATGATGAGGCACAGTGTATAGAGAATGCAAAATGGAAAGGAAGACACTGAAAGAAGTATGTTCTATTCTAAGCAACAAGGACATTCATTCACTTGTCTGGAGAGAATATTGTACCAAACTATTATACCTAAGATATTATAAACACTGATATAATTTAAGGCAATTTTCCTGGACCAATGAAGTAATAAAATCTTTAAATAAATTCCTCATCCTTCAAATATAAGAAATGTGCATAATTTAAGAGATTTCAAAACACAACTATTGTCACAAAATCCAAAGATAATCCTTGATAGCAATTCCTATGTCTTCTATTTTTCTTCCATACATTTTTAAAAAGTAATAATTTCTTCATACCAAAAATAAATGCTATTAAAAGTCTTTGCAGAAAATGTGCAATGCTACTTCTACCACTACGAATAGTGACTATAAAAATATTTAGTTTAATGCTAACAACCACTTTACATTATCAATTAATCGTTATACTATTCAGTAGTTATTGTCCATCATTTTATACACGAGGATACTGAGTTTCTAGACTTTAGAAATGTGTCCCAAATTATAATTTGCTGAGCTAGACCCTGAAACAATTTCTGTCTAATACCCTAGTATTTATTTACTCCAATCATCCTATATAATAAAGAGGGAATATGCAAATTGACCCTCCCAACCTCACAAAGATGGCTGCCTACGACCAGGCTGGCAGGGGGGGTTAGTGAGGAATGACAAAACAATGGAACAAGCAGGCTGCGTGGGGCAACCTGGCCGGCAGGGCGGGGGCAGTTGGGGGTGACCAGGCTGGCAGAGGGTGGCAGTTGGGAGCAATTCAGCTGGCAGGAGGGGACAGTGAGGGGCGACAAGGCTGGAGGGGGGGAAGTTGGGGGCAACCAGGTTGGCGGGGGAAGGGGGGACAGTTTGGGGCAACCAGGCTGGCAGAGGGGGGCAGTTTGAGGTGACCAGGCCAGCAGGGGGGCAGTAAGGGGTGACCAGTCAGGCAGGCAGGTGAGCGATTAGGAGCCAGTGGTCCAGGATTGTGAGAGGGATGTCCAACTGCTGGTTTAGGGGATCAGGCCTAATCTGGCAGTTGGACATCCCACAAGGGGTCCCAGATTGGAGAGGGTGCAGGCTGGGCTGAGGAGACCTCCCCATGCACGAATTTTGTGCACCGGGCCTCTAGTTATACTATATTGCTCCACACATCCTCGTTGATGGAATATGACAGTAATATCTTTGTTAAGGCTTTTGTAAATGACATAGTTCTATAACTCATGACTAATTTATTTCTTAATAACTTAAATAATTTTCTGAATATAGCTGCTATATTACCACACCCTTGAGACATGGAAGCAGTAGTACTAGAAAAGGAAAGATTAAAAGCAGTAATAACACTCAATGCCTGTGGGTCAACAAATCTTGACTGTTAATTCATCCTGTATGTTTTGTCTTTCCTAAATACTTCACATCTGGCAAGTTTTGGAGGTTATCATTTCAAAATATAACTCAACTCCAAGTGATGCTCACCACCATCTACATTATGATCAAGCTGCCACCACCTTCCTCTAAATCATTGTAATGGCATCTCAATTTCTCTCTCCCTCTCTCTATTTTTTTTATACTTGCCCATTCTCCATCCTCAAACCAAACATCTTGTCTACACAGCAGCCATGATGTTTCTTTTCAAATGTAAGAAAGATCATTTCACACCTGAAGAAAACCACCAATGGCTTTCCATCATAATTTGTTCTTATTCAATTTCTAACAACCATCAATTTATATAAAGTATTCAACAAAATGCCATGTATATATAACTAGAGGCCCGGTGCACGAAATTCGTGCACAGGGAGGGAGGTGTCCCTCAGCCCAGCCTGCACCCTCTCCAATCTGGAATCTCTCTCACAATCCAGGACTGCTGGCTCCCAACTGCTTGCCTGACTGCCTTCCTGATTGCCCTAACCGCTTCTGCCTGCCAGCCTGATAACCCCCTAACCACTCCCATGCCAGCCTGATTGATGTCTAACTGCTCCCCTGCCAGCCTGTTTGCCCCCAACTTCCCTCCTCTGCTCACCTGGTCACCCCTAACTGCCCTCCCATGCAGGGTTGACCACCCCCAACTGCCCTCCCTTGCAGGCCTGGTCCCTCTCAACTGCCCTCCCTTGCAGGCCTGATGCCTCCCAACTGCCCTCCCCTGCTTGCCTGATCACCCACAACTGCCTTCCCTTGCAGGCCTGGTCCTTCCCTACTGCCCTCCCCTGCTGGCCATCTTGTGGTGGCCATCTTGTGGTGGCCATCTTGTGTCCACTTGGGGAAAGGATCTTTGACCACATGGGGGCAGCCATCTTGTGTGTTGGAGTGATGGTCAATCTGCATATTACTCTTTTATTAGATAGGAGGATAGAGGCCTGGTGCATGGGTGGGGGCCAGTTGATTTGTCCTGAAGGGTGTCCCAGATCAGGGTGGGGGTTCACTTGGGGCATGGGGCAGCCTGGGCGAGGGGCCTGTGTTGGTTTTCAGGCCAGCCACGCCCCCCGGTGACCCAAGTGGAGGCCCTGGTCTCTGGAATTTATTTATCTTCTACAATTGAAACTTTGTAGCCTGGAGTGAAGGCCTGAGCCAGCCAGGGCTGCAGAAGCTTGGCTTCCTCCATTGCCTGGGGCAATCCTAGCCTCCTGCTCTTCCAGCTCAGTGGCTACTGCCATTTCTGTTGGAATTTATTTACCTTCTATAATTGAAACTTTGTACCCTTGATTGGAGGGCTCGGCTGGCCAGAGTGTGTGGAAAGCTTGGTTTCCTCCATTGCCAGGGAAACCCAAGCCTCCCTCCTGCTCTCTGTGGCTGCAGCCATCTTGGTTGGGGTTAATTTGCATACTCACTCTGATTGGCTGGTGGGCGTGGCATGTGTGTGGTGGAGTGATGGTTAATTTGCATATTACTCTTTTATTAGATAGGATGTTCAATACTAAGAATAATGCTTTTCCTAAATCATTTAAAATAAGTTTCCAACCTGAATACTTTCCACACGAAAAGGCACTCTTCTATGTAACCAGAGTACAATTATCAGTATCAGGAACTTAATTGACATTGGCATTACTACAATCTCCTCAGTCCTCATTTGGTATCACTAATTGTCCAAATAATGTAAACAATCCAGATCAGAATACCACCCTGCATTTGTCATATCTCTTTTTACCTTCCTGAGGTTTTTCCTTGACTGTCATGTCCTCAACACTTTAAAGATTTTGAAGTTATATTTTAAAATGTCCATTTGGGATGAAATTATGTTTTCTTAGTCAGATTATACTTATTTGCAAGGGATATAGTTTTTAAAAAGTGACAACGTGGTGTCACTGCATCCAACTAGGTGACATACAACTTTGATTTGTTCCATTACCAATAATGTCCCTTTGATGAACTAATTAACTTATTTAAGGAAATATATATATATATATATATATATATATATATATATATATATATATAACTATTTTATGGAGAGACACATTGAAACTTTAAATATGTCATCACTCATCAAACTTTCAATTTCTTCCTTTGTCTATAGCCATATAGATTGTTTCCTATTTATTCAATGGGTTATGATGTATAAATAGCATTTATTTGGGTACTAAATTTGGCAAGTGGAAGTCCTTTCAAGCATGGTTCTGTATCATTTTGATATGTCACTACCATCCTATGAGCAATTTCTTTGCTTTTTGGCATAAGAAGTTCTGGACTTATTATACTTTCCCTGACCAGCTCTAGGATCAACCATTTCTCCAATGAGTCCTGATTTCTTTTAGTGGAGAATGGTATTTAGAAGCTAAGATCTAGGTGCTAAATATGATTGTTGCTATTGAGGTATTGTTGCTCCCAGGCATTCTGAGTTGACAGAAACAAAAAAATTATGCATAAATATTTTTATGTACATATAGTTGTATATATTATACATATATTTATTTATATTTATTAAAACCTTAAAGTCACACCATTATCTCTGATTCCTGTAGACAGAAATCTGATTCTCATTGTTCTTAATATATTTACTTATTTTATCATTCCCCTTCTTTATAACAAATCTGCCTTCACTGCTGCTCTACTCTCCATATCACTTGGGCTTAAACATCCATCATTGGGCCATAGCTCCACATGGAAGCCCTGCTCATTCATTTGGGTTTCTCACCACATATGTGTTGCTGAAAATCACCTGTCATGTCTGAGCCCCATATAATTCAGTACTCCTATAGGGATATTTTCTTGACCTTGTCTATGATTCTACACCTGCAGTGATTTACCAGGCCTACTCCCTCAGGTGTGTATGCCTATCTTACTCTGCCCTGCATCTTGGCTGAAATGTTCATGAAAGGAAGAAAAGGAAGAGAGAAAGCTTCAGATAACAACTTAAAACATAACAGCATTACTTGGACCTACACAATTCTCCATGCACTAGACATCTAATTCCAACATCATCTCTTACTCTGGCCTCAAGCACTTATTCCTTGAATACACCAAGTACCAGCTTGCCTCACATCTTTGGGACTGTTAATCGCCGTACCTGAAACACACCTCCCTGAAACACACCTCCCCAAGATTCCTTTCAGCCTTACAATCACTCCACTGAAATCCAATCAATCTCCATCAGTTACCCTGATTTATTTGAATTGTTGTACTTTTAGTCATATATTATATTATATATTATATTATATTATATTATATTATATTATATTATATTATTACTAGAAGTCCGGTGCATGAAATTTGTGCACTCAGAGAGGGGGTTCCCTAAGCTGAACTGCACCCTCTCGCAGTCTGGGAGCCCTCAGGGGATGTCTGACTGATGGCTTAGGCTGGCAGTCAGTGCTAGGTCACCATCAGTCGGACATCCTTAGCGCTACCGCAGAGGCGGGAGAGGCTCCTACCACTGCTGCTGCAGTAGCCAGCCATGAGCCCGGCTTCTAGCTGAGCAGCGCTCCCCCTGTGTGAGGACACTGACCACCAGGGGACAGCTCCTGCATTGAGCATCTGCCCCCTGGTGGTCAGTGCGTGTCATAGTGACTGGTTGTTCTGCTGTTTGGTAGATTTGCATATTAGCCCTTTTTTTAAAAGTATATTTTATTTATTTTTTTACAGAGAGGAAGGGAGAGGGACAGAGAGCTAGAAACATTGATGAGAAAGAAACATCAATCAGCTGCCTCCTGCACACCCCCACTAGGGATGTGCCTGCGACCAAGGCACATGCCCCCGACCGGAATTGAACCTGGGATCCTTCAGTCCACAGGCCGGCACTCTATCCACTGAGCCAAACAGGTTAGGGCTAGCCTTTTATTATATAAGATAATGTCTTATTATGGGAAAGGCCTCTAATTCAATTTCTTTTAGGTAGCCAAAGGGAGGGGCAGAATTTTCACTTGAGCCTGAAGCTAAAATTGCCCTTAGCTCAAAAATCTGCATACCACTGAGACACATCCTAGTGAGGCTCATTCTGAACCCTCACACTGTTCTATTATGTGTATAAGTATTGGGAACCATCTTATCTCTTTAGTGAAAGGAACCTTTTGTTATGTTACAATGACTAACTTCATCTCATGAGTTGTGTTTTGGCTTCAAGCCTGTATCCAGTATTCATGCAGCAAATTCAGCTCTTCTGTTCAGTATGTACCTGGCATATATTTTATTTTATTTTCTCTAAATCTTTCTAGGTTTTTATGTATTAGATAGGACTAGCCCATGGACACAGACAATAGTCTAGCGAAGGCCTGGAAGGGGCAGGTTCATGGAGGGTGAGATCAATGGGAAAAAAAAAAAAAAACTAAAACAAAGGGACATCTCTAATACTTTCAACAATAAAGACACATTTTAAATAAAGGAAAATATCTTAGTTGAAAAGAGTTTTATGTGAAATAATATAATTAATTGCTCTACACTGTACTTTATATTCTCAAGTTCTCTCAAAGAGATATTAATTGACCCTATGTTCACTAATATTAATTGCCCCTATGTTCACTGACTGCAGGACTGACTTCTGCCACGCCGACCCAGCACTGACTGCCATGGGGGCTGGGATCAGACCCTGCTTTTCTTTCCTGGCCTCTGTCCAGGCCTGATTGCAGCCCATCTCGGAAGTCAGTGTTGGGTTGTGCAGGTGCCTACAGTGTGGCAGTCAGTGCTGGGTCACCATGGCGACCCAGCACTGACTGTAGGGCTGACTTCTGGTGTTCGGTTGAGCCTTCGGTTATTGTGGACATTACAAACCCTGGCTCTTTATATAGATAGATTATATTATATTATATTATATTATATTATATTATATTATATTATATTATACTATACTAGAGGCCCAGTGCATGATTGAATCATGCACGTGTAGGGTGCCCTACACGCTTTTGCTTTTGATCACAGGGGAGCTGGGTGCCTGTCCGCTGGTGCACCAGGTGCCGGAGGCTTCTGAAAGGCCTGCTGCCTGAGCGGAGAGGCACTCAGCTCCTCTGCTTTTGATGGTCCACACGGCGGGACGTCAGCTCGCTGCCCCAGAGGCCCCTTCTGTGCCGCAGCACAGACATAGCGCAGACGCTGAGCTCGTGCAACTGCTGGCGACGCAGCTCAGTGTCCCGCCGGCCCAATCAGCTACCCCGGCCCCCCCGAGTCCCGCCCCCCCGTGCCTCCTGGCCAATCGTGGGCATAGCGAAGGTACGGTCAATTTGCATATTTGTCTATTATTAGGTAGGATTATACTAGAGGACCGGTGCATGAAAATTCATGCACTGGAGGGGGTTCCCTCAGCTTGGCCTGCCCCCTCTCACAGTCCAGGAGCCCTCAGGGGTGGGAGGCGACCCGGCAATCAGGGGAAGGTGACACCCCATCACATCTCTGCTGCTGCCACTGCTGGCAGCACAAGCCTTGGCTGGCCCTGGTTACCTGAGCCTTGGACAGCCCTGGGAGTCTGGGCAGCCTCCATCCAAGGCTTGCCTGTGCCTCGGGCTGTCCCTGGGTGGCTGGGGGGCTGAGGGAACTGGGGGACTCTGGAGGGAGGCGCACGGAGCAGCTGGGCCTGCCTGGGGGCAAGCCCGGCCTTGCCACTTGCTTGCAGTCCTGGCGGGGCTAAGGGGACTGGGTGCCACCATCATGTGGCTGTGGGTGCTGCAATCTTTGAGGGCAGGGAAGTCAATTAGCATATTCCCTCTTTATTGGCTGTGGGTGCTGCCACCTTTGTGACCACAGGAGGGTCAATTAGCATATTTCCTCTTTATTAGATAGGATTATATTATATTAATTATTGAATTTGTTTATTGTCTGTTCCCTTGATCTTGTGAACTGGAATGTAAGCTCTATAACAACAGGAATTTTGTTTTATTTGAGCCATATTCTCAGTAGGTAGAAGAGATTTGGTACAAAATGTGAGTTCTTCAATACATTGTTTAAATAAATAATAGATGGGACATCTGCTCCTGGCTCGGCCTGTCTTTTCATCTTTGAATTGTGCCTATGTTTATCCATCTCATGTTCTATTAATTTATAGCTGCTAGTTATTTTTGTTCTTCTGCTCAGGCTTGCTTGGCCAATCTTGGTTCCTAGATTTAATACTCCAGATTCTGGAAGCACCTGTATGGTCTACCCTTGAACAGTCTAATCTCATTTTTCTTCCCATGGAGCTAATGAGTTCAGCTACTATAGTTGGCCTAGAACAGATATTGCCAAATGATTTCCATGAATGTATTCTTTAGTTTTCTATTCAATATTTCATTCATTTATCCCAATGTTTTGTTCAGAAATTTTTCATTTCCTCATTTATGCACACCAATCAAGTATTTGTCAGAAACAGAAAAATTAACATGTTAAAAATCTTATAATCTACTCAGATTAAGCATGATTTAATTCTCACAGATGGTTACTTTGGGCTCAAATTAACGCCAAAACAATCATTTAACAATTGCTAACGCCTCATTGCTGTCATGAGGAAATGCTTCTTCCCCAGTGTCTTCCGATGACTCTTTGTAGAAGAACATTCACTAGTGTGTAGCTTCTGGCCTCCTTCCACCTTTTGCTCTTTCTTCTCAAGAGAAAATGACTGATGTCAAGTGTGGTATATCTGTGAAAAAGTAAACCAGTTATGCTTGGCTCACCCCTATGCTGCTGCTTCTGTTAGGGGATTTGTTGATTTTCCTGTGAAGGGGAAGTTTTCCCGCCTCAGGTTTAGGTAAGTTTGGCTAATACTAAGGGCCTGTGTTAGGAAGCCATTCTTACAAATTAATAAAGGTGATATTCTGGCCCTTTTACATTCTTCCTTCATATATTTCACATCATTTAGATCCAGAGCTGAGAAATTTTGCAACCATAATCCTTTCAAAACTTTTCTTGTTCTAGTTGTATTTTCCTCACCATCGGATCCTTAAAAAAATGCAAGCTAGGTGCGATGCTCAGATTATAAATTTATTCAAGACTCCTATTACATATGGTAAGTCATGAAACTTAGTTATTTCTTGACACATGCATTTTGAGTGTATGTCTCAGTACTTTATTATTTTGGAAGATTTTTTTTTTTTTTTTTGCATATTAGTTTGGGTTTTGATCTTGCTATGAGGGGTTTGAAAGACTGAGAGGTATTTTTCCTTTCTCAACACTAAAAAGTTGTATAAACCTTGATTTGATGGGAGTGGAAGCCCCAACTTAAAATTATTATTAATAGTGTTTTTTCCTTTTCAGATTAAAGATGGAAGTTAACAGGTACTTCATGATGAGGGGCAAAGAGCTGACACTGTAAAAGGCAACAGCATAAGTGGACACTCTTAGGAGGGAAGAATTAAATTTCGCTGCTACCAGGAAGAGGATGAAGGTGCAGAATTTCCATCAAATGGTACATATCTTCCCCCCTCTCCACCTTGAAAATAGAATCAGGGAAGCATGGCTACATGGCATCTTTGGTGGCTAATCACTATGATCACTCCTGGCCTGGCATCTATGAATCCACCAGTCAACATTGCCCAAAAGAAGATGGAGGACCAGACTTCACAGCAATATACTAACGACATTAAATATTATAAGCCACTCGGTTGTTGGAACAAGGACCCTCTCTCATTTTATGAATATCATGTCAATTCCTTGAATACTGATAATCTGCAGGAGCTTCACCAAAAGAACTAAGATGGAGGTTCTGGTTATATTGATTTTTTAAAAAGCATCAAATTGAATTTGATTTAAAACACAGTACAGTAGCATTTTTTTTCACCAAAATATTATATAGCAATTTCACACCATTACTTTAAGTCATTCCTTTTTCTATTTATAACTCGTTTTTTTTTTCCTTTAAGGTAAAATTCACATATAATGAAATACTTAAGTTTCTGTAACCCATACTGCTATCAGAGAACATTAGATAACAGAACATTATCATCCCAGAAAGTTCCCCCATGCTTCTTCCCTTAGCCCCACCCCCAGAGGCCACTACTATGCTTTTTGTTTTTGCTCACAGTATATTAATTCTACTTGTTCTAGAACCTAATGTAAAGGAAATAATACAGTATGCTAACCTTTTATGTAAAGCTTCCTTCACTCAATAACGTTTTGCAATTCATTTGTGTTGCTGCGTGTATCAAGGATTCACTATTTTTGGTTGCTGAGTTGTATTTTATATGAATATGACATAGTTCATTTTCCATGTTCCTATTGATGGATACTCAGTGTCGAGTGTTTTCTTTTAACTAATATAAATAAATCACTGTAAATATTCTAGGACAGGTTCTTTTTCTTTTAGTGGTAATACCTAAAAAAACACATTTTTTAGTCATCAAGGATGTGTGTGTTTTGTTCTACAAAAAAACTATTCAGACATTTCTCCAAAGAAACTGCCATTTTCACTCCCACCAACAATGCATGAGGTTCTGTTTCTGGTTGGCCCATGTCTCAGCCTCACTGTTGATGTCAGTCTTATTTTTACTAATGTGGTGAATGTTTTAATTCATTTTTGTGTTTCAAATACTTTTAAAATTTGAATTTAATATAAACTAAATTATAAAATAAAAAAATTATAATAAAGTCAAATGAATTTATATGAGATAAGGGAACATATCTGTTTGCTTATTATTAACAGTAGTGTCTAGAGAATTGCCTGACATAGTGAATGCACCATTATTTGTTGAGTAAAGCAATTATGTAAATATTATCTAAAATGTTTTTACCAATTCTTCTTCTTTGCTCTAAATTTGTTGACAAAATTACCTCCTTTAATTCCTAGCCTCTACATATTTATTGCATTAATTTTTAATTACCAAATATTATTGTGTTAATTTAAATACATATTCAATTCCCAGGATATTATCAATTTTTGCTTATTGAACTCCATCTAGATTTCCCCCCTTCAGTCATGCTTGAATTCTCAAGATCTCTCGCTCCCCTAATTAGCAGAGTATCTCCAGTTTCAACTCCTTCCATCCAACTATGCATCTATGGTCCTAATACTCCTCATATCTCCATTAATTTATGTATTTTGTTTCCTTTATGTAAAATGCCCTTTATCACAGTCGTTTTTGTGGATGGCCCTGTAAGTATCTATGCACATATCTAATTTTCCTTTCTGGATAGAAAGAGCTGAAGGAAGAAAATACTACACCTACAAGTCTGGTTGTTTGGAACTTAAAGATGAGTACCAAAAGGTTTAAGAGGAAGCGCAAACCACATTCAAATAGAAAATTCCAGAAGCCCATGTACAGAAAGTACACCAAATTGAGAATGATTCAACAATCAAACAAGGTACATGCAGAGCAAAGTAGAGGTCCTTGAATGCCCACAACCAAACAGGTCAGAGCCCATCTGTCTGCTATCGCCATTGCCAGCATGCATCTTGCCGCATCACTTGTTGCTATTGACTGCTGGTGGTCTACTGTCTGCCATCTATGCATGTCTGCATAGGTGGCCCTATTCCTTCAACAGGAGGTTAGCTTCTGCAGGGTACTTCTCATTTAATCTGCCATAGTTACTCCTCTTTCTCTCCAGTCCTTGTGGTCCCTTGTATTGTTTTTCCATTAGAATTTCAGTTCCAAGGGAGTAAGGCCTGTATCTATATTGTTGTGACTGCACCAGAGAAATATTTGTTGAAAATAAACAACTCTCTCTATACTGGTTGAGGTGCTAGGAGTGAGTTTTGACCGAACTCAGACTGAAGTTTCTTTGACTCTGCAAGAACGCATCTTTGAGGAACATTTTATTTTCTACTTTTCATTACCTTCCAGGCATAGGAGACCAACTGCATCTTTCAAATACAAAGACAAATACATTCACTAATGGTAGGGGTGTTTTTAAACATACAACACTAATTACTGAACCTAGTAGGTGGATGCAGTTGTAAATATATGAGTATTTTCTTCTCTTGATAAACACGAAAATGTAACATTTAACCTTAAGGGAACACTCTGGTACAAAGCCATAGCACAATTCTTTATGGTTTTCAATGGAAAATGCATTCTCCCTCTTCCATGCTTTCATATATATTCCTTTCTCTAGAACATTCCAGATCCATCTCGCCAAACCTACAGATTTCAGTTTAAGCATAAATTCTGCAAGGTGTTTTATTTGGATACTTAGAATATACTGGGTATCTTTGCTCTACTTACCCTTAGCTCTCTGTACATTTCAATTATGAGATATTATATTTCTTTATTAAAATACTGTCTTTCTTCATACCATGTTCATGCATTGGTAGAATTAACATCATTAAAATTTCCACACTACCCAAAGCAATCTACAGATTCAGTGTAATCCCCATTAAAATACCAACAGCATATTCCAAAGACCTAGAACAAACACTCCAAAAATTCTTCTGGAATATAAAAAGACCCCGAATAGCCATAGCAATCCTGAGAAAGAAGAACAAAGTTGTAGGGATCACAATACCAGATATCAAGCTATATTACCAAGCCATGGTTCTCAAAACTGCCTGGTACTGGGTGCTGATTGGCCCCCGCAACGTCCCACATCCCCTCCCCCTCACCAGCCTGGTTCAATCAGCCACCTTGGGGAAGACTGGCCGGATCCCACCCGTGCACAAATTCGGGCACTGGGCCTCTAGTAGAGAAATAAAGATAATCTAGGAGAAACTGTTTGAAAAAAAAAGAAGAAGAGGGAGGAAGGAAGAAAGAGGGGGAAGAAAGAAGGAAGAAAAATGTTGGTAAAAGAAGAGTGTCAGTTAAAATGTAGGAGTAAAATTAGATTACCCTCTATTCCCACCATCAATTTATATGGAAATGGTGAGAATTCTAGCCACTAGTTGTTTTTAACATCACTAATATAAAATGTACTTGATTTTTGCTTAGACCAGGTTAAAGAGGCATAAAATATCTATAATTAAAGATAATATTTAAATATTTCTAGCAATATTTAAAATCTATCAAATAAAGAAAGCAATATTAGTAATAATTGAGGTCATGTATATCTTCCTGAAATTATCTGTGTGTACATTCTATAGACAGTAAGCAGCCTAAGTGCTTTTTAATGAGCAAAGCTTCAGCTAAGGATTTTAATTTGAATTTTAATTTAATATTGAAGGGAAATTTAATTACCAAATCATCTTGAGTATATTCAGAATATTTCAATAACTTAAGAGTGCCTTCAAATTTCATTATTAGTAAATATTTCACTGCACATTTAATTTCAAAACCAATGGTCCTATAAATCACAGATAATTTAAAACTATTTTTATATACAATAATGAGTATTGTTTTGACTTATCTGTGTGGAAAACTTAATGGATTAAGAATATTAGATTAAGAAATATAAAGAAACATTATGTCTCTATGTAGGAGTTTTAAGGTTCTGCCTTCATTTTTATTTAAAGATCATAAAAATGTTTCACTATGTTTGCCAAAAAAGTTATTTTCAAATAAATATTAGTAACTGCCATTTCAATATCTATTTTTGATTTATATAAAAAGCATACTCCATATTAACCTTTTTTATTAAAGACAATATTTCCAGCAATTAATAATGATGGACGTTTTAGGAGAATGCACATTGTTTATGATGCTTGTGTGTTGAAATAGAAGTACAATCTATAGAAAACATAATGCCCTAATTTTATGAGAACTAACAAAGCAGTATTTATTTTCTTTTTTTAAAACTGATTTTAGAAAAAGAAAGGAGAGAGGGAGAAATATCAATGTAAGAGAGAAACGTCAATCTGCTGCCTCCTGCACACCCATCTCAGGGATCAAGCTCACAACCTAGGCATGTGGCTCTGACCAGGAATTGAACCAGCAACATTTTGGTGGATGGGATGATACCCAACCAACTTAGCCATACTAGCCAGGGCTAAAATAGCAGAATTTTTCAATAAATTTATTTGTAGAAAATCCCCACAAAATTGCAAGAAGTTTTAAGGGTTGTAGACCTTTTATATAGCAACTGAAAAATAAAGACAGTTAAAAGGACATATGTATGGAGGGAGTGGGGAAATATTTCCTAAAATAGTACATCTAAATGAAACCCCGGGATGTTTACAACAAAGCAAACTGAAGTTAAAGTCTTTATAGTTTTCTATGGTTTAAATCAATCTTATTTGCCATGTATGCAAGCTGGTTACTGAGCTCAGAAGTCAGTTTGAAGGTCTATGATCACTTCCCCCCAGAAAGAATTACATTCTCCACTGTTTGCATCTACACTCTACACTGCACAATGCTTTCTGCACTTATGTTTTTAAGTCACCCCCTTGAGATCAGAGACCATTTTATAAAGGACTAATGATTAAATTATGTCACTTCATAAATGGTGGCAATAATAAACTGGCCTTGACAACCATATTATTTCCTATTAAATATTTAGTTATTTATTCATAATTATAAAAATTACTAGTAGCCCTGTGCACGAATCCACGCACCAGTAGCTCTCTGTGGGGCCTGGCCGCTCCACGCCCGCTGCCCAGAGGCTCTCCGCAGCCCAGAGGTCCATCCGTGCCCTGGCCTGGCCAGAGGCCCACCCACAGCTGGGAAATGCAAACGACTTCCATCCCTGTTCTCAGGAACTCCAATAAAGGGCTTCCTTCCTCTTTCTCACCGGCTTTCACCCTGTGCCTCTGCCACCAGCCCCTCCTGTTACACTATCCTCCACCCACTCCACGCTCTGACTGCCAGGATTTGACCTTGCCCGGGAGTCAGGGGCAACTCAACTCTGCTCAGCTCGCCAGTTCCTTCTCTTCTTATGCAAGCGTTCCACACCCCGGCCTGGCCAGAGGCCCATCCCTGGCCTGGCGCTGAACGCTTGCCTCGTTGCCACGGCGACGAGGCAAGCATTCCGCCAGGTCGCTCACACTGCCGGCTCTCAGCGGCCACCCACCCCTGGGACTGGGGGACTCTGGTGGGGCTGAGAGGACTGGGTGCCAACATATTGTGGCTATGGGTGCCGCCATCTTTGTGACAGAGTGATGGTTAATTTCCATATTACTCTTTTATTAGATAGGATGTTTCAGCCCTGGCCGGTGTAGCTCAGTTGGTTGGGCAGAATCCAATGCACCAAAAAGGTTGCTGGTTCAAATCCTAGTCAAGGGAACATGCCTGGGTTGTGGGGTCAATCCCTGGTGGGGTTTGTGCAGGATGCAGCTGATAGATGTTGCATTCTCACATCAATGTTTCTCTCAAAAATCAATAAATTGTTCTTTAAAAATAATTATATTTCAGTCAATAATTTGACATCTGGAGGCACTAACCATACATTAAATTATTTTAAATGTTCATAAGATTTTCTATCTAGTTTAGAGTTACCAAATTATGTAACTCAAAAATTATTTTTATAATTAGTAATCTTTTACCACACATCAATATTAAACTCTCAGATCTAATGCACTTTAGATTCAACAGACAGTAATCATCGAGGTCATAAAGGTATAGACTTCATAGAAATAACCAAGGATCAATCTTTCAAAATCTGATCAAATCTACTTGATTCAGAGTTTTTATATTTTTGTCAAGTCTCTTCTCAAAAACATCACTTTCCATACAACACAGTTGTTATTCTCCTACATAAGCACTTGGTTTTCTGCTAATCCTGTTTTTCTAACAGAAAACATGCATGTGTTTTAACATAGCATACATATGTATTCACATGTATATGCATAAATAAACATATCTGCAGATATACACATGCATATACAGATATATTTTATCAATATAAATGTTTTACATACACATAAATGTGTGTAATTTTATAGGTGTATGTCTGTATGTGTGTGTGCGCGCATATGCTTATTGACTATCGTAACTTCACAGGGACATTTAATTCATTGCTTTAGCTCCAACACAGGAATAAAAGAACAGTACTAAGCAATCAGTGTGTATTTGTTGAATTAATAAATATCAATAATATTTCTTTTCAAATCAGGGCTTTGTTTCAGAAACACTAAAACACTTATTTGATAAAAATTATCTTCTAGATAAAAGTGAGTAGTCTGTAGTTATAGCAAAGTGTAGCAAATAGAAAGATAAGTATACAAATGTATACTGCTTAATGTATACATCTTTGCTAGTTATCGCTAGGATCAAAAGCTGAAACTATTTCATTTTTAAATTTTTTTACCCTATTGTATTTTTTTTCATTACTATTCATCCTCCCCCCACCCCACCCCCACCATATCCTCTTCTTCTAATTAAAACATCAGGTATTTCAGTCAACCCAATTTAAAAGATTATAGAATTGTACACTTGAAATCCACATAATTTTATTAACTGTCACCTCAATAAATTCAATAAAATATGAAAAAATTTAAGATGTCTTTAAAAACTAGAATACATATAAGAACATCTTCCTTTTTAAAAATATCACTTTATAATTTGCAAAGCATTTCTATTGTCATTATCTTGCTTTTTTACACAGTCTACAGTTAAAGCAAGTCCTCTACTTTGTCATTTGCTTTAATAAGCAAAGTCTTCCTTTATAAACCTCCATTGATTTAACTCCTGTGATGTGAAATTCTATATTAGGGATGTCACAGCCATATAAAAACATTTTGTAATAAAAATTGTGTAGACAAGAGTGTAGGGGAGATATTTAAACTTAAGAAAAAAATTGTTTTCAAGTACTTCATATGTGGTAACCTGATGACAAACCTGAGAAATGACTTAAAAAAAAACTAATTACAAATTATTATTTAACACAAAATTCCAAAACCTTTACTTTGAAAGGTATTAGTTATCTTTACTTTAGTTGGTAGGAGTCAATCTTCATTAAAAACTCAGTACCATCAAAATAAAATAAAATAAAAATAAAAATAAAATATTCTTTAAATGCTAAGATTTGCGATGTATTCATTTGTAAAATACGTGAATGATTATATTCAAGACTTTTAAAACAAAGAATATATTCATAAAAAGAATGTGTTTTTAAAGAAACAAATCTAATTTATGATCCTTAGCTTTTTACTATTGAAACATTGTTGTTTTTTTTCATTCTTTCATGTTGAACAAATCATAGACTATAATTAAAAATAATATTTCTAAGTTTTTAGTAAATTAACAAATTTAGTGAATTTAGAAATTTGATAGATTCATCTTGCAGCTACACTAACCATGTTGGGCTAGAAACAAGGGAGAAGAGAAATGCCAAATCTTTAGAGGTTCATTTAAATAACTTGAGGCTCTGTCTCAAGGTAAAAGGAAGCCATTGCAGAGTTGTGAGAGGGATGGTATTAATCACTTCTGAGTGGACAATGACTGCAATAGGAAAGCAGTGAAGTCTGAAGACTGGAAGGCTGTAGCTCCCAGTAATCACACAGATAGATCCAAGAGAGAGACAAAGGGAGAGACAGACAGACAGACTTTGAACATTTTTTTCATATCAAATATAAAAATTAATAGTATTATTGTTTATTATGCCAGTAAAGAATAATGAGAATAAGTAAATGGATGCATTACAAATAATCTTGAGCACAGAGCAAATGGGTAAGTCATAGTACATACAAGAATCTGAGGCATCTTCTAATTTCTGAATATAGCTTCTCATGAAATCAATCTCTCCCATCTATTTCTAGTGGAATATATTAATGTTCTCAAGTAGGCCATGAAGAAGATTCTATAATATCACTTGTAACACTGTCCCCAAAAGTTTCCCATGAAATTAATAAAGGTTGATTAGCCTCCTAATCCTAGAAGGTCTCTAAAATAGCACTGTGCCTGCTAAAATACCAGTATGTTATGTATTTGACGTCTATGCAAGGTGGAGTTTGAACTGTAACCAAGAGGAGATTTCAAACATTAAAGCTAATAATAATATTGGCCATACTGGCTTTGACAGAGTGCATCCAATGATAGAAACCTCCCCACAAACTTAAAGAAAAATATGATGATCTCTATTTTCACTAATTGGCATGGCAATGTTCTTAATTGCTGAAATATTTGCATCAGGGTCAAGTGTTAATAGCTTCCTCAGCATAGCTAACCTATATCTATTATTGAAAACTAGAGGCCCAGAGCACAAAATTTGTGCACTCGGGGGGGGGGGGGGCAGGTGTCTCTCAGCCCAGCCTGCACCCTCTTCAATCTGGGATCCTTCAGACATCCCTCTCACAATCCGGGACTGCTGGCTCCCAACTACTCACCTGCCTGCCTGATTGCCCCAAACTCCTTCTGCCTGCCAGCCTGATCACCCCCTAACCAATACCCTGCCAGCCTGATCGACACTTAACTGCTCCCCTGCCGGCCTGATTGCCCCCAACTGCCTTCCCCTGCCAGCCTGGTCGCCCCTAACTGCCCTCCCCTGCAGGCTGGGTCACCCCCAACTGCCCTCCCCTGAAGGCCTGGCCCCCCAACCGCCCTCCCCTGCCACCTGGTCACCCCTAACTGTCCTCCCCTGCCGGCCTGGTTGCCCCCAGCTGCCCTCCCCTGCTGGCCTGGTCACCCCTAACTGCCCTCCTCTGCTGGCCTGGTCACCCTTAACTGCCCTCCACTGCAGGCCTGGTCCCCCCCCCCCCAACTTCCCTCTTTCCCCTGCAGGCCCAGTCGCCCTTAACTTCCCTTCCCTGCCAGCCTGGCCACCCCCAACTGCCCTCCCCTGCTGGCCTGATCGACCACAACTACCCTCCCCTCAAGGCTATCTTGTGGTGGCCATCTTTGACCACATGGGGGCAGCCCTCCTGTGGGAGGGTATGAGGGTGAATTTGCATATTACCTCTTTATTATATAGGATCACTATATCTACTCACCATTTACTGAGGCTCAAAAATATTAATTTCAACACCTAACAATTTATTTTAAAACATTTCAAGTTTTATGATTAGGAAAATGAAGAAATAAATATGGCAGCTTCACTATCACTTTCTTCCTTTATTTAATGACTAGATGCCCAGTGCACAAAATTCGTGTACAGGTAGGGTCCTTAGGGCTGGCCAGCAATCAGGGCCGATCTGTGGTGTGACCAGCAGGGTGATTGGGGCCCCTGTTGGCACCCGCCTTGACCAGCCTGGAGCCTCCTGCTCACTGGCCCCACCTATGTGGGGCAACTGGTGGGGCAATAGGGGGCTGGGGGCAGCTCCTACATTAGTGTCTGCCCCCTGGTGGTCAGTGCACATGATAGCAACTGGTTGTTCCACCAGTCTTTTCACTGTTTGATTGATTTGCATATTAGGTTTTTATTACATAGGATATTCCAGTGTAAGTTCTCAAATAACTCAAGTCATTTTTTTTTTTTAAGATGGAGCATGCAAGCTATTTTTTAAGGCAATGAAAACACTTAGAGATTTTCCTGTGGTAAAGAATCCAATGACTTTCATGGATATGAGTAGGCCACGGCCTACAGTGGATGTGAGTTGCACATTCTGAAAAATATAATGAAACCTAATATTAAGATGCATCATAAATCACTCTAGTGAAAACACAGTCCACTTGCAGACAACAATTGTAATAGTTGTCTACAAGTGGACTGTGTATATTTGTGTGTGTGTGTGTGTGTGTGTGTGTGTGTGTGTGTGTATGTTTTCCACTACATGCATTTGTTACAATAAAATAAAGGAAACTTGGGATGGTAAAAAGTACTTCTTTTTCATATTTATGCGATGTTATTTGCTGTGCTAAGAATGCTTATGAAAATCAGTAAAATTTATCCAATTTTTGAGATCCATCCCAAAGGTCAGCAAAGACTTTTAAAAATATATTTTTATTGATTTCAGAGAAGAAGGGAGAGGGAGAGATTGAAATATCAATGATGGGAAAGAATAATTGATCAGCTGTCTCCTTCATGTCCCCTACTGGGGATGCAGCCTGCAACCCAAGCATTTGCTCCAATGGGGAATCGAACCGTGACCTCCTGGTTCATAGGTTGATGCTCAACCACTGACCCACACTGGCCAGGTGCAGACTATTTTGACTATTATTATTACCTCAGATTCAATCTCCTTTTATTCTGAATTCTTATAGCATTTTATTTTTACTTCTTATAGGCATTTACTAAATTTTTCTTTGTACTGCAATTATATTTTGGCTTGACTTATCCTTTATTCCTATAAGGAATTATCATCCACTATGCCTTATTAGGATATTTCACATTGTTTATTTTAATATAAATTGGTTTAAATTATTTAGAATTGATATTCATTTAAAGTCAGAATAAGAGGATTGGGGGGGTGGGCATAAGAAATCAACCAAAGGACTTGTATGCATGCATATAAGCATAACCAGTGGACACAGACACTGGGGGGTGGGAGGGAGGTGAGGGCATGTGCCGGGGTGGGTGGGAGAGGCCGGGGGGAGGTCAATGGGGAAAAAAGGTGACATATGTAACTACTATTTATAATACTTTAAACAATAAAAAAATTAAATTAAAAAAAGAATAATATATTTTGGGTTCTTATCAAATCAATCAAGAATTGCCTCAAACTAAAACAATTATAAAACCGCTATTAGCAAAAACATAGTGACCATAAGGGGCATCAGGCAAGAAGTCTCTGAAAAGCACACACAGTAAAATAAGCAGGAAGATAAGTGAAAATGTAAAAGCAGTGGGACGTTGTTCCCTTACAGGGGTCAGGATACCCTAGAAGTGGCACTGAGTCAAAAAATGGACTTACACAGGAGCACATCAGGAAGCTTTGATTGGGGGCAATGGCACCAATAATGATCAAACTACAGTATTTCATATTCATATAATATTTTTACAGCTTTCCAAGTGCTTTGGCTTACAGTATCTTTTTGGACACTTACAGTAATTCTGTTACATTTGCCCCTATAAATTTATGCTTTATCTGAGGTTAAAACTGAGTGCAGAGACAGAACTAGTCTGGGGTTCTTTCCAAGAGAGAGGACCTCTTTTTGGATGGTTTTCCTTTATTAGTTCTTATGATATTCAAAATATTAAACATAAAATAAAATTAAATTTAATTTCCTATGGATAATGGAGCATAAATCCTGCTTCCATTATTTTAAGGAAAATTCAGTTATCTGGAACTAGATCATTGCAGGAGATGTTTGCCATGAACTAAATTTTTTACAGACAGGGCATTCAGAGAAAAGATATGCTTCTCTAAGAGAGAAACTTACTTACATTCAAATAACCAAATGACACTGACGTAAAAGAAGTATATACTCATTATAGGAAAGATAAGGATAAATGCAATAGGCTTAAAAAATATACATATTGATGTAAATATGTTCCATGAGAATATAAGAAATAGAAATGGGAATTCTACATAAGGGGTGGAGGTCGCCTAGAAACAGTTGGAAGTCAACTAAGGTTATCACTCTAATTAACTCATTTAATTAGACACGTAAAAGGCTCTGAGAGGTTCATATGAGGGAAATGATATTTCAGTTAAAAAAAAAAAAAAACTACCTTAATCAAAAGATGTTCGCTAGAAAGTTCATTTTTAGAGCTATACATTTGACAATATACCAGGGACACTGCCCATAGTAGACACCATTAAAAATATTAAGTTCAGAAATTTAAGAATAAATAATTTAGACATCATTTTATACAAACTAGATTTTTTTTTTTAACTAGGAAAAAAACATCACCACAGCTGTATTTTAGAAAACAATACTGCAAAAAAAAAAAATAAATGTGAGAGGCTATGAAAATATAAGGAGAGCCAAACCAAGGTTCTGCCAAGGGGATGGGCATTAAAAAAGTGATGTAACGGATTTCAAGGACAGAAACAAGTTCTGTTGGTAATGAGAAGTAGGGGCCAAAGGAAAGGGAAAGGGACCATTTGACAACTTTCATTCATTGAGAACAAGCCATTAACTAAAAGAGTGAATTTTCTCGGTGGGCCAGATTTAGTGAGATGTTCAAATTGGGATATATTGAGTCAGAGGTGTATATGGGGTAGACAGTTACCCAGCAAATATTGAAATCTAAGCATGATATTGTGCATGATATCCAATAAAATAAAAAACAAAACAAACAAACAAAACATGACTTGTAATTTGAAGTTGGAAATCTCAAAGAGAAATTGAACCCTTGGAGGTTGAAAATTATCCTAGAGAAATTTGTAGGAATATGGTGAGAAAAGAGCCACATCAGGGACCACAAGCATAATTAAAATGGAATTCCATTCTTAGAAGACAAGGTATAATACTAGAAGGGAGGAATCAGGGATAGGAAAGGAATCAGGAGAGGAAGATAATGGCTCACAGAAGAGGAAGAACAAAGTTGTCCTGCACTCCACTGAGTCTCAGCAAGGTTAGGAGTGAGGCTTTTTAATTTGGCAATAGTTAGGTCACTTTGCCCTAAAAGAGATGAAGCAGAACATAAGGAAAGGAGATGAAGCAGCAAAAAATAGGCTACTCTTATTTCTATCAGGGTTCTTGGTTGCAAGCAATCGAAACCAACTCTGGCTGAGTGAAGCAGAAAGGGAATTTATTAAAAGGATATTGAGTAGTTATCAGAAATGAAAGAAGGGCTGATTAACCAAGTTCAGGGCCATGCACACCACACTCAGGATTCAACAAGGACACCGTGCCATCATATATCAGTACCAGATAGTAAAATTCACACTTTCAAAGCATCTAGCTCTGGACAAAGGACAGTACCATTAACCCCACTGTCACTACTGCCATAGGCCCCCAGTCTCCCTGAAACTGTGAAAACTCCCTTGAAAGTGACTGTCTATGACTGTATCTATCTTTGCACTATGAACATCAGGTTAATGAAACCTAGGTCATATGTTCCCACCCTAGTATGGGAATGAAGCTGGGGAAGTGAGACCCTACTTCTCCAATGAGAGATGCTCTATATCTCATCAAGAAAGAATCTGATAATAACCAGGCAGGCATTGTTATTGACATTTCAGGTGAAAAAACTGAGGTCTACACATTCATAAGATTGGAATTCAAAGTAAGTTTTATTTAACTCTTTTAAGGATAAATAATAATGCAATACACATTGAGAGAGGATAATCTTCTAAAACCATGAAAAATATAAATTTTACTCTGTAAATCATATTGGCCTATAACTCCCTACCCTTTAACTCAATGATATTCATTTCTATAGAAAATAAATATGAATACAGTCTCAAATAGAAAAGTCATTGCTCAGCTCTTAGTTTCCAATTTAGCTTTTTTTTTTTAAGTCCTTAAAAAACATAGTCTTAAAAGTCAGGCTTTGGGGTAATTCCAAAAATTCCCTTTGCACATTAAAAGCAAAGCTTAGATATCTGCATTAACAGTTTTGCTGTAAGAGAGTATAGAAAGGATAGATGATATCCTATATAATAAAGGCCTAATATGCTAAGTGTCTAGTTGTCTGGTCGTCCATTCAACCAATCAAAGTGCAATATGCTAATGATATGTTAAGGACGCTCAACTGCTTGATATGACTGCACTGACCACCAGGGGGCAGACAATAAACAGGTCGACCAGTCACTATGATGTGCACTGACCACCATGGGGCACACGCTCTGACTGGTAAGTTAGTTTGCTGCAGGTGTCTGGCCAATCAGGACTGAGCAAGATAGGCCGACACACCCTGGAGCCCTCCCAAAGTCCCTCCCCAGCTGGCCAAACTCCTGAATCCCTCCCTGGCCCTGATTGTGCCTTGGCCTGGCCTGCACCCTCTCGCAATCCAGGACCCCTCAGGGGGAGTCGGAGAGCTGATTTTGGCTCAATCCCACAGGCCAGGCCGAGGGACCCCACTGGTGCATGAATTCATGCACCAGGCCTCTAGTAATATATAAAAAGACAAGTTCTTGCCACATGGGAAGAGAAAAGGCTACTTTGGTGTTTGAAGAAGTTTGCAGAGATTTGAAAGGGATCAGGGTAGCTAGCATTAAGGTGATACTAACTCTCTCAAAAGAAACTGGACCTAAACACACTTTTTGAAATAGGACATACAGAAGGTTAAGAGGCATATGAAAACATGCTCAAAGTCACTAAGCATCTGAGAGATGCAAATCAGAACAACAATGAGATACCATCTCACACCCCTCAGAATGGCTATCATCAACAAATCAACAAACGACAAGTGCTGGCAAGGATGCGGAGTAAAAGGAACCCTCTGGCACTACTGGTGGGAATGCAGACTGGTGTAGCCACTGTGGAGAACAGTATGGAGTTTCCTCAAAAAATTAAAAGTGGAACTTCCATTTGACCCAGTAATCCCACTTCTAGGAATATATCCCAAGAAAACAGAAACACCAGTCAGAAAGGATATATGCACCCTTATGTTCATAGCAGCACAATTTACAATAGCTAAGATTTGGGAACAGCCTAAGTGCCCATCAGCAGATGAGTGGATCAGAAAACTGTGGTACATCTACACAGTAGAATACTGTGTGTCTGCTGTAAAAAAAAAGACACTCTTACCATTTGCAACAACATGGATGGAACTGGAGAACACTATGCTAAGCGAAATAAGTCAGTCAGAGAAAGATAAATATCACATGATCTCACTCATTTGTGGAATATAATAAACAACATAAACTAATGAACAAAAATAGAATCAGAGATATAGAAGCATTGAGCAGACTGTTCAACCTATGGGGGAAGGTGGGGGGTGAAGGGGTAAGAGATCAACCAAAGGGCTTGTATATATGCATATGAGCATAACCAATGGACACAGATAGTAGGGGGGTGAGGGCATATGCTGGGGGTTGGGAGAGGCCAGGGAGAGGTCAATGGGGGAAAAAGGAGACTCATATAATACTTTAAACAATAAATAATTTAAATTTAAAAATAGAAACTGAAAATTGAAGGTAAAAACTCAATAAATGTATCTAGAATTGCATATGAATAAGTTTCCCTGAGATTGTGACTCTTGTTCACCCTTGCTATCTAGGAGATTTAGTGAAGGAAAGAGATGCCTCCCATGAACCAATGGGTTATGGAGAGGTCTTGACTTAGGATAAGGAAACCATGAAGTATAGGTACCCTAATAAAAACCAGTATGTCAGGGGCCACAGATTCCAATAGTGGGCACCAAGGAGATGGCCACAAGACTAGACAGGTACTGCAGTTCCCAGTGGATATCTGCATGGTCTACCCAGTGACCAGCCACAGGTCAGAAGAGTACTATACTTGCACTTGCTCTTCTGAAGCTATGAGGAGCACTCCCAGAAAATATCTTAAGATAAAGAGAAAGGAGCAGAGGAAAGGAGTTTCAATGTGGGGGTGAGTAATAACAGAAAAACATAATAGCAAAAATTGAGATAATTTATGTTGTATACCCTTAGTTTTCATTTGGTAGTTAACAGCAGGCAGAGAGCTGTGATTGATATGCCAGGCTGAGGGAAATAGAGATTTAAAATAACCGTTAAGTGAATTATTTGGTCATTTATCCCTGAACCAGAAAAAATAAACTGCTTCTAAAAGGTATTTAAAACCTACAAAACCATCCATCACATAACTAAATGAATTCAATCCTTACAGTTAATTTGAACACACAACAGATGTTAAATAGTTACATGAAGTTCTCCAAATAATGTCTTCTTGTTCTTAGAAACAAACTATATGGAACACAAATTACTAGCATTTATCACTTTAAACTGAACTTTTATAATTTCAGGTATTTTACATCTAGAATATAACTGCATATAATGACTAAATTATTCCATTATAATAACCTGCTATTTCTAAATATTGAAAATATTTTAATAATTAAATATTAATTATTTAAAACATAAACTCATTTAAATCCAAATGTTAATTAACAAAAATTTTAAAAGATCAAATACATGCTCAATTTATGTTCACTTTTTTAAAAAATCTATAGATCTAAAAAATCATAACATTGCATATATATATAATCTTTTGGGAAAGAACAAAGTATAAGTGAAATTAAAAAATAAAACAGAACTAACCAAACGGCATTTATTTCATTTGGAGTCATAGAAATATTTGGCCAAGGACACCAGCATATTTAGACAATTTCCAGAGGAATTTAAAGAGAACTACTATATCAATGACTATAATTTAAATGAGGTCATGTAAAATAACTTTCTCCACTGTTCTCAAATTCAGGTTAAACAATGACTCCAGGCCACAAGAGACAGATGCTACAGGAGGAGAATTATTAACTTTATCGCTAAGTAAATTTTTGGCATCTCCTGTCCTAATTAAGAATGAATACAGTGACATCAAAATAAGTACATCTACGTGCTCTAAACCTGATTTTAAATCCAGGGCATAATACCTCTTGGAATATTTGGATTCTACCTATATTAAATAAGAAATTAGAAACACTTTTAACCATAAATCATTTTTGTTGATAAAGGTAATATTGTAATGACCTGACTATAAAGATAAAGCTATGAAAAGTTTTAGGAGCTACCATTTACAAACTAATCACCATCATCGACTTTTTTTTTAATTTCTTTATTGATTAAGGTATCACATATTTGTCCTCATCCCCCCATCCCCATCCCACACCCCTCCCCACACATGCACCATCATCTACTTTTTAAAAATCATTTGATACTTAAGTTACTTTAGATCTAATGTATTCCACGTATATCTAAAATCATCATGTGCACAATTTGGGGTGCTTGCAGATACCATCTAGAAAAGCAGAATTCTAACAATTATATTCCTAGATATTCAAACTATAACTCTTTTACACTATCAATCTGGTAACTTGTAGAATTTTTTTGGTCACAGATGATCTCCCTTTCTGGAGCATATATAGATAGGCATATTAGTTCTAACTAGCACAATGTTAAAAACTCTAGGGATATTATGACTGTTGTGGTAGGCAGTCACACAACCCAGTTAATATTTTGTTGGTTCTAGATTTTCTCACTATGAGTACAATGCTTGAACCACAAACACATTAAGTGTACAATTTACCATTCATTCATCCAAGTGATATTTAGTAGATATATATAGACTACCTAATCAATATTAGGTAATGTTCTAGGATAAATCAGTAAGTAACAAGATTAAGTTTCTGCCCCCATACTTATGCATTTAAAAATATTTATCAGCAATTATAAAATGCATCATAATAGCATTAGCTATTCCTGTAACTATGTAATACTTGAAACAGGTCAACCTCATCATATTTATCCTCAAAACCTCTAATTCTTTCAGTTATCAGAATATTTAGCAAACAAAAATAATTAAAGTGGTAGAAAGGTTTGGACTACTTAGTTTAAAATATAGTCAAGCCCAGCTGGTGTAGCTCAGTGATTGATTGTCGACCCATGAACCAGGATGTCTAGGTTCAATTCTCAGTCAGGGCACATGCCCAGGTTGCAGGCTCAATCCCCAGTAGGGGGCATGCAGGAGGCAGCAGATGAATGATTTTCTCATATCTTTTATGTTTCTATCTCTCTCTCCCTCTCCTTTCCTGTCTCTATAATCAATAAAAATATATTTAAAAAATAAAATACAGTCAAGATACAACTATCTAAGAAAATCAAAACACCATAGTATCAACACTGAGAAATGACTACTACTAGGAAACTTGATATAGTATTGTTAGACACAATGTTTTCTAAAAACTGAGAAAAAAATAAACATTGGCAAGTACTATAATGGTAGTATTAAAATAAGAACATTCTCAAGCTTTACATAGCCAAGTGGTGAGTTTTTGTTTGTTTGTTTTTGTTGTTGCTTTTTTTGCATTTATACAGGTATAGAAGGGGATATATAAGATCTCTTCTAAAATGACTGTTTCAATAGACTTCTATGGTAAGGGATTGTATTTTATGGGTAGTGTTTTGATCTGAGGTTTATCTGATCCACATAATAAACACATGTTTTAAAGTGAGACAGTCATGCTAAATGTCCCCTGGAGTAGAGAGAGCATGACATTTCCAATCAAGAGATCTAAGGGTCACACAATATAAAGTACTAAAGGTACTAAAGTTCTCTAAGACTCAGTTTCTTCATCCTGAAGATAGGACTGTGTGAGACTCCAACAGGACAGTCCATATGCTGAAGTGCTTTGTCAACTGTTCAGTCCTGTACAAACTTGTCCACTTTGGTTCCTTCTACCACTTCTGAGGTTCCATAGTCACTGATATATGTAGCACATCAGTATTTTTTTTTTATTTTGTCTTAAGGTCACTTTCCTCCAGCTTCTCATAATGTTGTGTTGCTTCTTAGTTCCAATAGTAGAATTTGCTAAATAACCAATGCTACCTCTTCTGAGCACATCACACGTGTCATCTGACTTTCAAAACTCTCTGAGAAAGAGGCTTAGAGAGGTCATTCAGCTAATACATGACAGAGCCTGGATTCGAACTCAGACAAGCCCCCTGTGTGCTCCTTATACCTTGCCAGTGTACCAACTGGTCACAAGACTCTTCTGAGTACAGGGATGGTGTCTTGTTCACCTGCATGTTCTCAAAGTATCGTGCTCTGTTTTTCAATATGCTTAAGTGAATAACCCATCCATATGTCCAACTGACCTTCCTCTTCCTGAAATCTAAGACAATGTCCTATGGTTTTAATATGAAAAGGGATAAAATACTTGGTTAGTTAACAGTTCTATATTAGTCCTCAATGATATTCGTGTAGTATTATATGCATTTTTACTTTTAACTATTATTTTCTTTGAATTTTATAAGTAGGGTACAAACATATGTCTTTACCTTCTACACTTCAATTGTAACTGTTGCTAATGGAGAAAAATATTAGAGCCATAAAAACTTTCCAGATCCCTATTCCTCCACCCAAAAAAAGAAAAGAAAAATGAAAGAAACAAAAAAAAATAAACCCAAAATATATTTCACTTATTCATACCCTCCTTGTCTAAAATAAGTTTTAGGTAGCTTCCAAAATAAAATATAGCAAGATAGAAATAAGTTTTTTTAAATGAAGCACTTAAAGTAAGGATAGGAAAATAAGATGTGGCCAGGAATTAAATTAGCATACCCCCTAAAGTTCTTATGCTTGGTTTAAAGTAGGGTCACAGAATATTCTAGAAGATGAAAAAGACATCTATTGCAGTGTTCATGAGATAAAACAAACCAGTTGCCCAAATCTAACTATTCCTTACATCAATAGCAGGAAAAGGTTTTTCTGTGGGTCCTCCAAGAAATGTACTATTTATTGCAATGAACCCTTTAAACCATCTTACAGTAAACATCGTGATGAATTTTATGGGGCTGCTTCTTGTAATGCACCTCAATAAAGGTTGATGGCTTCTTACCAGAACATAATGTTATAACAGGAATTTCACAGAGCACAGGTAGATGCAGTCCAATGCCCACTCTATGGTGGTCTGCCCTAATCCAAGAGGATCTTAGAGTATCTAGGGTAGGAGTTGGGTTATCAGAAAAATCTGTGAACCTTGGTGTGTGGGGTGGGGGCTATGTATGCTGAGGTGTGTCTTTCTGTAGGGAGCAGAGAGCACCATTAGCTTTCATGAGCTCCTGAGAGTGGACCAAGAAATGGAAGAACTGAGCATGTTCCCTCAGGCAAGCTCTGTGAAAGTCTTTGAGCAACAGAGAGTTCAAGATTATGGTTCCTGAGAGGAAAAGGATCTGTCGCCCAGTTCACTGCCGAACCAGTAGAGATGGATTTTCTTTTCTGAAAACTATGCTCTATAAGGACTTCCAATAAGAAGTCCATTTGGCAGGGCAAAACCTTCTTCCAAAAAAAAAAAAAAAAATTAGATGTTCCTTCTAACTTAGAGACAAAATGGGCAATAATACCGGTATAAATTGTATATAATTTCTCTAAAACATATCATAAAGGAATGCCACATTTAAAAATCATAGAGCTGGACTGTGGCGGTCCTATCTTCCAACTCGGAAGCAGCCGCTGCCTCCGGACGCTCTCAAGATAGCGACGTCTCTGGGTTCCAACACCTACAACAGGCAGAACGGGGAGGATGCGGACTTCCCCATTCTGTGCCAGATGTGTCTTGGAGAAAACCCATATATCCGAATGACCAAAGAAAAAGTACGGGAAGGAATGCAAAATCTGTGCCAGGACATTCCCAGTGTTTCGCTGGTGCCCCGGAGTCCGCCTGCGTTTCAAGAAGACTGAAGTGTGCCAGACCCGCAGTAAACTGAAGAGTGTCTGTCAGACTTGCCTCTTGGACCTCGAGTATGGGCCTGCCCATCCAGGTTCGTGATGCAGGGCTGTCTTCTAAGGATGACACGCCAAAGTCAGATGTCAACAAAGAGTACTTCACGCAGAATATGGAGAGGGAGATGTCTAACTCGGATGGAACGCGGCCAGTTGGCATGCTGGGGCGAGCCACAGCCACCAGGGACATGCTGCTCAAACTGGCCCGGACCTCACCCTACGACAGAAGGAATCGACCCCACATTTGCTCCTTCTGGGGGAAAGGGGAATGTAAGAGAGGAGAGGAATGCCCACACAGACATGAGAAGCCTGCAGATCCAGATGACCCCCTTGCTGATCAGAGCATCGAAGACCGACATTGTGGAATCAGTGACCCTGCGGCAGACAAGCTTCCAAAGCGGGCTTCAACGATGCCTCGTTTGGACCCGCCAGAGGACAAGACTCTCGCCACACTGTATGCTGGTGGTCTGGGCGGTACCGTTACTGAGACAGGCCTCAGAGATCACTTCTACCAGGTTGGAGAGACTCGGACGATCACCGTGGTGCAGGGACGGCAGTGTGCTTCCATCCAGTGTGCCACAAGGCCGGCTGCCGAGGTGGCTGCGGAGAAGTCCTTTAATAAGCTGATTGTCAGTGGCCGTCGACTTAACGTGAAATGGGGAAGGTCCCAAGCAGCCCGAGGCAAAGGAAAAGAGAAAGACGGAGCCACAGACTCCGGCATTAAGCTGGAGCCCGTTCCAGGCCTGCCAGGAGCTCCTCCTCCCCCTCCTGCAGCAGAGGAAGAAGCCTCTGCCAACTACGTCAGCCTGCCCCGCAGTGGCCCTCCAGCGGTGGTGAACATCGCCCTGCCGCCACCGCCTGGAATTGCCCCACCCCCACCCCCACCCCCAGGTTTGGGGCCACAGATGTTCCACCCAATGGGACCACCTCCTCCTTTCATGAGGGCTCCAGGACCAAGCCACTATCCTTCTCAGGACCCTCAGAGAATGGGAGCTCATGCTGGGGAACACAGCAGCCCCTAGCACATTATCACCGTTCTGGGGCTCTACAGAAGACAGGGCGCTTAAAAATCCCAGTAAATGAACCTTGGAATAAATATGTTTTTCCTTCCTTTGTAGTTTCCATAGAAGCTGAATGTGTTCAGATGTGGGCAGTCAGAACACAATAGCCATGCTTTGATTGATGGACCTCAAATAAGCTGCCATTGACACATCTGGTTACTACTATAAGGGTTACTAATAAAACTTAATGCCTGTTCCCCTTCTATGGGGAGCAAGCAATGGGGTGAATTGGAATATCCAATGGAGTTACCATCCCAATTATATGTTCATTTTGTATTAATTTTTTGGAGGGGGGTGCATTAACCTGCGGAAAGGATCTTTTGACCATTTTTATGTCCATTAGGTATTTTCCTTTTTATCATCTAAAAAAGATTACTAGTACTAATCATTGTAGTGGCATCAGTGTGATTTAACACTTCTGAAGTCACACCCTCAGAAAGACAAGTGGAATCCAGCAGGCAGCTCTGCCCTGGTCTCTTCTTAACCTCTCCTTCCCTCATTGATTACTAAAGAAATCTGGCTGATAGTTTTACTTCTCTACGCTACCAAAAGAGACAAAAATAAAAATTACTTTGCATTCCTTTTGGATGGAAACAAATGTCATGAAGCTGTGTATCATTGAAGAAACCTGGTGTCTGGGATGAAGTTATTTTAAAGAACTTCCTGTAAAACACTTTAACAGACTGAAACGAATAGCTTTGGATTGTGTTTGAATGGAAGACTTGTGACCTCGGCTGGAACTTTGATCTTCAGCATTCACCTTCGTGTGTCTCATTTTAATTCCCCGCTCTGGGAAAGGAATTCTGTTTGGTCTTAGAATGTTTGGATATAACTGAATTGTAGATGGTAAAACATAATTTTATGTTGTGTTGTGTTTTTTTGTTTTTAAAAAATTAAAACGGGTCAATTTTCCAGAAAAAAAAATCATAGAGCTTTTGTTTATTTGTTCATTTCTTGCTTTCAGTTTTATATCCCACATATGAGTGAAATCATATGGTTCTTAGCTTTTTCTGTCTGACTTATTTGGCTGAGCAAAATATTCTCAAGATCCATCCATGTTATCACAAATGGCAATATTTCATCTTTACTTGTGGTTGAGTAATATACCATTGTATATATGTACCACAACTTCTTTACCTAATTATCTATCAAAGGATACCTGGGTTGTTTCCATATCTTGAATCTAACAAGTGATGCTGCAATGAACACAGGGGTGCGTATATCTTTATGGCTAAAAGTTTTCAAGTTTTCTGGGTAGATACTCAGAAGACAGGTTCCTGGGTCATATACTAACTCTATTCTTAATTTTTATGAGGCGCCTCCATACCATTTTCCATAGTAATAGACACAGACAACTTTGTGGTGGTTACCAGAAAGAAGGGGCTTAGGGTAGTAAAGGGTAAATGGGGTCAAATATATGATGACAGAAGAAGATTTGACTTTGGGTGGAGGGCACATAATGCAATATACAGATAATATATCATAGAATTGTATACTTGAAACCTACATAATTTTATTAACCAATGTCATTCCAATAAATTTAATTTTAAAAACCTACATATTTCATAAAATGCTCCTTATCAATTTACCTCTAAATGAAACATAATCAGAAACTAAATATACAATCTAAACGATAGAAGAGATTTGGCTGAATTATGCTCGGTTTTATGCTGCTAGTCTTTCTAGACGATTCTATTTATTCACTGTACATATTGTCTTCTCATTTTCAATTACTAAATAAATATTGCACATTATTTGAACAACAACAAAGTGATAGAGCAAAATTTGAAGACATAAGCATTTGATAACATTGTCCCTAATCCTTATTATTTGCAATTTCAACTAACCTTAAATTTATTTCCAGACCTATGTAGACTTTTTTTTTTTACATACACATGTGTTATGTATTATTTTTTAATTATTAATTTTTATTTCTTGGTTAATTCTCACCTGAGGAAATTTTTTCCATTGATTTATAGAGAGAGTGAAAGGGAAGGAGGGAAGAAAGAGAGAGAGATTGATTGCCTCCCACACTTTCCCCCATTGGGGGCTGAGGGTCGGACCTGCAACCTAGGCACATGCCCTTTACTGGGAATCAAACCTGAGACCATTCAGTGAGCAGGTCCATGCTCTAACCACTGAGAACTCTGGCCAGGACTATTTTTTTTAATGGTATCCAACATTTTTAAATCAACCAATCAATCAATAAATAAATAAATCCAAAACAATTTACTCTAGTGATGAGTTTTATGCAAAGCCAACAATAATGAAAGCTACAGATGAATAATTCTTATGGAGTTCTTTATGCATTTTTATAAGTATAATGTGTATTTGTTCTGTTCTTAAGCGTGACTGGACTTATTAAAATATTTAACTCTCTGGAACTAAAATTAAATACTAAATACCTTTCTATTTTTAACTTTACTGTTATTGATATCTATTTTGGATAGCAATATGTTTTATCCACTTGCATAGATAATCAAAATTTGTTATAACAATAAATATATCTCTAATATTCTGGATTCATTTTGCTCTTTAAATCACTAAACAGTGAAATAAAATAATAGAATCTAGAGTTCCTATTTCTAAACTCAAATCCATTAATAATATGTGACATGACATTGTGAAGGTCATGATTTTCTTATATTGTTACTACATTTCTTATGACATTTAAAACATATCAATTTATATCATTGAAGCATTATAAAAGTTAGGTAAAAAATGTAAGGTGCTTTGCCATGTAAAACATCTGAGAAAATAGAAATTTTATTTCATTGACTACAAAAAAAGGTGAGAATATCTTTAGGGGGAAATGTACCAAATGGCAAATGTTCACCCTGAATTTCTCAAGAAAGAGAACACCATAAAAACTTAAATGGATTAAAATGATAAAAAATAATATTAAAATGCATTAAAACTATTCTATCCAAAATTATTATTTTTCATGGTGACAGTTTTATGATTCATAGGTTAACAAAATAATTATGTATATTAGATTACTTTATTACATCCAATTGTCAGGTGAATATCACATTCAAATTTTGCCTAGATATTTTACTCTTTTTTATGAGATGAATAATTTAGGTAATATACAGTACAGAGAAGTGTCATATTCCTTGGAATGAAAAATTGAGCTCAGTAGAATTAAATTATTTGAGGCCTGGGGTACTACGACAGTTTAAACAAAACTAAAACAGAAATTCAAGAATACTATACATATATCTATAAGTTGAGTAGGTGGAAAATAAGTTAAGCTGACAATTTGTTAAAAGTCCATTTCAAAAACATTTCCATGACTTTTAATATTTCTGTGCCTTCTAAGTACAATGTTTTGCTTATTTGTGACTCAGCCAACTCTCAGCATTAATTCATTAACTTAGACTATTCAAGGGAAACCTCACTAAAATTAAGGAAACAGATGCCTGCTGATATCATCTGCTAAGTATTTATTTATATCAAACAATTAGATGAACTTGTGTAAATAATAACTTAGACTTGTAGATACCTAGGCATAATTTTGTAGCTTAAATATTCAACTATATTTTCTATTAGATGAAAGGGCAAATATATTTAGGAATAAAATGTGTTTACTACATTGTAAGTCAATATTCAGTATCTTTTCAGGTGTAAACTTCAGATTCCTCCTTTTGGATTTTGTAATAAGCTATTATACTGATTACTTTGCAAATATGTTTCTATTCTGTCTATTTTGGAGGGGGAAGAAGTCCTAGATTTAGGTAGATTTGAGTCTACTGTTGCAAAGACTACATCATGTGTGTTTTATATGGCAACTAGAAGGCCAGTGCGCAAAATCATGTGGCCCCGCCCACCCACCTGCAGCCAGCCTTGCTGCGATCGGAGTCTGTGGGCCATGGGGGAGGGACTGAGAGGTGTTCCACTTCATGGTGACCGGTTGTTTGGTCGTTACGGAATTATGACCACTGGGTTTTTATTATATAGTCTAGTGGCCCGGTGCACAATATTCATGCACGGGGGGGCGGGGCGTGTTCCTCAGCCCGGCCTGCACCCTCTCCAATCTGGGAACCCTCGAAGGGTGTCCTACTGCCGGTTTACAGGGATCGGGCCTAAACCGGCAGTCGGACATCCCTCTCAGAATCCGGGACTGCTGGCTTCAGCCACTCACCTGCCTGCCTGCCTGCCTGGTTGCCCCTAACCACTCTGCCTGCTGGCCTGCTTGCCCCCAAGTGCCCCCCTGCCAGCCTGATCACCCCCAACTGCCTCCTGTGCCAGCCTGCTCACCTCCAACTGCCCCCCCTGCTGACCTACTCGCCCCCACCTCCCCTCCCCACTGGCCTGCTTGCCCCCAACTGCCCTCCTGCTGGCCTGCTCACTCCAAGTGCCCCCCCACTGTCCTGATCACCTCCAACTGACCCCCACTGATGGTCTGTTCACTCCAAACTGGCCCCCCCCCACTGTCCTGATCACCTCCAACTGACCCCCACTGATGGCCTGCTCACTCCCAACTGGCCCCCATGCTGGTCTGCTTACCCCCAATGGCCCCACCCCCACCAGCCTGATCACACACAACTGTTGTCCCATCATGGCCTGATCACCCCCTGGCGACCCAAGGTCCCAACCCCTCCTTTTTGTCTTTTTTATTTTTTTCAGCGCCTCCTTGAACGGAGGCCAAGGCCGGTTGGAAGCAAGTATTTGGGATTTATTTATCTTCCATAATTGAAACTTTGTGGCTTTGAGCAGAGGCCAGGGCCAGCCAGGGAGGGTGGGAAGCTTGGCTTCCTCCATCGCCGGGGTCAACCCAAGCCTCCTGCTTGCTCCAGCTCCATGGTGGCCACCATCTTTGTTGGGATTTATTTATCTTCTATAATTGAAACTTTGTAGCCTTGAGCGGAGGCGAGGGCCAGCCAGGGAGGGCGGGAAGCTTGGCTTCCTCCATCACCGGGACAACTCAAGCCTCCTGCTTGCTCCAGCTCCATGGCTGCCGCCATCTTGGTTGGGTTAATGTGCATACTCGCTCCTGATTGGCTGGTGGGCGTGGCTTGTGGGCATAGCGGAGGTACGGTCAATTTGCATGTTTCTCTTTTATTAGTGTAGATCAGGGGTCCTCAAACTTTTTAAACAGGGGGCCAGTTCACTGTCCCTCAGACCGTTGGAGGGCCGGACTATAGTTTAAAAAAAAACTATGAACAAATTCCTATGCACACTGCACATATCTTATTTTGAAGTAAAAATACAAAACGGCAAAAGCACCCACATGTGGCCCGTGGGCCGTAGTTTGAGGACGCCTGGTGTAGATAGTAAGAAATCATTTGAGAATCAGGAGGGTCCATGTGGTTAGCAGCTCCTCATCCCTTCCTCAGGCATGGCATCCAAGTGTGATGAGGCTGGGTTAAATATCATGTAACTTTATCATGCCTGATAAACTGTTTGGCACTGGCAGCTGCATTAGAAAATGTCATTCATTTCCCTGTCCAGAATATGGTGAATTCCTTGCAATTTGGTACATTCCAGGCTTGTGTTGTAAAAGCAGTTCTGTGCTATGAATTTCTCCCACCTCACCAATAAAGATCAGTATGGCAAATAGTATTGGTGTGTAATCTTTATAGTGACTATTCATGAAAAATTCATTAGGAAAGAGTGGTATTACATTTCTTCTGTGTGTAAGAAGAAACATGAATAATGAACTCCAAAATATAAAATTAATAAACTATTAAAAGTGGTTTAAACCCAGAGCTGCCTTGAATCAGGTTCTATTACTCAAGAAAATTTCACACCCAAAATATAAGGTATTTGAGTTTCTTCCTCTTTCTATGGTTTTGTATTTAAAAATTAAAAATATAAAGATTTTCACTCAAAATATTTTCTCATTCAACTTAAAATATTGCTAGTGGAAAGAGAAAAAATATTAAAAATAATTTAAGATGTCAATCTCTGAGGGAAGGTGTGGGTGGGAAGAAATTAACCAAATAATTTACATGCATGTATGCATAACCCATGGACACAGACAATAGCCTGTTGAAGGCCTTGGGCTGGGGTAGGAGAGAGGGCTAGAAGGAGTCAGTGGGGAAAAAAAGGGTACATCTGTATAACTTTCAACAATAAAGATAAATTAAAAATACGAAAAAATAACTTATAAAGCATAATGATGATGAAATATGTGTGGTATACTGTTTTTTAAACTTCCTCTTAAACATCATTTAAAAAAAACGTAAGTACTCATAAGATGTCAAAATTAATTATTTATTGATGGCCAATTGAAAGCTAATTAGACTTTTTGTCTAGGCAGTGTTCATCATTAGAGTAACTAACATCCATTTGAAATGAGCATTTGGGTAATGTCAAAGAGAATGTCTACTTTGATCATTATTTTTTAACACTAGTATGTGGCACAGTATGGGTCACATACTGTGTTCAACAGATATTTGCAGAATTAATGAATTAATGCAATAAATAACTTATAGTGTAAGTAAATTTTGGCTTTTTAAAGTTAATCTTTGTGCAAAACAATATGTCACTTCTCAAAATCATTCATCACTTAGATGCAAACAAACCTCATTATATTTAATTACTGAAGATTGTCTCACTTCTTTATTATTTCAGTAATAAAAATGTAGCTTTAAAATATCTTAAAAATTTAGAATTAATAATTATCTTAAAATCATGGTTATAAAATAAAAATTTATGGTCTCGAAAATCTTTGGGAATTTGATTAAACATCCTTAAATTTGTTCTCAGTTACACTTAAAATATTTTTATCCACACAGAGCAAAAATCTCTAACATATGTAGTATTGTTTTTGACTCTTAAAAGTAATTCTCTGCTGCTGAGAAACTACTAAAAACAGAAAGAGTATATTTACTCCAAATTAAAAAGGAATATTAATGGAGGGAATCATTTTACTCTTGGAGGAGAAATTAGATATCAGCTGTGATCTAATAATTAGTAGCTAATATTTCAAGTTTCCAAATTTATTTTAAAAGAATATTTGTACTATTAACAGGCATAATATAATTTTATTTTTAATACCAGAGCTTACCTAATTTTGGAAGTTATTTACTATCAAGGTATATAATGACAGCAGTCTAGAAGGGTAATACAAGGGTCAATATAACACAGAATGAATTAATAAGGTTTCCCATTTTCCTTGGTCAAAAGCTGTTGGCATGTCACTAATTTACTATAGGCATTAAAGAATGGTTGAGATTTTGACAGACTGAATTATAAGAGGGCATATTCTAATCAGAGAAAATAGTATCTCCCAAAGTGGAAAAGTGCGAGTTGCTGAAGCCCAGGAATCCTATGAGACCAAAGACAAAGCTAGTCGGGGCAGATTAGTAGCACCTTAACTGCTAAAAACAAGGTAAGTCCTTCACTTAACAGGCGTTGGGAAATCATTGAGAATCTTGAGAAGGGGAGACATATGATCTGAGCTGTACTGTAGGAAGCTGCAATTGCATGAAAGACTAGCTTGAGAGAAGGACAAGGCAATGGCAAAGTTAAAAGCTCTAGTTCTGGCAAGAAGTTTAAAGGAAGAGCTATTTTCAAGATAGTAAACCAATGTGTTTTTCTTCCCAGTAATTTCTAGGTCCTAATTGTCTTCTGAGTCTCCCATTAATTGTGTCAGTGGTATTTATTTCTTAGTGGGAATTACAGCATCAAGTCAGAAATAGGGGAGTCACTAGAATAAGGTAGTCACTCAAGTCTTAAAAAGTCATGTGTGTGAGAGAGAGATTGATTTTCTAAATTCCCAAATTCTCTCTCTCTCATATCACATATGTATCTATAAATAGTGTGTGTGTGTGTGTGTGTGTGTGTGTATATATATATATATATATATATATATATATATATATAAAATAAAAGGGTAATATGCTAATTAGACTGGATGTCCTTCCAGACAAAGCCAGGGCCAGAGGGAAGCCCAGGACCCGGGTATCTGCCGGCAGCCGGAGCAAAGCCCAGGTCCCAGGTGCCTAAGGGAGGCTGGAGGGAAGCAAGCCTGGGTCCTGGGTGTCTCCTGGCGGCTGTAGGGAAGCAACCCCGGTTCTAGGTGCCAGAGGGAAGTTGGTGCTGGCAGCTGGGGGAAGGAAGGCCTAGTCTTGCACAAATTTTGTGCATCAGGCCTCTAGTATATATATAATACTAGAGGCCTCAGTGCACAAAATTTGTGCATGCGGGGGTCCCTTAGCCCGGCCTGTACCCTCTCGCAATCTGGTACCCCTCAGGGGATGTCCGACTGCCAGTTTAGGCCCGATCCTGCAGTCAGATATCCCTCTCACAATCCAGGACCGCTGACTCCTAACTGCTCTCCTGTCTGCCTGCCTGATCACCCCTAACCCCTCTGCCTCAGCCCCCGCCACCATGGCTTTGTCCGGGAGGATGTCCAGAAGGACGTCTGGAAGGTCGTTTGGTTGTCTGGTCTAATTAGCATATGACACTTTTATTATTATAGATATGTATATCAGTATACTGGTATAAAATCTGAGTATGTGCCAGATGGTAGAGATGATGTAGTGTATATATTATAATATTAGAGCAGAATTTTCTCTAATGGTAAAAGGGTGAAAATTTTATGGAGTAGGGAGGAAGTGAGTAAATTTGAAGATAATAGTTCTAGGGCTAAGATGATTGTTGATTTTGGTGAGGGACTCACCAACACAATCTCTTTCCCTTGAGCTGCAAAAGGTGCTCTGTGCCAACAGTTACCACCATAGAGTAAAAATATTTTCAGGTTAAGGGAGGGTATAAGATGGTGCTCGGTATATTTTAAGTTTCAAATAACATAGTTAATATTAACTAATGGATATTCAAATATCCACTTAGAGGTGCAGAATACTGCTCCTTTGCTGCTTTGAGTGAAAAGCATTCAATAGTGTTGCCCCTGAATTGAACATTGAGATTTCATCTGCTCTAATACAAATCCTTCTTCTTTTATTTCACAAACACAATAGAGTCAGTGGAATCATGATTACATCTTACCAAATCCAGTTTTCTGAGAAGTGAATTATATTATTTTCAACCCTGTTCTATAACTTAGTCCACATTTAAGTATAAGTTGAAAATAAGATCCTTCTATTGCCTGAAAGAAATGCTTCTATCTAATAACTTTTGGAGATCTCCTTCACCTTATTCTGTACTAAATACAAGAAGACTTTGAAAAAAAGAACATGGGCAATGAAAAAGATATTGACTGCTTATTATACTATCTGTAAAGAACACCCAGATGCCAGGGAGATAGTGGTTCCAGATTTGGGACTCTATCTAGGACATCAGGTTTGACATTTCATTTGCAATGAAAGTGCTGTCCCTAACCGATTTGGCTCAGTGGATAGAGGGTCAGCCTGCAGACTGAAGGGTCCCAGGTTTGATTCTGGTCAAGGGCATGTACCTTGGCTGTGGACTCGATCCCCAGTAGGGGGTGTGCAGCAGGCAGCTGATCTGTTTCTCTCTCATTGATGTTTCTAACTCTCTATCCCTCTCCCTTCCTCTCTGTAAAATCAAAAAATATATATTAAAAAAAGTTACAAATAATGGAGAGACAAGACCCAGCCAAGTGAGAATAGGTTCTCTAAGTACTGTCCCTTACATTAACATATAGATGGAGATATAAATATAAATGAAGCATGTTATCACCTGTTGAATCAAAATGTATTTGATGTTCAGAAGGTTTAAGATTTCTGCATATTGGATATTAAAGTGCAAAAAAAAAGTATCTATTATCATTATACACCAGATAACACATTTAAATCCTAAGAGAAAATCACTGCTGGAAAGATGATAACACTAATAAATATAATACAATAATACATAATTAGCAAAAGAGAAATGTCTTAAAACACAAAGTAACTAGACTCATCTGAAGAGTAAAGTCCAAAGTATTTTATTACTCATTAATTTCAACTTATAATATTACTAGTAAGCGTTTTTCTTTTCAATATTTCTTAAAATAACTCTTTATACAAAATAAGTCAGATTATGAACAATGACAAACAAAACTATTGCTGCTCAAGAATATTAAGGAGGATAGATATGAGATCATTTTTCTAAAGTAGTTTATTTTTCCATAACGCTAAGTTATATAAGAATTAGAGTGGTGAGGATGGAAATGAGTGAGGTTTAGGCTGGTGGTAGATGAACTGGGTAACACTCTCCAGCAGAGACTGAACTCTTTATGTAACAGATAAAAACCTTTAAGACAAAGGACCAAGTACATGCTCTCTCTCTTAAACATGCATACTCCTTTTGCCACTCCCTTCTTCACTCAGGCATGTTCTCTCTCTCTCTTCCTCCCTTTCATTCTTTTTTTTAAATTTTATTTTATTGTTTAAAGTATTACAAATAGTAGTACATATGTCTCCTTTTTTCCCCATTGACCTCCCCCTGGCCTCCCCTACCCACCGGCATATGCCCTCTCTTTCTCTTTTATGCCTGAGCCTGTCCTTCCCTTTTTCTTCACTCAAGGCATGTACCCTTGCTTTCTTTCTCCTAAGTTCCAAAGGCTCTGCTTTTGCCTCTGTAACTTGTTTTATTGAGTCCACACAGCTTAGCTGACTCACTTATTCTACCTCTGTGACATTCTAAATACATTTTCTCTTCATTAGAGTTCTTGGTTCTGAATTCTTTCTCTGCTAAACTCAAGGACCAAGGTGTAACTTTGTCAGTTACACCTGTGTCCATTTAACTTAACAATAACAAAAGTATCATAAAGTATAGCTTCTAAATATTATCATTCTAAATCTGAAAATAAAAGCATATGTAGTAATTTTATTATTGAAGCTCTAACAGACCATTATTGAGTAATATCACTTTGTTAAATATTTTAGGTCAAATATATTTGCTATTTGAAATACTGCTTTAAAGTTACAAAAATCACTCCATTGTGAATTAATATTTTAATTTCCTGCTTCTCTATTATATTTTCCTAATCATTTATACTATACCAGAGGCCCGGTGCATGAAAATTCATGCACTGGAGGGGGGTCCCTCAGCCCAGCCTGCCCCCTCTCACAGTCCAGGAGCCCTCAGGGGCAGGAGGCAACCCGGCGATCAGGGGAAGGCAATGCCCCATCACACCTCTGCTGCTGCCACTGTTGGCAGCATAAGCCTCAGCTGGCCCTGGTTACCTGAGCCTCAGGGAGCCCTGGGCGTCTGGGCAGCTGCCATTCGAGGCTTGCCTGTGCCTCGGGCTGGCCCTGGCCAGCTGGACAGCCACTATCCGAGGCTTGACTGTGCCTCGGGCCAGCCTTGGGTGACTGGGGGGCTGAGAGGACTGGGGGACTCCAGAGGCAGGCATGTGGCAAGGCTGGGCCCACCTGAGGGCAGGCTGGCCTTGCCGCACGCCTGCCACCCTAGTGGGGCTGAGGAGACTGGGTGCCGCCATCTTGTGGCTGTGGGTGTCGCCATCTTTGAGGGCAGGGCAGTCAATTAGTATATTCCCTCCTTATTGGCTGTGGGCACCACTATGTTTGTGACAGTGTGAGGGTCAATTAGCATATTCCTTCTTTATTAGATAGGATATTCAAATATCAAATGGTGTGGTTTAAGGAGTATGATATTGTGATTTATAAGATATATATATATATGTATATTTGGTCATTCAGATGATCAATATATATTTATTATATATATTTGGTCTTTACCCACAGTTACTGGATCACAGTTCATAAACACTTGGAATTTCCTAAGTAGTAAGATGAGTGGGAATATCTTTTTAAAAAATAATATTTTGACCTCAGGACCCCAGTTCCTGAAAATGCCAAAGAGCCATAATGGTGAAGTGGATACATTATTACTCATCACAAACCATTTTCATCACAACTGGGTTTATGTTATAAAAGTGACTTTTGCAAAACACCTAAGAATGGGTACTTATGACCAGGGAAACCAACCATGAATAGAGGGTTGAAGCTTTCATTCCTACCCTTGAATCCTAGAGAAGGGGGGGAGGTTAAAGGTTGAGTCAGTTACTAATGGTCAATGAATTATTCAATGTAATGAAGTTTCCATGAACCCAAAAGAAGGGGGTTTGAGGAGCTTCCACACTGAGGAACTAGAATGCTTCCATGTGCCACCTTGCAGGGCCCCCAAGCTCCATGGCAAAGGTTCCTTGGGTCAAGACCTTGCCCTGTATATCTCTCCACTTGGCTATTGATCTGTATCCTTCAATATTCTTGGTAATAAGTTGATAATCTAGTTAATATATAGGTTTCCTGAGTTTCATGAGCTGCTTTAACAAATTAATTGAATCCTTTGAGAGGGTTGTGGGAACCTCTGATTTATAGCCAGTGGTCAGAAGTATAGGTAACAACCTGGACTAGCAACTAGTATCTGTGGTGGAAGGCATTCTTGTGGGCCTGTCTTTTTTCCTGTGGAATACCATTCTAGCTCCAGGTAGCTAATGTCAAAATTCTTACTGGTTATCCTATATAATAAAGAGGCAATATGCAAATTGACCATCACTCCAACACACAAGATGGCCGCCATCTTGCGTGTTGGAGTGATGGTCAATTTGGCACAAGATGGCCAAAGATGTGACACAAGATGGCCACCACAAGATGGCCAGCAGGGGAGGGCAGTTGTGGGTGATCAGGCCAGCAGGGGAGGGCAGTTGGGAGGGACCAGGCCTGCAAAGGAAGGCAGTTGGGGGTGACCAGGCCTGCAGGGGAGAGCAGTTAGGGGCAACCAGGCCAGCAGGGGAGGGCAGTTAGGGGTGACTGGGCCCTCAGGGAAGGACAGTTAGGGGCGACCAGGCCTGCAGGGGAGGGCAGTTGGGGGTGACAAGGTTGGGAAGGGAGGGCAGTTAGGGGTGACCGGGCCAGCAGGGGAGGGCAGTTGGGGGCATCCAGGCCTGCAGGGGAGGACTGTTTGGGGAGACCAGGCTGGCAGGGGAGGGCAGTTAGGGGCAATCGGGCCAGCATGGGAGCAGTTAGTAGTCAATCAGGCTGGCAGGGGAGTGGTTAGGAGGTGATCAGGCTGGCAGGCAGAAGAAGTTAGGGGCAACCAGGCAGGCAGGCAAGTAGTTGGGAGCCAGCAGTTCTGGATTGTGAGAGGGATGTCCAACTGCCCGTTTAGTCCTGATCCCAACAGGCGTCCCAGATTGGAGAGGGTGCAGGCTGAGTTGAGGGATATACCCCGCCCCCCATCCATGAATTTCATGCATCGGGCCTTTAATTAAAAATAAAGTACTAGTTTTCTTTATTTCTTTGTATCTATAAAGGAACTATTTAATTAAAGAGTGAATCATTTCACAACTTTCAATAATAAGATTTTACTTATTCCCAGGACACATATAATTTCTCCATAACTAACTTTTCCCATGAATACAAACTTTCTTCTTTTTCACAACAAGAAGGTATAAAAGCAAACTAGTCTCAGTGGACCAGTGGAAAAACAGAAGCTCACAAATTTATACAAAAGGGTTTCAGGGAATCAATTGTATGGCCCTTAGTTTTAGTCACTGTTCTTCTTGCTTACCACAAATCTATATTAAATATTACATAAGTGTCTAGTTTAACAGCATTTCCTAAATTTAATTGTCTAGGTTGCAATTATAAACTCTGCTCTTAAATGTTACCTCATTGTTTGTGGTATTTTCTATGCATTGTGCTGGAGGTGTTGAAAGATATAATCAGAACCCTCCAGACTTCAATACTCTTCTAAGACCCCCAATATACTAGATACATTTATACCCCATCTCTGAATTCTGCTACCTCTTGTCCTTTTGTTTCTTTCTCTTCAATATATATGCTGAAAGAAATATGCAAATCTTAGAGCACTTAGATATATGGCTTATGTCTTCCATTCTAATTGGCTCCCCCACAAATTGATCAAAATAAATCCTCCTCAAATGGTTGTTCTGAGGAAAGTATGAAGCACAATACTTAGCATAAATAGACAATAAATAGTGCTTGAATCACTTTTCCTATGTGCTTGTATTTAATCCCAAGGACTAGCATTTTTATTTGCATTTCTGGCCATTTTCCCTAAGGTCTTTTGCACATAACAGGTAGATTTATAAGAGGCCTATAAAGACATTTTTTTACAGTATTTTTTACATCTCCCAATGACTGTCTTTCCCAAACTACTGCTTTATGGAATATTGCTTTAACATTTTTAATGTAAAAAATAAAAATAGGATCACGTTGGATTTAACATACAGATTTTTAGCGTGAATGAAATTTTATATTTCTATAGTAGAAAGTGTTTCAAATGGTTAACTTAGAATTAATGAGAATACATTTACATTAAAACACATTTGAATAGATTCATAGTACAAGGTAAAAGTACCTATCACCACACCATGACAATTTTTATTTATTTTAACTTATTTAATAAAGTAAAGATTTTTATAACAGATTATTGTAAATTACATAGGAAAAACAAGAAAACATGTAATCAGATATCTGCAACTGAACCTTGGACATGGTGAGTGTTCCTGTGTATCACTTCCATTAATTGGAAATTTATTTTATTTTATTTTTTTAAAAATCTTTATTTTTGTAAGTATTATATATGTCCCCTTCCCCCCCTCCATTAACCCCTTCTAGCCTGTACCTGCACCCAGCCCCAGGCCTTCACCACACTATTTTCTGTTTCCATGGGTTATGCATATATGCATATGAGTTCTTTGGTTAATGGGGAAAAAATTTATGAACATATAAAATGCTAATGAGCTTTGCTCTGAAATTTTAAAGGCCTCTTTGAAATCTGGCCTCATGACTACTATAGGGATTATTGAATATTTGGGACTTGTAATTTTCAATATTTTGCTTTCCCAATCTTATTCATTTGTAAAGAACTAATGATTATTATGTACAATCAAAACAGATGATATTTTATAAATTTAAAGTCATAAATGTAATAAGTAAGAGAACTTTTTGAGAAAGAAGAATTATATTTATTATTTATATTCTAAATTTAGAAACTAAGGTATGGAGAAAATAAATAACCTCAGTTTCTGTGCATCCCAGGATAGTGATCATATAAGAACATGAACAAACACACACATACATACACACACTTAAGGAAGAAATTAAAAATTGCCAACAACAACAAAAAATGTATTTTAAAGATGGAATTTTAATGTCCTGCCATATGATGCCTACATATTATTACCTCAGCATTTAAGTTAACTTAATTATTTGGACCAATATACTCATGATGTCAAAGGCCATGAAATATAGATTAATTTAGTTAGGGTGTATGGTGTATTTTTTAATGAACTTACAGAAAATTTGCAAAAATAATTTAAATAACTCCTTTTATCCAGCACCCAGGGTGCCTATTTGTGAATATCTTAACACTTTTGCTTCTCCTTGCCTTCCCTCTCTCTCTTCTTCTTCCCCTTCTGGTTCTTTCTCTTTCTCTGTCTATCTGTCTCTCCCTTGTGTGAATAGGTATGAGTAATATTTCTTAGTGAATCACTTGAACATAAGTTGCCGATAGTACATCCCATCACCCCTGAACATTTTAGAGTGAATGTCCTAAGTTAAAAGAATTCTTGCCCCAGCCAGTTTGGTTCAGTGGATAGAGTGTTGTCCTGACAGCTGAAGGATCATGGGTTCAATTCCTGATCAAGGGCACATACCTCCATCCAGGCCCTGGTTGGTGCCTGCAGGAAGCAGCCAATCAATGTGTCTCTCTCACATCATGTTTCTCTCTCTCTGTCTCTCCTCCTCCATTCCACTCTCTAAAAAATCAATGGAAAAAATATACTCCAGTGAGGATCAACAACAACAAAAAAAGAATTCTCTATGTAATCTTGGTACAACCATCTAAATCAGAAAATTAAAAACAATACCACCATCTAGACTGCCATTTAATACACAGATCCCATTCAAATTTTAAGAATTCACTTATTAGATCCCATTCAAATTTTAAGAATTCACTTACTAGATATTTTTTAACTTCTGATCTGGAATCCAACCCAAGAATTCATGTTGCCTTATTTTTTTATTTTTATTTTTTTTTTGGTCATATCTCTTTAGTCTCCTTCAATCTTGGAACTGTTTCCAAATATTACCTTTACTTCTGTGACCTTAATTCATTTTAAGAATGTGGTCAGTTTTTAGAATGCCTTTCAGTTTTAGTTTATTTCATATTTGTTTATAATTAGTTTCTGATTCTTCACTTCTATTAGGTATATTACAAAATGATGTTGACTTTTCCCATTACTAGTGATCATTTGGTTAAGATGATGGCCTTAAGTTAATTGCAAAATTATTATTTTCATCCTTGGAATGAATAAGTATATGTGGGGAGCTATTTTGAGACTGAAAAGATTCTGTTCTCAACATGCTTTCACTGTCTATTAGCACCCATAGATAATCCTATTACATTATTATGATTGAATCCAAATAGTCACTTTCTATTGCATCTTCTCCCCATTTGTTTAATTATTTATTTCTATATGTCAATAGGGTCTCAAGGATTTCTATTTTATTCAGTAGGTAATCTGTTATTATTAATATTTATTTTGATGCTCACATTTTCTAGGTGTGCTCAGTAAAGACTATTCAAGCTGGTTCCTACATTTTTTTTCTTTTCTTTTCTTTTCTTTTCTTTTCTTTTCTTTTCTTTTCTTTTCTTTCCTTTTCTTTTCTTTCTTTTCTTTTCTTTTCGCTAAAAAAACAAAAGCAAACAAACAAAAAAACAAAGCAACAGTAACAAAAAACTACACATCTTTTGAGTACTGCCTTGTAAAACAGGAAAGTGCAGACTCATCTCAAACTTCTGCTGCCCTACCCCTGTAACCAGTCATTATTGTTATTCAAGAATGCTGGCATCTTGGAGTAGAGACTGGTATTTAAGATCTGAGTGCTTGGTGTAATCATTGTTTCTAAATATCCAAAAAGACAAAGTTAGGAAATATACTATGTTTGCATAAGCACACACATATTGACATTTGTCTGTATCTATATTTTTTCTTTCTATTAAAAATCAAAAGTTCACAACAATGCCTCCAAGTTTAACTCTATACCACAGATGTCAGTCTGCCTATAATCCTATATAATAAAAGCCTACTATGCTAAGTGTCCAGTCATCCAGTCATCCGTTCAACCAATCAAGGAGTAATCTACTAATGACTAGAGGCCCGGTTCACAAAATCCGTGCAAGGGTGGGGTGTCCCTCAGCCCAGCCTGCACCCTCTCCAATATGGGACCCCTTGAGGGATGTCCGACCACTCGTTTAGGCCCGATCCCACGGGCGGTCGGACATCCCTTTCACAGTCCAGGACTGCTGGCTCCCAAACGCTTGCCTGCCTGCCTTCATGATTGCCCCTAACTGCTTCTGCCTGCTAGCTTTATCACCCCCTAACCACTCCCCTGCCTGCCTGATAGATGCCTAACTGCTCCCTGGATGGCCCGATTGCCCCTAACTGCCCTCCCCTGCTTGCATGGTCACCTCTAACTGCCCTCCCCTGCCAGTCTGGTCACCCCTAACTGTCCTCCCCTGCAGGCCTGGTTGCTCCCAACTGCCCTCCTCTGCCGGCCCGGCCACTCCTAACTGCCCTTCCTGCTTGCCTGATCGCCCACAACTGCACTCCCCTGCAGGCCTGGTTCCCCCAACTGACCTCCCCTGCAGGCCTGGGTCCTCCCTTGTTGGCCTGGTCTCCCCCAACTGCCCTCCTCTGCCGGCCTGGTCACCCCCAACTGCCCTCCTCTGCTGGCCTGGTCACCCCTAACTGCCCACAACTGCCCTCCCCTGCAGGCCATCTTGTAACGGCCATCTTGTGTTCACATGGGGGCAGCCATCTTTCACCACATGCGGGCAGCCATCTTGTGTCTTGAAGTGGCGGTCAATTTGCATATTACTCTTTTATTAGATAGGTTATGCTAAGGCCACTCAACCACTCACTATGACGTGCACTGACCACCAGGGGACAGACGCTCAACACAGGAGCTGCCCTCTGGTGGTTAGTGTGCTCCCACAGGGGAGCGCTGCTCAGCCAGAAGCCCTGAGACAGGCTCATGGCTGGCGAGCACAGCGGCAGTGGTGGGAGCCTCTCCTGCCTCCACAGCAGCCCTAAGGATGTACGCCGTCAGTCAGACATCCCCTGAGGGCTCCTGGACTGTGGGAGAGCACAGGCCAGACTGAGGGACAACCCCCCCACAGAGTGCATGAATTTCATGTACCAGGCCTCTAGTATTTCTATATTTGTAAATATTTTCTCTAATAGTGAAAAATTGATGTCCATTATCATCATGTACTATTTACTTGCTCACTCATTCCCTGTGTAACCAATCTCTGTCTGACTTTGCGAGGGGCTTTCTCACTCCAGTGACTGGCCCACTGATGATCATGGCACCTCCTGAACCCTGAATCCTCTTTATCCTGGTTTATCACACCTTACCACAAAAGAATGGAATGGAGAAGGAAAAAGAAAAAGGAAAAGGAAAAGGGAAGGAACGAGAAAGGAAAGAGAAAAAAAAACACAATATTTTTTTAAAAGAAAAGAATAGAAGACAAGGAAGTAGAAGAACAAGAACAAAAGGTTTTACTTGAATAACAACATCTAGGACTCTTCAATCTATTAAATAATATTTGAAAATTTGTAGTTATTTTCAATATGCTGGTGGATTTGTTTCATGTACACATAAAGCCCCCAACCATATCAGGCATTCTATCCCCAATAAATACAAACCTAAAGTTTATTACAAAAAAAATTATTTCACTGTATACTTTCTTATTATTTGTTAACCTAAAACTTATAAAAACTAAGGGTAAAGGAGTCTTAAGTCTCTAATAGGTATATATTTTAAAATCAGAACTAGTTTTTCCCCTTTTATATTTCAGATTATCTGTTCTAGAGTAAAAGTTATATCTCAACTAAATGTTACAACTTTCATAAAACTGTCCCGATACTCCAGGAAATATTTAGATGCTGCTTTGAAATAAGCATCCAAATCCAGTAGTCATTCCAAGGGAGGAAATAATTGTAATTGCCTAAACATATCCATTTCACTTGACTCTGAAGTCCTTTAATGTTCATATTATTTGTTTTCATATTGCATCACCAACACAGTTTAAAATTTAAAAGGTGCTCTATTAAGATCTACCCACAGAGTGAATGAATCAATTCTTCAGATCTCATTTAAGTTTCAAGGCAATTGTGAAATCAATCTGAAATTAGAGGGAGTTCTTTAGTGCTATAATACGAGCATTTACCATATATATTGTAGTGTCAACTTCCTAATTTGTATTCAGCACTTCATTATTCACATGTTTACATCACGCCCTCTATAACCTTTTGTGCACTATAAATTCCTTATTCATCTTATATCTTTTTTATTAATTTCCTATATTAATTAACTCTACACTAGTCACCCTTAACCTTCATTTTATTTACAGTCACCAAGGTCATTTGAAGTAAAAAATTCATTTTCTTAATAGACAAAACACTTAAACTCCTGTCATTTTCCAAAATAATGAATATATTCTTTATTCATGTTCCAGGTCTTTCTGTAAGATATTAGAGTACACGGACTGGGTTTCCAGTTTGAGAAGAATTTGGCTGTTTTGGTATTCTATATCTAGCTATACTGTGTGAAGAGCTCTGGTGTGTTATCTTTTTTAATCTTCAAAACAACATATAAACTAGTATTTTCATCTTCATTTTAAAGTTGAGAAATATGAGCTCAGATATTTTTAATGACTTATCCAAAAATCATACAGCCAGCAAACGGCTGAATGACTACTCTACCTCAGTGTATCAATTCCACCCCATGGCTTCCCAGCTTTTTATTTTGAAATGTTTCAAACTACTGAAAAGTTGAAAGACTAGTTTCATGATCATCGGTATACTCTTTGCCTATATTCACCAATTGTTAGCACTTACTTTATACAGAGAAAATGCTCTATATCTTATTCTCTCTTTTACTCAGGCTGTCTTTAGATATAGAGGTGTGTGTGTGTGTGTGTGTGTGTGTGTGTGTGTGTGTGTGTGTGTGTGTGTGTGTGTGTATGTGTGTGTGTGTGTGTGTGTTTTCTTGTAAACCATCTGAAAGCAGCTGCATACATTATGATACTTATCTCTCAAATAACTCAGCATGTATCCCTTATATACAAGGACATTATATGCTGGTTATACACACATTATCTATGTAGTATTCTTACCACAAATATTTAACCTGAATCAAACAATGAGGAAAATATCAGACAAAGCCAGATTGAGAAGTGGTCTATAAAACAAAAGAATTGGAATTTTCAAAAAATATCCATATAAGATGATAAAAAATAGATTACCATTTATTCTACATGAGACTAAACTACCATGAAAACTAAATAAATATATGGATTCTATATTGATAAAATAAATAAAACAGCTATGAATAGCATTTTGAAGACAGTCCAGAAAATGTGAATAGGGTTGGCATATTAGATAATGTTATACCACATTCACACCAGTATTTTTCAGAGTCAAAGTAATAAGTGCCTCCACAAGACTATTTTCTCTAAAATGTATGCATACATATTTAAAGGCACAAGAATTCTGTGTATCCTTTCTCTAATATACATACACATATAGATCTATAATAATTATGTATTTATTATTTTTGTAAATATAGTATGTGAATGTTGATATTTCTTTTCATGATGCACCAAAGTTTTCTATAGAGATATGGAATGAAAGGCATATAAAATATTTTAACCTAAACAGTATGCCTAATAAAAAATAATTGAGAGCAATTTAATATCCCAAACTTTTTCTTGTGTTCTGATCCTTAGTTATTAACATTAGTAACTTATTAAGAAAATTGACTATTTACTTCCCAATAGTAGGACAATAGAAAACTGCTTCCCATATAATAAGCAGAGCTTTTTTGGTCAGTTATTCAGTCATATAACAAGCACCTTTCAAAGGATCAGAGAGGTATGGGTTAACTAAGACAATTAAGCATATCAAATTAATTTAGTGACACCATTTTCAATACATATGAATTAATTATATAAAAGATTTTATGATATAAAGATAAAAGGCTATATGATAGAGATGGCCATGAGGACCAAGAAGGAGACAAACCATAAAAACCAGGGGTGAAAAAAGCAAACCACCATAATAAATCTGTAGGGTTGACAAGGACCTGTTCAAATATAAAGCAGTTTCCTTTATTATCTAGTCACAGGGAGAATACAATGAAATTTGGGTATAAATTGGAGAGTTTATAAGTTCAAGTTGGACGATACCATGAATGTTGGTTAATTATTACACTTATAAAGGCTCAGCTGAAACAGTGATTCTTTGTTGATGATATTAATCTATGTACTTAAAACATTAAACAGAAGCCACTGGGAGTTTGTTCTTTACAAAAACATTTTCTCCAAATCTGCTGGCAGAGGGTCTGATAATTTTTTTAATCAACTGAAATTGAATTTAAGTATTATGAATATAACTACATCACCTTTTTTTGTACTGCTAGCCTACTTGCTTGGTTTTTCTTAAATAATATGAATTCAAAAGTATATGTGAAATAAGCTAGTCAGAGAAAGACAAGTATCATATGATTTCACTCATCTGTGGAATTTAATGAACAAACTGAACTACCAAGCAAAATAGAGACAGACTCATAGAGCGCAGGCAGACAGATCGAGGGGGGGGGGTGCAGAGGATGGAGGGATTGAGCAAAAAATTTAAAAAAGAGAGAGAGAGAACTCATGGACATGGACAACAGTGCAGTGATTGTGTGGGGAGTCAAGGTGGAAGAGGGCATAGAGGGGATAAATGGTGATAAAAAAATTTAAGGAAGTATATGTTAATTATGTAATTGAGAAAATCACAGTTCTGTTTATATGGTCAGTAACCTTTATTAAAATAACTGTTCAAAAACATTTCTTGAACTGAATCTGAAGAGATACTTAAAAGTACAACATATAAATCAAGAATATATTAACTTCTAAGGGAAAACTTCATGTCCAGACTTAAGCATTTTTAATCAGTAGAGTTTTCTAGTTAAATTTCTCCACATAGATGAAATAGAATGGACTCATCATTTATCTTCTCAAGGTAAAGGTCAACACATTACTATGCACATAGTAACCATTTCTTCCTATTCTACTCTTCTTGTCTTTATCAGCTCAGATAACGGTATTGCTGTTTCCCTGTCCAAACCTGGGGATATCTCTGTCTTTTCCCTCACTCTTCATGCCCAAGAGACTACTGGTGATGCCTGTGATTTATTTGAAAATCCTTGTGCTATGCCTCAGTTTACATTTCTCTTACATCATCATGCATTAAAAAATCGTGATCACTTTGCTTCTTTCTTTTACATCTTCTAATTTATCCCAATCTCTACTTCCATATTTAAGTGTCTAAAATGCAGACTCATCTTGTTATTTCTTTGTCAGACTTAGGTTCTCTATCTTTTCCCTGACTTCTTCCTTGATAATTCAACCCTCATATTGTTCAGCTATAGACAGGTAGCCACATATGTCAGGGGGATCTTAGAATCACAAAATAATCTAGGATTAGGTAATTCCATTGCCATATCAGTGACCATTTTCCCAATAGGCTTATGGAAGAATTTTGGCCATTGATACAGGGGGAGGAATGTACTGCATAAATTTCTAGGCAAGAAGATGAAGAAAAGAAAAGCTTTATCCCCTACCTTTGGACACTATTGACTGAGACTGTTATGCTTGAAATTAAATAAATTTATATATATATATAAAACCCTGATTTGCAAATAGCCTGAACGGTGGAACAACCAAACAACTGAACAACTGAACAACTGGTTGCTATGACTTGCGCTGACCACCAGGGGGCATGTGTGGAACATAGTGGGCATCAGCAGCAGGTGGCAGAGCACGGAACATGGCAGGCACTGGCCACGGCAGGATGGTGGAGCAAGTGAATGGGGCCCAAGGCGGGGCACTGGTCGCTGTCTTTGGGGTGATCCTCTGGTGGTTAGTGAAAATTCTTTGCTCCAGTGTGCTGTGGTCCCACTGGGCACTCGCACCTGCTGCCGGCACCTGCCCCTGCTGCCAGCACCACCCCCACTCACACCCACTGCTGGCGCCTGGCACTGGCCCTGATCACTGGGTGCTGTCAGCAGGTGCAAGTGGTGGCTGCCAGCCCCAGTCACCCCTGAGGGCTTCTCCACCTCCCCTTGCTCCTGAGGGGAGATCAGGGCAGCAGCCGCCACTAGGCCCCAAATGCTGTGCTGTCAGTGGGTACAAGTGGGGCCGCACCATCAGCATGTGGGAGCAGCAGCGGCAGGGGCTGCCAGTGGAGAGGCCAGGCAGGGGTGTGGCAGATGGGCTGAGATCCCCCCTGTGCCCACCACAGCCTCAGGGCCCACAGTTCCTTTCAAGGTGCACGAATTCATTCACTGGGCCCCTAGTATAAACATAATGAGGGGAAAGAATTGCAGAGAAGTGGGGTTAAGCCATGCTTTCACTGCATGACTAGATTCACTCACTTTCCCTGTACCCACCTTATCTCTACACCTTGTTATGTGTGACAATACATGCCCTACTTTTTCTTTCAGCAAGGCCTTCCTCCATTACTTGAAATAAAAAACCTATTATTCTATTCAGAATTCCTGATGATGTTCCTAATTACCCACCAGAGAAAATTCTCAATGTTTGGTATAGAATTCAAAGCATCTTAAATCATCACAGCCTAGCCCTGGTTCTAGTCTAACTCTTGTTTTCCCATAACCACTTTGCAGAGAACACTGAGAAATTAGAATTGCATTCCCTTTCACTTCTGTGTCTTTTTTACTATAACCTGAGTGAACAATGCTTGCCACCCCTTTCCCCCCACTTAAAAGAATGCGAAATCTGACTCATTCTTCCATCCTCCATTTAAATACAATGCTAAACCTTATTTGACCCTTAAGATTAGAACCAAACATTTCCTATTAATTTTTTTAATCTCCAAAACAAGTCACTTATGTTATAACTTAGTAATCATATCATGCTTGCATCTAGTAACCCAATGAGGAGGATAAATTATTTTTGTTAAGTGGGAGGACCTTCAGTTGAGCCTGAAGAAAATTCAGGAAGTGACTGATGAGGATTAAAATTTACATATTTTTAATCTTTGTAAAATGTGTGAAGTAACTTTATGAAAGTTGAAGGAGAGAACAGAATTAAATATAATAGTCTCACAAAATAAAGAGACCACTACGGATTATAAAAGAATGCAATGCCATTTTGTTGGTTTGTTTTTGTTTTTGTTGACCCCACAAAGGGAAGGGGAAGAGAGTCAAAAATTAAAGGGACTGATTCGAGAGGAAATGTGAAGGACTGGGTCAAAGAAGATTTCAGTAGAAGAGGACCTCAAGCAGTATTTTCACAGCAGAGCCCAGATGACATACGTGACAAAGGGCCATGGTTTCATGTGAGAGAGCAGGAACAGGACTTGGACTCATGGTTGAACACTCTGAGGCCCTCTGAGGCCTGCCGGAAATATTTTATGGGGGCCCTTTGCAAAAGCGCTGATGGTTTGGGAATGTGGTTAGTGCAATAGGAATTTGAGCATTTATGCTAATGTGACTTTTTATGTTCCCAAAAGCAATGTGAGTTTTGATATCTGAAGTGCATCTATAGTCCATTACACCTATAACAATACTTTATACCTAGTAGGCCTGCAGTAACTATTATCATGATGGAACCAAACAAATTTGTAATTCTTTGTTTAACCACAGCCAGTCAGTACATCCTTGGTCATCACCCAGGAAGCAGAACTACACTGAGGTGGGAAATATTTTACTAACTTCAAAGCAAATTTACAAAATAAATGCAACTATAATTCCTAATTAAAGAAATGAGGAGAGTCTCCCCCCCCCTTTTTTTTTTTCTCCTGGAGCAAAATATATAAAGGTAGTTAAGGTAGTAAAAAAACATAGCAAGGGCATTCAAAATCTCCAATTTGTAGAATTTTTAAAAATTACCATACTGCAAATGCAAATTTGTGCCTGCAATGCTTTGCTGTCAAAAGCAATTGATCTTTGTGTGAATGATAATGCTTAAGCTCATGGCCTTTCTGAGGAAAAGCACCTGCAGCAGAATGACAAACGAGAGGAGGCCGAGTAGCTGGCACATGGTCAGTGCGGTTACAGGAACCTCTTTTTGAAATAGAAGGAGTACAGTCTCCTGAGCAGTAGGACTGATTAAATTCATATCTTTCAGGATCTCTGAATTCTATCTCATATATTGCCTGGACTTGTTTATCCATATGGTACCCTTGGTAATTTCATAGAGGAATCATGGGGATTTCTAGATTATTTGCAGAATCTAATTTTAAAACATCATAGCTTCTTAGCCAATCATATCCCTCTGACTGTACTTTTAAAAATATATATATTTTTTATTAATTTCAGAGAGGAGAGAGAGAGAGAGAGAGAGAGAGAGAGAGAGAGAGAGAGAGAGAGAGAGAGAGAGATCAACGATGGGAGAGAATCATTGATTGGTTGCCTCCTGTAAGCCCCACACTGGAGGTTGAGCCCGCAACCTAGGCATGTGCCCTGATCTAAAATTGAACCATGGCCTCTTGGTTCATAAGTCAATGCTCAACCACCTAGCCACAAAGGCCGGGATGATTGTACTTTTTATGAGATGACACATGATTCAGCTTATTGTTATCCAGAGGATGATGACAGAAGCAAGGGCTGAGTCAATTACAAAGAGCTCTTTCCAAACAGGATAAACGCTTTATGTCATAAGGCATCTTCCTAGACATTCTGGCTTTCATGACTGTATTTTCCTCCGGACTGACAACAAAAATATATCCTGAAAAATCTACCTTGTCCACTTCAAGTTTTTGCACACTATATCTTCAGAAACTATATCTTCAATCTCAGATTTATTTTTTAATTTATTACCATCCATATTTGTGTTGAGTACTTTGCTGTGAAGTGCACGGAACTAGTAAATGAGTTAGTACGTAAGTAAAGCATATTTGATAATCCGAACTTGTGACATGATGCTTATTCTTATCTCAATTATTCAGCTATTCTTTAATAAAAGGCAATGTAAATATTCATTCTCATTGCATCTATTCTATAACGGAATATTTGAAACAACTTTTAAAGTACTACCTCATTCTACTTATGACTGCCTCCTAATAAATAAATTGACATATATTTCATCTTATTTTATGGACAATATAATTTCATGCTTGTAACTTTCCTAATTTTTTTATTACTTAAGTTATTTTATGGTAATACACTACTAAAATATTTTTAATTTAATTTTGAAACAAAAAAAATTTGGAAATTCTTAACATTTATAAAAATATAAATATCATGAGCCTAGGCTATGCACACACATAGACAAGTAGAGAAATAAAAACATAGATAGAAGGAAAAACACTGAAAGATGGGCAGTGATTAAATCAGTCTTGGGTGTTAGAGCTAGGGTATGTTTCTTCTAGTATAATTCCTTCTCTAAATTTCTGTCTAAGGAAAATAGAAAATAGCCTCCTACTTGTTAGAGGGCTAAAAGAGGTATCTTTGGATGCTGATTTTGACAAATGTATTTCCTTCATTCATTTTGTTTATACTTATTTCCTAAATTTGTAATAATGAACTTTATTGGGAAAAAGTAGTTTTAAAACACTATACATGGAAAATTTATATTTAGATAGAAAAATATGCATAGATATTTAACTTTTTGCAAATTTAGCTTTTTCCTCCTAATCAAAATTTAGCTTTTATCTCCTATGATCAAAATAAATTATAGATATCAAGTGCCAGTTGAAATATACCTTCAGTTTATTCAATATCTAAAATATCCATAAAGCAATATTTTTTTAAAGGAAAAGATACATTTAATATATTCTGGGCTTAAACTCAGACTTTCCTTAGGCCTCTTGTGATTTACTGGGTCTCTAAAGCGGAAATAAGTTTTTAAAAGAGCTAATTCTCATCCCAGCTTTAACTATTCTTAAAAAAACACACACACACAACAAAACCTATGTACGTAGTTTCTTAATTTTATAATTATGTACAGTTTTTTATCTATATTAAAATTAAAATATATAGGCTTTTTATAATTCAAATTTATTAGTAAACTATAAAACAGATTCATTCTGGATGAATGCCCTGGGCTATGTTTAATGATACATCTATGTGATGTAAAAGATGCATATCCAAAAATTTTGTGTAAGGCATTCTTAAATCTATGATTTGTAAAGGTACTAGAGAAACCAGATAAAGAAAAAATAAATTCTAAAGTAAAAGAAGAAAACATCCTTCTTAATTAATCTGCTTTACAAACACAAATGTTCACATACTATGTTTTATTTTCAACACAAGGTATGCATGGATAGAAATGCTGCATAAATTATAGGAATTTTTGATATGTAAAGTTTATAACACTAATAATAAAATTGTGAGATATGTTTTTTAGTAGAAATGTTATTTTTACTGCAAAACAAGCTTCTCTACATACATTACTTTTAATGAGATTTTTTCCCAGATATACATTATTACATACGATGTTCCATGCAAATAATATGCAATTAAAATATAGTATATCATATACCACTTACATAAAATTAGTAATTATTTCATAACTCCTGATGTAATGCATTTTTTAAACATACTAATTTAAATAATTTAAATGTATGATAAAAATTCTACATTAAAAATATGTCCTAATTTTATTTAATGATTGAAGAAGTAGAAGCAAGGTTTAATCCCATTTAATAGTTGTAAAGTATAGAAGAAAATTATAACTTTAATATAGAGAGAATTTAGTTTACATTCAATTATTTCTATTTGCATTTGGGATCCAAACAGGACTTCCTTTCCATGAAGTTTTAAAAAATCGTTAGCTCTGCTTTTTCTTAAAACCAAGTAGCATGTAGAGAAAGGAAAATGATCAGGGGAGCATAATAGAATTAGGTTAAAGCATAAAAGAAGGCTGTTCTTTTGTTCAAGGTAAGTCAGTGACAAAGGTTAAAGTGGATCAAACTTTTATATCGTACAACTTAAATCAACCTAGAAAAAAAGACTGACTCTCAGCTCACGATGCTTAACTTCATGCAACAATGCTCAACTTGGGTTATAGGGACTTAATATACCAACCATGAAAACTCTCTGTTTACTTATTTGTTTATCCTTTCACACGGATTAAATGAATGTCTACCTCTATGGCAGAGATCGCTCCAGGTGCTGGAATACAAAACTCAGTAAGCCATGCTCCCTGTATTCAAAGAGTTTATTATACTGTTAAAAGATAGTGAGCTAAATCAGCTATTTTAACACATTGTATTATGTACCCTGGTTGAAACAAGGATACATAAAGGGGAGTACAGATGAGCAGCAACAAAGTCCATCTAAATGGAATGAGGAAAGTGTTGATGCTTGAGTCCAAAGTATTCCTCATAGTTAGCCTGATGGAAAATGTCGATGTGGTGAAGTGGACAAATGGATTACATTTATGTGTAATGGCATATAGGTATTAGAAATTCTATTCAGGTCAATAGTTGAATCTGAGGAAAAATATGCATTATTGAATTTTTAATCCAGGTATAATTTTAAAAATAAACAATGCAGGACTTCCTATGCTGTTACATTTATATTTTGTTTTACGGATGCATCTCCATTATGAATAGAATTAATGACATTATCTGAATTTTTAAGATAGTAATATTCTACTACAGTTTAATAACATTTAGAATAAAAAAATGCATTAACAATTAGTATACTATGTGTGCCTCAGGAAAAGATGCATTAATTTTGCTTTAGGGTAATATAAATATTATATTTTATATTTATATATTTTATAATAATACATTTTAAAATATTACAGCAATGAAATCCATAGGAGTCCTGAAAAGGCAAATGACAGAAATATAAAGCAATTATATCATTGCAATTAATCTGTATGTGTGTCCTGCTCACAGTGAATAGGAACTCTTTAAAATGGCGTATAATTAGATAAACAAAAGAATAGACAGAAGAAAATATTGAGGCAATGCCAACACACTAATTCTGGGTTTAATTAAATTAGGTTGACACTATATCAATGTTAGCTACAAAACCCTGACTTTAATTTCATAAATACATAAATCTGTGTTAGTGGTATACAGCACATTCTAAGGTATTCTGCTTTTGTAAATTGTTAAAGTGACAAATTTAAACACCTGCCTTTTTACTCCCTTCAACTAATATGACAATAACTGTAAGAGAAGGTAATTAGGGATATTGTATAGTCATTCTAGAAAAAAAGTCTCTATCCTACAAATGCATTTATTGATAAGAAAACTAAGTCACTGAGAGATTAAGCAACTTGTCCAGAGCCAAAGCCAGGATTTACAAAATTAAAAAAATATTTAGGGGGTGCCTAGTCTGTCGAACTGCATCAGACTCTAGGCTTCCTGATTCCATGCTATACATGGGACATTTAAATGTCTTAATCACTTCATTAAAATATTTAATAAAAACTGCTATTTGAAAGAAAATCAATCCTATATAATAAAAGCTTAATATGCCAAGTTTCCGGTCGTCTAATCGGCCATTCAACCATTCAAAGCGTAATATGCTAATGATCCTAAGGCTGCTTAACTGCTCATTATGACATGCACTGACCACCAGGGGGCAGACGCTCTGACCGGTAGGTTAGCTTACTGCTGAGGTCCGGCCGATCGATCGGGACTGGGAGAGATGGGCCGGGCATGCCCTGGAATCCCTCCCTGGCTGGCAAACTCCTGTGTCCCTTCCCAGCCCTGATTGTGCACCGGTGGGGTAACTTGGCCTGGCCTGTGCCCTCTCGCAATCCAGGCTGAGGGACCTCCCCCCAAGTGCACAAATTTCATGCACTGGGCTTCTACTTTGTTTATAAAATTCATGGGTATATTCACTGGCACAGATGTAGTAAAGGAGGTGAAATAAAATAGACTTGGTTTTAATAAAATGATATAATTCAACAAGCATGACGGTAGCATAATAAAGGTCCAACTGTCATTTCATCCTATTGTCCTCTGATATTTATTCAATGGAGTAGAAGTCTTCTGGTATGGGAATTTCGCCAGATCCCATGAATTTTCTGCTCACATTTAGATAAGTCATTTAAAGTAATAAAACATCCTTCCTTAATAAAGTAAAATGGTCCATTCTATTATGTCAATCAACACCACAGACTTCAAGGTGAGATCTGTTTTCTCACATGTCCAGACCCGGCCTGTATTTGGTAGCTATGTGCCTATTGGAGAGGAGGATAGTGTGGTGTGGTCAGATCCTCATCCCTTTTACATATGTTATCTTTCCTAACATGGTAAGTCAGGGACAGGCACACAGAAAAAAATTATTATTTGTCTGTGTCGTTCTAGGTAATCCGTTAAATGTACTGTTATCTCTTTGGAATAAGAAGACCAAAATCTCTCCCAAAAGACTACGAGCCATATTTATAGTGATTGGTTGTGGTTATCACTTGCCATAGATTATATTTGATAGGTTTTCTCATTCTCCTTGTTTTGTTTGGTTGTGTAATTTAAAAAAAAAAAGGAATCTTTTGGAATAATTTCTAACTAAGAGAAAATAGGCTTGCTATTTGCATATTGTTTTCCAAGTTGTACATTACCGAAGCATCAAGATATGTGGAAGAGTGAGAAAAAAACTGTCAGGTCGCTGAAACAGTATGTTATACATCAATAATAAATTACATACCTTCAAAGAAATGTTTCCATCAAGCTCAACAAATGAGTAGCAAGAGTAAATTATCTTAAGTTTGGTTAATAATTAGTTTTGTATCTACAAGTCAGCAAAGTTAAGACAGATTAGGTTAAGATTCAGTGAAATTGTCAAGGGACCCATTAGTACTCACTATTGACTTTTGGATCTAAATTTTAACCAATCATGACTCATGAGTTATTACTGTACTTTTAAAAACACACATATATTCCTGAATCAAAATTAGTCCCTCAGAATCCAAATTCAATTCCACATTTCAAAGTGGAATGTGGTTTTAATATGTTACAAAATAACTTCAGAATTTTTAACTAATTTTGGGGGATAACCAAATCACATAAGTGATACCTTCTTCACTGTCTCAGAAATAAGATAGAATCTTCTTCCCAAAATGATCTTTTACATGTAAAATGCACTGGAATGATGAGTATTATATACATACTAGGGGCCCAGCATGCAAAATCACACAAGACCCGGGACCCGCCGGCGCCGCTCGGGACTCCCCCGAGTCCCAGAGTCCCACCCTGCAGGGCCAGCGCTGCATGGAACTCCCCTGAGTCCTACCCCGTGGCCGGCGCCGCGGGACTCCCCTGATGCACCTCCTGGTCAAGACCCTGCTGGTGCTGTGGGAGGCAAGACCCAGAAAGAGTCCTGCCACCACCGCCGCTGCCTCCTCAGCCACCACTGCCATGGAAGGCAGGACCCAGAAACCAGCCCGCCACCCCGGCGGGACCCAGAAACCCACCCACACCTCCGGTCAAGTCCTCCAGAGTCAAGTCCCCGCCCACCCGTGCACGTCTTGCTGCGCGCACGCTGCCTCCTGCTGATTGGTCATTACGGCGTGAGGGTGTCACGACCACAGGCTTTTCATATATATAGACACTATATATACTATATATAGTGAATCATAGTAGAACTAGAAATTATTTATTTGTGGATATAAAAACAAAACAAATAGAAATGAATGTAGGTAAGGTAATCTTAATTACTTTCCAAAATGGCTTTTCCAATCACTTTGAATAGAAAGGGTAATCCATATTTATATGAGTGACCAAAGAAAAAAGGAAACAAATCCAATTTAAAAGCCAAGAAGAAAAGAGTATTTTTATAATAACTTTAATTAAATATTAAACACAAACAATTATAGATATACTTTTGTATTAACTAAAAGTAAGTTTGGGAACATTTTTACATTTCAAATATATCTGCTTTTATATCATGTTAAATATAAATAAAATGTATGTTTTAAGTCTGCAGTCTATGCAAAAACTGGCTAAAAAAAAAAAAAGAAAAAGAAACACCTGTGGGTTGTGCTACAATTTAAAAAAAAAAAAAAAAGAAAGAAAGAAACACCTGTGGGTTGTGCTACAATTTAAAGTGCAAAAAGTAAAAATAAAAACATGTTTGCTTATTTACTTCGTAACTTTTGAAACTCCTGGATGCTACTCTAATGACTAGCAATGAACTACACACATAGTTTCTTTTTTGAAAGAACTTACTTTTGCCCGGAAAGAAAGTTAAATAATTTCTTAAGCCCAGCTGACCCATTGGCAGGCGTGGCTCAGTGGTTGAGTGTTGACCTATGAATTTGGAAGTCACGGTTCAATTCCTGGACAGGGCATATGACTGGATTGCAGGCTAGATCCCCAATGCAGGAGGCAGCTGATCAATAATTCTCTCTCTTTATGGATGTTTCTCTCTCTCCCTTCCTCTTTGAAATCAATAAAAACACATTTTTAAAAATATTTTTAAAACATATCTAATTCAAGTGATTGTTTTGTAGAAGAAGGCAGTTAACCTATTTATGAAAAAAGTAAATAGGTATAATAACCAAAATTTTCTCAATAATTGCAAGCAATTATATTGCTAGCATAAAGTAACTAGTTTTTAAAGTACTTTCTTTTTTAAAGGATTGTATAAAAATATTTCTTGGTATAAATTCATCTAAAAGTTAGAAAATAAGCATATATATTTTAGCTCATAATCCATATTTATGATTAGATAATAATATTAATATATATAATGAAAACCAAGAAAGATTTCATTTAATTAATGGAGACATAGTACTTAATCCAAGTGAAATATTTTCACTTTATTCATATGCTATGTCACCTGTCTCTAAAATGATAAAACTAATTAATAGCCATACTCTTCTATTATAAAAGGGAGAAAATATGGAACATTTCCCTCTTAGCTAACAACTTATTCAGCTGACACAGCAAGTAGAGTCTTAATGGTCGACTCTGTCTACCATTGGAGGTGTCAGAACTTTGACAAACTGTTTGATCTATAGTAGAAGTACTATTAATATTCAGGAATGCAGACTAGGAACAAAAGTCATTTTTCATTATTATTTTGCCATCAAGAAACCAATCATCAAATTGGTGATAGTAAGAAAAAGGTTACAAGAACAATTTGCATTACTTAGTTTGATGATAATATAAATCTCCAATGGAAACCATGGGTAAAAGGGTCACTTAAAGTCCCCACAGGAGGACAAAAGGGGTTATAAACACTTTCTATAATACTAGTAGCCCATCGCGTGATATCGCGCGCAGTAGGCCACCCGCCGCTTCCACGGGAGCCGGCGGGAACCACAGTGCACCACCGGGAGCCGCGCTGCTTCCACGGGAGGCGGACCCGCCATCTCCTCTTGTGGGCCTGTGCTCGGCCGCAGAGTCTGTGGGCCGGCTCCCTGTCCCCCAGAGGCCCTCTGCAGCCGGGGCATCCCTCCCCAGCTGCTCTGTGCCCACTGACCAGAGGCCCTTCATTGTTGCTGCGATGAAGCAAGCATTCTGCCAGGCCCCTCACATTGCCCGCTCTCAGCAGCAGCCCCTAACCCCCCAGGACTGGGGGACTCCAGCAAGGCTGAGGGGACTGGGTACTGCCATCTTGTGGCTATGGGCACCTCCATCTTTGTGACGACTGATGGTTAATTTGCATATTACCCTTTTATTAGATAGGATAGGATACATGTCAGGGTAGTTAAGAAAGTTCAACTATTAAAACATCAAAGCACTTTTATTAAATATCCAGTTCTGTATGGCAAAGTAAGAGGCTGAGGGAGAGAGAGAGAGAGAGAGAGAGAGAGAGAGAGAGAGAGAGAGACATAGAAAGATTTTTCTATTTAAATGGAAAACAGTAGGAGTTTCCTCAATAAAATAAAAAATGGAATTGTCATTTGACCCAGTGATCCCACTTCTAGGAATATATCTTTAAGAATTCCAAAACACCAATTAGAAAGAATACATGCACCCCTATATTCATAACAGGAATATTTACAATAGCTAAGATTTGGAAATAGCCCAAGTGCCCATCAGAAGATGAGTGGCTAAAAGCTGTGGTATATTTATATAATGAAATACTATGCAGCTATTAAAAAGAAGGATCTCTTACCCTTTTGAGACAGCATGGAAGAACCTGAAAAATATTATGCTAAGCGAAATAAGACAGTCAGAAAAAGACAAGTATCACATAGTCTCACGCATATGTAGACTCTAATGAAAAAAATAATTGGCAAACAAGATAGGTCGGAGACATGGAAGCATGGAACAGACTGATGAATGTTGGAGTGAAGTGGGCAGAGGTAGAAAGAGATTAACCAAAGAATTTATTATATGCTTACTAGAGGCCTGATGCACAAAGATTCGTGTAAGAATAGGCTTTACTTCCCCTGGGTGCTGGCACTGGCTTCCCTCTAACACCCGGGACCCAGGCCTTTACTCTGGCCACCACCTTCACTCAGGCCAGAGTCTCCTTCTGTCTTCACTCTAGCCCTGCTACCCTCTTGCAACTCCCTCCACCCCCTGGCTGCCCTCCTCATAGCAGGCATCTTGCCCCACCCTGGCCGCTCAGCACCTGTGTACGCACACTGCCCAGAGGCCCGGAGTGGCTGGGGCAGGGTGGAATGCCTGCGTCATCCCCATGGTGATGACACAATCGCCTCCGTCTGGCCACCACCATCTTTGTCACGTCAATTTGTATATTCCCTCCTTATTGGCTGTGGGCGCCGCCATCTTTGTCATGGAGTGATGGTCAATTTGCATATTCTATCTTTAATAGATAGGATATGCATAATCTATGGATACAGACAATAGTGCAGTAGGCCTTGGAGCAGATGCAGGTGTGGGGTGAAGGGGGCTAACGGGGGAATAAAAGGGGACATCTATAATACTTAAAACAATAAAGATAAATTTAAAAAAATACAAAAGGGAGAACAGACGTTTGTGAGGTACTCTCTATTTCCTCTTGAAACCTTTCTCCTATTTGCTATACCTTTCTGGTTTTATTTTGTTTGTTTCTGGTTATTTTCCTATTGCCATCTCAGATTTATCTTCCTGATCATCCCACACATTTAAATATAGTCAAGGCATCATCCATAGTGATCTGGTATTTTTCGCTACACCCTGATGATCTCAATTTCCTTCCTGGATTAAACTACCCCCTGTCTGATGATGACTTTCCTCAAGTTGTTCTGTCTCCTGAAAGATTCCTACCATCAATTAACCAGTGAAAATTTCACAGGTATTCCTTCATCTGGAAGAAAAGTTTAAGACTAAACTATCATCCTACAGTTAAGTTTTCCTCTGAGCTTCCTTTTATTTGTCACACAGTTAGTTCGATCAGACCTAAAACCTTGCATTCATCCTTGTTTCTTTCTTTCAAGTAACAACGGACGAGTCTCTAAGATGGATCAAATCATCCTTCAGGTTAACCCCCACTGTCTTAATATTTTCATCATCACCATGTTGATATATGATGAAATAGAAAATTACGTAGTGAAACTGTCTCTTTCTGAAGCCTGCCTCATGTAATTACCTCCATGAACAAAATTTTGTTGCAACTATACTTTGTTGTGGTCAACTGTCATGTTCAAAAGTTTATTTAATTCTAACACAGTTCTTTGATTATAGGAAAATTTTAATAATACTGAATTAGTAGATGAAAACTGATCATTGATCTTTCAATATAATATCAAAATGATTGTGCAAATTATTAAATAATGCAAATAACATCCCCTGATTTCAACATATCCTATCTAATAAAAGGGTAATATGCAAATTATCTGTCACTCCATCACAAAGATGGTGGTGCCCATAGACACAAGATGGCAGCGCCCAGTCCCCTGAGCCCCGCTGGAGTCCCCCATTCCTGGTGAGCAGCCACTGAGAGCGGGCAGTGTGAGCGGCCTGGAAGAATGTTTGTCTCGTCGCCATGGTGACGAGGCAAGCATTCCACCCAGGCCGCAGAGGGCCTCTAGCAGTGGAGGGCTTCTGGGCAGCATGCGCATGCACGGAGCAGCCAGGGCGGGACACTTGTCATCAGAGCGGCCAGGGTGGGATGCTTACGTTGTTGCCACAGTGATGAGGCAAGCATCTTGCCCTGGCCATGGCCATGGAGGGCCTCTGGGCCATGAAGAGCCTCTGGGCAGCAGGCGCGGAGCAGCCAGGCCCTGCAGAGAGCTACTGGTGCACAGATTTGTGCGCAGGGCTACTAGTAGCTTATAATATTACTTATATTGAAATAAGTTTAAACTATTTTAGTCATCATGTAAATTCAATTGTGCAAGTCTGTTTTATTATTTCTGAAATTATTTGTGAAATGAGATAATCTACAGAATTCCATGAAGTATGGACATTCTAACTTTTCTAAATTTCCTCTGTCCCTAGTATATTCTTCTAATATTTTCATTGTATACTAACTAGGAATTCTATTTTAAAACATGCTCTACACACAAATTTATAAATGTAAATTACACAATGGACACATCTATTCATCTATCTACCTACCATATATCAATTAATTTATTTATCTATGTGTCTTTATAAACTTTGAAAGCAGTCCTATTAATCTACTGTATACTAGTACACATTTACAAATTTGTTAATTTTATTATATTTCTACACAGATAATCAATATAAATGACTTATTAGCCAGTATCTAGAGTTACCACCAGGTTGAAAGACTGACATAAACAATCTTTTATTTCATTTTATTTATTTTTAAATAGTTATACTACTTTTATTGATTTTTGGAGAGAGAAAGGAAGAGAGAAAGAGATATATCAATGTGAGAGAGAAACATCAATAGGTTGCCTCCTGCATGCGCCTCAACTGGGATTGAACCAGAAACCTGGGTATGTGTCCTGACCAGGAATTGAACCCACCACCCTTTGGTGTACTGGTCAACATTCCAACCAACTGGGCCACATCAGCCAGGGCTAAACTTTTATTTTGATTATAGAAAGTATATTTTGACTCTGTTAATAAACAATTATTTTATCCTCTTTTATCACATCAAAAATATATGTAGATGCTATATAAATTCTATAAATATGAATAAAAGTGAATGTTAAAAGGTGATCTAGGGATATTTTCAGGGATGTGATACTGGCCATATATGTTATATATGTGAGGGTAAATTTGACTGTCTGAAAATACATTAAAATGATAGTTCATTTTAGGCTTGATACTATAAATCAAAGAAAGATTTTAAGAGGGGAGAGGCTAAGAAAAGGTCGAAAGAACAACAATACATTTTAAATGGCTAATCCTCTCCTTTGTGCACCAATGGAGCTTAAGCAATGTTTTCCTGAGACCTTCTGCCAAGACTTGAAAGTAAGCATATCCATCTCTGAATACAGGGTAAATGTATTATGGAAATGAGTTAGCAGAAAAGAACATCTGCCCCCTTTTATACATGCATATCCAAACTGCAGATTACAACTTCACTAACTCACTTCTCATATCTTTAAATAAGGGAATTTAAGTTATCTTTTAAACACTGGCTGGCGCCTTCACTGAGAACCCTAAAGCATGTTTTCCTTCCCTAGACTGCCTGTGGAGGAAATGAGGCTATAGTATCAAGGTTTCTAAATTTGAACAATTTACCTAAATTTCACTACAGAAAACATCTTCTATAAAAAAACAAGCTATTGGAAAGAGTTGATCAAAGTACTCATCGTCAAAATGATAGTCTATACTTATAGCAACAAGAAAGTTGCAAGTTAGATATTATGCAAAACAGACAAAAAGAACACTGGAGAATAATTGCGAATGAAGCTGTTGTTCGTATAAACAGAAGGCATTCTTTGGGGATGTATGAAAAGGTGTTTATCCATAAAAGTTTATTTTCCATTCAGTGCGTTAGTTTCCTATGAAGTAATCCAGTCTAAAAAGAACTAAGATTAGCACCTATAACTCCAGTTGTTACTACTTCCCTAAACAGATTACCACAAAGGAGAAGAAAAACAGATATCTCACTAATCAGCATTTTCTAAAATGTGAACTTTTATTTTTAGAGTATCGATACATGTAATTGCAAGCACCTCTGCCTAGCAGAATATTAATGATTCAAAGAAAATATTGAATCTTGGAGATATCAATAAGAAAATCAAATATTTATTAGATATACATAATGCTAATGTTTTGTTATATAATACATAATACAATTATTTAATATATAAATATATAATACATATAACTATACAACTTTTATAATAGATTTGTGGCTTATATTTTGAAATATCAAAGATGGCAAGATTTAATCACTTGGGTCATACAGAAGTTTTTGAATTTTGTTAGAAAGTAAATATGGAGGAAACTAATTACAAATAATCTTTTTCTGTTCTTACTATTGAACTAAAACAAGAAAATAGGTTTAAAAGAAAATAAGTAAGTTTACTAAGGCCATATAATTGATGAGTAGCAAAGTCAGGATTTTTTTAAGTGTGGTTAACATCACAAAACTGATCCTTCTATTCTGCCTTATAGTGTTGGTTGACTGGGACTACAAAAAATTCCTCCTTACAAACAAAGTTACCACAGTGAGGTACCTTTCAGAGCTTTGACTTTGCAACACTATATGAAACACCTGATGTCCCACTAATAAATCTTCAAAAGATGGTTTTGGTCTCATTTTATCAACTCCACTGAAATGAATATGCAATGAAGCACTTCTATGTATTTACTTAAGCACTTACATCGAATTTACTCTGCATCAGGTACTATTCTAAGGATCTTATTAATATAAGCTATGTAATCTGCAGTAACCCTGCGGTGGGAACTAGACAAGGAGTCTGACCCAACGAGATATTTACTGGCTTAAGGCCAATTCAACAGCTAAGAAGAGGTTAAGTACGGATTTGAACCCAGGCTAACTGGTTTAGGCGTCGCACTATGAAGCCTCTGAAAGCTTTCACATTCAATGATCATATTCACAATTTCCAATTGCTTTTCTAGTCCTGCTAAGGGTCATTTATATGGAACCAAAATTTATATAAATAAATGTATGGTGCAGTAATGAATGCTACCTTATTGTATCAATCTGTCCGCTTAGTACTAAAAGCTTTTTACACGCAATTAGAACATTCTGCCTTCAAGTAGGGGCTTTTTATGGCTCATGATCTGAATGCAGAAGGTTTCTTTTTCTTTTTAATATTCTTACTGAATTTATTTGGGTTACATTGGTTAATAAAATTATATAGGTCTCAAGTGTATAATTCTATAATACATCATCTGTATATTGTATTATGTGTTCACCACTCAAAATCTATTCTCCTTCTGTCACCATTTTTTTAGGTAGGATTCATTGACAAACTCACAAACAGACTTTGTATTCATATTTTTCTTTAAAACAAACAAATATAAAAAATTGATTATATTAAATAGTTAATTATATATAATGAACTATTAAAATTGCTAATCTAATTCTCATTTATGTTTAGGTAAAATCACTTTCAACTCTTTTTTTCCCTTTAGAATTATTAAGACAAAACAACAAATGAATAAACAAAAATGCCTTCTCAAAATTCCCACTGAGTAAATCTAATTTTTTATGCAAATTGAAATAAAATGGAACCCCGTGTTTTGATTATCACTTGAGGAGAAAACCAGGAAACCTATTGGATAGTTTGTTTCTAACTTTAAATTGTTCAATTTTCTTCAACAATAACAAAACATCAGCAGCAATAGCAACAACAGAAACCTCTAAAGCATTTGTAAAAAGCTATATATTGTTCTAATGGCCTTACATATTCAAGATCATTTACTCTTCACAATAACCCTAGGAGGTAGATGCCATTATCCTCCATTTTCAAGATGAGAAAACTGAAGCAGTTTCTTAGGCTTTGTTGTTGTTAAAAGAGCTAGTAAGTGACTTAGCTGGGATTTGTTCCTGGGTCCATAGGCCATGTTCTCTTATTGCCAAGCTGCCCTGTCCATCTTATACTCAATCAGCGTGTGCGACCTAAGCACTATGGGTTCCTGGAGCTTCCACTGTGTTTTCTCAGGGCAAAATGCCAGGGATGTGCAGGGGAACAGAAGGAAACTGCTAAGTGATCATCAAATCTTCCTCTAATTTTCTTGATTCATGCATTCAACATCCCAATAAATAATTATTTGAGTGTGTACCTTGTGCCAGGCAAAAGTAAAAAGTTAAAGAGGAAAGGCATGTATATATACACAGAGCATTTCTCTAGGGTTTATCCGTGTTTTTAAAGTATAAATTGATGCTGTTTTCTTACTAAGAAAGGAGTAAAAACTGGGGACATTTTTATTTAAGAAACATGTTGTTAATGACTTCAGATAATTTAAAACTCTCTTAATTTAATGCAAATATTGACGAAGGTTGAGGGGCATTTTTGCTTATTTCTAAAGAGATATGTCCCTTTGCAGAAATAATAATTTATTGTTAACTTTACATTAAGCTTTTCTTTATGCATTTTAATAGAGGGGGTTGAAATTATTTCTAATTTAGGAAACAAATTGAGTATATATCATCTCTTTATATTTCTAACTTTTAAATCAATAATTAAATTTTACATACCACACATGAAATATTAAGAGTGGCAGATAGTCTGATTCCATTACTACATTCATTCCTTATCTTTAAAAAGTTGTAGAGAACACTATCATGTTGTACGTAAATGTACTATTTTAAATTAGTTGATGGGGTTTAACTCCTTTACATTACTAACAGTAGCAAAAGCAAAATACTAACAACCACCACTGAGTTTGGAAGAAAGTTTAAGTAGTCTGATATGGTATTGAAATCGACTAACACAAAGAGAAGCTATAAACTTTATAGAGATATGAGCCCCCTCCCTCCCTTTCATCTTTCTGTCACTTGTATAATGGATGTGCTTTGGAGTTAAGTTCTGCACAGGGTGGGCATGACCATGGATCACTCAAGTGCATGCATTCAGATGTAAGCATCTCAGCGTGCTTTCTTAGAACTGTTCTCTGACTGGAACTCCCACAAATATGGGAGTGGGCACAAGTAGATTTACCGTGCCATTGTGACATTCCTGTGAGTTAGTAAAGCTATTCTAATAGTCATAACCTGCATGTCTTTTTCCATATGGAAAACTGTGAACATACTTTGCCCACCCCTGTGCATATTTCATCAAGCTCTGGATCTTACTTGAGACTCTAAAGGCAGAGTTGTATCTAAAAATATAAGGTGCCCTGGCTGGTTTGGCTCAGTGGATAGAGCATCAGCCTACGGACTAAAGGGTCCCAGGTTCGATTCCGGTCAAGGACGCATACCTGGGTTGCAGGCTCGATCCCCAGAAGGGGGCATGCAGGAAGCAGCCAATCAATGATTCTCTTTGATCATTGATGTTTAACGTCTAGAGTAAGCAGTCAGGAACTAGTGAACTTTCAGCTACTTAGAGACGTACTTCTAAGTACCTAAGATCCAAGAATAGATGAAGTCACATTATCAAAGTGATTCGTATCTCTAGGTTCTCATATTAAATACACCCCACGGTAAGAATATAATGATGTTCCTGACTTTGAATCAAGGATACATTATAGGTTTATAAGCTCTTTGAAGGTAGGGACTATATTTTATTCATGTGTGCAGTCCAAATTATTAAATGTATCACCATAAACAGTAGACATAAATTTCCAAATGTCAACTGAAGTAAATACTAGTACTTTAGTATAAATCAAACTACTACTGTTCAAAACCCATATTCTTATGTTTAATTAAAAAGATTTTACTGAATGGTAGTTTGTTTTATATTCAGGAAAAGTGTAATAGAGAAACAAAGTCACTGACTTTTAACTCCAAAGGTCTTAAAGAGTGTCTCGGCCAATAATAGCACATTTTGTCAATAAATATTTAATTTGTTTTAAAAAAGGTAGCATTTAGCACTTATAGATTTAGATTCCAGAGGTTCATCATAAGAAAAGAAATAGAATGTAGCTGCCACTGCAGGAAAACTACAGGTTTGATGGCAAGCACATGTAGATTTAAATCTCACCTCTATATCATACTAGCTGTATGACCTATTCATCAGTCTAAGCATATGTCTTCAAGGTAGATTGTGGTAATAATATCTATTTTTCAGAATTATTAAAAAGGTACTGGCACACAGTAGGTACTTAGTAAAGATTCGTTTTTGACTCCTAAACTGCTGTTGGAAATGTGGTAGTGACATCTAGTGGTGAATCCTTCAAACCTCAAGAAGGCCACCTTTTTAACACAGAACCTCCCAAAACATCCTGCATTCATTCTATCAGCAAATGTTTTTTAAGTAGCTCCTGTGTTCTAGACACTTGAATCAAGTTCTGAAGGTTGCAAAGCTGTAAAAGGCAAAATATATGCTAGAGAAGCTCTGGATTTAGCAGACCTGACTCATATTGGCTAGTTACTATAAAAATATAATTATTTCTACAATAGTTGTAAGAAAAATTCCAAATATGTGACAAAAAAAAGAGAGCATTCACTCCATTGAAGAAAATGCCTTTTGTACTGGGTCTTAAAAAATAAAGTTCCCTCATTATAGTTTCACTGGAGAAAAAAAATGAGGAAATTTGGATACTTCTAAAACGGTAATTTAAGACCTATTTGCTAAAGTCTTGGTTGATGTGCTAAGAAGGTTAGCCCCTATCTTTGTGCGACAGGAAGATAGCAGCATGCTTTATAGAGGGATTCTCATAATTATATTCAGTCAACGGTGTGGAGGACAGAACGGAGAAGCTGGAGAACCAGTTAAGAGGTCATTACAATATTTCTCTTGAGAGGTGATGAACATTCAAATGTACTCATTGGAAATAGGATAGACAGGAGAAATGTAACGGAGAGATAAATCTGAAGTAGAGTGGAGACTGTGGAATGACCTTGAGGGTGTGGAATGTGAGGGAGAAAGAAGAAATGTTGATTCTATGTTTTCTGGAATGAATGACTCATAAGAAGTCATGTCATTAAATGAAATAAAAAAAAAACAAAACCACAGAGCAGAAGGAACTGGTTGATGGGGGAGGAGAAAACAAAGATCATGATAATAAATTCATTGTCTTTGGACATATTTTTAAAAGTTAAAGAATATTTAAGGAGCAGTGTAGATTTAAATATCACCTCTATATCATACTAGCTGTATGATAAGTGAATAGACACAATGGCCTAGGAGAGACATGGACTAGAGAGAGAGACTCAGGAACCATCAACATGTAGTCAGTTACAGCCACCGGAGGATGAGAGTACCTAGGAAAAAAAGGAAGGGCTAACGTCCAGGATCAGGTCTTAGGAAACACTGAATAAGGAGACCCCAATTAAGAACTGTACTCACCCTTAATTTGTTCAGAACTGCCCCTTAGTAAATTATAGGCACATGCTTAACCACGAAATGGCTTTGAAAAATAGGTGGATGATAGGAATACCTCAGATATACCCAGAACATAACTTTTAAAACTACATTTAGGATGAAAAGACAAAGCTATAAAATTATTTCCATGCAGTTTCATGGAATAAGTTATACTTCAATTTCCCTCTTATAACCAAAAACTGTGGTTTATGCTTTGCGTGTAGTCCTTCCCAAGTTGGAAGGGCAATTTTATGTGACTGCCTATAAAACACCCAGCTTTTCTACTTATCCCATTAAATTTGGCCATCTAGTTTTCTTCCCTTTTTAAAAAAAAATTATTTTAGTGTCTTCTTTTTTTCTCACTTTCTCTTTTCTTTTCTCCTGATGCATGAATTTCTTGCTTCGGTGATTTTCTGGGAAAAGGGCCCAGTTGGTTTAATGGTTTTTATTACAGACTACCTCACGAAGTTAGGACATTAACTCACACTGGCAGCACTGGCAGGTTGAAAAAGAAGAGTTATTCCTGCTATTTTGTCAGTTAAAAATCTACAAATTATGGCCTCCCAAAATATATATAATCTTCATTTTATTATTAAAATTAAAATTCTCCCCTTATTTTTCAGCTTGTATCTTATTAGTGGGAATTAGAAAAAAAAAACCTGTTTTGTCCATAATTTTATTGCTTCATGACCACTTCCTATATGCTAATTCTAATGAACTTTATGTGTCATTTTAATCTATGCCTAATCATCACAGATTAGTTTAAACACCATTTAACTATGTCGTTTCAAAATCTATATGCTGCATTTACATGCACAGGTTAACTATGGGCGATCAGTTAATCTACTCTGCACCTGAATCAGCATTATTTGTTCATAAGAAAATTGCAGTTCAGGAGGGTCATTTTAGATGCCAATGAGTTCTGAAGACCTTGCATAATTTAAACTTGATGAAGGATAATGGGCAATTTAACCAGTGAATAAGCTCCATCATAAAAGTCCATAAACACACTTTAAAATTCACTTGGATCACCAGCTTTGAAATTATAAAACTTGGCAAATTAAAAAAAATCAACTACATTATATTTTTTTCCACAATCGAGGCTTTATAAATATTTATATTTCTCACTATTTCAAATTTTTATCCCTCAAATTCAACTAAAATGTGATTAACTATTATGAGCATCTATCTCTTTAAGTAAGATATACTGGAAATAAATACAATTAATATACTTATTCACTTTACTTCAATATTTAATTATAAACAAAACCAAAATATATTCATTAAATACAAAAAAGACAAAAGGAATGAATTATTTATATAGAAAAAAATCTAGCTTGATTGGTGTGGCTCAGGGGTTGAGCATCGACCTATGCACCAAGCGGTCACTGGTTCAATTCCAGGTCAGGGCATATGCCTGGGTTGTGGGCTCCATCCCCAACAGGGAACATGCAGGAGGCAGCCAATCCAGGTTGATGTCTCTCTCCCTTGATGTTTCTGTCTCACTCTCCCTATCCCTTCCTCTCTCTCTAAAATCAATAAAAATATATCTTTTAAAAGAAAAGAACTAGCACAGATGTTCTAACCCTAATTCTACTGATCCTAAAAGGCACGAGATTTTACTCAACAGACATTTATTATTTACTTGGTGCTTACTAGACAGGAATTGTACAAGGTTTTATGGGTGCTTACTGAATAAGACTGTGTTCTCTAGGAACTCAGTCTATATGACAGATGAGTGGAGAAACACACAAAAGGACTCACAGTACAACGTGATAGACAAAATAACATAGTAGAACTATGCGTCAAGCACTATTTTTGCAAGGAGGATTCCCCAGGAATTTTTTTCCTTGAATTGGCAACATTTAGTCTGAGATATGGTGCTAAGCAAGTGGATTTATACTCAGAGAGGAGATAGTCCACTGTCTTTTATTAATGTAAGGTCATAGTAACCATAATAAACTAGAGGCCTGGTGCACAAAATTCATTCATGGGCAGGGTCCCTCAGCCTGGCCAGCTATCAGGGCCAATCGGGGCCTTTTGGCTGCCGGCTGGGGCCTTCCTTCATTTCGCACCGCCCCCTGGTGGTCAGCACACATCATAGCAAGCAATTGAACTCCGGGTCTCCTGGTTGAACTCCTGAGGGGACACTTTGCATATTAGGCTTTTATATATATGGATAATGACAGCATTAAAAACGTCCATATTGGCCCAGCCAGTGTTACTCAGTGGTTGAGTATCGACCTATGAACAAGGAAGTCACAGTTTGATCCTGGTCAGGGTACATGCCCAGGTTAAGGGCTTGACCTCTAATGGGGGCATGAAGGAGGCAGCCAATCAATGCTTTTCTCTCATCATTGATGTTTCTATCTCTTCTCTCCCTTTCCCTTCCTCTCTGAAATCAATAAAAATATGTTAAAAATTAAACAAAATAAAAACATCAATATTGGGCAATAAACAACAAATGTTAGCAAGTATGTGGAAAAAAGGGAATCCTTATGCACTACTGGTAGGATTGTAAATTGGTATAGCCACTCTGGAAAACAATATGGGGGATCATAAAAAAATTGAAAGTGGAACTATACTATATGAACCAACAATTCTATTTTTGGGTAATTTTCTGAAAAAAAAATCCAAAACACTAATTTGAAAAGACATATGCACCACTATGTTTATTGTAGCATTATTTACAATAGCCAAAATATGAAAGCAATCTAAGTATCCATTGATAGATAATCGATCAGATAGTAGAGGTTGTACATATATACAATGGTATATTACTTGGCCATTAAAATGATTGAAATCTTGCTATCTGCAACAACATAAATGGATTTAGAAGGTATTATGCTAAGTGAAATAAGCCAGACAAAGACAAACACCATATGACTTCAATTATATGTGGAATCTAAAAAAAAATTAACAAATAACAGAAACAAACTCATACAGAGAACATGTTGATGGGAGGGTCATTGGAAAGATGGGTGAAAAAAAGAGGAGAGATTAAGGTATACAAATTTCCATTTATAAAAACATTTCTAAAAATGGAGATATACCGTATTTTCTGGCGTATAAGCCAACTTTTTAACCCAGGAAAATCTTCTCAAAAGTTGGGGGTCGTCTTATACGCCGGGTGTCGTCTTATAGGGCGGGTGCTGAAACTTCCAAGCTGGACTGGAGAATCTGCAGTCGCAGCATATGGTGGGGGGGCTCAAAAACAGCCGCTCTCCATTCATTTCAATGGAGCCGGGGAGACCTCAAGTGTCTCCCGTCAGCTCCTTTTTGTGCCGCATATGGTCTCCGTCCGGCTCCATTGAAATGAATGGAGTGCGGCCGGGTGCTCCCCGCATACAGCAGGGATGCGGCCACGCCTGTTTTTTGAGCTCCCCCCAACCATATGCGGCGACCGTATGAAAGCAGCAAGGGCAGCGCTGTACAAGTACGGTAGAAGAAAATCCACTCACCAGGATTCATGGAAAGAAGTGACTTAACGTGGTCCTGATGACACGGTGAGGCGGTGCCTCACCGGGAAGTTGCAAGTGAAGGGCGGAGCAAGCTGCAGGCCTCTGGGATGCCCGGGGTATGGAAAAAAGAGATAGCGTGGCGCTGCGCCCAGAAAAACACATTTCAAGATCGCATTGGAGAACAGTGGAATGAATGGATGGTTAGCGGCGAAAAGTCATTCACAAAAGGGGGAAACATGCGTGCTCCACAGTTGGATGTTTTGTGCAAGTTTGTCATAAAAGCCTGGAATGATATTGATGCAGAAACAGTAACCAAGTCTTTCAAGAAGTGTGGCATATCAAATTCATTAGATGGTATGGAGGACGACTACTTGTGGCAAGATGAAGAGGAAGCCGAAGCTGAGACCACACCATCTGATACTGAATTCCATCCATACAATGACTGCGTTACAAATGTATCACAAGATGTCATTGATGCACTGATGATATCAGATGACGAACAGGAGGATTTTGAAGGCTTTTAAAGGGAAACTGTCATGCCAGCAAAACCTGTAAAAATACCGTAGCTTGCAGTTATGATGGGCATTGCTAACTCGCAGGGGACTTGCCCGGCACTTGCTCTCTCTCTATTGTTTGTTGTCTTCCTCCTATCATCATCAGTTCCAGTTTGGTTGACGGCTTAGAAAACAAACAGCATGGCAGCTCCCATGGGTTTATTGTCTTATCCTTCCTTTCAGCTTTAGAGTGAATTAGGAAAAGTTTAATCCACTTGCACTGTTTTATGTTTACAAGTTTGATGACAAACAGCCTTATGTTTATAAGTGACAGTTTTCCTGCTAAGTACCTGCATGTCATAAGCATTTGAATTAAAATTACCATATTGAAATAAAATCTGATGTTTTTTTAATTTTTATTTGGTGTGCGTTGGGAGTGGGGTAGTCTTATACGGCAAGTATAACCCAAACTCTATATTTTAACTGGAAAATTTGGGGGTTGTCTTATACGCCCAGTCTTCTTATACACCGGAAAATAAGGTACTAGTAAAGTACAGCATAGGGAATATAGTAAAAAATATACTATATCCCAATTACTATTTATGATATCAGATGGGTACTAGACTTATCAGGATGATAACTTTTAAGTTACATAAATATCTAATCACTATGTTGTACACCTGAATATCATATAGCAATTCTAATTGAAAATTAAATAAAACATTATCAAGAAACTGAAAAGACAACTGATGGAATGGGAAAAATACTTATAAATCATATATTCACTATATATATGAAGAACTCTTACAACTCAATAACACCACTACAAACAATGCAGTTAAAAATGGTAAAAGGGTAAAAGGAGGTGGTAAAATGAGTTAATTATATGGTAACAGAAGGAAACTACTTTGGATGGCAAGCACACAATGTTACATTATTTAAATTTCTATGTATAATAGTGTACACCTGAAAATTTAAATAATGTTATTAACCAATGTCGTCTAGTAAATTTAATAAAAATAAAAAATAAATTAAGATATTTTTTTAAAAACTTCCATATTGGTTATTTTTATTGGCATCAGTCATTGAGATGATTTTCACATATAAAATCTCATTTTCTCTATTGCTAAAAAGCCCATGAGGTAAGGTACCCCTATAAATTTAAATTTTAAAATGAAGAATCTGAGCTACAGATAGGTTATAGAACTTGCTCAATATCACACTGATGAGCAAAGGGCAGAATTTGTATTAAGAGCTTCAAAATACATGCCATCTAACAAGCTTACTATCTTACACTACTTCTTAATTTAAAGTCATTTCTCATTTAGGAAAAACATAATGAATTGTTATGCCACAGAAGTCTTTGTCTGCAACACATATATAAAGTTCTTACAACTAATTTTATGGTCCTATTGAAGCCATTGGCTCTCTTAATACCTACATCATTTACAGTTTTCTCTGACCTCACATCGCATGAATTCTATATGAATACTAAAGTTACTATGTTTCTGCAGCTTCCTTTTAAATTCCTTTCACTTACCAGCTTCTTAAATATGCTTCTCACATTCATTTCCTTGTTGCCAGCTCTTGAACTATTTTCAACATGGCTATCACCTCTTTTATTCCATCAAAAGTCATTCACTAAGATTAGTAATACATTTTTCAAGACAAAACTAGAATATTATTTGTTTTCCCTGATGCTGTTGACCTCTGTCTACTTTTGATATTTTTGTATTTGGCACTACTTATTTTCAATATTCGTTGTGACCTTTACTTCCAGAAGTAAACTAGAGCTAATGCATTATTAAATGTAACTTGTTAGAGGAGAAATCAACAACATTTTGATAGGCTACAACTGGAAGCAAGAAAGAGACGAACTATTTCTCCATTTTTTGTAAAAGGTGACCAACAGGTTATATACAATGTGCACAAATTTTTCAAATTGATTTCACATTTTTTAACAAATGTGTTTAATTTCTAAAATTCTGTTTTCAGAGCATTTGAGATATTAAAATTGCAGATAAGGAAATATTTACATGTGTTATTTTAATATTTTATTTACTATTGATTATTGGAATGTAAATGTAACCAAATTTCAAGGTTATTGAAGAGAACAAGATGCAACTGAGTAAATATTTAAGAGCAAAGAGAAAGCTTCTTTTTTGAGGAAAAAGGATGGTGAAATTATATTATTTCTAACTAAAAGCCCAGTGCACAAAATCGCATGGCCTTGCCCATCCACACGTGCCTCACCGTGCTCATAGCTCCGCATTCCCGCGCGCTGCACTGAACCTGCATCACTGCGCCCACCTGCCCGCTGTCCTGTCCGCCCTTACAAGACTTGCCTTTAATTCATCCTGCCTGGACCTTAGCATCCTTCAAATATTTTCCCAATTTAGACATCTACTAAAACTTTGTCAATGTAGTGTTTGCTGTTTTTCATTTGTTTGTCTGTTTACATTCCAGTAGGTCTAACAAACTTAGTTTTGCTTGATCAATAGGTTTTCTTCTTTGTGATCTTTGGTGAGGTCAATAGTAAAAAATTATGGAGATATATTAGATTCCATCAAAACCCCTATGCAAAGTGACTTAGGCTATTCTACTTGAAATAAGTCCTTCTGAGGGTATGGAAGTCTCCCATTCAGGAGTCTCTCACACAGCAACAGGTAAGCTCGGCATTGGGTCTAAACTTGAAGTTCCTTTTGTTAGTCTACCAAATGCAGAGTTTCTGCCTCCTGGGAATGAGAATGCTTTTTTATTAATTCTAATCAAATTTGAAAACACTGACCCTGGGTGAAAAAACACCTGTCCTTTTCTTTGCAACATTACTGTTGGTCTGTTTCCATGACTCCCCCTTGTGAGTCAATAAGAAGAGGTCTGACTTCAAGCACTCACGAGTTCAGATGTTTTTGTCAGCCTGATTCCTTTAGACAATTTTTACCTCAAATCATCGTTAAAAACCTTTATAAGGACTCTCTGCAATCTTGTTTTTGTTGATTCTACTTAGTTTCACTTTGCTTGGAGTTGGGGGGTTGTAAGACCCCCCACCTGGTCTTAGACTAGGTTCTTTTTTAATTAAAATTTTTAATGTTGATGTAATTGCAGGTGATCCCCTTCTTCCCCACCCCCACTCCCGTCCCCATGCCCTTGCCCACTTCTACCTACCCCTGTTTCTCCCTCCCTTATCCTTCACCAGGCTATTGTCAAGGCTCTTAAGATAGGAGGTCACCCAAACAAAATTTTATCGTGGTCTTCTTGATCTATTTTATCCTCTAGGTCAGTGATGGGCAACCTTTTGAGCTTGGTGTGTCAAACTTCGCCAAAAAACTGAGCATAACTCAGGTAGTGTGTCACTTTGAGGAAAAAACATTATTTCGCAAATGTTTCATCCTCAGGAGCAGCAAATGTTTCATCCTCCGCATGCGGCCGCTGAGGCGGCCGCGTGTCACCAGAAATGGCTACGCGTGTCAGTGCTGACACACGTGTCATAGGTTCGCCATCACTGGCCTAGGTCCACATTACTTTATATTTTTTTATTTTTATTACATATATTGGAGTGACATTGGTTATTAAGATCATATAGGCTTCAAGCATACATTTCTATGATACATGATCTGTATATTGTATTTTGTGCCCACCATCCAAAGTCTACTCATCTTCCGTCACCATATATTTGGTCACCTGTACCCTTAACTATCCCTGCACTCCTCCTTTCTCCCTGGTAAGCACCCTACTGTTGTCTGGGTCTATGAGCTTCAGTTTTATGTCACACATGTGACTAAAATCATATGGTGCTTATTTTTCTGAATGACATATTTTGTTTAGTATAATATTCTCAAGGTCCATCAATGCTTTTGAAAATGGCAGAATTTCATCTTTTCTAATGGCTAAGTAGTATTCCATAGTAATATGTACCACATCTTCTTTATCCAATTTATATTTTAACTCCTGTGTCTATGTCTCTAACAGGCATAATTCCACCCAGTACAATCTAAAACTGCTGAGTTCATTTTGGGGAACTTTGTCATGAACATGACTGTTGAATTGTTGGTTGATAGATTCACTAGGTTTAAAATTATTTTTTAAACTTATTGTAAACATTCTTTTGTGTGGCTCTGTGTATGTGTGTGTGTATGGGTGTAATGTATTTCCTATATCTAACACTTCTTTTATCCTCCACAGTGATGATTTCATACATGCTGTAAGCTATATCCCTGTGACTTCTTTTCTTTCCTCTCTCTTTTTTCTGCTTCTCTTTGGAAATATTGTTCTATCCCTATGAACATACTCTATAAATATCTAATTTTCATAATCAATCAAACATTTCCAAAAGAAAGAGAAAAAAATTAACTGGTGTGCACTTTTATTCGAATTTCCCCCTCATTTGAGATACTACTAAGAATGTATTCTTTCTTACTGAAGCAGCTCTAATACACTTAGTTCTGCTTAATCAATTGGTTTCTTTTGGATAGTTGCTTGAAATGCTAATGGTCTAAAAGCATAGAAGAGATATTCAAAATCTAATTTGAAGATCTCCCAGAACATGTAAAAAAATGTGAAAAATAGCTTTAACACCTACAGGCCTTAGGCACAGCTCTCTGTAAACAAAACTTTAAGTAAAAGAAGTAATTTTTTAAGTCTCATCTGTAACATGAAATTTGAAATTAAGGAATTTCAAGATTCAGTGATGGATTTTAAATAGATTTTTATTGTCCTATTTGAAATTTGTCACCTCAGAACCAATTTAGAATCAGGCTAGGTCTTAGATTCCTAGTCTGTGTAGATAGTAAAATCTCCCAACAACATGACACTCACACTGTCTCTGAGAGAAGAAAAGACAAAAAGAAGAGCAGATGATATGAAAGACAGAACAGGAATTGCTGCCATTTGCTGGGTATTTATTATGTGGCAGGCACCACTCCAAGATTTTTATTAATTTTATCCTCTCAGCAATCTTATGAAACAGGAACAATTATTATGGTCATGTAATGTGTAATTCTTTCAATTAAACACTGATTCATAAGCACAACAGTCTTTTGCTTTCTTTATTGCCTGTCAATCCTGAGAAGGGGGAAATATAGATATGTTATTTTTTATTGAGCCCTTAAAAGGTCTCTTGATCTCAAAATCAAACTGTAAATCAAATGTGTCTTAGTGGAAAACTGTAGGCACTGAACCATTGAATTATTCTAGGGCAAATAGAAGAATTTCAAAAAAGAATATAATGTTAGCCAATACATATTTCCCCCAAAAAACTGTGTTAGCACTGGGGTTATAAACTATCTTTATCCTACAAAACTTCACAGCAAACAAAAATGGGATAGCTAAATTTGAACAGAAGTAGAAACATTCAGTCTATTCTGAATATTGAACAATAAGTAAAACATGCAAACGGAAGTAAGTTTGCAGAAAAATTATTAAAGACAAATGAAAATCATATGTTTCCTGGTGAAAATTTTATATTTGATGCACAAAGCTATAAAAGAAATATAATTATCTTCTATCATTTAAAAATTATGTAAAATATTAGATTTTAAGAGAACAATGGCAGACCAACACTCTTTGCTAACTCCTATTTCCAAGAACAAGACACTTCCTTCAATTTTCACTCTATTCTTAGAACTCACAAAGTTTTGTTTCCAAAAGTAATTCTTTCCAGTAGTTTGTTGGACATAGAAGAAGTAATAAAGAGTTTCTTAGCTTAAGCAATAATCTGGACCTAAAATAATCTGTTAAATAATTCTAATTAAATTATAAATAGAGAAATCAATGGCAATTTTTTGTTCCACTAGAAATATGCTTTATGCGAATATTCCAGGAAGACAAATTATTCTGAGATAAAAAATATAATTTAGCATTTTTTGCATTTTCTCTCTTTTGGAGATCAAATTAAAAAAATGACTTTTCAACTTAAAAAGTATAGATAAATAATTTGTCAAGGAATAAACAATTAAAAATTCTAACTAGACATAACAAAGACATAAAATCCACTATTTATCAGAATAAAAGACATAAAATCCACTATTTATTAGAATAAAATAAATATTCTCTTTATGGATATTATATGCTCAAGTGATACTTTACATAAATAAAAATCTTGAATTATTATTTAAATTATTAATGCATTTAATTATAAAGTAGGGTTGGGAAAATAGCATTAAAGTAAACATTTGTTTTCAGTCTACTTTTGTCAAATGCCTAATTATGTTTCTTTGAGCATTAGAAGTCCATATTATTTATAATTTCCTATTTATTGTATTTGCCAAAGAAAATGGAGGATTGGGGACATTGCAATGCAACAGAGAGGGTTAGTGAAGCATTCTGGACTACAAAACAGACAGATTGCAGGATATTCTCATGATTTTCTTGAGAATGACACATTCATAAATCAGCTATTTTAATAATTTGAAATGCCCACTTTTTAAACTGTGTCTATTAGAATTTATCTATTTGTACTTGCAATCCCCTAATTAAAAGTGGAATTTTTAAAATATCATTGGCATATTAAAAAAACAAAACAAACAAAAAACAAAACAAAATTTTCAAACCACAAGGAATTTTTCTAGGAATTGGATGAAGGTATCTATAGTATTTGTTGATCAACTTTCTAAAAAATGCTTCTAGAAATTATCTAAAGTGTTCATTTTCTTCTAGATGTTTGGGAAGCCATCCATAGTGTTCTATAACAGTATAAAACTATTTATTTAAATTGTTCAAATGTACTAATATTAATCCTGCCTTCAGAATTCCAGGTGAAGAATGGCAACATGATTTCTATTTACTTTGCTCATAACTGTGGAAGATCCAAGCTTTATAATTATATAAAAGTGATTCCTGATCATTACACACTTACAATATTTCCACTGCATTTATCATTCTGGCATCTATGTAATTTCCAATGACACAGCCATAATCCAAAAGTTCCATTAACCATTGTCTCTCACATTAACTTACCACAATCAGTACAATTTCTGAAATTAAATTTTAACACTGATTTATATACCCAACAATAACAATTAGTCTTCTTCATCCATGATGTAAAGTCACACATCATTTGTACTTAGACTGATATAAAATGTCCAGAATATGGGTGGTTGAGTATTATTGAGGCAGGGTGAAAGTAAAGATAATTTGCCATTCAAAATCAGTGTGTATACACACACACATGTGCATATGTACCCATACACCCACAGATGAATCTTATTAAATTATCAAAAACTGTGCTTTGGAAAATATAATATTATTTAAAATAAAAATAAACTATAAAATATTTTCAGCCGAAACCGGTTTGGCTCAGTGGATAGAGCGTCGGCCTGCGGACTCAAGGATCCCAGGTTCGATTTTGGTCAAGGGCATGTACCTTGGTTGCGGGCACATCCCCAGTAGGGGGTGTGCAAGAGGCAGCTGATCGATGTTTCTCTCTCATCGATGTTTCTAACTCTCTATCCCTCTCTCTTCCTCTCTGTAAAAAATCAATAAAATATATTAAAAAATATATATATTTTCATAAAACTGATAGTAATTTTGGTTTTAATAAAAATTAATTATAAAAACACTATGTGGAAAAACAGAAATTCCTTGAGAACAAAATAAAAATTTATCTATGTCTCAGACCCAATGGATTTTCACTGAGGTTTTTCTATGTGCTACAAGATCCCACTATAGGGAGAAAGTTTGCTTATAACCAGATAGTAATATCAGTTAATCATACTTTACACAGCATTCCACTAATTTCCCATTTTAAACAACCTTATTATTAACCACTATGATAGACCCCATCAATTTATACATACATAAATATACAAAAATATGAATGTAGCTTTTTAAAAATACAATATCTGTTTTTAAATATTTCACAATAATAAAATCAATTTAGGTGTTACCCTTCAGAAAAGTAACATATTTTAATCACGTCTTAATTTATACTTTTATACAGCATACAGTGTTCAAATCTGGCCTTCCTATCCAGCAATTAGCTTTTGAATAGTATTTAAGACCTAGCTAAATAGCATATAATGGCCTGCTTCAATTTTCCATGCATATTCTAGCTGTTGTCATTATCTCAAATAGGTAAATAAAACACTTTGAATAACACTTCTTAAACCTTCTTATAAATATTTGGCAATAGGCCTTTAGTTTTACATTCATCAACACCTGTTGGGAATATCTGTCATTTGCACTAAGACAAATTAATTCATCTTAAGATGTAATGATTGTCATTAAATTGTCATCAATCATAGTAGCAGTAGGATGAGAAATTCTAAGAGAATGTTTTATGTGAGAATTTCTAAATCTGCACATTTCAATTTAACATAATCATAGATATATTATTCATATTTTTAATGCACACATGTAATGCAACACAGCAAATAGCAATCATCAAGATACATGTCACATCTTGTAAGTAAGAGAGATCAGGAGGCTCTTAAGATAGTAATTGGGCTATTTGTTTCCAGATCACATACCACTAAGATTTGGCAGAACAGTTTTCACAACATATTTCACCCAATTGTCTGATACATCCCTAAATTTCCTACCATAGACCAGATTAGGCTTTATAATCATGAGAAAAAACTAAGGTGAGTGTCAGGTAGAAAAGAAATATGTCCAAGTAACCCAATGTTGCCCAGAGAGGAGGCGAAGTGTCTTTTTTGAATTCTAATAGTTGACATTTACTGTTTATTCCTGAATTTAGGGTATCAAGTGGAAAAGACATTTCTGGGCTACCAGTGATTTGATGATCTTACCTTCTTCACAATGACTCCACTAATCTCAGAGAGAAGGCCCGAATCAAGGTTCTCCTTTCAACGTAGATGAAAACATTAAATTGTAGGTTTATTAAAAATGTGACCTTCATACAAACCATAAAACAGTTTCAAGAAAAAATATTTAAAAAAATTAAAATACATTATCAGCATGTCCCTTACCCACAAGCACAATCAAAATAAAATAAGAGGAAATGAAAAAATAAGCAATAAAATTTAACACTCTTTTCAAATAAAACCAGTCAGTCATTAGGTTTTTAAAAATAACATGAAACATTGAAAAAAATCATCATAAAACAAATAAAGAATATTTCCGTTATTACATAGATACATGGATGTAAGTTTTCCTTCTTGGGACACACAGTTGCTGCTAGACTAGAATGCAGCAGCCAGAAGCTGGATATCTCTAAATGTGTGTCCTGAAAGGCATTGAATCAGCAGAGATAAATAGTGGCAGGACTGCTGGGCTGTGAACTTTCACTTAGGAGGTGATGAATTAAGTTCTTTCTCTAAGTGGATCCATTTTGGTCATGTCTGAGCAAAAGCAGTCACCCTCACAAAACTGTAAGTGGCTCTGAGGTCTTCCTTACAAAGTACATTTCCCCCCCACCCTGCTGCACTGATGACCACATTCTTATTACCTTGCTCTCCTACAACCTGAAAAGCATCTAAAGATTTATCTTCCTTAGCTCTTCTGCCAACATGAGCCAACTACTATATGTTCCTCAAAAGGAACAGATTCATCTGGATGGAAAATAGCAAATAAATGGGAAGAGGCCCAAAACGACAAGTTTACTAGGAACTAAAATGCCAAATATTAAAATGCACACAACTGCAAGTTATAACAGCAAGGAAAGAAGAGGAAAACACTACATATTTCATACAGAAGAAAACTGTTTTCTATAAAAAGAGAGTCATGGAGAGAGAGGGAGGTAAGACATATTTTCTCATTTTGAAAGACAAAACATCTTCACATTTGCCTTCCCACAAAAAACAACAACAACCAGTTATATAAATATCACCAAAAAATAAAATTACCTTTTGCACAATAAGAAAATACTGATTTACTGAATTAAATATTCCACCACCACCCCACTTCGAACAACCGAAATCTCAGAGTAAAGTATATGTATGCACTGAGCAAGGAAAGAACTTTTATCATGATTGTCTGCATATTAGAATTAGAAAATAATAATATATGTCATGATTACAATATGGTCTTATGTTTGGTATTATTAAAAGTTACCCTTCTGTTCAAAGCATCTGGGATAGACAATAATTAAAGTTTTAAAATCACTAGACTTATCAAAGCAACTTCACACTATCAATAACATATAACAGCCTAGTACCATATACCAATGGCCTTGGATAGGAGAGTAAAGAATCCCATATGTCGTAAAATGTTTCCATTGTTAGAATTTCGCTAACTTCTCGGTAAGTTATTTTATTTTATTTATTTTTTAAATATATTTTATTGATTTTTTACAGAGAGGAAGAGAGAGGGACAGAGAGCTAGAAACATCGATGAGAGAGAAACATAGATCAGCTGCCTCTTGCACACCCCCTACTGGGGATGTGCCCGCAACCGGAATCGAACCTGGGACCCTTCAGTCCGCAGGCCGACGCTCTATCCACTGAGCCAAACCGGTTTCGGTCTCGGTAAATTATTTTAAATATTGCATGTAACGTTTTCTTCTGCCCTCGCCCGCGGGTCTGACTGCTGTGAAAGTCCATTTTAACAGAAGAGCCTGCCTAACCAGAGAAAAGGTATTTTTTTCAGTTGCAGAGAAACAAGCACAAATAACACAGCTACATAAGTATGTGTAAAGTGTGGTTTGGCCAGAGCAAATGGAATATATGTACACAAAATTCTTCTCACCACATCCCCATCTCCATCGTCGTCATCATCATCATCATCATCATCATCATCATCATCCTCATCCTCATGTCACCTTCACCAACCACATCACTGCAACATTGGAACCATTTTCTCTTCCTCCCTCTCCCTCTCTCTTAGACTTTCTTACCTCTCTCCCTCCTGGTACTGCCTCCAGTCTTTTCAGGTTCAAACCCTGAAAGAAAACAAAATAAAACAGAATATATTATCGTTGGCAAAGAAGTTATATAATAATTAGTACTAGTGCAAAAGTTTTGAAGTAAAAGAAATAATTCATTTAACAAAGAAGATCTGAGTATAGATGAATATCTCACACACATGCCAATATCTGTATCTGTATAAGTCTTCAAAGGTCGTACCAATGTATTTCCTGCTAAATCTTAAGACTATTAGTAAAAACACAATATACTAGTAAGCATTTGTTTTAGCAATGATTGCTTGTGCCTTGCGGAAATGACAATCTAAAAGCTGCTGTTTAAACTGAAGTGGTGCGTGTAGGGCATGCTATGATAGTGAGCTCGTACTCTATGCACTGGGTCTGGCATATTTGGCACACAAGTAAGGAAGATAAAAGCAGCAGCATCCCTGGCAGCACTGGTCATCACCTAGGAAACATTCAGGATATTATCTCCTGATGAAGGACCTTTGTCCCTCTTCTGTTATCATAACCATTTCTATGATAAGAGTTCTCAGTGAACATGATGCTTCATTTAAATGGAAGGAGAGTTCATCTTTTTATCAGCAAGCCTATTGTAAACAGTGCTTATGGCACAATAAAGAGTCTCTCTCCCTCTCTCTCTCTCTCTCTCTCTCTGAAAATTGCTATTCAAACAAAACTCGCAGGGAAACACCTATACAGATTTCTAGAGCTGCTTCTCTGTGTATTTCCTGCTACGTATTTCTGTGATCTCACCCACAAATTCTAGCTGCCTTGGTCTCTCTAAACTCAGAACTTTGTCTTCTCAACCTCAAATTTAAAGACTCAGATGTTCTGTTTGGACTGTTCCTCTGTGCACCATGACCCACAAACTGCCTCCAGGTAGAAACCCAGGTACTGTAAGGCTCTCTTTCTCTTTTCTCAGGTGTTATGTACTTCCTTGTGTGCTTTTTAATGTGTGATAATTGTTTTAGATGTTTTGTCCAGTTTTCTAATCATTACAGCAGATGGCAAGTCTTATAGATAGTACTCCTTCATCAATAGAAGCAGAAGTCAAAGTAAGTACTTTACATGTACTTTTTTCAAAAGGAGAAAATTAAAGCTTATAAAATTTAAATTATGCCAGCTGAGTACCCGAACTAGTAAGTACAAAAGCAAAATTTAAACAATATCTTAAAAGCCTGGACACCAAGCTCATTCACTCATCCTTAGCCAGGGTTCTTTAAATTTATAGTAATGGAGATGTTTCATGTGTTTTATACTTATGGACACAAATTAATGATAACATGAAACTTATGAATGAGTCATGATGTTTCTTCAAGGAAACAGTGATCAAGAAGAGCTAGGTGTCAGGACTTTGAGAATAAAAAAAAGCATACCCACTTGGATGAAGAGGGTCTGAAAGGTACGCTTGCCAGGGTAGATATAATATATTGTATGAATTATATAAAGAGCTTGGTCATAATTTGGGCACTAACTTATTGAAAAACCAATCTTTAAGTTGAAGAGCTGAATCAGAGAATCTGACGGAAAGAATTTGGGAGCCATATGCACAAAGAATAATGACCTAAGGGGATTCTCCATATGCTAACAGGGACTTGGGCAAGAATTTATCTCAATGGATAAGTCAAATGATCTAGGATGTAATGAGATTCACTAAGAAGTATTGAGGTATGACCTGGAAGATGTGAAGCCCTAACCGATGGCAGAAATTACTCTGAGCACTAGAGTAAGACTAAGCCTTCTAGTTGGAAGGTCAGATGGCTTGAGTGGGGAAAGCTGCTGGGGGAAGTACAATCTGTGACTTAGAGCTTCTACTAGGAAAACAAGAGCTCTCCTGATTTTTGTTGGCTCTTACAGATAGTAACTTGGTTAACTTGCTATGAAAAATGAGACCATCACATCAGCCCAATTAACTAAGCAATAACAGTTAAGGAGTATTTTCAAAAGAAATATTAATCTCAAAACCCAGTCCTTTCTTTGTGTTAATTTATATATATATGCAACACAATTTTCACATTTTTGAAATGAAAAAAAATTAGTGTTTTAATATTTTGTGTAATGTCCACTAAAATAAATATTGCAATAACTCTGAAGAAAATAATTGTATAATTCTATTCAGTGAGACAATCTGATCTTCAGAAAGACTTGATGTCAATAAGAACAGTAAAATTACTTATCCTATATAATAAAAACCAAATATGTAAATCAACCAAACAGGAGAACGACTGGTCACTATGATGCTCAATGACCACCAGGGGGCAGACACTCAGGCAGGAGCCGCCCCCTGTGGTCAGTGCGCTCCCACAGGGAGAGTGCCACTCAGCCAGAAGCTGGGCTCATGGCTGGCTAGCGCAGTGGCGGTGGCGGGAGCCTCTCCTGCCTCCATGGAAGCACTAAGGATGTCAGACTGCCCCGGGGAGTGGGCCTAAGCCATCAGTCAGACATCCCCTGAGGGCTCCCAGACTGCGGGAGGGCGCAGGCCAGGCTTAGGGTCCCCCCTCCCAAGTGCACAAATTTTGTGCACCGGGCCTCTAGTGGATATATGAATATGTATGTATACTGGTTGACTAATAAAATTAATATAAGGTTTACAAAATTTTAACTGATATAAAATCCCACTTCATTGTTCTTAAATATTTAAGAGTACAATATTTATCTAGAAAGTCTTGAGAAAATCATGTTTAAAAATACTCTGGAGGATATGGTTGAGGAAAATGTATTTCCCTTGCTATACATATTTTCTCACTAGAGAATATAAATGGTTTGTGTAGATTGAAATTAAGCACATAGGACCAAACAAAATTGCTATAAATTGTAGGTGAAAAAAAATTACACCAAAGCAAATGTTCTACAGTGTGCTAAATTAAAATAGTTTAGTAAGGCATAAGGGGGAAAAGCTATCAACTGGGAAAAAAAATTGAATGTTCTGCCATGACTCTCTTGCAGTACAGCATTCAGGCATCCGTGTGAACACCCCTGGTAACTAGGCCAGGGTATGAGATCATGTCTGTGTAAAGTATGTATAGATGTAAAATATTCTCTTTTGTAATGACTACAATCTCATCATGCCAAATTGCTATCTATCATACCATAAAGATTTCCCCCACTTCCTTGTAAACCAAAAATCAGAAACTCAGTATCCAATGCCCCTAGATTTGGTTGATTTACTTGTCCAATATGGAAAACTATAGAATGAATAGCTGGAATAGATATTTCATTTCCAGTTCTGTGGAGATTTCATTGTGATCATTTTTCTTAACTGTAGAAGGTAGTCAAGATTTAACTGGATAAAACCAAAATTTCACTGTGAGATGTTTTACATTCAGCCTTAGCTATGGACGCATAAGAAAGAACTAGAGCCAAAACTGGTTTGGCTCAGGGGATAGAGCATCGGCCTGCAGACTCAAGGGTCCCAGGTTCAATTCTGGTCAAGGGCATGTACCTTGGTTGCGGGCACATCCCCAGTAGGGGGTGTGCAAGAGGCAGCTGATCGATGTTTCTCTCTCATCGATGTTTCTAACTCTCTATCCCTCTCTCTTCCTCTCTGTAAAAAATCAATAAAATATATTTAAAAAAAGAAAGAAAGAAAGAACTAGAAGGAACTTTAAATAATTTGTAGTTCAACCTCTTACACTGACAGATGTGGGACTTACAGCAGGAATTTAGCTTACAAATGGTAGATTCGGGGCTCGAACTCTGATCAGTGGGTCTGCAATCCAAGACTTTTTTTTTACCAAATTGTTTTAGTTGTTCTCTTATAAACCATTGTCTTACAAGCTACATAACTTTAGGCATATTCCTTAACCATTTTATGCCCCAGGTTTCTTACCTGTAGAATTGAGATAATCCATTAAGTGAGAGAATCTATATAAAACACAGCTCAGAGCCTAGTTCAAAGTTAATCCAAACATGCACCAAATTTTATTAGTAGCTTAAGATGTTGCTGCTTTTGTGATATTATTCCAAAGAAAGACTAATTATTACAACAGTTATAAAAATAACTAGTATTTTGGGGGTGTTCTCTATGTGTTAAGTACATTCCAAGTGTTTTACCTGGATTAATTCAATTCTTACAATAATCTCATTACATATTAAAATCAAATAGTTCTTCCCACACGAAGCTGAAATGGAAATTATCTTTTAATTGTTCTGCTCTGTTTTTGATCCTACTTCTTTAGGCAAATTAAGACATGCCACCTTATTCTTGCTGTTGTGAGATCATTGTGTAGCTCCGGTATAGGGCCCAAAAGAATGACTAGAGTGTAAAACACTTCTGCTTCTTACTACTACATTTCGTCTTAAACAGGGGCATCATTTGGAAGAGAAATGATGAGAGCAATGTTCAACACTGGACTTTGGTTTACCTATCAGGAAAATGATGTGGAGGTGGGAGGATATAGAGATAAATATTTAAAATTTAATATCTGTGGTATGTTTTAATTTTAAAACAGACAGACTGGTTCTCTTACTGGTTCTTTCTATCTCAGATGGCTTCTCAGGGAGACTGATGAAACTACTCAAGAAGTTCAAAAATTCCAACAAGTTTAAACACAGTTTGATACACCCATTGTCAACCTTAACTCAGTTCCTAAATTCTGATTTACTTAACTGGGATATCTATCTACTTTTACATCTACCATCTTGCTGCATAGACTTTATATTCAGTGTCAAGTTTCAATTACATTTTGCTGATAAAAAAAATGTTTAGCTGTATATATGTATTTCTAACCTCAGCTCTATTAGGATTTTTTTGAGTTAGTATGAGATTTTTGACCAGACATAGATTTAGAAAATAGACTTAGAAATTCAGAAACTCCACAGCTGCTAAACCTACTTAAAAATGTAAGAATTCACTATTACATATAATTTCTAGTTTTCCTTTAAAGTTGAACATAGTTTAAATATTTTTGAGGGTCCTTTATCTCTTTTTTAGTCACTATATTGGAAAATATTGTATTTTCTTATACTATGTTGAAATAATGTTACAGAGAGCTCTGTAGTGTACCTGTTGGAAAATTTTAGAGTTCATCAGGATCTAGGCTAAAATCTATCAAAGACAAAAACAAACAAACAAAAAAACAGCCAAATGACAAAATTTATTAAACTTTGTTTACAAAGTTAGTTATTCTAATCATCTTTGAAGCTCTATACTATGATATCTGTAATCTATTCACTGGGAGCTTTGAAATGTTCTTCATCTCCCTTTTCAAAAACCAAAATATGTTATTATTTTTAGATACTTCAACCATTTTTCATGGTGAAATTTCTAAAAGTTCTTGCATTTTAAAAACAAAAAATCATACCACATATCCTAAGTAATATCATAACTACAACATAGGATACTTTTTTATCTCTGAACATTTCTTTTATTTGTTTTTTAATTAAATCTTTATTGTTGAAAGTATTGCATATGTACCCTTTTTTCTCCATTGACCTCTTCTAGTCCACCCCCGTCCCCTGCCCCAATCCTTTACCACCCTATTGTCCATGTCCATTGGTTATGCATATAGCATACAAGTTCTTTGGTTGATCTCTTCCCACCACCCCCCACCCTCCTCCACTTAAATGTACACATATGCATATAATAAAAATAGTGTACAGTTGTTGATTTGTTACTAGATGATAGGCACTATGCTAAGACCTTCACATGGCTAATTTTTTTATCCCTCACAATTACACAATGTTGCAGGTGTTGTATTGATTCCTATTTTTGTCACAGTAATTGAGGCAAAGAGAGGTTAATTAACCTGCTCAAGGAGACACAGCTAGAAGGAGGGAGAGTTGAGTATTGAATCCAGAATATCTGATTACAGAGCTTCTTTTGTAGCCGCTACACATACTACCTCCAATAGTAACTATTATTTTGTTTCATTTGTATTGAGATGACTATCTAATATGAACTGGATTAATATGTGTCTAATAAATTAATGATTGAGTAACCTATTAGATGAGAAAGCCTAATTCCAGAATTCTATTAAAGTTCACCTAAACCATATCATTTTTCCTGAAGAAGTAAATGTGAATTAAATTATGGCTTTTGAATTCAAGATTTGGAAATAAATGTGGGGAAAATAAATAGGATTGGATTCCAGAGTTCCTGATTTCTTGGGAAGAAATATATAATTCGATTGAAATATTTCCTGTGGCATACAAAGATTAAAATAAAATTAATGTAAGTTTATGGGCGCAAATACATTTCATAGAGTTTGTCTGTGATTATTGTCACTCTAGGCTAACTAAAGTATTAATCAAGTAGAGCACTTCCATGCCTCCAGTTTTCTAGCAGTTCTCATCGTGGTGTACTGTGTAAATTAAACTCCTGTTCCAGGGACTCAGGTTCTCATATTTTATGAGCTTCGATACGATGTAGTTCACCTTAAAACTGGAGTATTTCCCATGTTTCTAAAGTTCATAGCTGGGAGGTCATTTGTGACGATGGTGTCGATCCATTTCAGACGTGAGGAATAATCAATAACACAGCACTTCTATTAAGACTTTATGTAATATCATTTCTGACGACCTATACTTGTTAACCTAATTCTTAAATAGAAAGTTATAGACCCAGTTTAAAAAGACAAGTAATCTTAACTATGTCAATAAAAGGTGTATTGCTTTAGAATTCTCTCATGGTGGCAAACATCAGCTCAATGATGAATTTAAACAGACATGACAGGCATAGTACCCACTGTATGGATTGTGGCAAAGTGAAATATTTGAAAAAATATTTCTTAGTTATACTAGGCTAATTAAATCATGAATCTGTCTAGTACTGCTGTCTTTCATAGTCTTACCATGAAATTTCAAAATAAAAAATACATTAGACTAGTTCAAGAGAGAAGATTAATAGCTAGAATATGGTTATCTATCAATCTGTCTGTCTATAACTTCAACCCCATATCTTTCCATAAACTCCATCCTCAACACTCCATTACAAAACCTGGCTCTCTTGCGAGTCCATGGACATGTTAGGCATTCTTCTACCAGAGGCTTTGGATGAGGTGCTAACCCCAGCTACAACTCTTGTCACCTAGATATACATGACCAACTCCAACAGCTGCTTAAGTTTTTGCCGACTTATCTACTCAGTGAGGTCTACTTCTGTCACCTCTTTAATGTTATAGTCTACCTCACCTCTAGGGATACTTAAGACCTTTTAACATCCTGTAAAAATGTACTATTATTGTGTATTATCTATCTTTCCACATTTGGACTTACATGCCACAAAGACAGGGATCTCTGCTGAATTAGCCCAATTGCCCAAGTACTGCCTGGAACATGGTAAATGTTAAATAAGTATTTAAATATTTCTTTGATGAATGGAATATTTCTTTTTCTTTTCTTTGTATTAATTTTACTCTATTTTCTGTATACCTTTAAGTATATAAAGGTTTATTCCCACAGGCTTCAGGAAATAGTAGTCAAAGGAGAAGCTCTCTTCCCGCCAAAAGAAAATTGCACATTTTGGTATGTGTTTGTCCTAGAGGGAAAACTGAAAGTTCCATTAGCAATGCTGTGCAAGATTCTTACATAAGACCTGACACCAGCCTGCAGTGGAGGTTTTAGACCTTTCTTTATGGGCCCAGACAGAAGCCAAAAGCTGTTGAGTAAAACGGGGCAAAGAAGACAGTGAGGATGGGTAACAGGCACCGAGCATGGCGAAGGAATACCAGATTCCTTGGAATGGTGTGGTGGTTGTTTTTCTTCGTTTGTTTTCCTTTTTGAGTCATCTTTGTGGGAAGGTTCTGGAAAGGGATCCCAGAGAAAGAAAGTGTCCAAGATTCCTTCAGCTGGCCTGGGTGCAGGGCACTGCTTGAGCAGCTGGTACAGGAGAATCTACTCTGTCAGGTTCAAGTGGAGCCAGGATGGAATGCAGGATTAAAGGAGTACTTAGAGGAAACAGTTTGGCTTGGTATGCTAGATGGCCAAGCATCAGCCTTTGGTCCAGTGCAACCCTGGCCTCACTTGTCAACAGTGAAAAATTAGTCTGTTTAGAAGAACCAGCTGGAATCACACCAGCTTCTGCTACCTTCATGCATATTTCTTGGGAAAGATTAATTTGTATGAACTTTCTGGGATGTTCATTCCTGGGAGTGCTTTATTCTTCCCAGAAGGCTTTTATTGGTGGAATAATCCCCACAGGATGAAAGCTAGAACACACCAGTCCTGGTCTGCAGTTCCTTAGGAACTGGTTGACACGTGATTGAGCTCAGAGGAAAAAGCTGCATCTTCCTGTAGATCAGGGGTTCTCAACCTTTCTAATGCCGCGACCCTTTAACACTGTTCCTCATGTTGTGGTGACCCCCAACCACAAAATTATTTTCGTTGCTACTTCATAACTGTAATTTTGCTACTGTTATGAATCATAATGCAAATATCTGTGTTTTCCGATGGTCTTAGGCAACCCTGCTAGCTGTTCTCAACCTGTGGGTAGGTTGAGAACCGCTGCTGTAGAGCCTAAGACCATCGGAAAACACAGATATTTACATTACGATTCATTAACAGTAGCAAAATTACAGTTATGAAGTAGCGATGAAAATAATGTTGTGGTTGGGGGTCACCACAACATGAGGAACTGTATTGAAGGGTCGCGGCATTAGAAAGGTTGAGAACCACTGCTGTAGATGATGAACTGACCTGCTATCCTACACCAACCCTCAGCCTGAGGTATGCTTCAGGGAAGGCAGGTAGCTGTGTTTCTCAAAGCAGAAAAGCAGTTTTAAGAGCAGAAAGGTAGAGGGAACCTAGAAAAGATCTGACCCGATAAAGAGTCATCCCTCAGGTGTGAGGGAGAGGGCAAGGAACCCAGTGACACTTCCCTTATCCAGCAATTCTGTCACTGCTGTGACCAGCTTCTTCCCATTCAGTAGGCTCTCGTGCTGCTCAGAGATGCAGGGCTCATTCAAGTCACTGCCTCTGTAGGAATTTGGACATTCATCTCAAGATTTGGCACTGACTATCTCACAAGCTAGGGAATTCATGCTCAGGTAAACGTGACAGCCATCTGTTTTGTTGATGGAAATCGCTGGCACTTTTCCCATTACCTGAACTCTGTCATCCCTATTATTGATTATCTCCATGATGCCCGTCACATCATAGGACACCAGAGTTTCTTACAGTTGTCTAATATAATGGAGTTAATTTTCTCTTAATTTGCAATGTCATATTAACACACTTGTATTAGTCCATGTAAGCCACCTGGTTCAGCTCTGTGCCAACAATTACCAGGTTGGAAACGTTCTCCTGATTTTCCACTCTCTGCTTCTTGCCCTCCAGTTCAAGGCAGAGCCGGCTCCTTCTTTGTGGCTGTTTCAGGGGATGGGCTGACTCCTGGTTTGGGTACAGAGAATAGCTTGGGGCTTCTTCGTACTGGACCACTTGGAGCCTCCAGGGCAGGGTTCCTATGAATCTCCATGTCATCAGGTATATGTTTCAGGGCATGTGTGCTGCTCACCCTGATTAATCTGCCCAAACAGTGCTGAGCATGAAGTGGAGACATCTGACATTGAACTGGTAGGGTAGGCTTTGGTGGGGGAGGTGGGCTTGGCGGGAAGGGGGGTGGGATTTGATCCAGCAGAGGGTCCAGATGGCAAGCCACTCAGTTCTTTTGTCACGGGCCCCATTTTGCTCCAGGCCAGAACCGCCGTATGGAACTCTTTATCTTAAGCCTGCAGCTCTATCCAGATACTCAAGTACGTTTTGACCAGTCCACATGCTCTTATCCATATCTTTGTACTCCGTGAGGACTTGGTTTGTATAAAACATGGCCGCATTGTTCATTTCTTTCACTTAAGGTACAGGCTTGGGAGCCATACCACCCAGCCCAGGGCTTGGATACTTTCACTGACAGCTTGGCAGGTAATTGAACAACTTGCTGCCTTGGTTCTTCTCCATAAAAGCTATCACTTCTTGATCTGCTCTGAGATGGGAGCCAACAAATCAGAAAGCTGATTACCTGTTGGCCGCTGACAGTGAGAGACTATAACCAAGAGAGCTCACTCCAACTTCAGCCCTGTATGGACCCTCTCCGCCTGTTTCTGCACGTCTCCTCCAATCTTTCCTGATCTTCAGGTACTCGGCCACAGGACTAGCTTGCAGTGAGCCAAATGTTTCCATGTAGGGAACATATCCTGCTTTTGGAGCTTGGTCTCCAGACCCACAGTGCATTCCAGAGGCACGAGATAGATACACTGACTCCAGGCAGCGCACAGCCCTCTCCAATCTTTCTACCAGATTTTGCATGTCAGCCATAATGCACCACCTGTTTGGGCCTGCAGAAAGCCACTCTCTTCCATGTATCTAAAGAGTTTTTCCCAATCTGTGCTGAATTAATTTATATTTGTAAACTGCACAAGTGGTTCTGGCTTTAGCAATTATCAGATAAAATAAATTCATTTATTCGCATTAAACAAATCATTGAAAATCTAAAATTTCATTTATAACTTTAGGAGTTTCAGCATTTTCTTATCACACTGCTTTTTGACAACTCCAAAGAAAGTGTGCCACGCTTTTTATTAAATGCCTAAGCAATAATCACTCACAAAGCCTTTATAAGGAAAAGATTGTTGATTTCAGAATATCCCTTAGAATACGTTCTCAACTGGACAGTGTCCTCTTTCTATTAAGATGACAGTAATTATTTCAGAATAAAAAGCAAACTAACATATGCAAGTTTAGAAATAAAAACTGAGTTTAATTAATATAAATAAGATGGATTACATGAATCTAGCACAATACCTAATTATTCAGTTTTATCATAACTTTAACATTTTAAAAAGGTTTGGTTCCAAAAGACTGAATGATAAAGTTGCATATGATTATATATCTACAATGGATTCTAAGTGCTATTCAATGGGTTTCTGATACTGACACTGAGCCTGTTGATTCCTTCTTGTTAAGTAGGATCTCAATGAAAATTCAAGAGAAGCTAAGCAATGCTTCTATTTAACCTTTCCTTCCTCCCTGAGTGGATCACACTCTGTTTATCCTCTTTCCTGTGTTGCAAACACTTCTCCACTCAAGGTAATCTCCATGTAGATGTATTCTCATTTATCAGGTTTGCTATTGTTTGCAGAAATCTCAACATCTCATTTCCTCAAAGTTCCCTTTAAGTAATGATCCTTTATGAATTATACTAGTGGCCCGGTACATGGATTCGTGCACATTGAAAGGAAATTACTTAGAAGAGATATTTTAATATTTCTATTTGCCCTTTCTCTATAATAGAAGTGTCAACCAAATTCATGATTGTCAATGAAAGACCAAAACACATGCGTGAGATTGGCACCAGCAAGAGCTTTATATGTATGGCGCATGTGCAAGTCAACTTAGCCTTTTATAGATATAGAATAAGCTTGTTTAATTAGACCTGCTTTCTGATGTAGCTAAACTTTTTCCAGACCAGTGAAGCACCCCAACTTCTCTTTCAGGTAACTGTCAGAAACACAGCAGTAAATATCAACACGAAGCAGATTATTATTGTAGATCACGCAGGGAGAACAGAGGGTAAAATATTTAACTGCAGCAGTGTTTGACTATATTCTGCGCAGTGAGAAAACCTGAAGTCATTTTCAAGGTCCACCATATCTTACCTTTTTTTCAATTGGTTCAAGTTTCTAAGCTTTGTAAATCTCCATTTTCTGGCTAATGAAAATAGGATTCCACCGAGTCTCCTATCTACCTACTCCAGGACTTCTCTGAGGATCAAATGAGATGAGGCATGGGAAAACGCTTCACAAACACTTGGTTAAAGTGTGAAATGTTTGCACCTGGCTATAAAGCAAGCCGTGTTCCTGGGCTGAAGAAACTGCAAGGAGGCTAGTTGTTGCTAGGGAGAGGAAGCCGGGCATTGCTACATGATGTCATTACCCAGCACCCACAGCCACCATTTCCTGGCTGGGCTGAGCTGTGGGCCTGCATTTTGTGCCAGGGGGTCTCAGCAGTGTTGGCTATGATTTGGTGGGCTGTCACTCTGGGGTGGTGGTCGGGCCTATGTCCCACTTGGGGGAAGCTGAGTGTTGCTTTGCGGGTGCCAGGTCTGTGGTGCCATTTCTCTGTAAATGGCTAGTGTGCATCACAGCAACTCCTGCGTTGAGCATCTGTCCCCTAGTGGTCAGTGCATGTCATAGCGACCGGTCGGACGAACACTTAGCATATTAGCCTTTTATATATATAGACTAGAGGCCTGGTGCATGAAATTCATGCATGGGGAGGAGGGTCCCTTCAGCCTACCCTGTACCCTCTCCAATCTGGGACCCCTTGGGGGATATCCAACTGCTGGTTTAGGCCTGATCCATCTCACAATCCTGGACTACTGGCTCCTAATTGCTCACCTGCCTGCCTGCCTGGTTGCCCCTAACTGTCCCCCACTGCCAGCCTGGTCACCTCTACCTGCATCCCCTCTGCTTGCCTGGTTGCCCCTAACTGTCCCTCTCTGCTGGCCTGGTCTCCCCTAACTGCCCCCCTGCTGGCCTGGTCGCCCCTAACTGCCCCCCTTCCAGCCTGGTCACCCTTCATAGCACCCCTGCAAGCCTGGACGCCCCACGCAGCCTCCTGTTCAGTCATTTGGTCATCCCTCACTAACTCCCCTGCCGGCCTGGTTGCCCCATGTAGCCTGCTTGTTCAGTTGTTTGGTCGTCCCTCACTAACCCTCTTGCCAACCGGGTCATAAGCAGCCATCTTGTGAGGGCATGAGAGTTAATTTGCATATTACCTCTTTATTATATAGGATTGCTAAAGGGGCTTAGCACAATACTTACAGTTAGTTACTTATTACCAAGAATGTGTGTCTCATTCTACTTAATAGGTGTATCTCTTAATGCTGCCTTTTTTTGTGTGTCTGCAGGTTCTCTGGCCAAGAGTCTCTGTAAACTGCCTCTGTGTTCTTTGCTTCACTGGAGTGATCAGAAGAATTTATGTGCTTCTTGCTTCTGTAAAATGAAGTTTACTTTTTGGAAAGAAAAGTAAAAATAAACTGCCAATTTTATCCAATGTTTACCACAATTAAACGTCATTGAGTGTTGCTACAGCTCAAGGGCTTTAACTATTTGTACATTTCACAGTGACTATGTGGGTGACATGTCCATGAACATCGTCCTGTGCCAGACTCTCTTTGAGGCTCTGGTGCTAACATATTTGATCACACATATTTGTACACAAGGAGCTTTGGGTAGCTTCTGGTAGTTTAGCTAGTGAAGTTTAAGGAAATCTTAATACATTAAATTTGGGTGATTAGAAGGACTATCATTCTTATAATGGGAAACATTAGTCCATATAGTTAAATGAAACTGCTGAAAGATACAGAATTAAATACTTTGAATAAAGGTTTTCCATGTTAAGAAGTGCCTCAAACACATAACTGATAATATTTTCTAAGACAGCTTATTATCTCCCCCAAAGCTTTTATTGAGTCTGTATTGCTAATAATGCCTCTCAGGTGTCACTGAGAGTTGCTACTTATAATAATTAAGAAAAGTGCTCAAATGCTTGTGGAGCTTCTCCATATTAATCTAAATTTTGTTCAAACTAGTTAGACTCATGGAGATCTTCAATCACTTGAGCCTACCGCTTTCTTATGCAGTTTTCCCAAAATTTCCTTCTATTTCACCTTAGAGTCCAAGGCTCATGATAATCATCAGGATGATACACAAACCATTCCATTTTCTTCCTCTGTTGTTCTTCCCCAGCAGATCCTAGATTCTGGATATCAAATGCATGAGTCATAGCTGCATCTAGTAACTTACAGTTTGTTGCTGGAGAAAAATGAAGAGTTGTGTTTAAACGTATAAATATGAAAGGACTTTTAGAGACAGGACAGACAGTTTTAGGGAAAAGGGAAGTCCACAGGAGAGGAATGCATATGTGATGTGAAGGAGTAGCTCCAAGGTACCAGAATGCGTATCTTACTTTCACAGAGGATAGAGAGATTTTATAAGAGGAAGGCATACATTCACAGAGGATAGAGAAATGTTACAAGATGAGGGGAAGAGAAAAATGGGGACACCAGGTGGGCTTTGACCTTTGAAACTGATACTGTGCAGAAGAATGACCAATTAGGAAAGCATGTGGGGTCATAAATTAAGGAAGGGTCCAATCAGAAAGGGTCATGAAGAGACAAAGAGCTACAGCCTTTATAAACCTGGAGACAAAGAGACTCAGAACAAGATTTAGGTTTTTCCCATTTTAGAGAGAGAGAACAAGCTTTTCCCATTTGGGGATCCCTGCCCAAGGGGTTCCCCTTTGGGGACCATTTCCCAGGAGGAGTTTATATACACTTCCAATAAACTACACATTTTTATTTAAAATATTTTAGTCTTCTGACCAGGAGTCTGGCACTGGGACATTCCCCATCCTCCGGACCTAAGCAGCCATTTTTCTCCTGAAGAGCCAGCCCCTTTCAGCAGTCTACAGGCAACCAATACAGCCACACCCAGACTACACCCTGAGCAGTAGAAAGAACACAAAAAATCTGAATAGCCCCAAAGAGCCCTCAATTGGGTTTAAGAGATGCCGTTCAGTCCCAGAAAGTGATATAGCACCACTCCCATCTAATTCCCTGTCAGAAACAGCCACTTGAGAGATTAAGACTGACAGCAGGCAGACAGGCTAAGTGGGCAGATTGATCCAACCTGCTTGCAGTCAAGGCTGTGGAGATAGACAGAAACAGAGGAGTGGTGGACCGCTTGGAACTTCAACAGAATGATGACTACCTAATAGAAAACTAAGAAGTGGCAGACAGAACAGAAGAGTAAGTTCTTAAACCAGTCCCCATGTGGCATTAAAACTCAGCTGAAACAAATGACACTTCACTTATTTTATTTTTATCTTTTATTTTAAAAACAATTTTTCTTTATTTTGCTTTATATTTTTTTTTCTTTCATTTCTTCTTATCTATTCATTCCCTTTCTATCTCCTTTGTACTGAACCAAGGTCCTCCCCTTATTCATTCAATTTCTTAACCTTACTATCTGAATATAAGCTCTGCCTCTACAGATTTTGTCTCCCCCACCCCCCTTTTTTTTCTGGGTGTTTGTTGTTTGCATTTTTTGATTTATCTGTTTGTTCTGTGGTGTTTTCTCACCATATATTTTTTTTCTCTTTCTTTTTCTTTTTTTCTTTCCTCTCTTACCTTTTTTTCTTTTCTCAATATCATTTTTGCTCTCTTTTTTCTCTCCTAATTTTCTTTTCTCGTGTGACCACTTATATTGGGGTTATCAGTATCATGAGTTCATTTGTGTTTTGTTCTCTTTGTGTCATATCTTGTCAAATTGTATTTTGTGCTGTTTGGTCAGTGTGGTAGAGAGTGAGCCACATAATTAGACACCCTGAAAAGAGACTCTATCCATAAGTCTCAAAATTGAAGATGAAATCAGGAGCTTCACAGACAATAACACTCAAGACCCAACTACCCCTAGAGAACCTTGATATACCAAGTAGGGGGCATCCCTAGATTACCCAGCCCAGAAGACCGGAGAGATTGCAGCATTGGGTCCCATAAAACATCTTCTATGTAAGACAAACTCAAAAAATCAGGGTGGCATAGCAGTTTGATCTAATACATAGAAACAATCTCAAAGGAACAGCAAAACTGGGGAAACAAAGAAACAAACCCCATTTGAAAGAAAAGGAGGATTCACCAGAAAAGCAAATACCTGGAATGGAGGCAAGCAACTTGTCAGAGAAAGAATTCAGAACAATGGTTATTAGGTCACTGAAAAGGACGGAAGAAAATTCAACATGGGTAAGAATAAAAAAGAAATGAAGAAGAATCAAGAGGAAATGAAGAATGACATTGCTGCAATAAATTACACATGGAAAGTTTCAACAGCAGACTAGAAGAGGCTTGGAATGCATCAGTGAGTTAGAAGACAAGGTAGAAAAACACCTAAGCAGAGCAGCAACTGGAAAGAAAATTAAAAACCAGGAGGAGAGCCTAAGGGAGCTTTAGAACAACACGAAACAAAACAACATCTACATAATAGGGGTGCCAGAAGGAGAGGAATTGGAGCAAGGGATAGAAAACCTGTTTGAAGAAATAATAACAGAAAACTTCCCTGATGTTGGGAAGAAAAAAGCCACACAAGTAAAAAAAGCACACAGAGTCCCAAACAAGATGAACTAAAAAAAAACTGACACCAAGACACATCATAGTTAAATTGGCAAATATCAACAACAAAGTAAGAATCTTAACCCTTTGCACTCGCTTGCTTTTTTCTCGATTCCTTTATTCTAATGCTAACCGTGTTGAGTCACACTCGACATCTGAGTGCAAAAGGTTAAAGGCTGCTAGAGAGAGACAGAAAGTTACCTACAAGGGATCTCCCATTAGACTATCAACTAATTTCTCTACAGAAACACATCAGGCCAGAAGGGAATGAAATGAAATATACAAAGTGATGCAAAGCAAGGGACTGAATCCAAGAATACTATACCCAGCAAGGCTATCATTTAAAATTGAAGATGAAATCAGGAGCTTCACAGACAAAATAGGGCTGAGGTAGTTTATTACCATCAATCCAGCAATGCAAGAAATGCTAACGGGAATGCTATAAAAAGAATAAATGGAAAGGGAAAAAGGAACACAGGCATAAAGAATAAAAATGGTGACAAACAAGTACCTATCCTAATATATAAAAAGCCAGGGGCCATCACGACTAAAACAAATGAACAGATGACCGAACAGCGGGCTGTGTGGGGCAACCAGGCCGGCAGGGGCTTTAGTGAGGGATGACCAAATGACTGAACAGCAGGCTGTGTGGGATGACCAGGCTGACAGGGGGGAAGTTAGGGGTGATCAGGCAGGCAGGAAGGTGAGCAGTTAGGAGCCAACTGTCCAGATTGGAAAGGGTACAGGCTGGGCTGAGGGGACTGCCCCCCTGACATGCACAAGTTTTGTGCACTGGGCCTCTAGTCAATAATAACCTTAAACATAAATGGATTAAATGCTCCAATCAAAAGACATAGGGTTGCTGAATGGATAAGAAAACATGACCCTATATTTGCTGTCTACAAGAGACCCACCTCAAAAAAAGGACTAACACAGATTGATAGTGAAGGGATGGAAAAAACATTTTCAGGCAGAAAGGATATATGCACCCCTATGTTCATAGCAGCAAAATTTACAATAGCTAAGATTTGGGAACAGCCTAAGTGCTCATCAGTAGATGAGTGGATTGAAAACTGTGGTACATTTACACAATGGAATATTATGCTGCTGTAAAAAAAGAAGGAACTCTTACCATCTGTAACATCATGCTAAGCGAAATAAGCCAGTTGGAGAAAGATAAATATCACATAATCTTACTCATTTGTGGAATATAATGAACAACTTAAACTGATGAACAGAAATAGAGCCAGAGTCATAGAAGCATCAAACACACTGTCCAACCTAAGAGGAAAGGCAGGGAGGAGGAAGGGAGATTAGAGATCAACCAAAGGACTTATATGCATGCGTATTAGCATAACCAATGTACATAGACAGTAGGGGGTGAATGCATGTGCTGGGGTGTAGGAGCGGCTGAGGAGAGGTAAATGGGGGAAAAGGAAGAAAGAATTTACGTAATACTTTAAACAATAAATAATTTAAATAAAAAATAAAAATATATAAAATATTTTAGTCCGCAAATTTATTCTTCAAACTTCGTAGCACATGAACCCACAAGAGAAAGTCGGCTCAACAAGCCCCAAGTCTCAATTCCAATATTGAAAACTGCTCTCATCATGCCCTCAAAGTCTTAATTCTTCCTACTTTAAAAAGTGTATACAGCTGCCTGCTTCTTGTAATTATCTTCCCACCATCTTCATAAGATAAACTTGCTTACTCTTATTTCACCCAATTCTAATGTTCTGCTTAAGACTTACCAATTAAAACTATTTTTCTCATTTATTTATTATTTTATGTACTGACTATTTCATCTCACTAGAATGTGAAGTCCATGACAACAAATGACATTTCTGTTTTGTAAAATTGTATTTCTCCAGTATTTAGAACAGGGTATGGCACTTAGTAGGTGCCAACCAAATATTTGTTGAGTGAATAGAATGAATAAACCTCTATAACTACTATTTGACTGCTTTTTATAAACATGGTATTAATATGATATTTGCAATTCAAATTCATTCAGAAGAAAAATGAATTGAACTAATTGATGCCTTTCTTTCACTGACCTTAGGCAAATAACCTAAACCTCTGAGATCACATTTTATTTTCAGGAAAATCAGAAAATTGAACTAGGTAGTGTTTTAGTTTTAAGTTATTGAAATTTTCTTTTCTTTGAGAAAACTATATTTTATACTTCTCAATTTTAATATTTGAGCTTTGTTTTCTAATCAATTTCAACTCAGGAGTTGTGACCTTTCCCTAGATTAAATCTGTGTCTCAGTGCTTTTCTTTAAAATGTTCCCTCAACTATTTTAAGAGCTTTCCAAAAATATTAAGCAAGTATTTTTAATGATTTTTACCTTGTAAATTGGCATAACTTTCAGCATATCTATGCAAAGTGTCTACTTTTAAATATGGTACTCATAATGTACAACTAAATATTGTCTGAACAACTCTATTGAAGGCTCCATGTTAAACAAATAAATCAGATTGTGTCAAAATCCACTGCTGGAGATCTTACTTTATTAAATATGTTTATTTCTGTTATTATTAATTTCTAGTAACAGCAAAACAGAACAGAAAATAAACGTGTAGTCTCAGACTACAAGCCAGAAAACACACCACAGCTTACATTTTCATCTGAGAGATCAATGTTCCATAATGCAGTTTAATGTCCTCTCAAACTCAAAGACCTACCTGAGAATAAAATGACAATTTCCATTTCCCTTTAGTGTCTACTCTAATTTAACTGAATTTTCATCATGAATTTTTGGAAATTGGATCTCTCCTGGAAATGTATGAACATTAAGAAGAGAATGTTAAAACTATTTGGATATATTTTTATCCTCCCAATCTGATAATAACATCTTTGAAAAGTCAGGTGATACAGATTCCCATTCAAACTAGTCCAGTGATTTGACATAGTGAGAAGAAATGAATTAAATAAGTTATAAGGCTACATTTGGCAAGGATTAGCCAGGCAGGATGTACCATTTGGGAAAATATATTTTGAAATTAAATACGTGTGTGTTAGTTAACTCTAATGATATTGTCCCCTGATTTATTCAACTTGAATGTGTAGCCATGGAAACGGTAGGCACTGTTCCTCATGAAATAAGCAATCTGACCACAGCTTGAAGGTCTAGGGATATTTGTATGGCAGAGAACCTGTCAGAAATGGTATTCTTTAGTCTTAAAGATTTAAAACCACTTTGTAGCTTTGCTAACCAGGGGCTTGCAAACTGTGAGAAACTTTGAAATTCCCTAGGGAATCCCTTCTTACCCCTCCTGCCTCACCATCATGGAGGGTACAGTTTACAGTAAAGAGGAAGTAGAGGTGAAGTCTTAATGCAGAAGTGTTTGTGTTAGCACATGTGATTCTTCTGCTGATAGTCATTTAATCAACCCTCCAACCCTTCCCTTTTATTGTCTGGCTTATTCAGTCATTCAACAAATTTTGCATGCCTACTATGTACTGGGACAAGACATACAAGGTATAGTTCTTATGGTGGATACAATTTTTTAAAATATGTAACCTACACTAATAAAAGAGAAAAATGCAAACTGACTGTATCTTCGTGACACCCACCAGCCAATCAGAAGTGAGTATGCAAATTAACCTAACAAAGATGGTGGGTTAATTTGCATACATAGGCGCTGAATGGCCGAGGGTCGGGTGGGATGCTTGCATCTGGCGATGGCGCAGGTGTTCCGCACCACCGCATCCGCTCAGGGCCTCTGGGCAGCGTGGGAAGGCGGGGATGGAGCAGAAAGAGGCAGCTCTGGGGCTGGAGCAGAAAGGTGGTGCCAGAAGCCACGGAAAGAAAGGCCCATTCTTTCACGAATCTTCATGCATTGGGATTCTAGTGTTACATAAAGATTTGTAGAATATGACATTAAAAACAGCTTAATAAATCATTTCCCCCATCTTCTTTATTTTAGTTGTGAGGAAATTGAGGTCCAGAGATAGGAAATATTACTTCTCAAGATTACAGTTAGTGAAGATCCATAGTATATAGGGGTAAGCAAATGTAGTTTACAGCTGTGGGTTTATACTTGTATTACTTATTAATTATTATAGTACTTATTTGTATTATTTCCATACAAATGACTGTAAACCCACTTGCAGACCCCTATATATGAAGCCAGTATTTGTTCTACTTCTTCATATATCCATAAGGATAATTATCTATTCACTTCTGCTTTTTAAATTGTCTCTTTCCTCTTATTCTTTCACTATGTTCTGGTTATTCTTTTTCTGCAACGTGGATGACCTGGTTGAGAGAGTTACACTTTTCAGTTTGCCCTTTTCTGAATCACCTTCAACTTCAGGTTCTTTAATTGTTGTCTGACACCATAGGAACAATCTTGGCTGCAAAGGAGGCCAGGTGAATCCCCAGGGTTTACTGCTCTGTGCTTCATTTCTCTTCTGTTGCTAACTGTGAGACCATTTGGCAATAGTAGACTTAGCGCCTTAAGATAATTAGTTCTTCCTCAGAATGGCATGGTTTTTAAGGAGGAAAGTATGCAACATTTGTTTCAAAACCCAAATCTATCATTTGCAGAACATGACCCATTTTAGTGGCTCTCTGATATTTTTTGAAAATAGATAACATGAATAATATTCTCAATAAAGTTGTCTCCTTATGTTTTACTTCTGAATCATTTTTAATATCGCCCCAAACACATATTGCCCTAATTGAAGAGAAACTAAAAAAAACCTCAATGGAAAAACATAACTTACTGCAACTTAAGTATAAAATAAAAACTTAGTTAAAGTGAATGAAGAATGATTAACACTTTAATTTTAGACTTTATATAGAGTAATTTCATTTTTATAGACATGAGTACACTTTGTACCTAGCACTGAGAATAAATTACTACATATTGAACCTCTCGGTATTTTGCTAACATTTTATCTCAATGATACTAATGTAGGAAGCTATATTCAAATATTAATTCTAAGAAGATGAGTAAGAAAATTCATTATGATTGGGTGTAAGATCATTTATAATTTCTATACATTTTTGTGCATCAGGTAATTATCTAAGGCCAATAGGTAAAAATATTTGTTAATATATGTGATATAATTCCTCAAGGAAATTTGTTTAAACATACCAGAACAATCAGACCAGGTCTTGCTAAATTTGCTATATTCTTCTTTTTGTAAAGATAGTGAGACAAAAATCAAATCCATAGAGATTATAAAAAAAAAAACAACAAGATGTAATACTGTGACTATTTTGTCTTCATCCACAGTTCCTGGCACAAATTAAAATCCTTCTAATTTCCTAAGTGATAAATATTAACATAGTGTCATCACATGATTTTTTTCAATTTTGTGAGAAATAATGTGCTACTTAATAGCCAATGGGAGAGTTCTCCTTTCTTTTTTGACATAAAATAAGTAAACCAATTCCTTTGTTATGGAATTCAAAATCCTTGCAAGCTTGGTCCAGTTCACACTCCTGACCTCATTTATAATTAATATAATGATAATGTAAATATAATAATTTCTTACATTATTATATTAATTATATAATAATGTATATTTCTATATAACATTATAGCACATCTAAGTATATAATGTTGTGCACTCACAGCTCTGTGTTTGTTCCCTATAATGAGAATGTCACTGTACTATATTTGCCATAGAAATATTTAAGGACAATAGAGCTCAAGTATCACTATCTCCTGAAGGTTTAAAAATTCTTTTCAAAGGGAATTCATATTCCCTTTCCTTACTCTTCCTTAATCCTTTAAACACTTATTAAAGCACTAGAGGCCCAGTGCACAAAATTCATGCACGGGGGTGTGTGACCCTCAGCATAGCCTGCACTCTCTCCAATCTGCGACCCCTTGAGGGATGTCCGACTGCCTGTTTGGGCTCGATCCCGGTAGGATCGGGCCTAAATGGGCAGTTGGACATCCCTCTCACAATCCAGGACTTCTGGCTTCCAACTGCTCGCCTGCCTGCCTTCCTGATTGCCCCTAACCACTTCTGCCTGCCAGCCTGATCACCCCCTAACCACTCCCCTGCCAGCCTGATTGATGCCTAACTGCTCCCCTGCAGGCCTGGTCCCCGCCAACTGCTCTCCCCTGCAGGCCTGGGTACCCCCCAACTGCCCTTCCCTGCAGGCCCCGTCACCCCCAAAATCCCTCTACTGCCAGCCTGGTCACCCCTAACTGTCCTCCCTTGCTGGCCTGATCCCTCCCAACTGCCCTCCCCTGCTGACCATCTTGTGGAGGCCATCTTGTGTCCACATGGGGGCAGCCATCTTTGACCACATAAGGGCAGCCATCTTGTGTGTTGGAGTGATCAATTTGCATATTACTCTTTTATTAGACAGAATAGAGGCCTGGTGAACGGGTGGGGGCCAGCTGGTTTGCCCTGAAGGGTGTCCCGGATCAGGATGTGGGTTCCCTTGGGGCGTGGGGCGGCCTGGGCGAGGGGCCTGTGGTGGTTTGCAGGTCAGCCACGCCCCCCGGTGACCCAAGAGGAGGCCCTGGTATCTGAGATTTACTTATCTTCTATAATTGAAACTTTGTAGCCTTCAGCAGAGGCCAGGGAAGGCGAGGAACTTGGCTTCTTCCATTGCCAGGGAAACCCAAGCCTCCTGTTCGCTCTGTGGCTGCAGCCATTTTTGTTGCGATTTATTTATCTTCTATAATTGAAACTTTGTAGCTTGAGCAAAGGCCAGGGCGGGCGTAAAGCTTGGCTTCCTCCATCGCCAGGGAAACCCAAGCCTCCTGCTGGCTCCATGGCCGCAGCCATTTTTGTTGGGATTTATTTATCTTCTATAATTAAAACTTCGTAGCTTTGAGTGAAGTCCAGGGCCTGCCAGAGTGTGCAGTGAAGCTTGGCTTCCTCCATTGCGGGGGAAACCCAAGCTTCCTGCTCACTCTATGGCTGCAGCCATCTTGGTTGGGTTAATTTGCATACTCGCTCCTGATTGACTGGTGGGCGTGGCTTGTGTGTAGCAGAGGTATGGTCAATTTGCATATTACTCTTTTATTAGATAGGATTTGCCATGTCCTACTCTCTATGTGAAATACCTATGTGCATCCCGCTCAACGACTATGGCCTTGGGTTTACCAAAGCACTATACTTTATTTTTTAACAGTGCAGTAGAGAACAGGCAAACAAGCTTTAATAAATGTGTTTTCTTAGTTATATCTAACCATCTTGATTTGTCTTTACAATGAGGGATGAAATTCCGAAGAAAATTTTGAAAAACCAGGCTTAGATCATTAGGATTCTTCCTCTATCGATAACACCATTATTTGGTGTTCTTTCTGACATTAAATTGTGTATTTTTATTCCAAGTTCTGCCACGTTCCACTGTCCTCACATATTGGAACTGTAAACTCTATAGGAGAGAGTTTACATGTAGGTCTAATACTGCTCTTTAGACAAATCTGTGCAGGACTGGACCATGGCCAGTGCCTGAAAACTTGGCTTTTGAAGTTTTCTGCACTGATAAGGCTGTTTTGAGTGCCTGGAGCACTGAATTCACTACACCAGCCTGATTTATGGTGAACATCTGTTTTCCTTCTGGGAATCAGGAACTTCTATGATTGTGGCTGATCACACAGGCAGAGAGGTGCCTGTACGACCAGTTCCCAACAGAGACCTTGAACTGAGAGTCTAGCAGGGTTTTCTGGGCAGAAACACTGCATTCATGTTCTAGTATTTAGCTGCTGGAGCCAGGAGCAGGTTCTGTGTGGCATCCTCTGAGAGGGAGGACTTTCCATCCTGAGCCTGGATTCCTCCACGCACTGCCACTGTGGCTTTCCCCTTGCTGGTCCTGTTGGGCATCCTTTCACTGTAATAAACCATAACTGTGAGGACAACTGCCTCTGAGTTCAGTGAGTCCCTCCAGCAAATTACCAAAATTTCTTGGGAATCATGACAAAGGGAAGAACTAATTATATATTGGCTTGTTACTTCTCTTAGTATCCTTCTTCCAGTCACTAGGATATTCTCATTTACGAAAGATGAATAACTCAGTGTTATACAAAAAAATTAATTGTCCCCTATGCCTCCTAATACTTCATTCTTCTATCAGCAATTCCTACTTGTTCATAACACTGGCATTGTTTAAGCATGACTTTGCCTAGTTAAAAGATGAGAGAGTGAAAGAAAACATAATTAAAATGTATCTTTCTAAAGATGAAGTATTGTCAAAGATACTGGGGAGATAATACAGGAGAAAGAAAACATTACTGGGTTTTATAATCCAGTTACCATCCTGCTATTTCCCAGGCATGAGACCTTAGGGAAATGTAACCTCATTGGAAACCAATTCTGAATATGTAACATGGGATAATAAGACTTCTCTGCCACTCTTATAGAGATGCTGAGAAGATGAAATAAGTTGAAGTGTGTTAAATACAGCTAAACATTATTATACTTCATTAGGATGCATTTTCTCTATAATTCATTATTTTAGGCCTAAACCTGGAAAAGAATCAGGAAGATGAGGTTCCATTCCATTCTGACCTCCATATACAGAGCTAGAACTACACAGGCCTGTGCCTTCATTTTGAGGAAAGCAAGAAAGACTTAAGAGATTTGAAAAGGAGTTAAGATAAATAGCAGCTGTTCAAGGGTAAAAAAATAAATTCTGAATTTTTCTTAAATGCACCAGCAAGCCTCCAGAACACATCTAGTTAAACAACAAAAAAGTTTGATAAGTACCATGCAAGTATCTCTTTAATACACTTTCAAATATTCATTGTGAACCAGGCACTAAACTGTCAATTGCATCACATGCCTTATTTCATGTAATCCTATATTGTGCCTTAGAGATTAGGTATTATTATTATCACAAATTTGCAGATGAAGCATTCCAAACTATGAGCTATTATGATATGTCCATATGGCTGGTGAGAACACAGCAGAGTAGGTGTAGCACACCTACTACGTGTAGGTGTATTGTGTTGTAGCATAATGCCTCTTGAATAATACCATAGCATTTTCCTATTCCTCTGCATTGGCTAGAAACACAAAACTTCATGAGTTTCTGTTTCATTTGAATGTAACTATTCATGATATAGCTAGATATCAGTTTTTCATTTAAAATAACATATTTTTCATAATATAAATGTTAGTATTATTTGATATATCATTATAGTCTAATAGAGTATTGAACTAGGCCTAATGAAACATTGGTTATTCCTGGGACTTTGCCTTGCAAGTTTGCCTGGCTAATTTACATAAATCAGGGTGTACCAAAAAACAAAGTCCAACATGAGAGGTACATAATATTGTGGTAAATCCTACCAGAGATTATATTTGTAGATTTTTCTTTTCCTCTTCTTTAGTGAGAGAGATAACCAAAGAATCATCTCAAAGTTACCGAAGATAAAATGTCTTCAAGCGACGAGTCCAGTTTGCACTTGTATGAAATCTTGGAACACAGCTAAACATAGGTTATTTATATTTTGAGGACTAAAATGATAATAATAACCTGCTTGGCTTTTAGATATGCGGTAGCTCAAGAGAAGGACCAAAGTGCTTTGATGATGTACACTTATGTGTGATTCAAATCAGTACTCCAGGGACCTCCTGGTGCCAGAGAGATGACTGTGTAGGTACTGATATAGTTTAGCACAAAGAGTTGCAACATTAGAGGACAAAGTCTGAGAACCCATTGTCTGAGATGAGCCCTGAAGTTGGGTATCCCCTGGAGGGATGGAATAAGCCTGAACAATGAGCCAAATCACTAAGGCAACATCACAGATCCCCTGGCCTACACGTACCTGGGCGCCACAATTAACACCGCACGACAGCAGGACTCAATGGAGGAAGTCTAATGATCCTTCTGCCTGGGTAAAGAAATAAAATTTGATCCCTTTGGGGATGTAAGTTCTAGGGTAGCCAGAACAAAAAATTATTAGACTTAATAAATGAATTTGGCAATGTAGCAGGATACAAAATTAATGCCAAGAAGTCTATGGCATTTCTATACAACAATAGTGAACTTACAGAAAGAGAGACTAAAAAAGCTATCCCATTTACCACTGCACCAAAAAAATTAAGATACCTAGGAATAAACTTAACTAAGGAGGTAAAAGACCTATACTCAGAAAAGTACAGGACACTGAAAAAAGAGATAGAAGAAGACATAAACAGATGGAAGAACATACCGTGTTCATGGATTGGTAGAATCAACATCATTAAAATGTCCATACTACCCAAAGCAATCTATAGATTCAATGCACTCCCTATTAAAATACCATCGGCATATTTCACAAACCTAGAACGAACTCTCCAAAAATTCATCTGGAGTAAAAAAAGACCCGAATAGCTGTAGCAATCCTTAGAAAGAAGAACAAAGTAGGAGGGATCTCAATACCAGATATCAAGCTGTATTACAAAGCCATTGTTCTCAAAACTGTCTGGTACTGGCACAAGAACAGACACATAGACCAATGGAATAGAATAGAGAACCCAGATATTGACCCAAACTGCTATTCTCAATTAATATTTGACAAAGGAGGCAAGAACATACATTGGAGTCAAGACAGTCTCTTCAATAAATGGTGCTGGGAAATTTGGTCAGACACATGCAAAAAAAATGAAACTAGACCACCAACTAATACCATACACAAAAATAAACTCAAAATGGATAAAGGACTTAAACATAAAAATATTAGAGGAATCCACAGGCAGCAAAATCTCAGACATATGTTGAAGCAATATCTTCACCAATACAGTTCCTAGGGAAATGGAAACTAAAGAGAAAATAAACAAATGGGACTACATCAAAATACAAAGCTTCTGCACAGCAATGGAAACCATCGACAAAACAACAAGAAAGCCCACTGCATGGGAGAACATATTTGCCAATGTTATCACCAATAAGGGTTTAATCTCCAACATTTATAGGGAAATTATACAACTTAACAAAAGGAAGATAAACAACCCAATCAAAAAATGGACAATGGACCTAAATGTATACTTTTTGAAAGAAGACATAAGGAAGGCCAAGAGACATAAGAAAACATGCTCAAAGTCACTAATCATCTGAGAGATGCAAATCAAACCAACAATGAGGTACCATCTCACACCTGTCAGCATGGCTATCATCAACAAATCAACAAACGACAAGTGCTGGCGAGGATGCTGAGAAAAAAGAACCCTGGTGCACTGCTGGTGGGAATGCAGACTGGCGAAGCCACTGTGGAAAACAGTATGGAGTTTCCTCAAAAAACTAAAAATGAAACTTCCATTTGACCCAGTGATCCCACTTCTAGGAATATATCCCAAAAAACTAGAAACACCAATCAGAAAGGATATATGCATCCCTATGTTCATAGCAGCACAATTTATCCTAGCTAATATTTGGAAACAGCCTAAATGCCTATCAGCAGATGAGTGGATTAAAAACTATGTTACATCTACACAATGGAATACTATGCTGTGATAAAAAAGAATGAACTTTCTAGGTTGCAACAGCATGGATGGAACTGGAGAGCATTATGCTAAACGAAATAAGCCAGTCAGAGAAAGATAAATATCACATGATCTCACTCCTTTATGGAATATAATGAATAACATAAACTGATGAACAAAAACAAATCCAGAGACAGAGAAGCATCAATCAGACCATCAAACCTCAGAGGGAAGGTAGAGGGAGGGGGGTAAGGAGGAGATATCAACCAAAGGACTTGTATGCATGCATGTAAGTGTAGCCAATGGACATAGACATGAGGGGGGTGAGGGCATAAGTAGGGGATGGGGGGCAATGCGGGGATAAGGACACATATGTAATACTTTAATCAATAAAGAAAAAAGAAAAAAGAATAAATAAATAAATAAATAAATAAATAAATAGAAGGCAAAATTTAACCCAGAGTCATTGACCTTCTGCTATCTGCAGTTAATTTAAGAAAGAGATGTGTGATCATTTTTTTGCAACCTAGTTTTGCTAATGAGTAAATATGGTGTTTGAGATTTGTTATATTTACAGTGAAAGACTAGAAAGAGAGGAAGTATATAAATGTACTAAGATCCTATACAACAAGAATAATAGCTTAAATATTTCCTGTAGTGTATTTTGGCCTGAGGAAGAGTTGATGGACCCGTCTCCACTCAACCTAAATAAAATACTAAGTGCCACACAAAAGTAATCACAAAAACTTCCCTCATCTTGTATTAACTTAATAACAACTATTTATCAAATATATACTATATTCAAGGGAGTTGGCTATGTTGTGCTGCACTTAGGAGACACAAACACTATGCTAAGGAGCTTAAATTCTACCGCAGATGAGAGAAACAGTTAATTGCACACACAAATATGTTTGCTTACTCTTCTAATTATAATCATTGCTATGAGGGAGAAATAATAAATACATTATCAGTGAATGACATACCTCTGTCAACATAAATTAGATCATAAGGGAGGATAAAACCAAATTTGGGCCATAAGGTGAAATACAGCTTGTTATACCTTCTGAGAAATTTGAACTTAATTTTAACTTAGCCACAGAAAGAGATTGTCTCTCTCCTTGCTGGACTTCTACTCAGAGAAACATGAGAACAGTATTTCCTCTAGCTATTTCTTTCCCAGCCTAATTATGATACACAAAAAATAGATAAAAGGCAAAAAATAAAAAGTGGATCCTTAGCTGTATCTAGGGGATTGAGTCAGCCTTGAAACTTGCCTCTGTCCTACAATCAATTTCTTTATCATTTATGTGAGTTTCAATTGGGTTTTTGTTATCTGCAGTTGAAAGTGTCTGCACTGATATAGCCTCGCACAATTCATTTAACCTCATAATTTTTTTCATTTACAAGATGAGCCCCAAGGATATGAAGCTTATTATAAATATCTAATGAGATGATATTTGTCACTGTGTATTTGCAATCTATAAACTCAAATACATTTTAAAATCATTATTATGAGCAAAAAAATATAGTAATCAGATTTATGTTCATTCTCACTAAGAATCATTCCTATACAAACTAAAATAGTAAAAATATTCCTGGATACTGTTCTTCATATAGAAGTTTTCAGGAAAGAACCGATTTTTATTTCTTAATGGAAACTAACAACAATATAACTGAACATTTTATGGAAATTTAGTATTTAAAATCATTTCCACATTTATTTTACAAAAGAAAGAGGAAGTCCCTAAGGGAGAATATGTGAAAAATATTTAAATATGCTCCGTAAATAAAGGTGAACAATTTCCCATTATAATGCATGAACTGTGAGCAGATATAACTATTTATGCCATCATCAACCCCATCTAAATCATTGAACTGGGAAACACATGGTGTATTGGGAGAACACAGGGTCTAACATTGAGGTTGGGTACAGAAAGGCAGACTTGAGAGCAGAGAGCAGCTAGCCAGCCTGAAGAGGCATAAGCATAGATGTGAAATGAGAGGCAGGAATAAATGAAGTAGAACAATGGGTTGTGGAAAAAGCTCGCGAGGTTTAGAACTCTATCAATGACATTTTTTAAAGAACTTACTTCAGAGAATGTTCCAGTAGATACATAAATTCTAATGTCAAGTTTACATTTTATCTTCATAGCTTTGAAAATGGACACTTCTACTTTTAATGTACATTCTATTTATATTGCTCATTAAATTATCCCAATTTGGCCATGGGTGAAAAATAGAATTAGGTTTTGATAAACAAATAGCCAATTGCTTTTTTTTTAATTAAGGTTTATTTATAATAATAAGGTTAACCTTATAAAGAATGTTATTATTTATTAATTAAAATTCTGAATATTTCCCAATAAATACTTTTTATTTACTTTTACTTATCAATAGTTGATAATGCCCAATGCTCCTCAACCACATTACAGGAAAAGCTATTGTTTTTAACATCATAATTTGGGGAGAGGGGAGTAGGATTATTGCTGCTCATATGAAAAATAATACAATAATTAATAAATACTATAAGAATAAGCTCTGTGCTTCATGTACTCACAACTGTAAACCTACTTTTGCCCCACCCTGTATGGCTGGCAAAATATTTTCCATTACTATTATAATGGTTCATGAGGAATTTTAAAGGTATTAGGTAAAAGGATGAAAAAATAAGAGCTACCAAAATGTTAGTAAATCTTCCTGAATCAAATACTGACCTAAGCCTGGGGGAAAAAGGAGTTTCTTAAAAGACCACAACTAAAAGACTGATTGAATGATTGTTCAGTAGCCTGAACTATGGCAAGGAAATTGATCCTAGAGAAAAAAGCAATTACTATTGTTGGGATTTCAGCACTGATAGTGGTGTGTGTGAACCTGTCACTACTCAGGGGAATGAGGAGGTTTTTAGAGGTTTTGTAACACAGGCTTTTTTTTTTTTCAAACTCTAATTATCCAAAAGCATATGTTTTAATGTAGGACTTATCAGATTCTTATATAAATGTCTTAAAGAAAAAAATAATTGCCAAATACAGATTGGATTCGTTTTTCTAAAAACCAAAAAGTAGCCTCCTAAAATGACACAATGACTGATGGGCCTCTCGTAAAATTTTGAATTCTTATCTGTTTGTTTCATTATAACTTCTGAGTTTATTTTTCTCTCTTGCTAATAAAATTCTTGTTATGTTGCTTTCATTTTAATAACAAAGAACATGCATCTGATCAATCATATTTTGTACTCAAACATTTTTATTCAAACTACTGAGTTATTATCAAATTATTGCCATAATAGAAAGAGATTCAGTATTCAAAATTAGGATTGCTACTTTGGAGATATATACATATTAGGTAAATAAATGAACACAAATCAAATCATTTATTAAACACATACACACACTCTAACATAAATGTCTTGGTTCAAAAAAAAAAAAAGAACTTTTTTCATTACATACAAGCAAATACAAGAACTGGTGAGAGTTAGGGAATTTCTATGAATAATGTAGAGAGAAAATAAACCATACTAGGATGTGACAAAAAATACAACTGTTCCCAATGGTGGTTCTTTGGAAATCTTAAAATACTACCCAAGTAATATAGTATTCTTTCAAATTCAACCACATTTTTCTTTCAAAAACCATACATCACTTTGTACCACTAGTAAACATTTCTTATTATTATATAGGGAATATATTTGGTATCCTGTATTTGGAGGAAAAATGACTGTGGGAATTATTATAGAGCAGGATGCAGAGTATAATAAATCAATCTGTTAAATTCCTCATTTTGGGGAGGGAATATTGCACATTGCTTAAATAGAAACCTAGTTCAATTCCCAGATCCCCCACTTAAGCTATGTAAGCCTGTGCAAGTTACTTACATTTTATAAGCTTCAGTTTTCTCATCTACAAGATGGAAAAAAATCATACTTAATAGTGTTCCATAAACTAATACATTCAACTTAGGGCTTCTAAGACTTCTCTAAGGCCTCCTAAAGCAAAGCTGACTTCTTGAAAGAAAGAAAAATGTGCTTTCTGTACTTGCAGGCAAAAGAAGAGAATAATATGAGGAGTATAAGACTTCTAGGTAGAAAAGGGGTGATGTAATATTTGAGTAAATAAGAATGAGCACGCAAGATTGGAAGGCTGACCTGAAACAAGTATCATTATGATTTTTTTAAAAGTAAAAAACTCATCTGGAAATGAGAGATACTTGTCTGAACACCAGACCATGTTAGCTGTATAACAGAAAATAATCCAAGATAGAAGATCCTGGGCTTATAAAGAGAAATAATTTTAAGTTTTCTTTAACATGAAACAGGAAGGGATGGAGATGTTATAATCAGAGATTTGGTGTGAATGCTCCTTATATAGGCTGCATGCCACTCAGCTCACCTGCTAAATCATCCACATGAAGTTGTTTTGAAGAGCCAGAAATATATACATTTACACCCATAAATAATTGTGGTCTTATATTGATTGAATGAAACAACAGTCATCGTATAGTCGTTCTCATACTGACAGTCACTCTCAGCCTGATCTATTTCCCCTTGGCCATAGCCCTGGGAGATCTCAATCCGGAGAATAGGTAAATTTGTTCTTCAAGCAGGAGCAAGATTCAAGAATTACATATGCAAACATTAAAGAAGGTGCATAGGAAGAGCAGCCTTTAGACTTTCAATTTCCAATTGCCTTTCAAGGAAGACCAGAAACAACTCTTTCTGCAAGTGTTTGTTGTTGTTGTAACTCTGTAACGGCCCAATTATGTCAGCCTCCTTTCTGTTCTCCTAATATAAAGCAATAAAAGCTCTCTGTTTAAAAAGAGCAGAGGGAAGTTAGGAATACTGTATCCTCTGGAGTATTGTTAGCACAGGATTGCAGCTTGAAAATAGTTGGTGTTTTCCATGAATAAAAAGGCGAAAGACCAAATACTGGGAACATAGGGACTGAAAGAAAAATATCAATAAGAAGTCAGCCTAGGAACAGCCAGGAATCCCTAGGTTTGGAGAATATCTGTGAATCTGATGTCATTCCCTATTCTTATATGTCAAAAATATAAAATCTAACTTCGTGGAATTCTCATTTCAAAGTGGGATAACAAGGCTTAAGAAGATAACTTTTGTAATTGCTTCCCTCTTCCATATGTCTAAACTGACTGACAAAGCAAAATTGGAGAATGTTGCCCTGTGGCTGATAGTGACAGGAGGTGTGTGGAGAAATCATGCCCATTATAACTTACTAGGGGCCCCGTGCATGAAATTTGTGCCTGGGTAGGGTCCATATGCCTGGCCTGCAATCAGGGCCAATCGGTGGGGTGACCGGTGGGGCTATTGGGGCCCCAGCTCACACCCGCCTTGGCTGGCCTGGTGCTGACCCGCTCGCCGGCCCTGCCCCCCGCTGGTTGCCAGCCTCTGGGGGGAGACCAGTGGGGCAGTCTGGGGCCCCCTCTAGCACCCACCTTGGCTGGCCTGGTGCCGCCTGCTTGCCAGCTCCACTTCCCCCACCACCACCAGTCGGGGCCTGCGTGCTGGGGGCAGTTCCGGTGTTGAGCACCTACCCCCTAGTGGTCAGTGCACATCATAGTGACTGGTCATTCTGCCATTTGGTCGATTTGCATATCAGGGTTTTATTATATAGGATGAGACTTCATAATGCTTAGTCAGATACACATGAAGGGAAAACTTTTTCCAAAGGTTTATGGTTGCTTCAAGGGCATTTTTCTTCCTAAATTTATTCTCAAACTACTTTTAAAACTATTTTAAGTAGTCATTTCCTATTCCATTTGAGCTTGGGCTATTTTCCATTATTTTAATGTTTTATATATACTAAGCAACCTTGCCAGAGGAGAACACCAACAGAGCTCAACCACCAACTTAATATGTGTTAAATACTTTAAGCTTTATGTAGGGTGTCTCAAAAAATGTATACACACTTTAACAGCTGATAGCTCAATTTTGAAAATAAAATGTACTTTTATAAACACTGCCTTTATAACTATTCAAAGTGTGTGTATACATTTTCGGTGACAACCTATATATAAACAAGCTATTGACATCTTATAAGTTTCATAGATTTTTAAAATCATACGTATTATAGTAAAGATACAATCTCAGGCATTTACAGGAGCTGTGAAGCCTTGACAGTCAAAATTGTTTTTATTTTTATTTATTGATGAGAAAGAGAGAGAGATGGATTGTTGTTCCATTTATTTATACACACAATGATTGATTCTTATATGGACCCTAAGGTAGATTTTTAAATGTGATTATCCAACTGTAATATTAATTTAGAAGATAGCATTTCTACTAAAATATTACTAATGTTAACTGTGTTTTAAATTTGTAAAAACTGATCTAATATTTTCACAGAATGAAGCAAAATGTATGACAATGCACAAATCAAAATATTTAATCAAAAGTTATGGCATACAATCAGTCAAGCAATATTAGCTTGGAACTTTATACAATCCCATTGAAAAAGTCTATTTTTCATAAAACTACCTTCCTTCTTCAATTCTTTCTTCCGTACATTCTCCTTTCTTTCCTTTCCTGCTTTCCTTCCAAGACTGCATTATATCCCACTGTGTGAATGCCCTACAATTTATCCACCTATTTTCATATTGGACCATGAATCCATTTTTAGTGTTTTCTCACTGTAAACAGTGCTTCAAATAAATAATTATACATATATTATTAAGTACTTGTCACTCTATGTCTGTGCAATGGATTTCAAGAAGCAGGTTGCTAGGTAAAAAAATACATAAATTATCATTTTAACTGATATTGCCAGAATGTTTTGAAAATGATAGTTGTTCTCACCAAAGTCTTAACTAGCCTCACACACAAAAAATAAAAAAAATAAATACACGTGGTAATGGATGAGTAAGGATGTCCTTTCACAATGCATGCTTATCAAATTACTATGATGTACACTTTAAAGATCTTAGAATTTTATATGGCAATTTCATTTCAATAAAGATTAAAAAAAAAAGGTTTGGAAAATTCACATTTCCACCAGTATTGCATTTTCCCATTATTGCAAAATTTCACCAGATACATTTTTTCTGCACTCAAGCAAACAATTGCAGTTACAGGTTTTCATTTTTTAATAAGTCTAAGGGATATAAATTGATAACTCACTATAAGTTTCCTTCTGACAACTAGTAAGTTTAAATATCTTGTCATATTTATTTTCCATTTGAAAACATTCCCTTCGATTTTTTTAAAATATTATTTGCTTTGGTTGCTTTGTCTTCATTTTGGTATTTGTTAAGAGCTCTTTGTATATTATAGATATTAACCTACCTTCTATCCTTCATGTTTCAAATATTCTTCCAAGTACTTCTATTCTCAGAACAGATAGAAATGTATAAAATAGCATCTCTAAGTCTTGAGCATTCAATAGTACCCTAAACAGAACACCCCTGTCTGGCATGAAATTCCAAAAACAGGAGACATATAATATCAATTAAGAAAAAGCTCATGCTTTTTATTTCCTTATATTTGAAAATGTTATTAAAAGAAAGGAATGAAATCATAACAATGCAGTGGGCATTTCAAATCTCTTATTTGTTTTCAGGAGATTCTGTTAGCCTCCCAAATGGGAGACACAGAGCCTTGAATAAAGATGCTAACAATCATCTGTGCTAGGAAACCAAGTGGAAATCAGACAGAAATGCAGAGATTCAGAAGATAAATACAAGCTGTAGTGGTATCTAGCCAACCTTGGCAAGCACTGCAGAATTTCCTGAAACCTCTCAAAGGTCCACAAACCTCAAACAAGCAGTGACTGGTCACAGAATGCCCATACCTCTTACTAATTGGACCAATTCTGGCACTAGTAGCATCTGGACTGTTAACTGCATAACCACTACTAGGCATCTATAAGCACAGGCAACAACTAACTGCAGATCACCTTGTAACTCATGTCATGTGGCTCCAGACCAGACATAGACAACAGCTGGCCCTGGCCTGCACAGGAGCCCTTCCCAAGAGGCCCCAGAACCAATATAACTGGTGGCCTACTTCAGACCACCCAATTGGTGCCACAAATGGCATACCCAAAGGGTGGAATCAGCAGACACACAGAGCCCTGATAAAGCAAATTCTACTCTGTAGGGCCAGCCCCTGAACTATATATACAGCTCATCTGCTATGTCATGGCCAATCCTCACAGCCAGTCAGTCTGAGGGTCAATCCCACCCACTGATGTGCCAACAGTAATCATGGCTCAATAAAAACAGAAGGGCACATACAACACACACAAGGGACTCACTTGGAATACCTAGGTCACTGTGCAACTGGGCCCACAGGACAGCTATTACATAAGGCCACTCTGCCAAGACAGGGAGATGTAGCAAATCTACTTAGTACATGAAACAAACACAGAGAGGCAATCAAAATGAGGAGACACAGAAATATGTCCCAAATGAAAGAACAGGACAAGACACCATTAAAAAAAAATTGATGCAAACAATTGATGCAAAATTGAACAAAATTGATGCAAACAATCTATCAGATACAGAGTTCAAAACACTGGTTTTAAGAATGCTTAATGAACTTAGTGGACAATAGATGAACTCAGGGAGTACTTCAACAAAAAGATAGGAAACATAAAAAAAGGAGATAAAAAACATAAAGGAAGAATCAGTCAGAAATGAAGAATACAATAATTTAAATAAAGAATATATCTGATGACATAAACAGCATTTAGATTATGCAGAGAATTGAATCAGCAATTTGGAAGGCAAGGTAGTGGAAAACACCCAGTAGGAACAAAAAACAGAAAAAAATAATTTGAAAACCGAGGATAGTTTGAGGGACCTCTAGGACAACATCAAGCATAACAATATTCATATCATGGCAATACCAGAAGGAGAAGAAAGATAGCAGAGGACTGGAAATATATTTCAAAAATTCCCTAACATAGTAAAGACATCTTAGACCAGGAAGTGCAAAGAGTCCTAATAGGAAGAATCCAAAAAGTTCCATACCAAGACACATCATAATTAAAATTCCAAAGGTTAAAGACAAAGACAATCTTGAAAGCAGCAAGAGAAAAGCAGTTCCTACAAGGAAGCTTCCATAAGACTGTCAGCTAGCTGATTTTGCAACAGAAAGTTTATAGGCCAATAGGTATTGGCACAAAATATTCAAAGTGGTGAAAAACAAGGACCTACAACCAAGATCACTCTACTCAGCCTTACTATTATTTAGAATCAAAGGACAATAAAGAGAGTCCCAGAGAAGAAAAATATGACTAAGCTCATCAACACCAAACCAGTATTACTAGAAATGTTAAAGGGACTTTTTTAAGAAGAAAAGATAAAAAATATAAATAAGAAGATATAGGAAAGAAAATATTTCTCACTGAAAAAGGTAAACCACATAATTAAAACAGTGGATCAACCAATATTAAAGCTACTTACAAAGGTTAAAAGGCAAAAGTAGGAAAATCATGTGTCATAATAATAGTAAATTAAGGAATACTCACAAGCACTCACCAAAGAAGTAATAAATAATGACAAAAAAACATAAATATGGAGGGGGATAGTAAAAATGGTAGTGATTTTACAATGTGTTCCATCTTAAATGGCCAAGTTAAATAGATTTTAGCTGGTATCCATGAGCACATGGTAACCACAAATCAAAAATATACAATAGATGTACAACAAATAAAGAGAAAGGAATAAAAAACAACACTACAGCCCTGACTTGTTTGGCTCAGTGGATAGAGTGTCGGCCTGTGGACTGAAGGGTCCCAGGTTTGATTTCAGTCAAGGGCATGTACCTTGGTTGCAGGCACATCCCCAGTGGGGGGGTGCAGGAGGCAGCTGATCGATGTTTCTCTCTCATCGATGTTTCTAACTCTCTATCCCTCTCCCTTTCTCTCTGTAAAGAATCAATAAAATATATTAATAAAAAACAATACAGAAAGTCATTACATAAAGTCATCAATATATAAGAGAAGAGAACAAGAGAGTAAGAAAGGAACAGAGAACTACAAACACAATCAGAAAGCAATTTATAAAAGAACAATAACTACAAATCCTATCTAATAAAAAGGGAATATGCAAATTGATTATCACACTGTCACAAAGATGGCAGCACCCATAGCCACAAGATGGCGGTGCCCATTCTCCTCAGTCCCGCTAGAGATCCCCAGTCCTTTCAGCCCTGCTGCTGAGAGCAGACAGCAGGGCATGGGGGCTGTGTTGTCATTGTGGTGGCAAAGCCCCCAGGCCCAGGAGACAGAGAGCAGACAGTGGGGCCTGGAGGCTTTGTTTGTGTGGCAGCAGCGAAGCCCCCAGGCCCCGAAGACAGAGAGCAGACAGTGCAGCATGGCAGCTTTGTCACCGCAGTGGCGGCGAAGCAGCCAGGCCCCGCAGAGTGCAGAGAACCTCATGGAGCGGGCCTAAGCCATCAGTAGGACATCCCCTGATGGCTCCTGGATTGGAGAGGGTGCAGGTCGGGCTGAGGGACCCCTGACCCCCCCCCCCCCCCCGTGCATGAATTTCGTGCACTGGGCCTCTAATCTATTAATAATCACTTTAAATGTAAATGAATTAAATGTTCTAATCAAAAGATGAATGGATAAAAAAGTGGAACATACATACAATGAAATATTACTTGGCTACAAAAAAGACTGGAATCTTACCATTTTCAACAACATAGATGAAACTAGAGGGAATTATGTTAGTTGAAATACATCAGACAGAAGAATACAAATACTTTACGATTTCACTTATATGTGAAATATAAAAAGGAAAATAAATGAACAAACAAAAAACACTCATAGATACAGAGAGAAAAAAATCTGATGGTTGAGAGGGAGTTTGGGGGGATGGGTAAAAAGGTGAAGGGATAAAAGTACAAATTGGCAATTGCAAAATCATCATGGAGATGTAAAGTACAGCTTAGGGAATATAGTCAATAATATTGTAATAACTTATTACAATAACTTATACATATTTTTCCATGTATAAGACACTATTTTTTTCTAAAATCATTAGACTGAAAATTGAGGGGCATCTTATACACAGAACTCAGCCAAGGGTGCATAGCTGCCCATACCTTGTCAAACAGGCTTCCTATAATCATGAGCCTTATTGTTACTAACATCAGCTGATGCCATAATTGGAGGTGGAGGTGGAGAGTGTGTAGATGCAACCAGGATCAGAGCATTCTGAGCCGATAAAGGTTGCTGTGGTGGGGGAGGGGAGATCAACAGAAGGACTTGTATGCATGCATATAAACATAATCAATGGACACAAGACATTTGGGGGTGGGGGGTGAGGGCATTGAGGGCATGTGCCTGGGGTAGGGAAGGCTGGGGGAATGTCAATGGGGGAAAAAAAGGAGACATATGTACTACTATTAATACTTTAAACAATAAAATAAAAAAAACAGTGTTAGCCCTAAAATTTCTATCTAATAAAAGAGTAATATGCAAATTAACTGTCACTCCACGACAAAATGCCAGTGCCCAAAGACACAAGATGGCGGCACCCAGTCCTCTCAGGCCTGCAGGAGCCCCCAGTCCCAGGGAAGGCTGCCACTGAGAACAGGCAGTGAGCAGCCCAGCCTGTTGGCCTGGGAGGCGGCTTTGCCCCCTGGCGCAATCCTCTCCTAGCCATGACCTGGGCCGTGGGTCTGGGAGGTGCCCGTGCACAGCCGCCGAGATCAACTGCCCGCTGTGACCCGGGACCTGGGTCTGGGAGGCGCCTGCACATGGCCGGCACAATCAGCTGCCCGCCGTGACCCCGGCCATGGGTCTGGGAGGCGCCCACACTGGGCCGGCGCGATCACCTGCCCGCCGAGGCCCGTGCCGTGGGTCTGGGAGGCGCCCATGCAGGGCTGCCGCGATCAGCTGCCCACTGCGACCCAGGCTGTGGTTCTGGGAGGTGCCCGCTCATGGCCAGCGCGATCAGCTGCCTGCAGCGACCCTGGACGTGGGTCTTGGAGGCACCCACGCATGGCCGGCGCAATCAGCTGTCCGCGGAGGCCCGGGCCGTGGGTCTGGGAGGTGCCCACACAGGGCCGACGCTATCAGCTGCCCGCCGCAACATTGGACGTGGATCTGGGAGGCACCCGCGCATGGCTGGCAAGATCAGCTGCCCACAGCGGCCCGGGCCTTGGGCCTATGAGGTGCCCATGCATGGCTGGTGCCATCTGCTGCCTGTCCCCGCCTGGGCTGTGGGCCTGCGAGACCCAGGAGCTGCCTATACACCTCCCTCTCCCCGCCTCAGAGATCAGCTCCCATCTGCAGCTGGGGGCTGTAGGCCTGGGAGGCAGCCGTGCCCCTCAGAGCTATTCCCTCCCAAAGGCAGCCTGGGGTGTCAGGCTGCACCCCCATGAAGTGATCCCCCCCACACACTATAGCCTTGGAACTTCCCTTGCCGCCAGCGGAGTGATTCGAGATGGGCGGTGATATCTGGGTGATGCTGCCCAGCAAACCTCTCCCATTGGGGAGAAAGTTGTGACCAGGTTAGGGAGGTAAATGGGTTTTGTTTAAAATATTTAGGAACCACATGGAAATGTCTGAGGTAGGCTTTCACATCGGAAGTAACTTACAACTAATTTCTGAAGGCAAACCTGGACATTGCAGTTACATTACTGGAGAGTACCCCGAGGTCCGGAGGTTGGCTTTTGCAGCGGTGGTGCAGAGTGCTCCCCACCCTGGTTCCTCAGCACCTTGGGCAGGGCTTGAGCCCACCCAGGAAGGCCTTTTCCCCTACAGTTTTCACCAAGGCAGGGAGGTTTTGTAGACATGAATAAGAGGTGCCCACACACAAGTCCTGAAGATGCCGGGGTCGGCAGAAATGACAATCAAACCGGGAAAAGAGCAAAACCAGAAACACCACCGATCCCATCATAGATCATCTTTTTCTTCAGATGACTGTGTTTCCCTCTTCTTTGTCTTCTGGAAGCAAGGCAGATTCAAGTACTTTCGATTCTACCAACAGAAAAGTTAAGAGAAAGAGAGGACAGAAAAGGAATAAAAGGAAAAAAGAAAGAAAGGACCAAAGTTGAAACATCAAGAAGAAGAAAGAAGGAAAAAAGGAAGAAACTACCACATCATATCACCTAAGGTCTCATGAAATTCCTGTTTAAGTTTATTTTATGACACTTTTAGTTTGGGTTTACATTTTTACTGGTTTGTGAAGACCACGGCAGGTACACGGTCCAATATGTTAAATAAAAAAAACCCTATCTACTAAAGAGGTAATATGGAGGGGAGAACATTTGAGGGTGACCGGGCTGTCAGGGGAAGGCAGTTGGGGACGACTGGGCCGGCAGGGGAACAGTTAGGCATTGATCAGGCTGGCAGGGGAGTGGTTAGGGGGTGATCAGGCTGGCAGGCAGGCGAGCAGTTCGGAGCCAGCAATCCTAGATTGTGAGAGGGATGTCCGACTGCCCGTTTAGGCCCGATCCTAGTAGGATCGGGCCTAAACGGGCAGTCGGACATCCCTTGAGGGGTCCCAGATTGGAGAGGGTGCAGGCTGGGCTGAGGGACACCCCACCCCCGTGCACGAATTTCGTGCACCGGGCCTCTAGTAAATAAATAAATAAATATAAATAAATAAATAAATAAAATAAAAAGATAAATACTGATAAGCGATTTTCTTACTCTGAAAAATTCAAACAGAATGTAATCAGCTATGCAAAAGAGCATGGAAATAGAGCTGCAGGGAGACAATTTGGACCTCTTCCCACTGAGTGTATGATCAGACAGTGAGAAAACGGAAGAACAACTCCTTAAGATGCCAAAAAAGAAGAACGCCTTACAGGGAAAACCAGCAAAATGGGAAATCTGGGAGCAGAGGCTGAAGACTTGGGTTATGGAGCAGCGGCAGAGTGGCTTATGTGTGTCAACCAAGCTTATTCAAAGTCAGGCAAGAATGTTTGCAAGGGAAATGAACATTGTTGGTTTTACAGGAAAGGCAAAATGGTGCTTCAATTTCATGAGGAGAGAAGGTTTGGCCATGAGAACACGAACAAAGTTAGCTCATAAAATGCCACCAGTTTATGAGGATGATCTCACATATATAGACAGTGACTCAGAGGACAGCAGTGATACAATAGAAGTTGAAGAAATTGATATCTCTGGAACTAATAGTATTGAAGAAGACAGCAGTGATACAACAGAGCCTGAATAAAGTGATATGCTGCATAATATCATAGTACCGGTATGTAAACATTACCTGCGGTAATTACTAAATAAAAATGTGTTCCATTTCATGATTAAAATATTGATTTCTTAATTTTGGATTGGAAAAGTGGGGGTGTGACTTATACATGGGGGCATCTTATACATGGAAAAATACGGTATATATGGAGTCAGGTGGGTGATAGACTTATTGGGAGAGATCACTTTGTAAAAAAAAGAGAGAAGAAATACCAGCAAGAAAAGTTTCCATGTCTTTCAAAATAGGAAACCACTTTTCTTTTTGTGTTTCCTCTATTTCCACTAGTCTCAACTAAATTCAGGCTCTGGAATTTGATGGCCAGGACTAAATTCCTGACTTCATCATTTGATTATTATGTGACATTGGGTAAATTATTTAATCCCTCTAATTTTTTGTTTCAGCATTGGCAGAAATTCATAAAATATATAAAGGAATCAAATTGGTGCACTGGATATTAGTTGCATTATTAGGTGTATTGGTTAACAATGCGGTTTTTGAAATCAAAGAAAACATGATAATTTCAAGAGAAACATCAAAAGTGCTTTACTCAAAGTAATGTCCATCCTAGCTACACATTTCCCCATCTTTCAGGTAATTTGTGGATATCGTCCCAATAGAATTTTTCTTGTTTTGAGGCAAACCATTCAGAGACCCAATTTTCCACTTCTTCATACATTTTGAAGTGCTGCTCAGAAAGTGTGTGTGCCATCGATCGGAACAAAGTGGTAATCTGAAGGAGCAAGGTCTGGTGAATACGGCGGGTGGGTTAATACTTCCCAAGCAAAATCTTTTAACGTGTCTTTAACTGGTTTTGAAGTGTGTGATGGTGTGTTATCATGAAGCAAAATTACTTTGCTGTGTCTTCTGGCCCATTCTGGTCGCTTTACGATCAAAGCGTGGTTCAAATTGACCTTGACGTTCTTTGTCTTTCACATTGAAGTCATTACTTTTAAAGCGTTTAAACCAGCATTCACAAGTATCTTGAGATGGAGCATGTTCACCATAAGCTTCCTGAGTATACGATAACTTTCAGCAACACTTTTCTTCAAAATAAAGTAATGAATTAAAACTTCCTGCAAATGCTCTTTTTTTTGGCATGAAATCCGACATTTTTAATTGTAAAAATATCTATGATGTTAACACCTTCAGAAAATTTGACATATGAAGTTTTGAAGCTTGTTATCAACACAACAAAATAGCATACATATCAAATAGCATAGATATCAACATATGTGTAACTCCATCTATTAAAAAAAATCTGCATTATTAACTGGTACACCTACTATTCTCAGATCCACTTACTGTGACTACCTTTAAATACCATTATTGTTTGTAGAATTTATCATGCTTTCTTCTTGGTTTAACTCTGGAAAGTGGTTAGTTTTATGATGAACAAAATATATCTTCATTCCTTATTGTGATGACCTTCTCTCTCATTTAAAAACTCAATTAAATGAACCAATATGAGTGAGTCACTTTTAAGAAAAGCTATTAAGATGACCATGTCTTCAATCTGGTTGCCATGAGGTCAATTATTAGTCATTAAAAATTACTTTTAAGTATGTTAGGAGACTTAAATATTCTAGACTTTAGAGTTTTATCACCAATAGTTTTTGTTTAAGTCCTTATTATATCAATAACAAATCATTAAACATGGGATAAACCAATGGAGAATTATAAGTAATCCCCTTATTTGATCTTCCTATGAGCATAGTGCAATGCATACTTGAAACTCATTTTAGAAAATTTTGGAATGCATGATTACTATAAAGAATTGCTGCTCCACCAATATAAGCTCATTTCACAGATGATTCTATTTTGAACTGCCAGTAAATTTTAGTAATGCAGAAAGATTTAATCATGAATAGGATTTCTGGAAATCATTTGCTCTTCACAAAAGTGAAGGAGAGTATATATCATGCTCTTTAGGGGGCTATTAGATTATTAACTAATTATATACAATTGTACACATGAAGTCATTATAATCTTTCATTCTTACTGTAGTCTACCCATGAGAATAAATATTCACAACCATCAAATATTAGAAACTATATTTTAATTCCAATTATTACATCCAAGTCCTCGCTTTTGACTCTTTTTAAATGAAAACACATTATTTGGTGGTTTAATAATATATATTTTTTTCTAAATTAGAAGGTTTGTTTTTTTTTGCAAATTATAGCAAATTGAGTAACAAAAAGAAAAAAAAGACAAATATACTTTTAAATGTCTAAGGAAAAGAAATGGAGGGGGAGGAAGTTCAATGTTTAGTGGTTAGAGATATACTTTAAAATCTTATATGATGCATATTTAATAACCATAAAATGGTTTATATTACGGTCATCTACCTTTCTAAGTCATTCTGGTAGTTATATTAATTAATTAATAGGAGGTTAAAATTATTGGAAATATAATAATACAACCTCTTTAATAGCTATATAGTAAATATTTGTCATATCATTAGTAAAGTATTATATGAATTCTTTTTCTTTTTTTTAAAAAAATATATTTTTTATTGATTTTTTACAGAGAGGAAGAGAGAGGGATAGAGAGTTAGAAACATCGATGAGAGAGAAACATCGATCAGCTGCCTCCTGCACACCCCCACTGGGGATGTGCCCGCAACCAAGGTACATGCCCTTGACCGGAATCGAACCCGGGACCCTTGAGTCCGCAGGCCGACGCTCTATCCACTGAGCCAAACCAGTTTCGGCTGAATTCTTTTTCAATCAGAGGTCAATAAACAATAGAATTTTTAATAAATAATATTTTGGATAGGAGCTTATAAAATAATAAATTTACCCTCAAAGTGCAAAAATGGGGGCTTACTGTTTACTCATTAGTAGAAACTAACACATACATTTTGCTTGCTAAAAGTTGCACTTAGATAAATTGAAGATAAAATATTTGCTATGAATATTACTTTAATAATCATAAGGACTTGAAGTTATTTTGTAGACAATATTCAAGGATGGCTTAAATAAACCTCAGTTACCTACACAGTAGATGCTTAAATACCTCTTTTACTGAGTACCAACATGTGGTCAAAAATGGCCTTTGAAGGACTAGAATTTATAAGTGATTTTACATCCAAAACTGTGGTCTCACATATAATCTCAGTAGTGAACCAACTTCTAGTTCATAGGAGGAATCTGAAGTCTGAATCTCAATACTAATTATGGAGGAGCAGGTAGAGGATCATATAAGGAAAACAAAGGCAAACATTAGAAGCAATCAGAAATGAGCTCTAATTTGGTAGGTTGTCAGAATAAGTGGGACAGGAAATAGGCCATTTGACACAAAGTGGGCCTGTGACTGGGTTTTGAGGGCAAGCTGAGGCAAGATATGTGCCTTGGTTATTCTGGTTTACAGAGCTAAAATATTAGTTTTCAGGGTTCACCTTATTTTTTTTCTTTTTACATATCTAATTAAACAAATAGGTATTAAAATGGGGGAGTTAGCAGCTATATAAAAATAATTTTGAGATGAATATCATTAATATCAAACTGGGAACTTCAACCTAAAAGCTAAAAATCAGCTCAATGCAACTCTCACTTTACAGCTCAAATGGACCCCCAATCATTAAGGCTTCTGCTTTCCCACTGATCCGATATCCCTTGCAGTTTTCTGGGCCATGTGACTAAGTTCTGGTCACTAGGATTAGGATAGAAATGATATAAACAAGTTTACCCTTAAAAACATATTTATTCCTCTTCTGTTACTACACAACTTTGAAAGCTAATATCCCACCATCATTGTTACAAAATGGAGGAGAACTGGCTTAAACATATTGGGTTTAGTGTGAATGAGAAATAGGCTCTTTAAAAAAAATTTTTAAAGAAACTTTTTATTTTGAGGTAATTAGAGACTCACTTGTGGTTGTTAAGAAGTAATATATAGAGATGGCATGTATCCTCTACTCAGTTTCCGCCAATAGTAACATCTTACAAAACTACAGTGTAATATCACACAGCCAGACTATTGACCTGACACAACACAATGCTCTTAGAATTTCTGTTTTACTTATACTCATGAAACATAAAGGCCTTTCCTGTATGACCTCAGGAACATGATTTTTAGATTTGAATGCCACTATCTGGGCAAAGAAACAATAAAAAATAAAATAAAAGGTACTTCAAAAATATCCATGAAAAGATAAAAAGCAGCTCTGATTAAATAATTAAAGCTGAACATTTAAAATTTTAATTTCTGATAATTATTAAAAAGAAACACTGTTAGTAATAAGAACTTACAAAAATGGAAATAATTCTGTAAAATCAGAAAAATATACATACACAAGAACATTTAATTTTTACTTACAAGAGACTATATCTTACTTATAGCCAATAGAATTTAAATACTTAAAGGGTGAAAAAATTAATTTGGGGCTATAATTAAAAATAAAATAAAAGAGTAGATAAACAGAAATGAAAATATATGAGAGTAGTCATTTCCCCACACGTATCTTTTTTATGGTACCCCAAAACTGTATGTTATTTTCTTTAATAACTATAATGGAAACAGCATTTTAAAAGAAAATATATCAAATAATCCCATTATAACTTCAGATACTCTGTAAGATTCTAAAATAGGAATATTGCCATACTAATGGATTTTTGATTTCACAATGTGTATGAATAAAAATAAGTTAGATATGGTGTTAGAATGAATTTTGAAAATGTTTTGTATGTAACATCTATACTTTAAAAAGAGGAACTGATAGCCCTACCTGGTTTGGCTCAGTGGATAGTGTCGGCCTGTGGACTGAAGAGTCCTAGATTCGATTCCGGTCAAGGGCACATGCCTGGGTTGCAGGCTCAATCCCCAGTAGGGGGTGTGCAGGAGGAAGCCAATCAATGATTCTCTCTCATCATTGATGTTTCATTCTCTCTCTCCCTCTTCCTTCCTTTCTGAAATCAATAAAAATATATTTTAAAAAAAGAGGAACCGATAGTTAAAATGTATGAAATCTATAAAGGGTATTAAATTTGTTTTTAAATACCTGAGGCTATAGAAACAGAAAGCATTTTTAATTAGTTTATAAATTATGTAACATTTAATTAAGAGCATAAGAACTCTTTACAACTAAATTTTAAATATGTATTTATTTATTTTAATTCAGGGATTCTGGTGGACAGATTTAGAAGTTCAAAAAGGTTGTCTCAATGACTGCAGAATTTACAAGTTTGTAAAATAATGTCAAGCCTGGCCGGCATGGCTCAGTGATTGAGCATTGACCTATGAACCAGGAGGGGCATATGCCTGGGTTTTGGCTAGATCTCGAGTGTGGGGTGTGCAGGAGGCAGCTAATCAATGATTCTCTCTCATCATTGATGTTTCCATCTCTCTCCCTCTCCCTTCCTCTCTGAAATCAATAAACATATATTAAAAAGATAAAAAATAAATAAAATAATGTCAAGATGAGTGTGAGTGCCCTTCCTTATAGGCATATTACCACCTACACTGGGTTTTCTTCTAACTATATGGCACTGCTTTAAGTTTATGTACATAAGATCTAGCCCTCTGTTTTCCTGATCACAATTTAGGCATGTCCAGTAGAGAATAATATAGGGTAGCACATGCTTCTAATCCACAGTAGAGTTAGTAAGTTATTTTTCTGAGCAAGATACTAAAGACTGTAAAAAAGACATATTACCTAAGCAAGTGTATCTATATATATAAAAGCCAAGCAACCAGAACAACAGAATGACCGGAATGACCAGAATGACCAGTCGCTATGATGTGCACTGCAGTGACCAAACGTCCCAATCAGGACCCCGATCAGCCCCCCCCCCCCCCCCCCCCCCCGCATCCTGCAGCCCCTCCCCTGGGCCGGCCCAGCCCCATTGGTCCCCATCAGGGCAGGCTGGCCTGACCCCATTCATGCATGAATTCATACACCAGGCCTCTAGTACATAATAAAGCCTTTAGCAAAGAGATAAAAAAACAGCATTCCAAACAGAGAATTTTATGCAAGAAAAATACCATTTATTCATATGATGAACAAAAATTTCTTGATCACTTATTATATGTCAAGTGCTATGAAGAAGGATAGGTATAGGTAGAACTAACCTGGTGAAGAGAATTAGGTCACATTTGCCTGAAAAATCTGCAAGAGGAGATGAAAAAGTTTATTTAAAGGTCCTGAGATAGAGGAGACCTTTGTATGAGAAAGTGATAGATCAGCTTCAAAAGAAATGAACTGAGATGATGAAGCAGGTTGTATAAGAGGAGGCTTGGATAAAGGGAGCGCCATAACATACATGAACAGCTAGGCCAAGATAAACCATAGTTAACCCCTTACTGATATGTCTATAAATTAATTATGAGTTACAAAGAGTATGATCATAAAAATTTTATTTACTATGAAACCAAAAATTTGCTAGGGTTATATTGCCTACTTTATAGCTACTAGTGTGACCACTACGCCAAAGAACAATGTTCCCAAAGAAGAGCACAAATTATTTCTTCTATTTTCTAATACATTTTCATCTTTTAAAAAGTATGTCAATATTGTTTATTTTGTGGATCCCTCCTTTACAGAGGATGCTGTTTGGCTCTATTTTGAATTGAATGGTCCCTAGTACAATTGCTGGGATTTCATCTTGGGACAGAATTTCACCACTGAACACTGGTTTCACATATATCCTCCTAATTCTTGGTTCTAGCCTTCATTTTACTAGCAATTTTCTTAGGAAAGGTATTTTGGAGGTAAATTTCTGGGCCTTTACATATATAAAATAATATTTATTTTACCCTCATGTTGATAGTTTATCTGGGTATAGAATTCTAGGTTAATTATAATACCCCCTGGGAACTTTGCATATCTTATCCATTATTTTGTATAATCTAGCTTTCTAATGAGGAGTCTGATGCTAGAATCTTCTTTGTTCTTTTTCAGGTGACTAAGCTTTCCCTCATATACAACCTCTTTATGTTTTGTTTCTGGTAATTTGACAAACATAAATTTATTTGTTGACTCTATTTGGTTGACCTATGAATCTGAACACTGTATCATATGCATAAGATACTAAATCTGTTGGGGTATCTTCCTTATTTTGTACTATGTCTCATTGTATTTTTCCTCCTTTATTCTATTTTCTAGGAGGACAATTTTTCTTCTTTTGAAGCTCTAAGAAATAATGTTGGGTATTTTATTTTTAAGTTTTCAGATTTTTTTTTCTACGATTGCTTTATTTTCATAGCCACGTGTTTCTTTTCTTTCTTTCTTTCTTTCTTTCTTTCTTTCTTTCTTTCTTTCTTTCTTTCTTTCTTTCTTTCTTTTTAATGAATGACATCTTCTAGGGTTGTCACAAAAATGTAAGTAAAAGCTTTTTAGTTTTTATCGTTACTTTTTTGTTATTTCTTTTGGACCTTTGTTTTCATATAGCTTTCTAACCTCGAATGTTGAGTGATACTTGGTTGTCCATACACATTTAATGAATGATACAACAAAACCTGCTGGTGAGCTTTGCATAAGATGGGGAGGTAACTTATTGGAAGGGAAAAGGCTTTGATTTTTGGTAGTTGGGAAAGAAACCAGATGTTTTTGTTTTTGTTTTGTTTTTGAGGATCCACAAATGCCAGAATGCAGAGACTTATAAGAACACTTTGCTAGCTGTTCCAGATGATTTATTTTCCTTAAAAAAGTAATGTCTCCACCACCTATCACATACTTTTTCCCCCTAGTGTATTAGATTTCTAATACTGTAGATTCTGTTCTCACAGAGTCAGGTACCACCATTCCAAAAATAGCATTTCAATTAGCATCCTTGTTTATATTTTCATATCTTACTACTGATCTCCTTCAAACCCATACTTCCTAAGTGACATGTTTCTCTGGGTTCTACAGGGCAGGTTATTTCTTTCTCAAGATGCATATTCCTCTGCTTATATAAAAAGCTGCCAATGTTCCTCATTGATATTTCCGTTATCACTCTTCCATCCCCTTTCCATCTTCTGGAAGTATTAAACTCCCACAGCTGCAAAGAACACTCAATTGCTGTATTGTGGTTTTGGAGCATCCTTTACAAAATTCTTTCACTGCCATTTTAAAGGGGCCTTATGAGGTTGAGCACATCTTTAAAAATTGTCTGATCAAACAAAAATTCCTCTAATTTCAAGTTCCTTGTAGGAAAATTGACTGAATAATGACAACATTTACTAATGTGGGAAAACAGGAAGAGGAGCAGATTTTAGATGAAAGATTACATACACAGTTTGTGAAAAACCGAGGTTATATTTCTATCCTCATTAATTCATGCACAAGGCAGGCTTTGACAAACCAAATAAGGAAACACCTAATTAATTTTACCTTTGCAAACACTTTCACAAAAGCAAACACAAATTCCATGAAAAGTAATGTTTTTTCTTTCTTCTAAGTTTAGATTTCACAACTTAATGAAAAATGTCAAATAACATATGAAAAGGAAGGTCAGCAGTAGTGTCAGAATTATATTTTTCAGTAAACAACTAAAAGGTGGACCTTAGAAATGATTATTTCTATCCATCAAACTGTCTGTGTAGCTTCAGGAGCTTGGCAAGAATCACATGGCTTCTCAAGTATCTGAGGGACATGTGAGTGATTTTTGAGGACAAAAGGTTTGGGAATATTGTAATTCATGTGTCCAGAAACAGGTTACTTCGTTAAAACTGCTGGAATTTATTTTGTGGAAATGCATGCCAGGCATTTGATGCTGGCAGAATCTGTTCTGCTTCATTTGTGAGACTGCTTGCATTGTTGTTGTTGTTTTACTTTAAAAACAAGTAAATCTGTAACACCTGGCACCTGTCATGTCAAACTGAAGTTCTGCAAGTGATGGCATTGTGCATGTCTGGACAAAGTCATGGAGATTCTTTGCTTCTAATTATCTCTAAGTGATGCATGTATGTTCCAGAATTAGCACTACTAGTAAGTATTAGAAATGAAGAAAACATTTTTCCATTTCTATCTCTAATGTAACCCATAAAGCAATGCTAGTGAAAACAAAAACAAAAAAAAGTAATATAGATGAATATAGAACAAGAGGTTCTCACATACATTTACCATTTCTAAGGCTGCCAAGTTGTCACTGACCAAAATGAATCATGTGTGGGAAAATGAAATACACAAAGGATCAAGCAACTCCTTAAGTAAAATTCAAAAGTTAAGCATGAAGCTGCCCGGTATGCCTCAGAGATTGAGTGTGGACCATAAACCAGGAGATCTGGTTCGATTCCTAGTCAGATTAATCACCAGTAGGGGGTGTGTAGAAGGCAGCTGGTCAATGATTCTCTCTCATCATTGATGTTTCTCTCTCACTCTCTCTCTCTCTCTCACTCTCCCTCTCCCTTTCTCTCTCTGAAATCAATAAAAACATATTTTAAAAAAGAAAAAGATAAGCATGAGGATCTTTTAAGGTAGAGGTGAGAGCCGTGGACCCATAGCATGGATTATTTATATCATGGAAAAATAAAATTCCTTAAGAAATCCCATTGCTATCCTGATCTCTCTTCCTAATCCATTGGAGACTCTGAGGCGAGGTGAAATTCCTTCAAGTAATATTTTTCCATGTTTCTTGCCTATTTAAATAGCATTTGGGCCGAAACCGGTTTGGCTCAGTGGATAGAGCGTCGGTCTGCGGACTGAAGGGTCCCAGGTTCGATTCCGGTCAAGGGCATGTACATTGTCTGCGGGCACATCCCTGGTGGGGGGTGTGCAGGAGGCAGCTGGTCGATGATTCTCTCTCATCGATGTTTCTGGCTCTCTATCCCTCTCCCTTCCTCTCTGTAAAAAATCAATGAAATATATTAAAAAATAAATAAATAAATAAATAGCATTTGGTGTTCTCCACTAGAAAGTACAAAAGTAGCAGTGAAAGATGTCAGGAATCTTGCTCCATCCTGGATTTTCTTTTTTACTATCTAAAATTTTACATATGTCCCCTTTCCCCCCAGTTGATACTGCCACCCCCCTCCCAGCTATTCCAACCCCAGGCAAGTCCCCACCACCCTAGTGTCTGTGTCCATCCATTGGTTAGGCTTATATGCATGCATACAAGTCCTTTGGTTGCTTTCTAACCCCACCCCCCCCTACCATTTGTCTCTGGATCTATTCTTGTCCATCAGATTATGTTGATCATTATATCCCACATATGAGTGAGATCATGTAATATTTATCTTTCTCCAACTGGCTTATTTTGCTTAGCAAAATGCTCTCCAGTTCCAGCCATGCTGTTGCAAAAGGTAAAAGTTCCTACTTTTTATAGCAGCATAGTATTCCACTGTGTAAATGTTTCACAGTTTTTTTTTTTGTTTTGTTTTGTTTTGTTTTTTGTTTCACAGGTTTTTAATCCACTCATCTGCTGATGGGCACTTAGGCTATTTCCAAATCTTAGCTATTGTAAATTGTGCTGCTGTGAAGACAGGGGTGCATATATCCTTTCTGAATAGGTGTTTCTGATTTCTTGGGATATATTCCTAGAAGTGGGATCACTGGGTCAAATGGAAGTTCCATTTTTAACTTTTTGGGGAAACTCCATACTGTTATCCACAGTGGCTGCAACAGTCTGCACTCCCACCAGCAGTGCAGGAGGATTCCTTTTTCTCCACATACTCTCGGGCACTTGTCTTGGTGATTTGTTGATGATAGCGATTTGGACAGGTGTGAGATGGTATCTCATTGTTGTTTTGATTGCATATCTCAGATGATTAGTGACTTTGAACATGTTTTCATATGTCTCTGGGCTTCTGTACATCTCTTTCAAAATGTATCTATTTAGCCGAAACCGATTTGGCTCAGTGGATAGAGCGTCGGCCTGCAGACTCAAGGGTTCCAGGTTCGATTCCGGTCAAGGGCATGTACCTTGGTTGTGGGCACATCCCCAGTAGGGGGTGTGCAAGAGGCAGCTGATCAATGTTTCTCTCTCATCGATGTTTCTAACTCTCTATCCCTCTCTCTTCCTCTCTGTAAAAAATCAATAAGATATATTAAAAAAATGTATCTATTTAGATCCTTTGCCCATTTTTTTATTGGATCATTTATCTTCCTTTTGTTAAGTTGTATGAGTTTTCTGTAAATTTTGGAGATTAAACCCTTATTGGAAATATCATTGGCAAATATGTTCTCCCATGCAGTGGGCTTTCTTGTTGTTTTGTTGATGGTTTCTTTTGCTGTGCAGAAGCTTTTTATTTTGATGTAGTCTTATTTGTTTATTTTCTCCTTAAATTGTGCTGCTGTGAAGACAGGGGTGCATATATCCATTGCCCTAGGAGCTGTGTCTGTAAAGATATTGCTACGACATATGTCTGCTATTTTGCTGCCTATGGAGCCTTGTAGGATTTTTATGGTTTCCCATCTTACTTTTAAGTCCGTTAGCCATTTTAAATTTGTTTTTGTGTATGGTGTAAGTTGGTGATCTAGTTTCATTTATTTATTTTTTTTTTGCATATATCTGACCAAATTTCCCAGCACCATTTATTAAAGAGATTGTCTTGACTCTATTGTATGCTCTTGCCCCCTTTGTCAAATATTAATTGAGCATAATGGCTTCGGTCAATTTCTGGATTCTCTGTTTTGTTCCATTGGTCTATATGTCTGTTCTAGTGCCAGTACCAGGCTGTTTTGATAACTATGGCTTTGTAATACAGCTTGATATCTGGTATTGTGATCCCTCCAATTTTGTCCTTCTTTCTCAGGATTCCTATGGCTATTCGGGGTCTTTTCTTATTCCAGATGAATTTTTGGAGAGTTTGTTCTAGATATTTGAAATATGCTGTTGGTATTTTAATGGGGATTGCATTGAATCTATAGATTGCTTTGGGTAGTATGGACATTTTAATGATGTTGATTCTACCAATCCATGAACATGGTATGTTCTTCCATTTGTTTATGTTTTCCTCTATCTCTTTTTTCAATATCCTGTAGTTTTCTGCATACAGTCTTTTGTTAAGTTTATTCTTAGGTATCTTAATTGTTTTGGTGCAATGGTAAATGGGATTGTTTTTCCCATTTCTCTTTCTGTGAATTCATTATTGGTGAATAAAAAGGCCATAGATTTCTGGGGATTAATTTTGTATCCTGCTCCATTGCCAAATACACTTATTAGGTCTAGTAGTTTTTTTATGGAGTCTTTGGGGTTTTCTATGTATAGTATCATGTCATCTGTGAATAAGGACCGTTTTACTTCTTCTTTTCCAAATTGGATGCATTTTATTTCTTCATCTTGTCTGATCACTATGGCTAGCACTTCCAGTACTATATTGAACAGGAGCGGTGTAAGTGGGCATCCCTGTCTTGTTCCTGTTCTTAGGGGAAATGAGTTTAGTTTTTGCCCATTGAGTATGATGTTGGTTGTAGGTTTGTCACATAAGGCTTTTATTATGTTGAAGTACAATCCCTCTATTCCCACTTTGCTGAGAGCTTTTATCAAGAAATGGTGTTGGATTTTGTCAAATGCTTTTTTCTGCATCAATTGATATGATTATGTGATTTTTGTCTCTCAGTTTGTTTATACGATGTATCACATTTATTTTTTTGCAGATATTGAACCATCCTTGCATCCCCAGAATAAATCCCACTTGGTCATGGTGTATAATCTTTCTAATGTAATGTTGAATCTGATTTGCTAGAATTTTGTTGAGGATTTTAGCATTTATGTTCATCAAGGAGGTCTGTAGTTCTCTTTTTATGTGGTGTCTTTATCTGGTTTTGGGATTAGGGTAATGCTGGCCTCATAGAAAGAGCTTGGAAGTGTCCTTACTTTTGAATTTTTTGGAATAGTTTGAAGAGGATAAGTTTTAGTTCTTCTTTGAATGCTTCATAGAAGTCCCCTGTAAAACAGTCCAGACCAGGGCTTTTGTTTGCTGGAAGATTTTTGATCACTGCTTCAATTTTTTTGATAGTTATCAGCCTATTAAGGTTTTTTGATTCTTCTTGATTGAGTTTTGGGAGTTTGTATTTTTCTAAGAATATGTCCATTTCGTCTAGGTTGTCCATTTTGTTGGAATAGAGTTGTTCATAGTATTTTTTCATAATCGTTTGTATTTCTGTGGGTCAGTTGCTATTTCACCTCTTTCATTTCTGATTTTGTTTATTTGGGTCCTTTCTCTTTGCTTCTTGGTGAGCCTGGCTAGAGATTCAACAATCTTGTTTATCCTTTCAAAGAACCAGCTCTTGGTTTTGTTGATCCATCCTGGATTTTTATGAATTTTCTTTTTCTCCCAAAACATTAAATCAGTTTGTCCCAAATATATGTTTTTGTATTCTGTTTAAAAAACTGTTTGGTTTTGTTTTGCTCTATTTGTAAAACCTATTAGTTATCTGCTTCTAAACATCCTACCAACCAAGCTTCTGCCGTGCTTTTGTTTTAAACACTATAACACTCCCTGATCCTTTGGATGCCTTTTTATACTTAGGGTTCTAGACTCTGCTGGTATTTTGGACATGATTTAGGATCATATCCTTCCCCAAACACACAGTATAGAATGAGTGGTGCAGGATATTAACTTTTTCTGGCGTCATGTCATCACTTCCATTTGACTCTTTATTGAACGGTATTGTTTGACTATTAGTGTATGATCTATCCCTCAAAAATTAGTAATTATAAAAAGACAAATTTTATTTTCATTAAAGGATGAAAAGAAATAAACAACAAAATATCTAAAATATGGAAAGTATAATGCTATCATTTTTTAAATATGTTTTTGTGCTTAAGATAGTCTTACACAGTCTTTGTTTAACATTGTTCTGGACATCTGCAGACCCATAATCCTGAGCAAGTAGTACTGCACCTTTTAAGCCTTTTTTTTACCACTGTATATTTGTATTACTTTTTTATTTTTTTCTCACAATAAATTCAACCTTCATCAAAGTATCTAACATAAAAGTTGAAACCATAAAATACTAGAACAAAACTGAAGGTATATATATTTTTTATTTAATCTCTGAGTGAAGCAGCCTTTCTATGCATGAAAACAAATATAGGAGATAAAGTAATCTGATTATATAAATAGTTTACAACTTTAAAGTATATATACATTTAAGCATAAAAATTATAATTTAATAATTATCCTTATAGATATAATTGCTCAAATATGAGTGTATACATTACATATATACACTTAGATATGCATATTATATATACATACACACTTGTAATTCTACATTTACAAATTTTCCTGCAGATACAACTGCTCAAGTTATATATACAGATTATATATGTAAATATTTAGATGTACATATGTATAGATATCTATGTGTACATGTGTGTATGTATGTATGCACAAACATACATATTTTTTGCACCATTAAAACAATAGCAACTAAATGGAAATAGCCTAAATTCCTAAGAATAATAAAAGTGTGAACTATGATTTCATCACTTCTATACAGTGGGCTCTTCTATAGCTATTAGAAAGAGAGAAAAACTCAATACACTAATATTGGAGAAGTGACCAGAATAAGAAGAAAAACACAACAGAACAGAACTTTTGTAAAGAACTGGATCTAATTTTGTACATAAAATACATAGAAAGATTATAAAGTGGAACTATGAAATTATAATATTTAAAACTACAGGTATTCCTAAAATTAGCCTGTTTAGGGTTCACTGATCCACCTAATATTTTAAGTTGACTTTTGGCCAGCATTGATTTTTATCTCACCATATCCCTTTCTTGACCATAGAAAGATATTTAAATCCTATCTTCCTGCTTATTCCCTTAATGAAACATTACCCCTAAGTCATTTACATGTTCATTTCACACTGCTCTTCTAACAGAGATATAAGATACAGTCTACATGATAAACTAAAGCAGCAAAATACGCAAGGATGAATTTGTCTTATCTATGTTTGCTAATTCAACAATGTGTTCATTAAATCAAATGCTAATCCACAATTAAATACTTAGGTTAGAAAATCAAGTCAAGGATACATGATCATCTTTATTCCATTATAATTGTTGTTCATAATATTTTGTGGGGGTTTTTTTCATCCTACTTAATGAGGATAATAAATTACTTCAACTACATCTGGAATAAAAGTATATTTTTAATAATTTTACTCTTTTCACATAAGTTTTATGTTTTTATTTGCTTTGTACTTTTTTAACTTTCCACTAATTACATATTTGTAATCTTGACTGAGAAATATTAACTACTGTTTTAAACCTCATTAAAAATAGACTACTTTTATTATATATTATTTACAAGTACTTCAGGAAACAATATCATCTTTCACTTATAGAGGATTCAAATGATCAATGTTTTATTTCTTTACTATATATTTCTTTACTGTAAATGAAATATAATAAAAATTGAGCACAATAGCAATAAATTTCAGATGTTTAATAAAAACAATCTGTACTACTCATATACATAGAAGCAATGGATTCTTCTTGTATTAACAGTTGCAACTGGGTTAGACACTGGGTCAAGATAGTGCAGCAGGCAAACGCTGTGCCAGAGACTTATAGGGAGGGACTGAATTGACTAGCTTCACAGTGAGAGCTAGAGAGACAGAAGTCAGGGCAGCTCTTTACAGGGACAGAAGCACTGGCAGGTGCCATTGCTCCTGTATTGAGCCCTCCCAGCCCCAGTATACTAGTATAGGCACAGAGAGGCACCAAATCTAAGCTCTCCATGAACCTGGCTAATGCCATGCACCATATCCAGATGATGGCCTGAATCTCTAGTCCCATCCAACTCAGGTGTCTGGGCCCAGCTGCTTCTAGGAGCTTTTCCACACAAGTGGCTTGCCTCAGCTTGTGCTGTCAACTTTCCTAAAAAATCTAAAGGTCATAAAACCCCAAATAAGCATCAGTGGGCCTCAGCATGCCATGTGCCTTTTGCTAAATGGCCCCAGATTCCAGAATAAGCAGCAACTGGTCTCAACATACATTCTAACTCCCATCAGGTGGCTACAAGCCTGGCATAAGTGGCGGCCACCATTGGCTTGGACAATAATTTCAACTAACTAGCCACAAACCCAAAGCAAGTTGAAGCTGACCTCAGCTCACATGGTGCTCACCACACAGTCCCAAGCCTGGTACTAGTGGCAGCCAGCCTCAGATTACAGCATATCCTCTCCCAAGCACCTCTAAGTGCAGCACAAGCGGCAACCAACCACAGATCACTTTATAGCTCCCACCAAGCAGCCCTTAGCTGGGCACAAATAGAGGCTGACTTTGACCTGCACTGGAGCTTCTCCCAAGAGGCTCCAGAACCAACAAACCCAGTAGCTGGCTTCAGAGCACCACCCAACCAGCTCCACAAACAACACACACAACGGGTGAACTCTACTAGCACCAGAGCCCTGCTAAAGCAAGTCCTTCTTCATGAGGTCAACCCCCACAAAACAGCTTATCTGCTGCAGTTACAGCCATTCCTCACTGCCCTTCAGCCTGAGTATCAACCCCACCCACTAAGTGCTAATACCAATGAAGAATCAACTACAGCAGGAGGGCACACACAACCCATATAAGGTCACTCCTGAAGCACCAGGCTCGGGTGAACAGGGAGACTATGCCACTGAGCCTCACAGGACACCTACTATATAAAGCCACTCTACCAAGTTCAGTGGAAGGAGGAGATCCATTGAAAACACAGTAAAAAACAGGGATCCAGCCAAAGTAAGGAGACAAAGACGTGTGGCCCACATGAAAGAACAGGTAATTTCAGAAAAAGGTCTCAACAAAACAGAGGCAAGCAGTCAACCAGATACAGAGTTCAAAACACAGATTATAAAGATGCTCAATAAACTCAGGGGAAGAAAATATAAACTCAGTGAGAACCTCAACAAGGCATTAGAAACCATTAAAAAAAATAAAAAAGAACTAGTCAGAAATAAAGAATACACTGACTGAAATGAAACTCTAGAAGAAATTGGTGGTAAAATTGACATAACTCTAAGTAATATTATTTTGATATTTCTCTTTGAGCAATGGACAATAGAGAAAAAAATGAGACTATATCAAGCTAAAATGTTTTTACACAAAAAAAAATAAAATACATAAAATAAATAAGAGGTTACACAATAAAGTAAGCCATCAACAAAACAACCAAAAAACAAAACAAAACAAAAAAAAACCCACCAACTTAAAGAAGAAGATATTTGCTAACAATGCATGTGATAAGGGGTTAATATCCAAAATATATAAATAACTCATATAATTTACTACCCAAAAGACAAACAGTTTGATTTAAAAAATAGGCAGAGAACCTGAAAAGAAATTTCTCCAAAGAGACATAGAGATGACCAACAGACATATGAAAATATGCTCAATGTCATTAATCATCAGATAAATGCAAATAAAAATAAAAACCACAATGGGACATCACCTCACACCTGCAATCATGGCTATCATCAATAACTCAACAGACAAGTGTTGTCAAGGATATAATGAAAAGGAAACCCTTAATTACTGTTATTGGGATTATAAATGGGCACAGCCACTATGGAAAAAATTATGGCGGTTCCTCAAATAATTAAAAATGGAACTGCCTTATGACCCAGCAATTCCACTTCGGGTTATCTACACTAATAAAAGAGAAATATGTAAATTGACTGTCACTTTGCGATGCCCACAAGCCAATCAGGAGTGAGTATGCAACTTAGCGGGACAAAGATGGCAGCGGCCACAGAGCCAGCCAGAGCGAGCGGGAGGCTTGGGTCACCCTGGCAATGGAGGAAGCCAAGCTTCCCACCTGCCTGGGCAGGCCACCGAAGGAGGAGCCTGTGAGCGGAGGACACAGAGCCAGCCCGGGCGGGTGCCAAAGGAGGGGCCTGTGAGAGGAGGACATGGAGCCAGCTTGGGTGCGTGGGAGGCTTGAGTCACCATCGCCCGGCCGGCTGCCAAAGGAGGGGCCTTCAAACAGCCATCAGCCCCTTACCCAGGCTGGCCATGCCCCCATGGGGTGAGGATCCCTGCTGGGGTGTGTGGCCAGCCTGCAAACAGCCATCAGCCCCTCTCCCAGGCTGACCAGGCACCCCAGTGGGGACCCACACCCTAAAGGGGGTGTGGCCAGCCTGAAAACAGCCCTCAGCCCCTCACCCAGGTTGGCCACACCCCCCCCAGGAGGGACCCTCACCCGATGGGGGTGTGGCCAGCCTGCAAACCACCACAGGCCCCTTGCCCAAGCCGCCCCACCCCCCAAGGGAACTCCCACCCTGATCTGGGACACCCTTCAGGGCAAACCATCTGGCCCCCACCCATGCACCAGGCCTCTATCTATACTAATAAAAGGGTAATATGCTAATTAGACTGGGAGACCTTCCAGGAGACCTTCCAGACGTTCTTCTGGACAAAGCCATGGTGGCAGGGCCAAGGTAGAGGCAGTTAGGGGCCAAGAGGGGAGGGCAGTTGTGGGTGATCAGGCCAGCGTTGGGGCAGTTGGGGGCGAGCAGGCCGGTCGGGGGGGCAGTTGGGGGCGAGCAGGCCAGCAGGCAGAGTGGTTAGGGGCAATTAGGCAGGCAGGCAGGTGAGCAGTTAGGAGTCAGCAGACTCGGATTGTGAGAGGGATGTCCCACAGCTGGTTTAGGCCCAATCCCACCAGGATCGGGCCTAAACTGGTCATTGGACATCCCTTGAGAGGTCCCAGATTGGAGAGAGTGCAGATTGGGCTGAGGGACACCCCCCGCACCCCCCATGCACGAATTTCATACACCGAGCCACTAGGATATCTAAAGAAACCCAAAATGCTAATTCAAAAAATATATACATACCTTTATTTATTGTAACATTATTTAGAATAGTCAAGCTATGGAAGCACCCAAGTACCCATTCAAGAGATGAGTGGATAAAAAAGTGGTGGTACTTATATACAATGGAATTTTGCTCAACCATAAATAAAAACTGGAGCATTAAAATATACTCATTTATTTTCCTAATTCCACAGTAACATATGTTCATTGTCAAATGATATGCATACAGATGGTTTAAGAAAAAAAATTAAAAATTTTTCATATTTTTACTTTTCAGAGATATGGCTATTGCATATGTATACATATTGAATAAAACTGGGTTTATTGTAAAAATAACATTCTAAAATTTCCACTTTTTCACTAACCAGGCATTCAGTGATTATTTATTAATAAAAATGGTAACTTTTGGCAACCAAGATATAATATCACTTATATGTGAAATCTAAAAATGCTGTACTCCGAGACACTGAATAAAGTGGTGGTTACCTGGAGCTAAAGGGTGTGTAAAAATAGAGAGATATTGCTCAAAGTGTATAAACTTCTAATTATAAGATTAACAAATTCTTAGGATCTAATGTACAGCATGGTGGTTATAGCTAATAATATTTATCATGTAAGCAAAAGCTGTTAAGATAGTAGATCTTAAATGTTCTCACCACTAAAAGAAATGTCCTCTATGTGATGGGATGGAGGTGTTAGCTAATGCTGTGGTGGTGATTATTTTACAATATATAAATGTATCAAGTAGACACACTGTATACCTTAAACATATATGATGTTAAATGTCTATGGTATATCAATAAAGCTGTAAGGTGGATAATTTTTATTTCCACCAAAACATATTTTTAAAAATAAAGGAAAGGATTAAGGTATTTACAAATACACACATTTTAAGATGTGTATATTTCTTTCCATGTCTTCTTACTTCCCATTTTCATGAGAAATAGAACAAACAATCACAGAAGTGGCAAAATAGATTTTCAAAATGTGGGGGATTAGATAGGAGACTAGAGGAAGTAATGGGGCAAGTAAGGATATAAAACAAGGTAATTGATTAAGAAAAAAGTGGTGACAAGATCATTAGGAAAAGACTGGTGTTAATATGATGGTAAAATTAAAACACAATTAAAAATAAATAAAATTTAAAATCATCACTTAGATTTTTTTTCCCCCTCTACTCCCTGAAATTTAATTTGCTCCAGCACATCTTAAATTTCTAAAAAGAATAGGGCAGGAGAAAGTCTTCTCTGATGACTCTTGCTCACCAGATAAACCCTACATTTCCAAATCACAGGAAAGGCCAGTAGCCTTGTCTGAGCAAAGGAGTGTGTAAGTGTGCGCGCGCGCGCGCGCGCGCGTGTGTGTGTGTGTGTGTGTGTGTGTGTGTGTGTGTGTGTGAAATATAGAGAACTACACTTGGCTGGCTATTATAATAGTTCTTTCAACTGTTTTTGTTCCAACCTTAGTTTATTTTTTAATTTCTTTAAATTTGGGGCTTATTTTTTTCTAATTCATTATTTTTCATTTCTATTCTAAAATTTCTCTTCTCCTTTAAAATAAAATCTCTATTTTTAAAATATTTCTGGTTTTATGTTTTATATTATACCCTTACTTCAGGTTTTACCTTTTATGTTTTTTATAAATAGAGTTAACATATATTTTATAGGTGAAATGGACTAAAGAGGCTATACAGTATAAACAAAAAATTGGCTCATGGTTTCTGTCTTAAACAAACGATTGGCTGATAGTTCCATATACCAACATAAAAATATTCTGTTTTGTGAAAGTGGAAATTCTGGTGAGGAGCGGAAATCTGATGTTCTATATTAGAAACACAAACTTTGAGCCATCTTTAACACAATCAAGTGTAATATCAAGAAGGGAGGTGCACATTGAAATCTCAGGCTATAGATTAAAATATAAATTTCAGAATAATCATCATTCTACATTATGTAATAAAATGCTTCAAAATACTGTTTCCTGTCAAATAAGTTTGTTTAAATAATACTTCTCTAAGATAAAACTTTGGATACTTTGAGGTCTTTATTTTGTGCAATTGTCTTCTGTATTGCAGCATTTTTAGCACCTGTGTTCCCAGCTCACTAAATATCAATCATGAACATCCAATCTTGTGACCATAAAGCATCCCCTTCACACACACATTTTCAGGTGCTCCTTAGAATGGGTTTCCTGCCCACTTCCAACCCTTGTGGAATCCAAAATGATTCTTTAATGCAAGACTTTGAAGGTTTAATATAGTCGTGTTTACTGTGAATTATCAAGAGGATGGTATATAGGTTGAATTTCCAAAATGTGTCTATCACTGCATACCTATTTTGTGGCATTCTACTGTAATCAACAGTTTGAGAAACACTGATATATGCTGAAAACACGAAGCCCTCAAGAAGACAATAAGGTAGTTTGTGCAGAGAACCCAGAATTACTTACTATTCAGTTTTGACTTGTTCTGGGATTTTATAATCATTCTTAAATATTAATGCAATGAATTATACTGTAAAACACATAGAAAGTATGAAATATATGAATAAAAAAAGAAAATATTCTATAGCCCTCTCCGCTCCAACAATCTCACAATATAGAGACAATACTCTTAACAGTTCGATGTTAATTTTCCAGATATTTATATAATTTTTTCTTTACCTGTTTTGAGATCAACCTTCCCACTTGATTTTAAGAGATATGATGGCCTTTACTTCAGGCATCTCGCAGAACCTATCAAGTACAGTCCCTAGTTGACTGACGGAAATGGGAAAAAGGGTCCTTGCCATCCCATTAACCACTCGACAGTAGTAACCAAAGTTCAGTTTAGAGCACCACACTTAGGGTGGATTTTCTGAAAAATACACAGTCCCTTTTTGTCAAATATTTAAAGTGTCATGATTTAGCCACTCTGAGAAAGTCACCGATCTCAGTGACGATGGCCCCTGTGGTGTGCGCCCATAGAGCTCTGGTTTGGCACCTTGCCCTCTACTCTTATAGAGGGAAATAGCCAAGGAATGGTACATTCACTCCATTCACCACATTAAGATACATCATCTTCTTAAAAGGGGCTAAAGGATGAATTCTTTCCTTTGGATTCAGTCCAAAAATAGTGTGCTTCTCCTGACCAATTCATCCCCGCCCCCCATATTTGATTCTTATATTTATGGAAAGCTGATTTTATCTTACTTTCTATCCTTGATTTTACTTTGACCTCAGTGCCTTACCCCTTTTTGTCCTACTATTCTGTTGGAACACCTTGATGTTTTTTATTCATTCTTACAAAACATTTTCAAAACATTTATTTGAAACAAGCTTCATATGCATATGTGCATGCATATGTTTTGATCTGGCTTGTAGTCATGAAGAAAATGTCAAAATATTTTTCCCTCTCTCTTCCTCTATTCACTCAATAGAATTAAGGATTTTAAATTCCAGTATAAGTTTCTGTGAATTTCCAATTTTGTTCAATTTAATACAAACTTTTGGTTTCCTATCATGTAAAAGACAATACAAATAATAAGTAATCGAACTAACATTTATAGTCTAGTATTCCATTTTCTAATCTTAACCATCATTTATTCAACTGGATCTCTACATAAGACCTTGAGGTAAGGTAGACCTTAACCATTTTACAGAGGAGACTGGAGAGATTAAATGGCTTGAAATTAAGAAACTTATAGACACTCACACAGCTATTCAGGTAAACTGTGTTCAAGGCCCATACAAATATTTCTCTATAACTCACTGCAGTAAGTGGTAAAACCAGCTTCAAAGTGAAGGTATAAAATGTTTAGTCATTTTAAACTCTAATATATTGTCGAATAAAAGTGACTTAAAAGTAACACATTGTGCTCTGGTTACTCAAGCTTCAAATTGAAAGAATCAAAGAAGGATTCACAAAAAGACAAATATTTAAGTTAAAACTACATATTTTAACAAGCAGACACAGAATAAGAAAAAGTGGTTTCAGCAGAATAAATCGCATGAGCAAAAATGCAAAGTGAGTTAAACACATGGTATTTTTGGTGAAAAATGGTTTACTTCCTTTGCCTTATACTTAGAAAAGTCATAGGACTTAAGGATAAGATGGCAATGGGCTCTTTATAACATTTTGAATGTCACATATTATGTTATTGCTATCACCAGGCAATGAATTCTGCCTCAGCTCTTGCTTCAGAAATTTCAGAGAGACTAGAGAAAGGGATCTGAAAATAACTGAGACAACAAAGGCCATCTCTTGTCTGTGACTGAGAATTATAAAACAGTGCTGGGATTTATTATACCGAACTACTTTCACATACTAAACCATTTCTAAAAGGTGCTTCCTCTTTGATGGTGAGACAGCTGTGTTCCTTTTGCCTTCTTGGTGCTTAAACCAGTCCTGGGAGAGGTACCACAGCCTTAGGGTCCTAGAAGTCAGCTCAGAAGGAAGGAGCAAACGGTCCCTGTGCAGCTTGACTTGGACAATCATTTATCTCATTATATTCGGAGCAAACAATGGTGTTGTAACAGTATTTTTGAGTAATGAATGTTTATGCTTACGGTTCTGGTGTGGTAGTAATATTGTTGTATTTAACCCAGTTATTCATTAACTAGGAAGGAACAAAGGGAAGGGCAATATTATAGGCGGGCCCAGTAAAGTCTGGGTGACATAGGGAAGGAGCTATGTGTCAGTCAAACCCAAAAACATGTCACTGGCCAGCGTAGGCATGGCCACTGCAAGCACAGGGAGACTTGAGATGCATAAGCTCCTGAAGAAAGGAGTTCTCTCTCTTGCTCTTGCTCTTGCTCTTGCTGCTCCCACCTGACTGCTGGCTCGAGGGGCTCTTACACTCTGCACTCACTCATATGGCCCCCAGCTCCACCATTGAACGGAAACTCTGGACACTGGCTTTGCTCTTAGCTCTGCTGAATCCCCAGCTGCCTCTCTTCCAGGACTGGATTAAGGGACCCGTCAAACCTCAGAGGGAAGGTAGGGGAGGGTGGGGGTAGGGGGAAGAGATCAACCAAAGCACTTGTATGCATGCATATAAGCCTAACCAATGGACACAGACACCAGGAGGGTGAGGGCATGAGTGGGGCAGGGGGGCAATGGGGCGATAAGAACACATAGGTAATACCTTAATCAATAAAGAAAAAAAAAAAAGGAAAATTGATTTTTGAGACGCAGGTATGTAATTTCACACAAATAAAGCTTTCTACCACATCTCATCCTCCTTATTCCAGCAGCACCCCAAAAACCCCACTCCCACTAGCAAAGGAGAAGAGCAATCCATGCAATTATCCAATAACAGCAGGAATATTTGAAATTTTGGCCCATTGATCAAGAGGCTCTGAAAGCACTTTGAGTCCCTAGTAAGTCACCAATTAGACCTCTTATCTCATCTCTGTGATAAACTGGGAACGGGGCTTAAGATAACACAAGGGAAGGTAGGACCAGGTCCTTGGCTTACAGTCCTCAGACTTTGGGGAACTTATTTGTGCTCCCAGAAACTCATCACACTGGCTGCTTCCCCGGGGTATACCTTCGCACACTGGCTTCAGGTTGGTTTCAGCCCAACGGAGGCAGCAACAGACTAGAGTACTAGGGGGCAGATATGTAGGGGTATTTCTATCTACGCCCCTTTGCTGCTTCAATACTTCCTTACAGAAGCTGCAGCCTTCTAAGAAACCCGCCCCCCGCCCCTATCAGGACCAGCCTCTGCCTCGTGGCTGCAGCTCTCCAAGAACTTGGGAAAACCACTCCTACTTTCCCTTGACACTTAGGGATGGCACTGGCTTTCAGCCACCTCAGTGCATCCATGTCTACAACTAGCTCTTCATTAAACACTCTTTAAACCACCTGCATGGATTCTGTTCTTCGCCAGGACTCTAACAATACAGGTAGAATAGTATTATAATTTCCAGCGTTTCTTACTCTAGTTACTATCATTCACTGATTAAATGCATTTGTGTGTTTGTATATATTTTCTCTAGGGTTTGTCTCTCTCTAGAGAGTTCTCAATATGTAAGTTAGCTGTTAATAAAAACTTAGTTTAATATAACTTCCCTCCCTTACAGGAGGCAGGAGGGAACTACTGAGGGAAAAGTTTTACTCCAGATCAGTGGTTCTCCCAGAGTGGTCCCACGACACCACCTTCAGCAGCATCTGGGAACTAGTTAGAAAAGCAAATTAATTCTCAGGCCCCCGGAGACTTACTGAATCAGAAACACTGAGGTGAGGCCAAGTCATCTTTGTTTCAAACGGTCTTCAGGCAATTCTGCTATATGCTGATGTTTGAGAGGTAGGCACAATTAAGAAATATAATCTATGTTCCTGTAAATTAAAAATCTTCACTATCTCTTCGTTTCCTGCAATGAAATACATTTAAAACATCTAGACGTTAACTCTAACCTACCCTCTTGGTCTACCTTCCTTATCTATCCATCAAAATTCTACTTGTTATTCAAAGTTGACATGAGTGGCTTTCAAAACCTTTTCTGCTTTTCAAAAGTGAAAAGAATCTTTCTTTTTTTTCCGGTATTTGCTTATGCTGCCTTATAACACTGCAATGTATTTAGTTTTCTTTATTTCCTTTTGTTAGTCTTCACTTTCTTTTCTTTGTGTCTTCTAAATTATTACTGAGAGTAAAAATAATGCCTCAATATTCTTTGAATTCTTTATTCAAATTATAGAATATAGATGTCAGACATTATTCTAGCATTTCAGACTTATTAAAAATATCGATACTTGAAAGTGCATATTAAAATACTCACTCCCAATATAAAGTTCGTTGAAGAAATTTATAACATGTAATCAATATAGTAGTAAATAAAGGCTAGGGCATTAACAAAATTACAGTATTAAAACAAAATGAGGAGTTAGACAAAGGTAGCACACATATTCTTTTTCTCCAGAGCTTGACAATTACTCTATAAAAAAAAATAGTGCCTCAAAATATAATGTATAAATATCGAAGTATAAAGTTATAACTGATTGAAGTGACAAAATTACTTAGCACCTGAAATATTTATGGTTCAGAAATAATCAGTGTTGGTTAGAACACATCATTTATCAAGATTAAGTAATATCAAAAAAAGATCTATGTAACACAAGGATGAATTTGTAGTAAGAGATAAATTTTTACAGCACAGATTTGTAAATTTTAATGATTCATCTCATTTACATGATACTATATATTACCAAAATATATCTATGTTGTAATGTAATCACTTAAAAATAATGTTGTAAACAATCTGTGGTATTTTAAATCTGTACAGAATTTATGTAACTCCAAAGCAAGATTTAATTCTCAGAAAAACAAGTAATTTCCTAAAGAAAAAGAAAAATAGGGCTGAGATATCCAAAACCGAGAAGTGGTCAAAAAGATTTTAAAAGTTCTACATTTTTAAAAGACTAACAGAAAACCATAGTCAAACCAAACAACGTAAAACTTAGGTTTCACATTTATTATCTATTTTGCAGGTATTATTTCTAAATTACATAGAGCTTTTATTGAATAACCATTTGCAATTATTTGTTACAAATCAGTAACCAGGAAGACTAAACACCTTGAAATAAAATCCATTTATTATACGCGAAGATTTATTTTCCAGCACGTGTCTTCCTGGCACTAGAGAAGGCCCAGTAGATAAACCGCAATTTAGAGGTATAGTGCTCATCCATGTAGGACAAAAAGCATATTCTAGGGCACCGTCAGAGAAAGAATTTATTTCGAGATCACCTAATATACTTTACAGCTTAGGTTTGTAAAATTATAAGAAAATTAATTGCACATTTTATGATAAAGTCAAGCTCATCCAGGCTAAGTGACATCTGCAATAATCCAACTTTGTATACTCTTTATAAGTGAAGATTACAATAAAGAACCTCAGTGACAGAGATCTGTTCCTTACTTTTCTCAGCAGAAACATATATTTACACTGCTGGTTTTTCCCACAAGCAAGGCAAATATTTATGAGATGCTGGCTAGTCAACAATCTGAAAATAACTAAACTTTCTGAGGACGGAAGGTGTGGCCTTGGAGATAAAAGACAACTGCAATAAACAACTGAGGGAACCAATAAAATCAAAACAGTGATATGTCTAACAGAAAAATGTGTAATCATAAAGTTGATTTTCAGGGTGAAATTATGTCTTTTCATCCAACTTTTGCATTTTACAGCTGAAGAAAATATGCCTCAGAGAGACATGTTAATTAATTTCTTTATACACATTCCTATATGTTTTCAGAGAAGCTTGAACTTGAGGCTTTTATTTAAACTTTCTACCTTTTAACATACCCAAAGACTAACAGTTTGAAACTTCTGCAAATTTTTTCCTACTTTGATTTTTATTTACCCAACCTGCTAGTCCTTTTCTTTCTTCAGTTCAGAGGGTCTCTTCCTTCCCACAGAAATGCCTCCACAGCTCCCAGCTTCCCAGGTGGCATCGCCCCTGCCTTGCTGCCTGCCTAGAGCTGTGACATCTACATGTAGTTATTTGAATTTGAGTTAATTAAATTACAGTAAGATACAAAATGCAGTGCCTCAGTCACAATACCCACATTTCAAGTGCTCAATAGCCGTATATGGCTTTTGGCTCCTGTATTAGATGGGGTCGGTACAGGACATTTCCATTACTGCCACGTAGTCAAGTGGACAATGTTGTTATCTCAATTCTTCAACTAATTTTGATACTTATTTATTTGGAGTCTCTTAACACATTGATAATGTAATGTGGTTTTCTGGATTTTTAAAAATTCATATACTTCAATTTCCCATTCTGTCATTATCTGTGTGTTCTCCAGTGTATTTCCTGGAAGGCTTAGTTTATGTGCAGTGTTGAAAAAACCAGGTAGCAATAATAATTATACCACATATAACTTGTGCATTCATCACCTTTTAGTTGATTAGATTAATAGCCAAGAAATATTAATGGCAATAATATATAGCCCATCTTACAGCAGGCAATCCTACCTAATAATAGACAAATATGCAAATTGACCATACCTCCAACACACCCACAAGCGACGCCCACAAGCCACGCCCACCATCCAATCAGAGAGAGTATGCAAATTAACCCAACCAAGATGGCTACAGCCACAGAGAGCAAGGAAAATAAGTTCCAGATACCAGAGCCTCCTCTTGGGTTGCCAGGGGGCGTGGCTGGCCTTCAAACCACCACAGGCCCCTCGCTCAGGCCGCCCCACGCTCCAAGGGAACCCCCACCTGATCCGGGACACCCTTCAGGGCAAACCAGCTGGCCCCCACCCCTGTACCAGGCCTCTATCCTATCTAATAAAAGAGTAATATGCAGATTGATCATCACTGCAACATATAATATAGCTGCCCCCATGTGGTCAAAGATCCTGCCCCCATGTGGACACAAGATGGCCACCACAAGATGGCCAGCAGGAGAGGGCAGTTGGGAGGCACCCTGCCTGCAAGGGAGGGCAGTTGAGAGGGACCAGACCTGCAAGGGAGGGAAGTTGGAGGTGATCAACCCTGCAGGAGAGGGCAGTTAGGGGTGACCAGGCTGGCAGAGGAGGGAAGTTGGGGGCAAACAGGCTGGCAGCAGAATGATTAAGGGGTGATCAGGCTGGCCGGCAGAAGCGGTTAGGGGCAATCAGGAAGGCAGGCAGGCAAGCAGTTGGGAGCTAGCAGTCCTGGATTGTGAGAGGGATGTCCGACTGCCCGTTTAAGCCTTATCCCACCACCAGGATCGGGCCTAAATGGGCAGTCGGACATCCCTCCAGGGGTCCCAGATTGGATAGGGTACAGGCTGGGCTGAGGGACAACACCCCTCTGTGCATGAATTTTGTGCACCGGGCCTCTAGTGTAATATAAATCTATATAAAACAATAATATTTTGTGGTGAAAATATTTGCACATTGTTAGTGTGAATTCAATGTCCACTTTTCTCTGGTGCAGTGAATAAACATGGAGCTAGAGACCAATACACTTAAATAGAATGTATTATTTGCTATAACTATGTTCACAAAAACCCATTATGGCAGGTACAATTATCATTTTTATTTATAGAATAGGAAACTGAGGCAAACAGATTTAGAAACTTACCTAAATTTATAAAACTATTAAGTTACAGGTTGGGGTGTTCTAACCCTGCATTTTATGATTATTACTTTGGTGACTTTGGACAAATCAGGTATTCCCTTTAAGACTACACAGCTGTTATTTATTTATTAACTTTTTTTAAAATTATTAATCCTCACCCAGCTGAGGGTACATTTTTTCCACTGCTTTCTCAGAGAGAGAGGAAGGAGAGTGGGAGAAGGTGGGGGAAGAGAGAGAGAGAAAAAAAAAAAACATGGATATGAGAGAGCCAAATTGACTGGTTGCCTCCTGCAGATACCCTGACCAGAGGTGGGAAGCCAACCGCAACCCAGGTATATGCCCTTGACCAGGAATCAAACTCTTGACCCTTTCATGTGCAGGCCAACTCTCTAACCACTGAGAAATACTGGCCAGGGCAGGCACACACCTGTTTTTAATTGTATAACATACAACAAGCATGTAGAAGTACTCAAAAAATAAAAAAAGTAGAGAACCTTTTCCCCTTGCTTCTCAAAGTATCTGGGTGCATTCTCTCTAATATCTAATATTTGCTTGTTTTAAAATAATGGTTGAGTCTCTCAGAGCATAGCTTTACCTTTAGTATTTGATTTCCTTAACAAGTATCTCCAGCAATTTAGACACTGTTATGTTAAAGAAAATCCTATATGATAAATATTCTACTAAAATTTGTGAGATGGATGAAATGAAATTCTAAGCTTATACTTACTTTTTGAAAGCACACATATGAATCTATTTAATGAAAAGAAATAGAAAAACTATGACTAGTGGTTTCATGGTCATTCCATTTGCTTTATACTGTGAAGAGTATATTCCTTTTCATGGACTTGTTCTGAATGTATTTCTAGTGTATTTATGCAAGATTTTTTCTAGTTTATATACTAAAATTAATTATGAAATTACCATATAACTATAACTAGTGGAGCTTCTAATACTGAGTAGCTCCATTCTTCTCCTGAATCTTTATTTTTTGTTTGCTACAGCTTATAATCATCTCAAAGTGAGTATTAATATGTATTAAAGCTTCTAAATGATGTTTCTGCTACACTGTGATGTGAATACAAAAGCATTCCCTCTGGTTATTGCTGCATCTGTCTCAAACAAACAATTTAATTTTTTCATATCCATGGGGAGCCATGCTCATTATATTCACCAGGTTTAGGGCTTCAAGCATGAATTTTCTCCTGGACACATGAATAATCAGGAAACTATTAACAAGAACCAAAGAAACAAGTAGACTACTTTTGTGCAGTACTGGAGGATTATGTGACCCAATAAGATTGTATCGCTAATATTCATGCTCTCTTTTACTCAAAGTGTTATTTGTTGACAAGATTGGTAATTATTACATATCATTGTATTGAGGTAATAAAAGTACTCTATTTTTTTGTCAACAAATAATGCCTGATGAAATGGCATTAGAACATGCCTTCTGAGTCATTTTTTGCACCCATAGTAAAGTGTATACATACACACATATGTGTGTGTGTATATATTTATATATATGTGTGTATATATATATATGTGTGTGTGTGTGTGTGTGTGTGTATATACATATATATGTATATATATATATATATATATATATATATATATATATATAATATAATATATATGTATATATACATATCTAAATAGACATTCAACCTATACCTTATAATGCATTTGCTGTGTCTGCATCTTCACAATTTTGGCTTGTATTTGATATATATATATTAACTACTCCTGCCAGGACTCAACATAATGTAAACTCTTCTCCCCAAACAAAATTTTCTGTGGCTCATAGAATTCACAGGGCAATATGCCTCCACTTAAATGAAACATGCCCCTTGATCAACCAGCAGTAGCTAAGTGAGAATGGTGTTCTTAGAGGGGAAAGGGAGAAAAATTCTAAATACTATAACTTTATCACGTAAGATTATTCCACCTTTTAAAATAAAGCAGGTTTTTAGCAGGACAGGCAGCTCAAACTATGTATGTTATATCCATAAAAAGCCAGTTCTTACCTTTAGCTCCAAATGAGTCTTTTCAAGCAGATACAACATTCCTCCCTCAAGCTTCCTTACATGCCCCAGCTGAGATCCAACCCGAAACCTAGGTATGTGCCTCTACTGGGAATCAAAACTGCAACCTTTCTGGTGTACCAGAAGACGCTCCAAGTGCTCCAACAAACTGAGCCACCGGCTGGGGCTAAATAATGCATTTTTTTAAAATCATAAATATACTTCATGCATATTTGGGACATACTCGAAAATGATACTTGCTGGTTATCTGAAGTTCAAATTTAATGTGGATATTATCTGTTTTATCTGTCAGCTTCCTCTAATCTTAGAACATTTTTACATGTGTGATTTATACTAGCTTTGTTTAAATACTTATGAAATATTACTAAGAGAAAATAATATCTCAATCATAATTCTGTTTTTAAAATTGACAGAGTAATAAAAAGATTATATTTAATTTAAACTATAATTTATCCACAGGCTTCATGCCAACCTTGGACTTTTCCTGGCAAAGTGGATGTCTCCAGTTTTCATCCTTATTGCCTAATAAGTCATACCTTTTATTAATACCTTTCGGCTAATGGTGTGCAAAAACATGGCTTTTTCCTTTAAACAAGATTGTTTAAATCTTCTTAATAGCTTTTAAAACTTTACACTAAGCTATTACCTCAGAAAGTACTTCTAGAGTAAGTGCTAAAATGGTACACTGTGAAGTTTAATTGAAGAATAATCAAATTGGCTCAATCTACTATTCTGTATATGTAAAACCAAAGATTTTATTTTCTTATCAAAAAGGGGGCGGGGGAAGTCCTCATGGATTTGGAACATCTCATGATTTAAATTGCAAATCACATATTTCAAAGTTAATTTAGTACCATGACAGACCACAAGACCATGAATATTACTAGGACAGTCAGAAAATCCTATATAATAAAAGCCCAGCGACCGAAACGGCAAAATGATCAGAATGACCAGAGACCAGAATGACTGTGGCCCCTTGCCCTGGTAGTCCCCACCCCCAGCAGGGACCCCCACACCAATCAGGGGTGTGGCCAGCCTGTAAACCCCCAGGGCCCCACACCCCTGCCAGCCCTGTGCCCCAACAGGGACCCCACCCCATTTGGGGCTGAGGCCAGCCTGCAAACTTCCTGGACTCCTCGCCCCACCTGCCCCCCCCAATAGAAACCCCCACCTCGATTCGGGGCCCCATCAGGGCAGGCCAGCCAGCCCCCAGCTGTATACTGGGCCTCTATCCTATGTAATAAAAGGGTAATAGGCAAAATGACCCCAAGAGCAGAACGACCAGAATGAGTGCTCAATCAGTCACTATGAGGCGCACTGACCACCTCTCGGTCCCTTTCCCCAGCCAGCAGGTTCCGATCGCCAGATGGCGAACTGGAAAATGGGGTTGGGGGGTGGGGATGTGGGTGGCACCAGGCCAAGGCCCCTGCCCCGCCAGTCGCCCACACACAGAGGGCAAATCGCAGTGGGGATCAGGCCAGCGAATGGGCGGGAATGGCCAACCTCTTGGTCCCTCCCCCCAGCCATCAGGCTCCGATTGCCCGGTGGCGAATGGGGAACCAGGGGTGGGTGGCGGCAGGGGACAAGACAGGCTGCAGGCAGCCGGGGAAGAAGGCCCTGATCGCAGGCCAGGCCTAGGGACCATACCCGCCCACGAAATTTTCTGTGCCGGGCCTCTAGTAGTTTCATAAAATGTTGAAAATTCACTGACACTTAGATAAACAGTAAAGGTATTTTCAAAAAATGATTTAAAACATGAATTTCAATTCCTTTTTTTTTTAATTCATTAAGGTCATTTAATACTTAAGCTTACTTTACCATTCTCAGTAAGGAGAAATTATAGGAGACCTGAAGTGGATAGGGGGAAGACTAGAGTAAAAAAAGTGGAAAACAGTGGATGGGGGAAGATAACAGTAAAAAAAGAAGAAAAAGAGAGAAATAGCAAAATTTATGATGTCCTATAATTTTATATTTATGTATTGTGAAGCATAAAACAAGCTTAAAGTTTATATACATCCCATTTAGCAAATGATGCTCTAAGAAATGCTTATGTCAGCCCTAACTGGTTTGGCTCAGTGGATAGAGCGTTGGCCTGCAGACTGAAGGGTCCCAGGTTCAATTCCAGTCAAAGGCATGTACCTTGGTTACAGGCACATCCCCAGTAGGGGGTGTGCAGAAGGCAGCTGATCAATGTTTCTTTCTCATCGATGTTTCTAACTCTCTATCCCTCTCCCTTCTTCTCTGTAAAAAACCAAAAAATATATTAAAAAAGAAAAAGAAATGCTTATGTCAGAATTCCACCTTCTGCCTAATCTGTGAACACCCTACAATGCAGAATGTTTGGCCTTCCAGAAACAATTTATGTGAGGATAACAAGTAGACTATACAAAGTTGAAGCACACGCTTGGTGCATGGAAATTGCCTCAACAAAGGATCCTGTCATGTATATATTGTTCATATCACTTCTCCTGGCATAGTCCTCAATGAACCCATGTGGGCTCCTAGAATGACAAAAGCTGTGAGCTAAAAATAAACAGAAAATCAAAATCAAAAACCACACACACACACACACATACACACACACACACACACACATGCACATACACATGCACACGCAAACGTTCAACTTAAAAACTGAAAGGAGCTGATCCTATCTAATAAAAGAGTAATATGCCAATTGATCGTCACTCCAACACACAAGATGGCTGCCCCCATGTGGACACAAGATGGCTGCCACAAGATGGCCAGCAGGGGAGGGCAGTTGTGGATGATCAGGCCAGAAGGGGAGGGCAGTTGTGAGGGACCAGGCCTGCAAGGGAAGGCAGCTGGGGGCGATCAGGACAGTAGGGGAGTGCAGTTAGGGGTGACCAGGTGGGCAGAGGAGAGCAGTTGGGGGATACCAGGCCTGCAGGGGAGGGCAGCTGGGGAGAACAAGGCCTGTAGGGGAGGGCAGTTGGGGTGACCAGGCCTGCAGGGGAGGGCAGTAAGGGGTGACCAGGCTGGCAGGGGAGGGCAGTTAGGCGTTGATCAGGCTGGCAGGGGAGTGGATAGGGGGGGATCAGGCTGGCAGGCAGAAGCGGTTAGGGGCAATCAGGCAGGCAGGCAGGTGAGCCATTGGGAGCCAGCAGCCCTGGATTGTGAGATGGATGTCCCAGATTGGAGAGGGTGCAGGTTGGGCTAAGGGACACCCAGCCCCATGCACAAATTTTGTGCACCAGGCCTCTAGTTTAATATAAGCAGTGAGCTGCCAGGAGCAGAAAGTATGTAGAGTTTGGGGTCCTGCAGTAACAGTATAATAGGATGGTCAGAACAAAGAATTGTCCCTTTTGTACCTCAGAGTATTGAGTGTTTCTGGTGTCATAATTATGTTTGCAAAACAACCTTCTGTCTTTGGAACTGTGTGCTAATTCTTGCAGAAGGGAGATTTCAGAGAGGCCACAGAATGCCTTGTACATATTGACAGGACATTCTACAGGCATCAGTCACAGTGGCAGCAGCAATAGCAGAAGAGATATGCACCTTCACAGGGATTCCTGACCTTCCAGGGTTTTTGAAGCCTTGGAAACTTACATCATCACAAAATGCCAGAGCAGAAACTGAAGAATGAATGACTAGAGAGTGGAAAATATATCTACTGTATTTCTCAGTATATAGGAGATTCTCCCTGCGGACGCTCAGAAATAAGAAGATGGCTCTGAGGAGCTGAAGGTCTCATAAGAGTTGTTGAGGGACAGCTAGAGGAACACTTTTTCTTCCACTATTATTCTAAGTTTCTATTTTTCAAATTCCCCAGTGAGACACTATAGAAAATGCAGATTATATAAAACAAATATATTCTGAAAAACATTTGTGTCTCTTAGCTCAAAGCTGTAAAATATTCAGAATGCACATGCTCTTGCAATTTTTTTTTTTTTTACTTTATAAAAAGTATATACAGTTGTAACAGCTAGATCAGGGGTCCTCAACGTTTTTAAACAGGGGGCAGGTTCACTGTCCCTCAGACCATTGGAGAGCCAGACTATAGTTTAAAAAAAACTATGAACAAATTCCTATGCACACTGCACATATCTTATTTTGAAGTAAAAAAACAAAACGGCAAAAAATCCACATGTGGCCCGCGGGCCGTAGTTTGAGGATGCCTAAGCTAGATAGCAACATTTCATCTTTAAAATTTTTGTTCATACAAATACATGTTAAATATGATTTCTTTGTAAACTATTGCACTGACAAATAAAATTACACTGGTGTTCTTTTAACATGAACATTCTTATGTTTGTGTAGTAATTTAAGAGAATTACTAATAAATACTGTTTTCAAGTGTCTACAAGTTTGCATTATATCTCTAAATGTAAATAAAAATAAGAAGTACAACTCACATAATCCTATATAATAAAGAGGTAATATGCAAATTGACCCTCACACCCTCGCACAAGATGGCCGCCCCCATGTGGTCAAAGATGGCCACCACAAGATGGCCGGCAGGGGAGGGTATTTGAGGGCAATCAGGCCAGCAGGGGAGGGCAGTTAGGGGCAATCAGGCCTGCAGGAGAGGGCAGTTAGGGGCAACCAGGCCTGCAGGGGAGGGCAGTTAGGGGTGACCGGGTCGGCAGGGCAGGGAAGTTAGGGGCAACTGAGCCAGCAGGGTAGGGCAGTTGGGGGCGACTGGGCCTGCAGGGGAGGGCAGTTGCGGGGGGACCAGGACTGCAGGGGAGGGCAGTTGGGGCAATTGGGCCAGCAGGGGAGCAGTTAGGCATTGATCAGGCTGGCAGGGGAGTGGTTAGGGGGTGATCAGGCTGGCAGGCAGGTGAGTGGTTGGGAGCCAGCAGTCCCGGATTGTGAGAGGAATGTCCGACTGCCGATTTAGGGCCAATCCCTCGTATTTGGCCTAAACTGGCAGTCAGACATCCCCCGAGGGGTCCCAGATTGGAAAGGATGCAGACTGGGCTTAATATATTAGTTTGAATATATTAGCCTTATTTTGGATAACAGTATTGAAATGTCAGTTATCTCATTTATTTTCTTTCTAGTATTGATTATATCAATCCACTGAACAATATTTAAGATTAAAGAAACTTCCTTTGTGCAAATTTTTACAGGGGTTAACAAACAAAGAATTTTCATATTTACAGTTTTTAGAGAGTTTGACTAATGAAAGGCAAAGCTTTCTTTATTTTCTCAATAAAATTCTTATCTATAACTTAAATCAGTACTTCTCAGATGATCTATTGTGAAGACCATTTTTAAAAACTTTTCAATCTGTCACAGACCAATGTTTTGGAAAACAGGATATGAATCATATGTAGAAATGAAATTAAAAACAAAATATACAAAATGGAAACTCCTCCTTTTTTCTATTAGCTTTGACAGACATAAAATTAATCTTCAAATTTCTACAAAAGTTTATACTTTCAGTTTCTAGGCTTATTTTGTAACAGCAGTAAATATTTTGTGGATCACACTTTGAGAAGTATTGGGTTAAATGACCAAATTTATATTGATTTTGAGAGTACTCATAATTATAAAATATAGAAAAATGTAACTATTTTAAATATGCCTGTATGTTCTGTTTCTGTCTATATCTGTGTGTTCGCACATATTAACTGAAACCAAATTAATGATTCACATTATTAGATCTTTAAAAACCCAGTCAACTTTGAAGTTTGCCTTATAAAATGTTGTCATTGCTCCCACAACTTGAGATGTCTCATGATGTTGCATTTGTGGTTATTGGCTTAGAGAAGACTTATTGTACATAATATTATCCTGTATCTTTTACAGTTTCCGGGACATAATAGATGATTAATACATAAATTTTGATTAAGTGAATCATTTGGCATAAGCTGTATTAAACTAGGAGGAAATGATAAAATGCTTCTAAGAAAAAAATGCAAAAATGTGTTTCTGAATAAAAAAGGAAGAATAATGTTTTGATTCATCTTGTTTTTCCCAAAAATATGTACACTGAACAATTAGGTTGCAAATTAAACTTTGTCATTGTAAATTATTTTTATTAGAATTAGCATATTAAATGAGTTTGAAATGTTTATGATTTATATATCAACCTAAGACTAGTGACTGCATTTTCTCAAAGTCTGTCACTTCGAATATTGGCTATATAAAAATAATCTGTTGGAATAGTTTTCACTTTTTATCACATGTACTATTTCATGTAAAATAGCTTTGCAGGCTCTCGCACAATGTATGCCATAATTTCTCCTTTCTTCTAACAGCGACTTGGAAGTCATTCAGGAAGAAAGGAAAAGAGAAAAAGAAAAGAGGCAAAGCTAGAGATTTGAGTAAAAATATGATGAGAAGTTTTTTAAATTGCCTTATAAGTTTAAAAGCAAATCTTGCCAATTCATCCTCATACTCAAACAGGCATTCAAATTTAAAACACAGTTATTTTCTTTTGGCATATCTCTTAATGGAAAGGTGGTCCCTGTAAGAACATTTTTTTAAAGATATTAACTTCAAAGTAGCTCATCTATTTAAAGATATAAAGAAACATAGCAAAATGTTTGGGTTACCTATAATCACAAGTGGGTTAAGCTTTCCATATGATATAATATGTAATGGATCACATTTAAATAAGGATCAAGATCCTTGAGTGTTAGTTTCCAAGTAGAGGGGGAAAAAGAACAAACAGAAACAAGAAAACATAAGCGCCTTAGATACCTTTTCTAATGACAAATTGGAAAACAGACGTGATCTACAACCAGATATATTTGGTTATATATACAAACTCCAGACTCCCTGGTATTATTTTTCTTTTGTAAAGTTGTCAAGGTATGTGCTTTTAAAGACTGACATGTTTATTAAAGTAATTTATCAGTAATTAAAGAATCATGATCAAAAGCTACATATGCTTTAAGAAATAAATATATGCAACTTTTCAAGGTGTGTGGTTCCATTGCAACAGCCAAGGTATCAAAATTATATTACTTCTCGTTATACCTGCAAATTTAAATTTGAACTCCAAATAGAGCTATAACTATTTATCTTAAGTAAGCATTTATTTTTAAAGTGAATCTTTTTTATCTTGACTTTCTTAGTTGTTTTTTTCTCCCTAAAGAGATTGTAGGTGCATTATATTTTTCACTCTTGATAAACAGTAACTCTGATGAACTTTTCTTCAATTAAAATTGGTGGTGATTTCTACTTTTAAAAACTATCATTAGTTTGAAATTATATATATTCTTTCTTCTTTGAAGGCTAGTGGATAAATATACTTTTTTTTTTTTTCACATCTGCCCATAATTGGAGAGCAAGCTTAAAGAAATAGCAGTGTGTGATGACAAAGATTTACTTATTTACTTTTGGGCAAAACCATTATGCTGTCTAAAGCTAGTCTGGCATGTACTGCGCTCTAAGGATCCCATTCATCAATGACTTTTGTGGCATTTCAGGGGGGATTTTCATGTAATTTACTTCTAAAGTCCGTGTAATAAGCCTCTTCAGAGTGAGGTACATAACATGATTATTCATCATTATTGATTATTCTCCCTGGTGGTAAGCAATAGATGCTAATATGCCTATGGAAGAGAAGGAAGGGTGGGTATGTGCATGATTAAACATAACTGAAGAAACAGGTTTGCCTTATTAGTCCTTTAAGTCATTATGTGGACTTTCAAAAACCAGCACAAAGCTGATACTATTGCCTTCTATGCTCTTGATGTTAAGGAAATTTCATAGCCACTAAGGCAAACTCTAAAGAGGAATTCTCTTATTAATAAGCTAAAATCATTTGTGCTTTTAGACTCAATAAGGCATAATTGTGTCTTTTGTATTGAAAAATAAAATAGTAAAAAAAATTCTGAATGGTTTTACATAAAACACATGTACATTAAATTTGCAATTTGGGAGCTCACCAAAATGAAGCATTTTGAGTGAGAAACTCAGTCTAAAATACATATTTTAAAAATCAATTTATAAAAACATTTATTTATAGTTACAAGCAAATACCTTGTTTTAAAAATGGGAAAAGGATATTGAGAGGAACTATCTTAAAAAGATAAGCACATTTTGCATAGTAAACATGGAAAGATAGATTACGTACCACTTTTGGACTCACAGCATTCTAGTCATTCATTAATAACCATTTATTGAGAGGCTGTGTCAGACACTGTACTACCTACTAGAGATTGAGGAGATAGACTTGATCTGTGCTCTCACACAGACCAGTATGGAAGGAAAAGTTAGTCATCAGTCATTATCACAATAATATGAGGTGAGGATAATCATAGGGGAAGGATAGAATTCTTTAAGAACAGAGAATGGGGCATTCAACAATATCTCAGAAATCAAGGAGATCTGAAGGAAGTAAATGTACAACTGTAGATTAAGTAAGGATTGGCCCAGGCAAAGATAGGGCTTAGGAGGTAAGGTATGAGACAGAGGAGTGAGCAGCATGAGTCAAGACTCAGAGCTTAGCATACTATAGAAGTGTGGCAAGAAATGAAGCCAAAGAAGTGGGCAGATGCCAGATTATGAAGGACTTGTTAAGGACAAAGATTCTTATCCTAAGAGCAATGGAAAGTGATTAAGGACTTTAAACTAGGGAATAATCTGATCAAGTATATGTTTTAATAAGATGACTCTATTAGTGGAAGACACTAGAGAATGATATCAAGATTGAAGATAAAGAGATAACTTAGGAAGCCAGTAATTCAAATGAGAGATAAGGATGACCTGCATATCTGAAGATAAAATCAATAGGAGTTGATAATTGATATGAAGCAGGGAATGAAGAGGAGGGAGTGAGAGGGTTAACTTGAAGCGCAGGCAGACAGGGCAGGGGTCCGGTAGGAAACAAAGGCAGGTGGAACATAGGCAGGGGCAGGCATGGCAGTTTGAGCAGCCTCACCACAAGGAACCAATCAAGCAGAACTAATAAAATGTTTCTGGACTCAAAGCAGGAGGCATGGGAAAACAAGGGAGAGCCTGCAGTCACCAGGTGTACCAACATATAGAAACAGAGAAAGTTCAGCATAGGAACAGAGAAAGAACATATAGAAACAGGGAAAGTTCAGGTCCGTTGCTGGGCAAAAACAATGAGGGAATCAATCAGGTGACAACAGAGGTAGATATAGAAGCAGGCTTGTAGCAAATATATACCCCTGGACTACAGGCTTTAATGGGCAACCCCTTCTTTGGGCTCCTCCCCATTGGGGAGTCTGAACCTGCTTGTAATAAATTTTCCACACTTTTGCTTAAATCTTTTGGTCTGCGGAGTTCATTCTTCAGCGTCCTGAGACACAACCCCGGGAAAAGACCTCAGCTCACCGTCACCGTTATCAGGAGGACATTGACTTTCTGGCTTTGCTGGTACCATTTATTAAGGAAGAAAATACTATAAAAATTGTAGTTTGTTTTGGGGAAGATACATTTAGTTTAAAATATGCTAGGCATGAGGAAAGCAAGTGTGAAGTCCCTGATAGAGGGCTGAGCTGAAGAAATGGATGGAAGCATTGTGAGAAATATTAACTTGTAACTAAAACCATGGTTGTGAATGAGATTGCCCAGGGAAAAAAGAACACAGAGTTTACTTGATAGCTCGATATGTTTTATGTACCGGGGACTATTCTCTAGTATCTAAATAAGACTAATATTTTCATCTCCTTCCCGTCCAAATAACGAGGCATTCCTTTAACTGTAATCATTTCTTTATCTTTACAGTAAGAGGCTGCAGTCCTGAGGAGTGCCTCCAGTATTGAACAACCTGAAGGTTCATTCCCATCTCACAGAATTATGAAAATCAATTTTGATAATGCCTGGGTGTAAATTTGCTTTGTGATGTGTAAAACACAACAAAATGGAAAGTTAATATACCGAATGGTAGAACCATACTTTTCACTGAAGACTAAATAGGCACAACAACAATGGAACGCTATCAATATTCCATTCTCTGGCCTGAAAGAGAACCAGTCCGCAGTGTCAGGACAACTGGTGCTAACTCTATTGCCACAAGTTGAGGCTGAGTGGCTTCCAGGGCTGTTTACTTGAAAGGTGGACAAGAAAATTATTCCCGAGGGCAATTCCAGGGTTTAAACAGACCAAGAGGTCAGATGTACAATGTTCAGACTGAGTATAGAAAGAATTCCCAGGATGACACTCTCCCTATTCACTTCATGCTTTTCTCTCAAGTTCCTTCTAGAATAGAAGGTGAAAAACAGTGTAAATGCGCTGCCACTCATTCCCACCTGCGCTAATACAGAACATAGGCTGAGACCTGAAACAGAGTCTCTGTAATCTTGTTTCATCAACCAGAATAACGCTGTGAAAAACTTAGAGATAATACCTACTACTGGATGAATAAATCACTCAGAAATACATGACATGTTAATATCAAAGACAAAATCTTTTTATTCACGAGCAAATCATGCAGTGTTTAAACATTAAACCTAGGAATATTAGAGACACGTTCACAAGTAGAGGTTCTGAGTGTTTGAAAGCTACTACAGACATTGTATTTTATTAACATTATATTTGTTTAACACCTGTGAGCTTGGCAGCTCCATGTCAAAAAGGAAATCATAATCTGATGCCTGTTTTGAAAGATTCCTAAGTCTAATACAACTTTGCGTTTAATTTGCCAAGCACAGAGAACTCAAGAAAGTAATAACATAGACCAAAAGATTTTGTGTATACACACTTGACTGCATTATGGAAAAGTTGAAATTAGTTCATTATTGTGTATTAGTTTTTTACCTTTATGCTAAAAAGGCTATTTTTAAACAATAGTTTAAAGTCAGTATTGCAACATTATGTTAAAGTTGCAAAATGACATAGAATTGTGCAAAATGACCAGTGTCCATAAAATTAATATTCTATAAGCTAAAACCTTAATAAAAATAGATTAGTGAACATAAGTATTTCAGTAGATATTAAGTTATATAATTAGATTGATTTTTTTAGATTAAATTATATTCACAAATTAATATTGCTCCTACTTTTAGAAAAGATTCCTGGCATTTGCTATTGAGAATCACATGTTCAAATACTCTTCAGACATCTTGGCCTCTATCTTTATGGAAAGTGGAATAAATTATTTTTAATATGTTTTTACTGACTTTTTTATAGAGAGGAAGGAGATAGAGATATAAAAACATCAATGAGAGAGGAACTTCATAGATCAGTTGCCTTCTGCACACCCCCTCCTACTGGGGATCAAGCCCACAACCTGTGCATGTGTCCTAACCGGGAATCGAACCAGCTACTCCTTGTTCCTGGGTCAATTCTCAACTGCTGAGGCACACTGGCCAGAATGGATTAGAGTTCATCATTATTCTCACTGGGAAGTTTAGGAAACTGAAAAGATGTAAACTCTCAGTATTCAGGAAGTACATTAAATAGACAATAAAAGGAAAACCCAACTACATATTACATTTTGCATCTTTAGCACTATTCAAAGGAAATAATCTATTTCTTATACTCCTAAAGTTTTAGTAAAAAAAATATTACCACTATATATTTTAAAGCAGCTTTAAAAATGTAACCTCATCTATACACTTCTGATCTATTAGTCACAAAAAAGTTGCTTAAAAATTTTTCACATCATAGTGGCAACTAAATCAGCCTCACACTAAACTACTGTCAATACCATAACTGATGAAATTTTTGAAATAACTTTATGAGGTTAAGAACATAGTTCTATAAACATAAAAGCTAACGAATCACAAAATTATTGAACCCAGAAACTTGATGCATTTTCTTTAGAAATGTTCCATTGAGCCAGGGACCACTGCCTGCCATTAAGCTGGCTGCATCCTGCACACCTCTGAGGAAATCGTCCTGAAGGTGTGAGCACACCCATACCAGCAGGAGCAATGAGTGCTGCTAACTCTAACATAGGATAATACATTTATCTACTTTGTGAGAGCTTTCATAATCGTATCTGTATCCAATGCCAAGCATAATATAGATGATTTGTGATTTGAAAAGTCATAAGTAGCTAAAGCCCATGAAAACAGATTAAAGTTTGAAAAAAGAGAATTCCAAGAAATTATTCACTTGTCCTTTTTTTTAGTCATGATTTGTATTGCCATAAGAAAACCAGAAGGGATAGTAACTCTTGTTGTATAAACATCCTCAACATCAATACTAATAAAACATCCCTTAAAAATTGAAAAATCTGCCCCACATTACTCTATGGCAATAAGGAGCAGAAGCCAATTCTTTGGTTCTATTTTGTATTTAGTCTGGGGAAAAAAGTCAAATATTTCATGTCAATTTTCAGTTCCATATCACCTCCTCTGTGAGGTCTTGGTCCCTCAATAGAGCTTATGTGTCTGTTACAGGATTTATGACTGTGTTAGAGCTATTTGGACAGGTGTTTGTCTCCATGAATGGAATGCTGATTCTTCTAAGTCTCAGACTGGCTTTTATTCATCTTGATATGCCCACTAGCTGCTACAATGTTTTAAGAAAATCTAGGAATAAAATAATACCTGGAGAATGAACATGAAAAGGAATATTTTATAGATGTGCTTTTGAAGGACTCTTTTTAAAAAGCTTAGTTTATTTGTTATCATATACAATGATATCATAATCATTTTTACTAGAGAGTGAAAATTTTATTCATTTATATAATCAACAAATATTTATCGCCAACAAAAAATATATCCATTATGTGTCAGTCCCTGGGTCTAAGCCCTGAGATAGAGAGTACAAGAAGATATATTAGAATTCTACCATAATACAGCTTAAATTATTAATGCAAAACAGATATTAAAAACCCAAGTAAAATATAATATTTTTGATTCTTGTAATACTGGTAGTACAGGGTACTATTAGAGCAAGTGCCAAAACAGGTGCTATTTAGCAGGAAGAGCTAGTCTAGAGTAGGAAAGTCTCCTGAAGAATTTAGTTTAAAACTGAGATACAGAAGATAAGATATTTTCAAAAAAGGGAGGGGGGACAGAAGGGAAAGAATATTTTATAAAATACTAAATTTATAAATGCAAATGTCTCACAAGTTGATTTAGATTTTAAAATATAACATATACATAATACTACTTTATAAAAGTGTGTTTATTTTCAGGATTAACAATATATTTTAATGGATTATATCCTGTAATTCCATGAAAAGTTGTCCCGAAAACTTCAACAGCTCTAAGAATTAGCAAGAATAATATACTAAATCAGAAGCCTTATGGCTCACCTAAAGAAGGAACTTCTGCTTCATGAAAGACCGTGTAAAGAGATTAAAACACAAGCTGCTGCAGACTGAAAGGAGAGATTTTTGAACCACATAGCAGGTTAATGGCTACTATTGAGAATATATAAAGAACACTCAAAACTCAATACTAAAAAAAAAACACACACACAAAAAAAAAACACCCACAAATAATCAAGTTAGAAATGGGCAAAAGATAAACAGACAGTTTACCAAAAAAGATATGTCAACTGCAGATAAGCACATGATAAAATGTTTAACATTAGCCATCCAGGAAATGTAAATAAAAACCACATTGAGATATTACTAAATACATACCAGAAAGGATAAAATAAAAACTAGTGGCAACACCAAATGTTGGTAAAAATGCAGAGAACCTGGGCCATTCATATATTGGAAGTGAGAATGTAAAATGTAATGTCACTCTGAAAAATTTGGCAACTTCTCATAAAGTTAAACATATACTGACCATATGTGGTAGGCAGAATAATGCCAACATGCCTCTTCCCCAATAAAAAATTCATAGGTTCACCCTAGCTAGTTTGGCTCAGTGGATAGAGCATCAGACTGTGACTGAAGGGTCCAGGGTTCAATTCTGGTCAAGGGCACATGCCCAGGCTGGGCTCAATCCCCAGTAGGGGGTGTGCAGGAGGCAGCCAATGAATGATTCTCTCTCATCATTGATGTTTCTATTTCTCTTTCCCTCTCCCTTCCTCTCTGAAATCAATAAAGATATTTTTTTAAATTCTATTTTAATTCACAGGTTCTGGGTATTAGGTTATAGGTATATGTTATTTGTCAAAAGAGAGTTTGCAGAGCTGATTAAATTTCTGATCTTGAAATGAAAAGATTGAGTTAGATTATCCAGGGGGGGTCCATTATATGCACAAAGACCCTTAAAGGAAAGAGGGAAGCAAGACAGTCAAGAGTCAGAGAAACAGATGTGATCACAGAAATGGAGAAATAAAGAGAAAAGAGGGAGAAAGAGACTTGAAGATGCTATGCCGCTGGCTATGAAGATGCAGGTTAGAGGCGAGGGCGGGGGTAATCAAGGAAAATAAACAGCTTCTAGAATTTGGAAAAGCTGGGAAGTTGATTCTTCACTAGATTTCCAGAGGGAGCACTGTCCTGCACTCACCTTGACTTTGGCCAGTGAGATTTTGAACCTCTAGTGTAAAATAACAAATTTTCTATTGTTTAATCCACTTAATTCATTGTAATGTATTATATTAGCAAAAAGAAACTAATATTTAGTACAACCCAGTAATTGTACTGTTGCTTACTAGTATTCCAGAGAAATGAAACAAGTTTACACAGAAACTTGTGCATGATTTTTACATAAGCTTTACTAATTTTCAACTAGAGATAGCCAAAATGTCCTTCAATGGATAAATGGTTAAACAAATTGTGGTACTTGACTATCATGGAATACGACTCTACAATGAAAAGGAACAAACTAATGACAAAATCAATTGGTTTTTTTTTTCATAGGATAATACTGAGTAAAAAAAAAGTTAATTTTAGAAGATTATATAAAGTATAATTTCATTTATATAACATTTTTGAAATGTCAAAATTTTAGAATGGAGAACATAGAGTTTGCCATTGGTCTGGGATGGTAGGGGAGGGGAGGTTAGTATGAAATTTGGTGGTAAGAACTTTGGTAAACCAAAGTAAGAGGAATTTGACTGGTAGAATGGTATTTTAGGCTAACCGGTGAAAGTGTTTTAATTCTCCCTTGGGTATTCAATTAGAATACAAAATAGTCACATTGATAGTTGTACTGATTTAACCTCTTTTTATTTTCTTCTTCAAGATAAGGTCCTCTGATACATGTAAATGAGTGAAAAGCCTTCAGAAATCAGAAACAAATTGAAATATCATCTACCCGCTGATTAATGAAGCAGCTATTTTAGGAAGTTAATATTTAAATTATGTAACTCAGCAAATTTGTTAAGATACCCTGAAATCATCACAACTAATTTTCTGTAGGAGCTTATGGAAAAAATAAAAAGTTGAAGAGTCCCTGATTAAAAACATTATTCATTACAATGACTTATATCTAATGCCTACCTTTCTAAGATACATCTGCAAAATATATTTGTCATGTTACCAGGAAATATATTAGTGCATATGCTCATCATATGCACTAATTGACATGACATATGCAGATGAAAATAAAATCTTATTTAACCTTAAATAAATCCCCATGTAAATATTATTTTTTCTTGTTGATAGCATTGTTGGAATTTCTAAAAGATCATTTCAATTACAATGATTTTGACCATGTTTATTTTTTTAATGTATTTTATTGATTTTTTACAGAGAGGAAGGGAGAGGGACAGAAACTTAGAAACATCAATGAGAGAGAAACATTGATCAGCTGCCTCCTGCACACCTCATACTGGGGATATGCCCGCAACCAAGGTACATGCCCTTGACTGGAATCGAATCTGAGACCCCTCAGTCCACAGGCCGACGCTCTATCCACTTAGCCAAACCAGCTAGGGCCATGCATCTAAATTTAAATTTTGATTCCACAAAGCCTCAAAATCTGAACAAATTAAAAATGATACGCAGAGGAAATACACTACATATGAATGTTGTTAAATTGATTTTACATTTTAAATATAAAGAAAAAATTATCAGAAACATGCATCATCTTAAGAGCCAGATAATAAGAGGTTACAAATCAACTAAGGATCTTTTATGAGTCTAACAACATGCTACTGGTGAGATGGAGGACATATAGTTTTAATTTGATTATTTGAATGGCTACACAATAACATAGCATTTCTTAATTATGGTATTATGCTATGCATTTTGGTTTGCGTTTATATTCATAAATAGTAATATAACTTTAAACAATTTTATAATAATAACTCTGATTATGTTCTAAATGTTGGCTGTGAGTAGAAAGTAATCTCAGCTTAATTAGCTGCATACTTATATATGCTAAATTAGAGCTACATAACAAGATAAAAACCTTTAAATTATATAGTGGGAAAAACATTTTCCAAACATAATTACCAGACTCTCTCAGGAAGATATAATTACTATGGGCTAAATTCTTTCTTCGGCTTCATTTTTGCATCTCCCACAGAAGCCAAAATATGCAAACTGCATTCATATCTCCAGATTCAATATCAATTTACTGGGAATTCTCTGGGCAATGTCCAAAAACTAATGGAGGATATACTGAGAAACCTTAAAGTAAACATATTTCAACTATCTATAATAATAAAAGCATAATATGCTAATTAGACCAGATGTCCTTCCTTCCGGACAAAGCTGCAGCCCTCGGGGACCAGGGCAGAGGCAGCAGAGGCAGCAGAGGTGCCTCCCCGCCCCGGCCTTGGCAGCGGCAGGCGGGGGCCGGGGCCAAGGCCCTTGCACCAATTTCGTGTATCAGGCCTCTGGTGTATAATAAAACCAACCTAAGACACCATTCATTCTTTTTAGAAGCAGTAATCTGGAATGTTCAATGCTGACCATGATTTCCCAATCAACTCACTGTCTGCTCTTGAAGAACTTATTTAATTAGCTTACATCTAACTTTATGCATCTCTGAAATGGAGATAATAAATATTCATCTCATGGGATGTTTAGGAAATTCATAACTGTAAAATGCAAAAAGATTTATGGGTAAAAGTTATAGATCAAAGTGCAGAATGCGGAGCACTTCAGATGGTATGTTTCTGATCTGTGCCTAGAACAGTGGTTCTCAACCTTCCTAATGCCGTGACCCTTTAATACAGTTCCTCATGTTGTGGTGACCCCCAACCATAAAATTATTTTCGTTGCTACTTCATAACTGTAATTTTGCTACTGTTATGAATCATAACGTAAATATCTGTGTTTTCCGATGGTCTTAGGCGACCCTGCTAGTGGTTCTCAACCTGTGGGTCGCAACCCACAGGTTGAGAACCACTGCTGTAGAGCTTAAGACCATCAGAAAACACAGATATTTACATTATGATTCATAACAGTAGCAAAATTACAGTTATGAAGTAGCAACGAAAATAATTTTATGGTTGGGGGTCACCACAACACGAGGGACTGTATTAAAGGGTCACAGCATTAGGAAGGTTGAGAACCACTGGTCTAGAACATTGTGGGTAAAATGGTATTCATTGCTTGATGATAGCTGCGTTTAGAATAACCATCAGAGTGAGAAAACAGATGATGTAAGGATGTTGAGCAAAATGGAGAAACAACTATATTCTGGTGGAGATAAATTATCTGACCTCTAATCCTACCACAATGGATTAATAAACCACCAATGGAAGAGACTAATTCAAAAAGTAACAGCATACTCAAAACACATAATGATCTGAGCTATGTGCATAGTTGGAAATCAAATGTATAGCATACTGGTCAAAACCATGAGCTTTGCAGTTATGCAGCCCTGGTTCTCATCTCAGCCCTACTTTACGTGTGGCCTTGTGTAAATTACCTTGCCACATTTATCTAATCCAGCAGTCACCAACCTTTAGGACCTCACACATTGGTGACCACTGCTTTTCTAATCCATAAGAGAAAAATAATAGATTTGAAAATAGATTCATAAGAATTTTGTTAAAATTAATGAAATAATGTATATACAGCTCTTACCATAATGCTGATCAATAAGTGATTTAATCTTTCAATAAGTATATTACTTAGTAACTATTATATGCCAAACATCATTGATATATATGTGTGTGTGTATATATATATACATATAGATACACATATCCCATATATATATGTATGTACATATATATATACACACATATATATTCACATATATACACATATATATTCATATATATATATGGAATATAGTGGTAAACAAGCTTTCAAGAAGCTTACATTCTGAGAGATAGAAAAAGAGTAAAGCAATAAAGGAGCATAATAAATTTAGATGGTGATAGCTAGACTATCACATACTTTTGTTATAGATGTGTCCACCAAAATACATGTTGCAGTTCTAATCCCTGGTAGCTGTGAATGTGACCTTATAGGCATGTGCCACTTAATAACAGGGATGTGTTCTGAGAAATGCACCATTAAGTGACTATCTTAGAGAGCACTTACATAAACATAAGTGTGAGAGCCTACTACTGTGATTGTATGTGCTCTACATACAAATGCAGCTGCTTCAGGTTTGTTTACACCAGCATCACCACAAACACGTGAGTAATGTGTGATGTTACAATGGCTACAATGTCACTAGGTGATAGGAATTTTTTAGCTCCATTATAATCTTATGGGAACATCATTGTATATGCGGTTTATTGCTGACCAAAATACTATGCTGAGCATAACTATATTTGGAAATAAAATCTTTGCAGATGTAATCAGGTTAGGATGAGGTCATACTACATTAGGGTGGGCCCTAGTCCAAAATGACTGTCCTTAGGAGAAGGAATGGAAACAAAAGGAGAACATGATGTGAAGACACAGAGACATACAGACACAGTAAGTAGATGGCTATGTGAAGATTGAGGCAGATACTGGAGTTATGCTGCTGCAAACTAATGGATTCCTGGGCTACCAGAAGCTGGAATAGGCAAGGAAGGGTCCCTCTCTAGAGGATTCAGAGGGAATATGGCTTGCCGATGCCTTGACTTCAGGCATCTTGGCTTCAGCCTGTGAGATAATGAGTTCCTGTTGTTTTAAGTCACGCAGTTTGTAGGTAATTTATTATAGCAGCACTAGTAAACTAAAACAACTTTTTGAAGGAAATAATCTACAGTAATAAAAGAGAAAGATGCAAATTGACCGCACCTTCGTGATGCCAACCAGCCAATCAGGAGTGAGTATGCAAATTAACCCAACAAAGATGGTGGGTTAATTTGCATACGAGGCACTGAGCAGCCGGGGGTGGGGCAGGATGCTTGTGTCATCGCCATGGCGATGATGCAGGCATTCCGCACCACCCTAGCCGCTCCAGGCCTCTCGGAAGCATGGGAAGGCGGAAAGGCGGCTCTGGGCAAGAGCAAAAAAGTAGCCCTAACTGGTTTGGCTCAGTGGACAGAGCATCGGCCTGAGGACTGAAAGGTCCCAGGTTCGATTCTGGTCAAGGGCATGTACGTTCGTTGCAGGCACATCCCCAGTAGGAGGTGTGCAAAAGGCAGTTGATCAATGTTTCTCTCTCATTGATGTTTCAAGCTCTCTATCCCTCTCCCTTCCTCCCTGTAAAAAATCAGTAAAATATATTAAAAAAAAAAAAAGGTAGCTCTGGCCAGGCAGTGCCAGCAGCCAGGGGAAGGAAGGCCTATTCTTGCATGAATCTTCATGCATTGGGGCTCTAGTCTATATTATAAAAAGCCCGTGGCCATAACACTGTAATGCCATAATGCCGTAACCAGTCACCAGGAGATGCATTGATGGGTCCCGCGGTGGTGGCGGTATAGCAGGTCTGGGGTCCCAAGGCGGTGGTGTGGCGGGGTGGCAGGTGGGTGGGCGGGTCACATGTGGGTGGGTGGGTGGGGCCACGTGATTTAGAGTGCTGGGCTTCTAGTCTTGTGATAATTGTCTTAAATTTATTCATACTCAGGAGAAAAATCTAAGGTGATAGAGAGGTTAAAGATTCCATTACAAAAGGAAAAGTTGAAAAGCGGACTATGCTGGAAGAAACAAGAGGGCAGGATCAAGAGGAATGTTCAATGTGTTGATCACTTCCTCACAAAATCACTTGAGTGTTTGTTTGAAAGTTATATTCCGGGGCCTCATAAACAATGTCTGAAAATGGAGTCCCTGAGTATAGAGCCTAGGATTTTGCAATTATTGTGATATGATCACACTAAAGTTTAGGAAACACAATCTAATCACTTCTATGTGAAAACTAAAACAAATAAAAAATACACCAGATTTATATAGATATAGAAAACAAATTGGTGGCTACCAGAGGCAGAGATAGGAGAGTTGGGGAAAGTGGGTGAAATTGGTAAAGGGGTCAAAGGTTACAAACTTCTACTTATAAAATAAATGGGCCATGGGATGTAATGTACATATGGTGACTATAGTTAATAATACTGTATTGCATAAGAAAGTAGATCTTAAAAATTCTCATCACAAGAAAAAAAGATCTTGTGGCTATGCACAATGACAGATGTTAACTAGACTTATTATGGTCACTTTACAATATATATAAATATCTAATCGTTGTGTTGTACTGAAGCTAATATAATGTTGTATGTCAATTATTCCTCGATTTAAAAAAAATAATTAATTGAATTAAAAGGAAACATTGATCTAGAGTGTAAGTAGTTAAATCATGAAATTTAGAATTTAATGTTTTAAAATGAGAGCTCTGACATGTGGAAATGGGGACTAATCCTAGATTTGTATTGGAATTGTAAAGTATTAGGAACCAGATGAGATTGGGTCCCATGAATTATTAAAAATAATGAAGTCTTTGATTGTATCTTTTTCTATAGCAGCACAAACAGTTGCAATACAAGTCACCATCTTAAAATATTGCCCTGTTCTTAAATATATATTTTTTACTATCATGTTCTTATTTTTCTTTTGTTTAAGGCATGATACCTGTATTATGTTTGTTTTCCAAAGTAGATTATTCTTCTGGCTCCAACTAAATCTCCTCCATTTGTTATTTTTTGTTCTTTCTTGCCCCAGCCCTTTCATTACATTGACTCAGACTCAACTGCTGGTCTGTTTTTGATTAATCTTCTTGTTTTTTCTCATATACACCAAATTCTCAAGCCTACATATTTATAGAGGTAGTAGCCCCTCCAAATATCCAATGGGACATAAGACCTGTTCTCAAAGTATATTAGAAAGACCTAAGAAGTATACAGAATTTGTATATTCTTGGGCCCTATCATCAGAGATTCTGATTTATCATTCCTGGGTCTAAGAATCTGGACCTGCAGGTAGCACTTCATCTGATTCTGAATTAGGAGCAACTTGCACATGCTTTCCAGAAACACTCCCCAACGTGAGGAGTATTCTCTCTAAGCCCCAAATGATCACAGAGTCTGATGAAGCAGGCAGTGATGCTAGTGAAATATTTGGCAGCATTAAGAGCTATATAACATTCAGATCAAGAAAGATACGTTTCTTTACTCTGCCATGGCCAAATTGAGATTGAAATATTGTGACTGTTTATACATGCCATATTTTAAGAAGAATGTGTTACTGTGTGATACAATTTGGCCCAGTGAGTGCAATTCATGTCACTGGGGTACAGAGGTCAGATCCTTGTCAAGGTTGTGTCCCTACACCTCCTAGCTGCAGTCGTTACCCAGGAACTTGGTGGGATACCATACTCTACTTGCCATCTGTAAGCACCTCCTAAACCATATTATAGAGAGTTGTTTAATTTTTTAAAAAATAATTGATACATTCCATCTGAAATAGGGATAATATGATAACTAAGAATCCATCTCATAATGTCCCACCTTTTTTTTTCAGCTACCCAATTCCTAAGCCACTTCCACATTTTTAGGTATTGGTTAACACCAGTCTTCTCAAGCTAATATAACGTTCGGTACAGACCACTCTCCATGTCCAAGAGTGCTAGTCTACTCGTTCTATGGCCAAGACCAATCCAAACTTGATGGCTGACTCCTCAGTTCCTCAGACTTGAGAATGTTTTAGTCCATGTGGTTTGGTGACTAACAAGACTCCACTCTAGGTGTGATGGCCTCACCCAGTGAATAATTTCTTTTTTCGGGAATGGGGTATCAGAATTGTGAAAAATGACAAATGGAGCCATTTCAAAATAATTTGGAGGCATCATCCCAGAGAAATTGCCTTGTACAGCTTACTCCTCAAACCTTTGAAATGTTTGAACGGACAAAATAAACTTTTCACTGGACCAAACCAACACTATATTCCAACCACTGTTTGTAAAGCTAACAGGAAAGCTGACATCCTGAAAAGTGAGGACATTCTTTAGAATTAGCACCACCATGTAGAGCTAAAGAATAACTTAGTTTATTCGCACCTATAGAAATTCCTTCCTTGGCTTATTAGCAGCAATAGAAATTCCTTCCTTCTTTTCAGTTAATTATTTCCCTTCTCTTTCTCATAAATACCCTTTTGCCTTCACCTCATAATTGGAATACTGGGTTTCTGCCTGTATCAATGCTTCCCAAAATTATAGTTCTTTTTTATTTCAAACTAGCGTTCCCGTTGCAGGAAAAATCCTGCAATAGGATTTCCTGCTGCCCTCTACCCCGCCTCCGCTCCTCCCTTGCCGCCCGCCTCGCCTTCTCCTCCAGCCCGCCCGCGTTTCCCTTCACCCCCGGCCCCGCCTCTGTTCCTCCCTTGTTGCCCCGCCTCGCCTTCTCCTCCAGCCCGCCCGCATTTCCCTTCGCCCCTGGCCCCGCCTCCGCTCCGCCCTTGCCGCTCGCCCCGCCTTCTCCTCCAGCCCACCTTCGTTTCCCTTTGCCCATGGCCCTGACTTCGCTCCTCCCTTCTCCTCCCCCCGCCCCCCTGGCTTGCTTGCTTTTTCGAAGCTTTACTCCCTTTTGCAGCTCTTGGCTTCTTTCGACACTGTCTTGATATGCAAATTAGCTGCCATCTTTGTTGGGGTAATTTGCATACTCGTCCCGATTGGCTGGTGGGCGTGGCTTGGCTGGTGGGCGTGGCTTAGGTGTAGCGAAGGTGCGGTCAATTTGCATATTTGTCTATTATTAGATTAGATAAACACTTGTTGCCTCTCACTTTTTTTTTTTTTTTCCAGATTAACAGAAGGCAAAAATATTATTCACCCAGAATGGGCTGACTGATTTCCTTAAACTACTACTGAGGATTAAGTGAGATAATGTAAATCAAGCACTTAACAATACTTGGCACACAGCACTTTCTCAATAATACACATCTAAGGATAACCAGCATGTGAATAGCTTAGACAACAAAAAGAGTTTCAATGATTTCCACCAACAGTAATTCTTCTCCAGCATGCATTTAATTCTGATTCAACTCAGCAAGTACTTATTCACTTATTCATTAACTCAACTGATATTAGGGAATTTATTATGAACAAGGCATTGTGCCCAGGACTGTCGGTTATGCTAAGAAGTTTAATAACGGTTATTTTGGTACTGTAACTGATAATGAGAAAAACCAATTCTTTAGTGAATTGAATTGCTTGTAATCTCCCAAGGAGACAAGGATTTTAAAAACTGTATAAACAGTGTGTGATTATGTGCCAAACTATGTAGTATCTAGGCAAATGAGTACCATATATGATCCACTAAAGGATGGTACATAGTAAAATGAAATATACTCTAGAGAAAAATGCTTGGTATTAAATTTTATTAGATAACATATTAGAGACTAATTCTGTGACAAAAGAATGTCTAATAGCCCAAATAGACAATTTCTATTCCCTTCCCTTTAATGTTTTGTTTTATAATATTTGTTACTAGTGGCCCAGTGCATGAATTTTATGCACAGGCAGTTGAGGTCCCCTCAGCCCAGCCTGCACCCTCTCCACTCTGGGACCCCACAGGGGTCGGGCCTAAACCGGCAGTTGGACATCTCTCTCACAATCCAGGACTGCTGGCTCCTGACCACTCGCCTGCCTGCCTGATTGCCCCTAACCACTCCCCTGCTGGCCTGACTGATGCCTAACTGTTCCCATCGGCATGATCGTCCCCAACTGCCTTCCTCTGTGGGGCTGAGGGGACTGGGGACTCCAGATGGATTAGGCAGGGCTGAGGGGACTGGGGAACTGAGGCTGGATGAGGCAGGGCTGGGGGACTGGGGGACTCCTGCTGGATGAGGCAGGGCTGAGGGGACTGGGTGCCACCATTTTGTGAGGGCATGACAGTCAATTAGCATATTCCCTCTTCATTGGCTGTGGGTGCCACCATCTTGTGAGGGTGTGATGGTCAATAATCATATTCCCTCTTTATTAGATAGGATTTCTTTCCTTAAATTCTTGTGGGTTGCTAGTCTTGCATGAATACATCAATGCAATGCTATACTAGGGTTCTTGGGACTCTGTTTTATCAGGAAACAGTGTTAAAATAGAATTCCAAATATTTCTAAAATAAAAACTTCTGGAAAGAGTTCAAGGAAGATTTATGCAGGATCACAGAATTTCTGTGATTGAAGAGACTTTGAGAGTCATATATCCAGTTATCTGGATTATTATTTACAGTGAATTTCACAAAACAACAGGCAGTTATTGAAAACAATTTATTTATCATGTAGAGAAAAACTAAGATTAGACATTGGAATTAGAGTTATGGGAACATGTTTTGTAGACAGAGATTAATGTGTAAATAATCATTAAAAATGGCATGAGATGCCACTATACAAAATTGATACCCTAATAACTGATTACTTTTATCCAAGGGCAAAAATGGAATTAAAAAATACCTCTACATTTTCCTTGCCTTTATTTTAAAACACTCCCCAAACATAAAAGGTTATGAAAGTGATTCATGAAAGAATGTGTTTGGGTCCCCGTGTTGGAGGTGGGGATTGAATAAATATGTATACCATAAGTCCTCCTGCGACTGGTAAATGAGAGGGAATGAGGAGCTGGTGACTGATGGAGGTCACAGAATACCTGAGGAGATTCACTTAGATACACTTCTGTGAGTATGAATTGTGTGCTCAGCCTGAGGGTGGGAGTGAATGCGGGTCTATCGGTCTGCTTCCAAGGATTCTGCCCATCTTTTGATTTTCGTTTTGCTTTGTTTTGGCTCTAGGGTCTCCAGCCTCAGGAGAATTCCAAATATTATAGAAATCTTATGAGAGGTTTTTTTTCTCGCTCTTTTTAGCCACTTAGGGCTCAAAGAAATGACCTTCTTTTCTCCTTTGTGGGAACACCTGTTAGTTGAATTTTACTTTCCTTTGCGATAGCGCTTGGTCTAATTTGGGTGTTTTTATTTAACCATGTTGTAATTTATCATATTGTGCAGGACTTTGTATATGTAGCCATTTACTAGTTCAGACATGGAAGAGGAAGCGCCAGCCTTCCCCCGCCCACTGTCCCATTGGGTCCAGTCTAGCATTCTGTAAAAAGTTTCCCCTTCTGGCCCCAGGTTAAGCCTTGGTTAAAATCTCCAATTACACCGGTGAGGTAATATTGAAAATCCCCTGTAAATTTATGCTAATTGCTATAAACCAAATGATTGTATCCCCCACAGATTCATATGTTGAGATTCTAATCCCCAGTGTAAAGGTATTCGGGAGATAAGTAGCTTTAGATGAGGCCCATTCAGATGAAATTAGTGTCCTTAAAAGACCTCTCTTTTCATCTCAGCTTTCTGAAAACCAGGAGGAGGGACCTTACTAGACATCAAATTTTTCCAGAACCAAGATCTTGGGCTTCCCAGCCTCCAGAACTGTGAGAAATAAAGGTTTGATATTTAAGCCATCCAGTTTATAATATTTTATTATAGCAACTTGAGTTGACTAAGGCACTCATAAAAAAAAAAAAGTCTCTATTTTCAAAAACATGGATTTACACACACTCCCTCTAAAGCATAACACACTCTAACCTCAGGCCAGTTCTTGAGTTCAAAACTACGCTGAGGTGATGGGAGACAGAAAAAACCTGAGCTCAAATCTAGTCTCTATTATTTATAAGTTTGGGGACTGTGAATCAATTGTTTTACTTCTCTGAGCCTTAGTTAATGCACCTGTAATTATAACCTCCACAAAGCAGAGGGGACCTTATATGTGCTCTCTCAGCTACCAATCATTGTGATTGCCTCTGTCTGTCTCTCATAACTCAGGTAGATCTCTTGAGTCTGAGTCCCCATTAAAAACAACAGCCTTCCCAGTAGAGGCGGACTATTTTTAGTTTAAGCGTTCTTTAAAATACTCATTGAGTGCCCCTGTGTGACAAGGATTCTTCCAGGTCATTGGGATTCATCAGTAAATAAAAGAGCAGAAAAAAAAAAAAAAAAAAAAGGACCGTTGCCCTTGTCATGTTTCAATCATATTTAAATAGGTACTTCCTCTTCTAGCAGCTCCCAACTACAAACCTTATGTGATTGCTTTGAGGATTAAATATGATAATCTTTGTAACACTATACCTATGAACCATAAGTAAATATTGACTCACTTTCACTATGTAAAACCACAGGTTTTATTTTAAAAATTATTCAACTTTAAAAAAATTGTTATCTATGTATGAACTGTCTTAATTTGGGTTTCCTTAGAAGCAGATCCTGATAAAAGGATTTGAGTATAATAGTTTATTTGGGGAGATGATACTAGGAAACATCATCAGGGAGAACAGAGGTGAGCCAGGGAAGAACAGGACACAAATCCAGAGTGAATTATCAGACATGTTACCAATCTGGACAACTGACATTGAATCTCACCAGGAAATTCTAGGTGCCAGCATGGAATGCCCACCTCAGAGCTAGATTATTTACCCACCAGCTTCTGCAAGTAATTGTTTGGGGGCTTCCCACAGAGGGAATTAGTTCTCTGGCACTTTGCATCTACGAGGGCCCTCAGGCAGAGGTGCTGGCGGACTGCTTGGACCTACCTGCAGAGGAGTGGCAATTTATCAAGGGGATCTAGGCAGGCTACCAGCAGTGTGCACTACATGAACCTTAGGTAATCTCGTAAGGAAAGAATAACTGTGATAGAGTATTAGCTCCTTAATATAGATCAAGGTCAAATCTGCTCTGGAATTCAGAATGAGATCTGACTTCTCATTCGATTTGTTCCAGGAATTCATTCTGGCATTCTTTCCTTCTGGTTATTATACGTTTTCAGCTCTTCTCCCTAATCTCTCCTTGCATCCCCTGCTCTCGGCTTCTTTCCCCTGTGCTTGCCGCACTCCCTTCATCTTATAACCTCAATGGCAGAGCAAACACTGTTGGCTCAATCTCCAAACATTCTTAATTTGACACTTTGTGTCGCCTCTACCCCAACTACCCATAGCATACTAACTAGTCTCTCTGCTTCCCCTATTGCCCTTCTTGTTTGTTATTTGCCAAGAAGTCAAAGTTGATCTTTTGAAATCATAAGTCTAATCATATCATTCCCATATTGAAAACTTTCTTCTCTCACTTATTACCAAGGCTTACTGATCTGTATGTTCGTACAACCTTTAAATGCTTACTTCCTACACGAGAGTCTCCCTTGCTCATGCAGGCACCCGGCCTCGTCTAGGCGGTTCACATGCAGCACTCCCTTCCCAGTAGTCTCCAAATGTCCTCATTGTTTCTCCACATATTTGCAAGAGTTAGTAACTGGTGGGCTCAGGACTGTGTGCACACAGTTTGTTTTAGAAGCTCTGTGACCATTTGTAGCACAAGGCCCTGAGGGCCCTTGTTCTCCTTTATGCCAGGTCTCTGATCAAGTAACACCTCAGCAGACCTGACTTTCCTCACCATTCTGTCTAAGATAGCATCCACTGCCATTCTTTATCTCCTTACCAACTTTATTTTTATAAGCACTTCACACTATCTGTCTTCACATTCATATCAACTTGTCATTATTATTTTAATGTTTTAGTTTCGTTGCTTGAACATAAGCTTCATGTAGGAAGGTACTTTATCTGTTTTGCTCACTATTATATCCTCAGCACCTAGAATGGCGCTATATCAGTCAGCATGTCAAGTTATGCCTCATTTTAACACAAACAACAACAACATTTCATGGCTTAACACAGCGAAACTATCTTACACCACAGTCTACAAGGCAATGTGAATCTAAAATGAAGCTTTGTTCAACACTGTTACTCAAACCACCCAAGCTAAAAGGATGCCACATCTTTCAGGATCACTTTGACTTTCAAATCTACTCAGAAGTAACAGAAGTCATGATTGCCACTCACATTTTACTGGCCAAAGCAACTCACAGGGCAGAGGACAGGAAGTATAATCTCAAGTGTCCTTATGTTAATAACTACTATAGGTACTCCAACACACAAGATGGCCACCCCATGTGGACACAAGATGGCTGCCACAAGATGGTCGGCAGGGGAGGACAGTTGTGGGTGATCTGGCCAGCAGGGGAGGGCAGTTGGGGGAAACCAGGCCTGCAGGGGAGGACAGTTAAGGGTGACTGGGCCAGCAGAAGAGGGCAGTAGGGGGTGACCAGGCCTGCAGGGAAGGACAGTTGGGGGGGACCCAGGCCTGCAGAGGAGGGCAGTTGGGGGGGTACCAGGCCTGCAGGGGAGGGCAGTTAGGGGTGACCAGGCCTGCAGGGGAGGACAGTTGGGGGCAACCAGGCCTCCTGGGGAGGCCAGTTAGGGGCAACCAGGCCACCAGGGGAGGGCAGTTAGGGGTGACCAGGCCAGCAGTGGAGGGCAGTTAGGGGCAATTGGGCTGGCAGAGGAGCAGTTAGGTGTCAATCAGGCTGGCAGGGGAATGGTTAGGAGGTGATCAGGCTGACAAGCAGAAGCAGTTAGGGGCAATTAGGCAGGCAGGTAGGCAAGCAGTTCAGAGCCAGCAGTCCTGGATTGTGAGAGGGATGTCAGGCCTAAACGGGTAGTCAGACATCCCTTCAGGGGTCCCAGATTGGGGAGGGTGCAGGCTGGGCTGAGGGACACACATCCAACCCCCGTGCATAAATTCTGTGCACCAGGCCTCTAGTTAAAAATAAGTATTTACAGAAGAAACAAATAAATGAGCAAGTTTAATAAGCCACATACTATACAAACAAATTTGGAGACATTTTTCTTAACATCTGTCTAGGAATATAGATAAATATATTACAATGAAAATATAAAATAGATAGATAAGCTCTACAAGAATAGGATTTATCTGTTCTACTCAGATCCCTAACACCTAAATGCTCAATACATGATAAGCCCTCAGTAAATATTTGATGAGTAATTATATAAATAGAGTAATTTGGTGAATGTACAAGTGTCCAATTGACTGTGCTTTCAAAGATACAAATCCTACCTAATAAAAGAGTACTATGCAAATTAACCATCACTCCGCTACACCCACAAGCCACGCCCACCAGCCACTCACACGCCAATCAGAGCGAGTATGCAAATAAACCCAACCAAGATGGCTACAGCCACAGAGAGCAGGAGGGAGGCTTGGTTTTCCCAGGCAATGGAGGAAGCTAAGCTTTCCGCCTGCCCTTGCCAGCCTAAGCCTCCACTCAAGGCTACAATTTTTCAATTATAGAAGGTAAACAAATTCAAACAGAAATGGCAGCAGCCACGGAGCTGGAAAGAGCAGGAGGCTAGGGTTTCCCCTGGCAATGGAAGAAGCAAAGCTTTCCGCACACCCTGGCCGACCCAGGCCTCCATTTAAGGCTACAAAGTTTCAATTATTGAAGATACATAAACCCCTAAAGAAATGGCTGCTGGCCATGGAGCGAGCAGGAGGCTTGACTCAGTTCCAGGCTACAAAGTTTCAACTGTAGAAGGTAAATAAATTACAGATACCAGGGCCTCCGCTTGGGTCGCGAGGGGGTGTGGCTGGCCTGCAAACCACCACAGGCCCCTCACTCAGGCCACCTCATGCCCCAAGGGAACCCCCACCCTGATCCGGACACCCTTCAGGGAAAACCAGCTGGCCCCCACCCATGCACCAGGCCTCTATCCTCCTATCTAATAAGAGTGATATGCAGATTGACCATCACTCCAACACCAATATGGCTGCCCCCATATGGTCAAAGATCCTGCCCCTATGTGGATACAAGATGGCCACCACAAGATGGCCAGCAGGGGAAGGCAGTTGGGAGGCATCAGGCCTGCAAGGGAGGGCAGATGAGAGGGACCAGGCCTGCAAAGGAGGGCAGTTGGAGGTGATCAACCTTGCAGGGGAGGGCAGTTAGGGGTGACCAGGCGGGCAGAGGAGGGAAGTTGGGGGCAAATAGGCTGGCAGGGGAGCAGTTAGGCATCAATCAAGCTGGCATGGGAGTGGTTAGGGGGTGATCAGGCTGGCAGGCAGAAGCAGTTAGGGGCAATCAGAAAGGCAGGCAGGTGAGCAGTTGGGAGCTAGCAGTCCTGGATTGTGAGAGGGATGTCCGACTGCCCATTTAGACCCCATCCCACCGGGATCTGGTCTAAACAGGGAGTCGGACATCCCTCGAGGGGTCCCAGATTGGAGAGGGTGCAGGCTGGACTGAGGGACATCCCCCCTCCATGCACGAATTTTGTGCACCGGGCCTCTAGTTTAAAATATTTATGTATATGTATATATACATAATACTTTACTATATATACTAGTATATGTATATATATATATATATATATGTATATATATATATATATATATATATATATATATATATATATACACACATACACACAGAGAGATATGAAGAAGAAACTAATTTATAAGGAAAGTACAACTTAGGAATATGGAAAGGATTAAGTTTTTGTTAGAATGCTTACAAGCAGTTGCTTGTCCCCTTTATTTCCCCCACTGACCTCTTCTAGCCCACCCCACCCCCAGTCCCAGGCCTTTACCACCCCTTTTTCTGTGTCCATGGGTTATGCATATATGCATACAAGTTCTTTGGTTGATCTCTTAAAGGGGACATATTCAATACTTCTAACAATAAAGATTTTTAAAAAGTAAATAAAATATTTTAAAAGAACCTAATATATCTGCCATTTGGTAATTGCTCAGTAAGTGTGCAATCCTATCTTCTGATAGAAAAACTACCTCTGTGGAAGTAAACTACAACTGTAGCCTAGAAAACAAAAAAGTAGTCGCTTGTAGGTTTTTTTCTTCCAGAATACATTTATGACTCTTAACATTTAATATGGTTATAAAAATAACACTATTTTTGACTTACATGATATTTAAATACATATTTTGTGACAGTGAAAGTTACATTATGAATAGGGAAACTGGATTAAAAGAACTGTTCTTAGAGTGAAATCTTTTAAGAATTGAAATTTATCACACAAACTGTCTAAAGACTATCATATAAACAATTCCCATCCCTAGCTTCTTTATGAATCATTCATGCAAAATATGTAAACTTCACATTTCTCAGGGAATATTTTTAACCTAACAGCGCCAAAGAGAAAGACTGAATAATAGTGTATAGATCCCTATCGTAAAGCTAATTTGGAGAGCACAATTTCAGTCTCACTCAAACTCATTTTTTTCACTCTTAAGAATTATTATTTTCATATTGAGAAGCTATGTTAGAAAATTAATCACATAACCTAAATCTAAATTAGATTACTCTAACATAAATATATTAATTAACTGAATATTTAATGAAGTACAGAAAAGTAAGACAATAGATATTCTGGAAAGATAAACACTTGAGCAGTATTTTCAAAATGGCAGATTAGGATCTAATTATGCATGTTGACTACAAACTGTTATTTATAGACAGCATTTATCAAGAACTTCCTAACTGTGCATTGTTGCTCTAGGTGCTTAAATTCTCACCAAATCTGTATATATAAAAATCTAAGCAACTGTTCAACTGTTTGACTGGTAGCTATGACACACACTGACCACCAGGGGGCAGACACTCAATGCACAGGCATGGAAACATGGAACAGACTGATGAATCTCAGAGGAAAGGGGAGAGAGGGAGGATGGGAAGAGATTGACCAAAGATCTTACATGCATACTAGAGGCCTGGTGCATGGATTCATGCACCAGTGGGTTCCCTCAGCCTGGCATGCAGGGATCGGGTCAAAATAAGGACAATGCTATTATTATTGTACTAGGGGCCCAGTGCATGAATTTATGCACCTTGAAAGAAACTGTGGGCTGCAAGGCTGCAGTGGGCACAGGGGAAGATCTTGGCCCATCCTCCACACCCCCTCCCAGTCCCTCCCACTGAGGTCCTCTGTTCCCTCTCTGCTGGCAGCCCCACTCCCACCACCACCACTCCCATGCACTGATGGCGCCAGCCCCACTTGCATCCGCTGAGGACATGGAGTGATTGGGGCAAGGGCCAGCAGTGGGTGAGAGCAGGGCTGGCACCATCAGTGGGTGCAAGTGGCTGCTGCCGCCCTAATCGCCCCTCAGGAGCGGGGGGGAGGGGGGCGGAAAGGGGGGTGGAAAAGCACTGCTTGCACCTGCTGATGGTGCCGAGCAATCAGGACCAGTGCTGGGTGCTGGCAGCAGGTGAGAGAGGTGGCTCTGGCGCCAGCTGTGGGTGCACAGGCTTATGGCAGATTTCATGTCACACCCCCCTCCCAGCGTGTGTTGGGGGACCTGAGACTGCACCCTCTGCGTGGTGTGCACTGGGGGACCTGAGGCTGTGTCCCAGCTTGGCGGGTTTGATAGGGGAACCTCAGGCCATGCCCCTTGCCTGGCAGGGCTTGAGAGGGAACCTCAGGCTGCACCTCTGCCCAGCAGGGCTTAATGGGGGACCTCATGCCATGACCTCTGCCTGGTGGGGCTTGACGGGGGTGGGGCCGGCCGGGTCTGGATCTTGCCCATTGGAGGTTGGGCCAGCTGGGTCTGGGTCTTGTGCAATTTTGAGGCACGTGTGGGCGGGGACTTGACTCTATGTCCCACGGCATGCCCCAGACTCTGACAGGAGGAAGATTTTCATATACATTTTACTAATTTTTTTTTCATCTCTGACAATTCTATTATAGAGAAAGGGCAAATAGCAATATTAAAATATTTCCTCTAATTAATTTCCTTTTAATGTACACGAATTTTGTGCACCAGGATACTAATTATAAATAATGCTACAATCATTATTTTAATCTTAAAGTGTTGCCACTATTCTTATTTACAGTTAAGGTAGATTTCCAGGAGTAGAATTATTGGGTTGAAGGCTCTTAATACTTTTTTAGTCTGGATCATTACTGCCCAATTTCTTAACAATAAATTAATGTCAGTTTTTCTTACAATAGCAGCAAATATATTATCTGATCTACAACTAAATTAGGTAGTGTAATTCTAAACCCTTTTAAGATTTGTGTATGAAATATGAAGCTTTGTTTTATCTGCATTTTGGTGGCTAAACATTTTTCCATTTTTTAAATTTGTTTTTCTTAAATTATAAATTAACTAGAGGCCCGGTGCATGAAATTCGTGCACGGAGGGGGTTGTCCCTCAGCCCAGCCTGTACTCTCTCCAATATGGGACACCTTGAGGGCAGTCGGACATCCCTCTCACAATCCAGGACTGCTGGCTCCCAACTGCTTGCCTGCCTGCCTTCCTGATTGCCCCTAACCGCTTCTGCCTGACAGCCTGATGACCCCCTAACCACTCTGCTGCCAGCCTGTTTGCCCCCACTTCCCTCCTCTGCTGGCCTGGTCACCCCTAACTGCCCTCTCCTGCAGGGTTGATCACCTCCAACTGCCCTCCCTTGCAGGCTTAGTCCCTCTCAACTGCCCTCCCTTGCAGGCAGGGTGCCTCCCAACTGCCCTCTCCTGCTGGGCCATCTTGTGGTGGCCATCTTGTATCCACATGGGGGCAGGATCTTTGACCACATGGGGCAGACATATTGTGTGTTGGAGTGATGATCAATCTGTATATTACTCCTTTATTAGATAGGATAGAGGCCTGGTACAGGGGTGGGGGCCAGCTGGTTTGCCCTGAAGGGTGTCCCGGATCAGGTAGGGGTTCCCTTGGGGTGTGGGGCAGCCTGAGCGAGGGGCCTGTGGTGGTTTGCAGGCCGGCCATGCCCCCTGGCAACCCAAGCAGAGGCCCTGGTATCTGGAATTTATTTTCCTCCTACAATTGAAACTTTGTAGCCTGGAGCAGAGCCAAGCCTGGGGCTCCCTCTGAGGCCAGCAGCCATTTGTGTTGGGGTTATAATGAAACTTTGTTGCCTTAAGCGGGTGGGCCCGGCCAGGGTGTGCAGAAAGCTTTGCTTCCCCTGTTGCTGGCGGCAACCCTGGCCTGCTCTCTCAAGCTCCATTCTGCCACCATTTGTTTGAATTTGTTTACCTTCTATAATTGAAACTTTGTAGCTTGAGTGGAGGCTTAGGCCTGGCCAGGGCAGGTGGAAAGCTTGGCTTCCTCTGTTACCTAGGAAACCTTGCTCTCTGTGGCTGTAGCCATCTTGGTTTGGGTTAATTTGCATACTCATTCTGATTGGATGGTGGGTGTGGCTTGTGGGTGTGTCAGAGGTATGGTCAATTTGCATATTTGTCTATTATTAGACTAGAGGCCCGGTGCACGAAATTCGTGCACGGAGGGGGGTTGTCCCTCAGTCCAGCCTGTACCCTCTCCAATCTCGGACCCCCCAAAGGATGTCCGACTGCCCATTTAGGCCCGATCCCAGGGATCATCGGACATCCCTCTCATAATCCAGGACTGCTGGCTCCCAACTGCTTGCCTGCCTGCCTTCCTGATTGCCCCTAACCGCTTCTGCCTGCCAGCCTGATCACCCCCTAATCACTTCCATGCCAGCCTGTTTGCCCCCAACTTCCCTCCTCTGCTGGCCTGGTCACCCCTAACTGCCCTCTCCTGCAGGGTTGATCACCTCCAACTGCCCTTCCTTGCAGGCCTGATCCCTCTCAACTGCCCTCCCTTGCAAGCCTGGTCCCTCTCAACTGCCCTCCCTTGCAGGCAGGGTGCCTCCCAACTGCCCTCCCTTGCAGGCCGGGTGCCTCCCAACTGCCCTCTCCTGCTGGCCATCTTGTGGTGGCCATCTTGTGTCCACATGGGGGCAGGATCTTTGACCACATGGGGGCAGCTATATTGTGTGTTGCAGTGATGATCAATCTGCATATTACTCTTTTATTAGATAGGATAGAGGCCTGGTACAGGGGTGGGGGCCAGCTGGTTTGCCCTGAAGGGTGTCCCTGATCAGGGTGGGGTTCCCTTGGGGCGTGGGGCGGCCTGAGCGAGGGGCCTGTGGTGGTTTGCAGGCCAGCCACGCCCCCTGGGATGCAAGCGGAGACCCTGGTATCTGGAATTTATTTTCCTTCTACAACTGAAACTTTGTAGCCTGGAGCAGAGCCAAGCCGGGGGCTCCCTCCGAGGCCCGAATCCATTTGTGTTGGGGTTATAATTGAAACTTTGTTGCCTTAAGCAGGTGGGCCCGGCCAGGGTGTTCGGAAAGCTTTGCTTCCCCTGTTGCTGGCGGCAACCCTGGCCTGCTCTCTCAAGCTCCATTCTGCCGCCATTTGTTTGAATTTGTTTACCTTCTATAATTGAAACTTTGTAGCTTGAGTGGAGGCTTAGGCCTTCAACGGCTGGCAGAAAGCTTGGCTTCCTCTGTTACCTAGGGAACCTTGCTCTCTGTGGCTGTAGCCATCTTGGTTTGGGTTAACTTGCATACTCGCTCTGATTGGATGGTGGGCGTGGCTTGTGGGCATGGCTTGTGGATGTGTCGGAGGTATGGTCAATTTGCATATTTGTCTATTATTAGATAGGATTTCCCTTTCCAATTTATTAATTTGATTCTCAATTCCTTCCTTAATAGTGTGTAGTTTTGTGATATAAACTAAAACATTAACTAACTTCCAAAATTGGTGGCAAATATTTTCCTCATGTTAATGGCTTTCTGTATATTTATTATGCTTGCAATACTAAAAATGGAAAATTTTTTAACAAAGTCAACCAATTTCAGAGATAAACCTTTGATATTTTAAAAATAAGTTACTAATACAAGGGGAGTTAGATGTGAAGTTTAAGATCACACAATTAGTAAATGCCAGAATCAAATCTTGACCAAAAAAAGCAAGAAAAAGAGGAGGAAATAAAATATTTGACAGGAATTCCTAACTATTTGAAGCCCTATTGAATATATATATACTAGAGGCCCAGTGCATGATTGAATCATACACGTGTAGGGTCCCCTACACGCTTTCGCTTTTGATCGCAGGGGAGCTGGGTGCCTGTCCGCTGGTGCACCAGGCCTTTCAGAAGCTTCTGAAAGGCCTGGTGCCGGAGCAGACAGGCACCCAGCTCCCCCGCTTTTGATGGTCCATGGTGGGACGTGAGCTCGCTGCCCCAGAGGCCCCTTCTGTTCCATAGCACAGCCATGGCGCAGATGCTGAGCTCATGCCGCCGCTGGCGATACGAGCTCAGTGTCCCGCCGGCCCAATTGACTACCCCGGCCACCCCGAGTCCCGCCCCCTGCACCTCCCGCTGGCCCAATCGCGGGCGTAGCGGAGTGATGGTAATTTAGATATTATCCTTTTATTAGGTAGAAGATATATACACACACATATATATATATATAATTTGATTAGGTAGAAGATATATACACACACATATATATATGAATATAATTTGAATTATATATAAAATTAATATAATTTTATTAGGTAGAAGATATATACACACACATATATATATATATAATTTGAATCTTTCAATAGATAATAAGAATTTGCTAGGCCAGCTAAAACACATAGACTGTATGGCTTAAATTACACAAATTCATTTTCTCAGAGTTCTGGAGGCTAGACATCCAAGATCAAGGTGTTAATTATTTTGGTTTCCCCTGAGGCCTCTCCCTTTGGCTTGCTAATGGCCGGGCTGCCTTCTTGCTATGTCCTCACATGACCTTTTCTCTGTGCATGCACATCACTGGTGTTTATCCCTCTTTTAATAAGAACATCAGTCATATTAGATTAGGGTCCACCCTCATAAAATGACTTTGGTTAGCCTTGATTATCACTTTAAAGGCCCTCCCTTCAAATATCATCCCATTCTAAGGAACTGGGAGTTTGGACTTCAACATATGAATTTTGGAGGTGACACAATTCAGTCCACAACATATACTAAAAAAATTACATCTATGTCTAGCTCTATCATCTTTATATCAATTTCCATAAGTCACAGATTCTAAAAATCCTGGTACCTATGGAATCTAGTTCCAGGGTTCTGTTAAATCACATCCTCTGAGATTCCAGATGCTATTCAACAGATATGCAGGTCAAATGTATGTCGTAATTTTAAAATCCAATGTATGTAGGAATATATTGGTAGAGGTTGTCAATATAACTATAAATACCCAATAATGATTACTTATTAAATACTAGAGGCCCAGTTAATGTATTCGTGCACTAGTGGGGTCCCTAGGCTTGGTCTGCACCTTCTTGCAATCCAGGACCCTTGGGGGATGTTGGACTGCCAGTTTTGGCCTGATTCCCACAGGCCAGGCTGAGGGACCCCACTGGTGCACAAATCCATACACTGGGGTGGTTTTGGCCCAATCCTCACAGGCCAGACCAAGGGGCCTCTAGTATGCATATAAGATATTTGGTTAATCTTTTCCCACCTTTCCCCCTCCCCCTTCCCTCTAAGATTCATCAGTCTGTTCCATGTTTGCATGCCTGTGCATTGAGTGTCTGCCCCTTGGTGGTCAGTGTGCATCATAGCTACAGGTCAAACGGTCAAACAGCCACTTAGGCTTCTATATACATAGATAGATAGATAGATAGATAGATAGATAGATAGATAGATAGATAGATAGATAGATACTTTAATAAATATTTTAAATAAAAGTATCTGAACAATTAACAATATATGAAAATCCAACATGATTTATCATTTTCACTAAAAATAATAGCATTCAAATTTAAAAGGTGATTTTGATTGTTCTTTCTCTAAAATAAAATATGTAATTACCTAAATTCATGTTATAATTTGTTTTTGTCATGTTACTGTGGTTGTATTATCATTAAAGCTTAATAAACTGCCTTCAGTGAGTAGTGGAATTTTTCATTATTTAAAAGCAAATAAATTAATTTTAAGACAGCCCTATATTAAAATCATGCTCCAGTATAGAATAACAATCCTGTTATTCCTGTAATAATACCTGAAAATTGAAAGACCCTAAAGTATTTTGTCTTTTGCAATTACTTTATATTCTCTCATCTGTAGTGTACATTACTATACATTGCTTGCTTAAACATGACATATTTCAAATGCTCATTACCAATCCCTACATTTATTCCAGATGTAACGTGGTTATATTCAGGTTGAAATATTAGCTATGTGGGCCACTGAGGTACATTCTGAGAACCAAGTGCAAGGGCATCTAACTATTCATAATTTCAAGTACTCCCTTATTTTACTGTCATATTGAATGTAAATGAAAGATATCCCAATTTAAAAATTAAGCTGCCACAGTCAAAATAATATTCTTTCATTTCTTTGTTTAAATAGTACACTGAGTACAGAATAAGTTCTTATTCATGGTTTTGCCTATGATTTGACAATAGCCATCATTTCAACTTTACAACAAAGGAGAAATCAATAATTTTGCCCTTCTACATTTCTTATGCTTACTTATAGCTTACTATTTTAACTTTTTCATGAAAAAGGATTTTCTTTTTTTCACATTGGGCAGCATAATTGAGAGGCTGAGGGGACATAAATACTGTAGAATGCTCATTAACTTAGCGAGACCTAGGGCATATTCCTGGCCCCACTGCTTACTAGCTGTGTTACTATGGACTAATTTCTGAACCACTTTAGATTCCAACTTCTTCTCAAATGGGGACAAAGCCTTTCTTATAGGGTTCTGAGGACTGAATGAGAATTCTCAGCACAGAAAAATGGCTCAATGATGAGGGGCTTTAAACAATGATTTTTTCTGAAAGAAGATTACCTAAGGATTTTGAGGAAAGGCATGAATCCCATAATGACATTTTGGTCAACTAGGGACCCCATAGACCACAGCAGTCCCATAAGGTTATAATGGAGCTAAAAAATTCCTATTGCCCACAATGTCATAACCATCATAATGTCGTAGCACAACACAGTACTCATGTGTTTGTGGTGATGCTGCTGTGTACATACCTACTGTGTTGGAGGTTGTATAAAAGCATAGCAACATGCAATTATGTACAGGGCATAATGCTTGATACTTAATATATTAAACAACTATGTTACTGGGTTATGTATTTACTTTACTATACATTTTATTATTTTTTTCTTATAGAAAAAGTTTGCTGTAAAACAGTACACCATGTTACATCAGTAACTGCCTCATATATCTTGTGTTTACTTTATATTTTATTTGAATTATTTTCTTTAGTGTTTGATTTTAATCTTGTGTTGGTTTGTAACGTAGGAACAATAGGTTATACCATATAACCTTGATGTGCAGTAAGCTATACCATTTAGGTTTGTGTAACTGCACTCTATGATGTTCACATAATGACAAAATTGCCTAATGACACATTCCTCAAAATGTTTCTCTGTCATTAAACGGTGCGTGACTGTATTGAAATTTTTCCGCTGTATTTATTTTTCCTGTTAGTGCCATCAGGCTAAGGAAGAAGAAAATCAATCCAAATTAATTTAAGAAATCAATTGTCAACTTGCAGATCAGTTAAATGAACTGATTAAGATAACTCTATATTATATTAATATTAAAGCCTATTATGCACATTCTAGTTTTGTAATGGCAACATTTTTTTTACTATGCTGAGTAGTAATTCAACAAATATGCACAAGTCATATTTTATGTTTATAATGCAAACATTTTAGCATACAATTTATTTTTTTCTTTATTGATTAAGGTATTACATATGTGTCCTTATCGCCCCATTTAAATGGAAATTTAATACTGTTTTGAAGTCAAATTTGCATAATCTGTCAATAATTTCTGTCAATCCATTTGTAAGTTTTCAGTACTTAAAGTATAAAACCTTATATTAATATTCTAATATTTCATTTGAAATTTTTTTCCTATGGCCAGATTGTTCCATTTTCTGTAAGTTTCATACGTATATACTTATTAGTACATCTAATATAGGTATAGATATGTACCTACACCCCCATTCATAAGGTTAAAAGCTAAAAGACGGATCAGATAATATAATGGTTGATCTTCTATGGCCGTGGTCGGCAAACTGCGGCTCGCGAGCCACATGCGGCTCTTTGGCTCCTTGAGTGTGGCTCTTCCACAAGATACCACGGCCTGGGCGAGTCTATTTTGAAGAAGTGGCGTTAGAAGAAGTTTAAGTTTAAAAAATTTGGCTCTCAAAAGAAATTTCAATCGTTGTCCTGTTGATATTTGGCTCTGTTGACTAATGAGTTTGTCAACCACTGTTCTATGGTAACTGAATTGAGCCACAGTTGTTATCTCATGATATGTATGTTTGAGGATATATATATATGGCAAGCTAGAATAGAAGGTCTATACTGGAATTATAATAATTTAACAGGTACTGGATAGGTAGAAGAAGATTAGCATGTAGCTATAAGGAAAGTAAACTTTAAATAGGGAGAGAAGGTGATAGGCAAGCAAGTTGAACGTAGGAGGCCCAGGAATACAAAAAAAAAAAAAGGATAGAGTAGAACCTACAGACTGGTACAATTGGGAAAACTTCGAGTTTGCTAAGGCACTATGGCCAATGGAGCTAATGGCATGGAGGGCTGCAAGTCAACACTGGCTCTATTTCCTATGAGGGCACAGGTTCTAGGGACAAGGTTAGAGTTATGAGTGCTGGCAAAAAAGGCATAGCTGTAAGTGGAAAATATAATTTGAGAAGCAGGTTGCATGGTGCTTAAGTGTACATACTGTGAGCCAATTTGCCTGGGTTACCTTTACCTATAAAATGGGGATGATAATACTCCCTCCCCTGTAGTATTTATAAAGTACTTACTAGTATAGCCGTATCTAACTATATTAAGGTGCTAAATAAGTATTTCACAACTTCATAGATATCTCTAGATTCAGTCTAGTCTAATAGTGAAGAACAGAAACATAGCTCCAACTGCTGTAGCAAGGTGTCAAGAATTGAACTTTATAGGGAAGGCAGAGGAGGATAGGTGGGAAGATATCAATCAATGAACTTGTATGCATAGATACATAACCAATGGACACAGACAATAGGGTGGTGAAGGCCTAGGGTGGTGGTGGGGGAAGGCTAGAAGAGGTCAAAGTGGGGGGGGAGGGGACATATGAAATACAATAAAGATTTTTTAAAAAGAAAGAATCAGAATTCTAAGTACAATGGTTCCATTACTGGGAGTAGAACTTTAGAGGGAAGATAAGCAGAACTTTGATACTGAATCAAAATAAAAGGCCTCAGTCAGCCGTGAGGCATTTGTTCACAGAAAGATGACAAAGGAGGAAGATGATACTAAACTCATCTAGACTGGAGGTAGACTGAGAAGGGTACAGATCAGACAAATCTGCTCCTCACTTTAGTCCAAATTGGCTTAGGAATTGAAGTGCAATTCAGGTTCCAGATACAGCGTATCACTGAGCCTAAAGATCTGGATGGTAGGGGCAGCAGACAAAGACTAATGAGATACCAGAATGTGGGTGAGGGACCAAATGTCTCTACACTGGGGAAGGAGCGATGCCAAAGTTAGGAACACGGTGTTTTATTTTACTATGTGGTTTCTCTAGTAAGCGTAATTTTCTTAATGGATGAATCCATTTCAGAGTAATGTCTAATTTTCATCTCTCTATTCTTCCGTGCTTCTCAGTGTTTTACATATGAAAGCATTAAGTGAAATCTTTTTAAAAAGAATGAATGATTAATGAAAACAATGTGAGCAGATATGATCTGTGAAATATAATTTCAGGTAACTTTCCATTCTAACTCGTAGCATTAAATATCCAATTATTACAAAGGAAAGCTATTTCCTTATCTTCAAAGAATGGCATTTAGGCCATTTTTGCTGAGCTGTCATTCTGGAGCAAAATTCCTAGACAAGCATAGGAACATCTAATGCTGAAGCAAAAGGTTTGATTAACAGTCTGAACTGGGTTATTAGTCTGAAGCAGACACAGCCAAGTTGAACTGAGGTCCAGAGTGCAAAGGGTCTGTATCAAATGGCAAAGTTGGGGTGAAAAGATCAGAGGTCACAGGCAAAAAGAAAAGAGACTTAAGGTTAAGATATGGATTGATTGAAGAAGGTAAACAAGATGGATTGTTGTCAGAGAGGAAATGGAAAAAGCTCCAAGGCAGAATTTAACCAGGAATTTGAGGTCTATTCTTTCATCTGATTAAGGATTAAACAGGGTGGAGGGAAAGTAGATTTAAAGTTGTCCCCATGGAAAATAATACAATTAACAAATAATAATACAAGAATAAACTCCGTGCTTCACGTACGCACAGCTGCAGACCTACTTTTGCCCAACTCTATATAATTTATCGTTGGCACATTATTTAATCCTAATTAGCCTAGTTTTCTCATAAAAAAAAGTGGGGATATTATTGTTATTTTTTATAAATAAGCTAGAGGCCCGGTGAATGAATCCTTGCACCAGTGGGGTCCCTTGGCCTGGCCTGTGGGATGGGGCCAAAACAGGCTCTCCAACATCCCTTAGGGGTCCCAGATTGAGAGAGGGTGCAGGCCAGGCTGAGGGAAACCCACCAGTGCATGATCAGGACCAGGGAGGGACACGGGGGGTGGGAGGGTCCAGGGCATCTGGCCAGTCTTGCTCAGTCCTGATCCACTGGACCCCAGCAGCAAGCTAACCTACCAGTTGGAGTGTCTGCTTCCTGGTGGTCAGTGCATGTCATAGTGAGTGAGCGGCTGAGCAGACTTAGCATATCATTAGCATATTATGCTTTGATTGGTTGAATGGACGACTGGATGACTGGAGACTGGACACTTAGATTTTTGGCTTTTATTATAAAGAATGGTTTAAGTAAATACCTATAAGTTATTTAATGCAGTAACTGGTGTAAGTATAAATAAAAGAAAAAGAGAAATCAGGTTTGCCACTTACTAATAGTATAAATTCTGGATCACTTACCCTCTCTGAATCTCTGTTTGTTATAATTTACTTGGTGGGTTATTTTTAGCATGAGAGACAATGGGTTCTAATATCTAACCAACTGCCTGGCATGGCATAAGTGCTCAGGAAAAATCATTACTATTGACCATTGTATATCCTTCTAGATTCTTAAAAGATCACTTTTGTGCAATGTTCACCTCAGGGGATGCTTATCTTAGCTAAGATTCACCTAGAAATTGGTATATTAGAAATATGTCTCATAAATATGTATGTGATAGTTTGGATTTTTATTAGTTAAATATTAACTTTCTTCTACCTCCCACTTTGCAAAGAATATACTTCCTGCTTCATGGAGAACTGGCTGTTCTCTGAAACTAGCTTTGGCTAAGGGGATATAATCAAATGTGAGACAATAATCATGCAGTTTACAAGATTCTGCCCTTTGGGGATCTAACACAAGAATATGCTCTGGATGGCCCCAAGTCCAAGGAAAAATGAAGAAACACGTGGAGCCTCAACGTGAAGCAAACCCAGGAAATCCCAGTAGAACCCAGCACAGCTTTATCCACACCACGGTCCCATGAGCAAAGAAATAAAAGTGTGTTGCCACTGGGTTTGGGGGAATTTTATTATGCAGCCTTATTGTGACAAGAAGATGAATAAAATGCCTACTAAAAAGACTAATAAAGTGTTCAAACAGGGGCAAATATGGTGCGGTGTAGTCCTCAGAATCTCTCTGAGAGCTCACCGTGTATCTGGTTGAGGCCATCCGGGTTGGCCATTTGGGTCTGAGGTATGTATTTGTCATTGTCAGGATTAGCTCCCAGGATAGTAAGGAGAAAAGAACTAACTCAGGGGATACTACTGGGAAATAAGCAATAGCAACAATAACAGACAAAGAGAATTGCAAGTGTTAGAGGTCAACTCCAAAGAAAGTGCTAAAAAAAAGTCCACATCCTTTCCCAAAATAATTAGAGGAAACAGTTTGAGTACCTGGCTCCCGAAATTCAATATAGGTAATGGGAAAAGGCAAAGAGATTTCTGGGTCTCTGTTCATTGTAGTGTTCTGTGATAAGATGATGCACTGACTTCCTATTGATAAGGCTACTTTACAATTCTGTAAGAGCAGATGTTACCATATGTAGGGTGTCCTCCAAAAATGTATACACACTTTGAATAATTATTAAATCCAATGGGTTAAATTTGGAAAAAAAGAAATATCAACTTAGCTCTCAGAAAAAAAGTGTGTATACATTTTTTGGGTACCCTGTAGAATATGCAGTAGAAATGTAAATAATTTCTGATGAATGCATAACTCCATCAATCGTACTCTAACATTCTTCAGTGCCTATAAATATCTAGTTAGTCAAATGTAGTTTGAAAAAAATGTTAGCATCTCACTGATAATCTAAGTACTGTGTTGAATAAAATCTTTGATAAACATTTACTTTACATTTGTATAAGAGTCATGTTTTTAACTTTTTGAAAATTATACTTTAACCATTTAAACACAAGTTGGGACAAAAAAGATGGAGGTTTATCTCTAAAACTGGAAAGTAGGCCAGAGCCAACTAACTGGACTCCAGGGCAGCATCGCCTCCCCCACAACACACACCCTGCAGAGAGCAACATTTCAGGAAAGGAAAAAAAAAAAAAAGGTTTCCTATAAACTCTGCATGGGATATAGATAATAGCTACAGCATTTTTAAGCAAGAGAGAGAGCCAAGACCTATTGCCCTGATGCATGCATTCTTTCTCTTTCTCTCTTTTCTCTCTCTCTCTCTTTCTCTCTCTTTCCTTCCTTCCTTCCTTCCTTCCTTCCTTCCTTCCTTCCTTCCTTCCTTCCTTTCTTCCTTTCTTTTCTTTTTTTCTTTCTTTCCTTTATTTTCTCCCTCCCTCCCTTCCTTCATTCTGTCTTTCCTCTCTCTCTCTCTCTCTCTCTCTCTCTCTCTCTCTCTCTCTCTCTCTCTCTCTCTCATTCTTTCTCTTGCCGAAGTTAGAAAGGAGACAAATCAGCAGAGAGCTGGTTATTTATATAGCTGGTTATCAGAACAAACTGGTATGGCAGAGAGTGACATGTAGTTACTTTGCCCATGACCATTTGGACTGTAAATACTCATAGCTTTCTGGAAAAAAAACAAAAAAAAAATATTTCTAATTGAGAGACAGATCAGGGGTCTTAATAATTAACTAAAACTGGATACATACCATAAACACATTTTTTTAACATCCCTAAGAGGATTTCACAAAAATGTCCAAGTGCCCTTAATTAGGTACTGGAGTTTGTGTCCCATGGCTAATTTAGAAGCTCTCTCAGGTTACTCAAAGTGCCTCTTCAAACTGTAAGACATTATGGTCTATTTTTTTTTTTCTTCTAATTGAGTGACTATGATGTTTCAAGGTCCCTGCAGATGCAAGTTTCAATTAATTTATTATTTTTGGGAGCCAAGGCACAGGTCCTATTCTTTGATCATTTTGCATGTAAATATGTAATGATCTATTAGGCTGGGTGTTGCCTAAACATCCAAAGGGACACAAACAACAGTTCTCCACTGGGGACTCTGTCAGTCTAAAAGAATTCTAAACAACCTATTTTAGTCATATTTATAGTGCTTCCTCTCGCTGCTCTCCATTTTGGTCATCCCCCATGTTCTCTCCTCTCTCTGTACCATTCCTATTTGATGTGCCTGCTATTAATTCCCTTTTGTTCACCTTGATAAATGCTTTTCTCTTTTTAGATAAACACTGAATTAGAAACATCAGATGGAGTTCTGAATCCATGCTGCCTAAGAAATGCTCACATAAACCAACCGCACATCACTTCTTAAAATGTATATTAGTTGCTTATGTACGTGCTTCTCTCCGTAAGAAAAGTAATGTGATGATTGGCACATGCTCATTTTTTATGGCTCACATATAGCATATTCACGGAAAACAAAGAAGCTCCTCAACTTTTATTGGATAAATCAATAGGCAAATGAATAAAGAAAATAATCAATTATTTTAGAAATCTGTCCTGAATCTTCTTTCCATCACTGGGGACTTTTGAAGAGGTTTCCTTAGCTATTCCTATCACTCACATAGTATTTCATATACAATATATAATTTTATTCTTAGAAAAATCCTGTGAATTAGATGTTATCCCTTTTTTTTTAATATAGGTACATAGAAACGTTGGCATATTAAGTAAGTTGTCCTAGACCCTAACAAATGGGTCTTTCTTAAGCCAAAATCTGGCATGAAACCACTTACATAATAATGCTTCTGTGAGTTTTTATTTCATTACAGTTATATAAGGAAATCATATTTTAGCTGTGGACAGATGTCTGAATTTATTGGCAATATCATAAATAAATTAATTTTATAATAAATTAATTTTATTCATCTATTCATCTAAACAAATATTTACTAAACAACTATGGTAGTCCAGGCACTGTCCTGGGTGCTAAACATCATGCTATGAATAAGAAAGACTTCTGCTCAGGCCACAGAGAATGAACAAATTCAGTGATATATACAGAACAAAATATCAGGTATTGATGAAGCTTATGCATAATATTAAATTTGGTGATCCAAGATTAACTTTGTAGGTTCTTTAAACTGAATGATCAGAAATGGCCTTTCTGAGCAGGTCAGACTTAAGCTGTGATCTGAATTACAAGAGTCAGACAGCAAAAAGGAGGAAGAGCCTGTCAGAGGGAGGAATGCCCTAAGATGGGCCTTAATTTTTCCCAGCAATACAAATGAGGCCATTGTATGAGAGCAAGAAGCATAAGGACTGCTTTTGAAGGCCATCAGGATCCAGATTATATTAAGCTATAAATCAGATTAAAAAGTTTAGATTTTATATGTATGATGACATACCCATGGGAATGAAATGTCTTGGGACAGTAGCTTCTGGGCATGAACATATTTATTCGTTTATACAAATGAGGTATTCAAATATCATTTTCTCTGAGTGCCACAATGCAGGAAGGTTAGGAAGATCTGTGAAGGAGTGTTTACTGTTGGGACTTTGATTTAATGAGACTTGGAGTTGCAGGATGACTATACTTGGCTTAATCTCCTTCAATCAATTTGCCTTATTCTGTGACCTAATGTATACCTGCTGCAATCTCTTAGAAGTGATTTTCCAAATCTCGTAGCAGGAATTAAAACCAATACACATGTGGCATTTTTGAAAAGTAGCATCAGCCTTGTGCTTTGCAAGCCCCTGGCATCCTTCATTCATTGGACACGTACTGAGTGTTTGCCTGTGGTTAGTTACTCTTCTAAGTGCAGGGGTATAGCAATAAAAAATAATTTCCTTCCTTCCTTGTGCTTATATTGAAATGGTGAGACAGAAAATAAAGGCATGAAATACTAACACATTAGATAGTGACAACTGCTAACAGAAAAATTAAGTGAGAAAGAAAAATGGAAAATGTGAATTGAATTGCATGATTATAATATGATCTGCCTTTTTGCATCTTTCAGACAGAGATAATTTCTCCTAACACTATACCTAGTGGAGAGATATGGTGCAATGTAATGGGTGCGGTCTCTGTTGTCAGACTAACATGGAACACACTTTCTCATTGTGTCATAATTGTGTCAACACTTAATAATATTAGACACTTACTAATTGTGTCATAATTGTGTCAACACTTAATAATTATACCATCAGGCCAGTTATTTACCCTCCCTAAACCTCCATGTTTTCATCTGTAGAGCATGAACAATAACAGGTTCTTGCAACTTACAATTGTTATGGGTAACTATTATGTAGTGAAAGATAGTTCTAGACAGAGGGATCAGAGGAACACAATCCCTGAGACTGGAGATATGTGCACAAATTAGAAGCAAAGCCAGCGTAATAATAGCAGAGAGGGTATGCCCAGAGAGAGAAAACAAAGAGCTTAGAGATGGGAATGGTAGGTGGGTCAGACTGTGTAAGGGCTTTAAATTTAACCTGCAGAAAAGCTGAAAGTCACTGGAAGGTTCTCAGCAGCAGCCTCTAGCTGTTCTGTTGAGAACAGATCAAAGATAAGTTAGATGTTGGGAGGATGGAGCACCAGCTACATTAGGATTGTCGGGGACACAAAATATTTACCATTTTATGTTTCAAACTTGTTCTCCATCACGTATGATTTTAAAAATAAAATTTACTCTATTATTATCAGATATATGCATTTGTTATGGAAAAATAGTAGCTATAAATAAAAAGAACAGAGAAATCACATAATCCCAACACAAACACAGTTAAGATGTGTTGGTGTACACCTTTCTAGACATCTCCCTCTCTCTACCTCCATCTGTGTGTGTGTGTGTGTGTGTGTGTGTGTGTGTGTGTGTGTGTGTGTGCTTTGATCACTTTAAAAATCTAAGCATTCATACTAAATCTGCCTTCACAGAAGAGTTTATTCTGAATGATATTGCTACTTCAGTCACTGGTTAAATCTGCAAAATAATAGCTCTGACCAACTTTAATCAGTCATTTTATCCCTTAGTAATAACTCTTCTTCTGCTGCTGCTTGCCATATATACACAAAAACTAATTTCAAATCCACCACAATAGATTAAAAATGTATTCACATTTCACTAGGTGAAACATGCTTCATTGGGATTTACAAAGAAATATTTACATAAAGATTGAGACTACCTATGCATTATTTGTTTTTCATTAGGTGTATGTTTTTATTCAGTTCCACACTAAGTGGAAGCTGAAAACACCATTTGTGTCAACTAACATGGAACAATAATATTAAACTAATGTTACCAATTTTATAAGATACTTGGGATGAGAACTATCTTAAGAATTCCTTTCACTTCTTGTGATACACTAATGCAATCATCTTTCATAAGATTAACACCCAGTGAAATGCTGAGTATGTATAAGTTAAGTATAAATATATATATTACAATAATTAAATTATAAATTAGCTATTTTATTGCTGAAATGCAATAAAAATAAAAAAATGCTAACTACTGAATGTCTTTACTAGAATAGAATATAGTTCCAAGAGAAAGAACAAATATAAAAGGTGTGACTGCAGAGAATATGATAGGCCAGCTTGAGCTAAAACAGACTCAGTTCTGAGCCAGTGTAAGAAGGGGAATAGAGCAATGAAGTGTCTAAAAATGACATTACAGTGTTTCCCCAGGCAAAGAGTAGCATTAACACTGAGAGTTAGTAAACAAATCCCTTTATTATGTTCCTGAAAAGTGCTATAAAACATCCTAGTGACCAACAAATGTTTCAGCAATGTTTACAACCACCAACTAGAGCAGGGTTTCTCAGTCTTGGCTCTCCGGGCATGTTGGGCTGGATAATTCTTTGCTGTGGGGAACTGTCCTGTGCATTGTGGGATATTAAATAGCATCCTTGGCCTCTACCCACTATATGCCAGTAGCATCCCCCAATTGTGACAACAGAAAATGTCTGCAGACATTACCAAATATTCCCTGGGAGGGAGGGAAAGAGGGGTATTAGAGAAGAATTAACATGGTTCACCTAGATATTTTATTTTCACCTTTCCTCTCTTATAGTTTGACTTAATATTTTGTTTTCATGCATTTGCTTTGTCACCTTTTAATATTTTTATACTGAGTCAACAAAAAGGGAATGCTCTTGTCTGTTAATCTATGCTTCCAGAAAAGGCTCCTTTACCAGTGAATTCTCCTGCCATGTGATTTTAATTTTAGTTTTCCTTAATAGTCTAACAAAAATAGACAGGAGTTTTAAATCCATATTCATTATAGTAAATTGAGGGGGGGAGGCATGTGTGTAAAATTAATATTCTGAGAATCCTAATTTAGAGAGTTATCCTACTGTGACTGGAAAAGTTAGCCTGACCATGAGAACTCACATGTAATAACTACCTCAATATCTACTCCTTTGAAAAATCTGACTTTCTACTTGCAATAATGAAAACTGGAATAAAGACTTCAGAAGCATTCAAAATAAAAATTGCAATTATCCATGGTCACTTAAAGTTTTTAAATGTGTCTATAGGAAGCCAGATATCACATTCTATTTCTCTTTAATGGACATGCCAAGAGTTAATAAAACTTGGCTTTGATATCTCTTCATTATTACTTACAAAATATATTTCTTACTTTTTCATTGAATGGGACTTCTAACAAAGCTTGTGAACCTTGTGCAGAATGTTGTTAGTATATTTTATGAAGATTTACATAGAAGAATACTTTTCCAACAATTGCAGTAATCTTCTGTCTCATGAGACATTTTATAAAAGGAAAAGGATAACTGGAAAACAAACAAACAAACAAACAAACAAACCTTCCCTACATTTAAAAACATTCCCAGATGAAAACAGGTTATGCCCTTCAAAGCATTTTCTTCCCTTTGGCTCAAAGATTTCTCTTCTCCATGGAGTTCCTTGGTAAACTATTCATTTCCTCTGTCCTCCCCCACCGCCAAAAAAAAACAAACACACCACAATTAAGTATTATTACCTCTTCTTGGATAAGAGTGCTAGACCAAAAGTTATGTTTTAAGAGTACAATGTTATTTTCTTCTACACTTTGCTAAGCAATAAAGTAAACAAATCCAGAAACACTGAGAGATGAGACATTAGGTTCATTAACCCTTGACATGAGGTCATGAGCCATTAGGATTCATGACGTCAATGTTCCTGAGAAATCATACCCCAGAGATTTATTAGAAATATGACATTTATAAGCTTATGTTGTTAATATCTACCAATCCTGAGTGAAATTTTTAGTTTTATATTCCTGATAAGTCTGTTTACAAAACTGCTTATCTAGGGTGCATAGGAGATACTCAATAAGCTATTATTGAAAGAAAGTCAGTGATAATGAGAGATCTCACACTGTTTTTGTGATTAACAATGCTAAACATATCTGTGAAACTTGGAAATGTAACATATGGTTCCCTAAGAGTGTAGCCCAGAAGGGAGCACAAGAGTAGCACGTCAGTTACATTTCAATTGCATGCAGGAAAAACAAATAGGGATTCCACGGTGCAATCGTATTTCTTTCAAGAATACCCTGGCGTCAACTAAAGTGGTTATCTCCATGCCCAAGATAATCTGACTATGCAGTCGGCAACCTTGCTGTTTTTAATTACCATGTATGCTTGTTGAAGGGCTATAAATATGCCTCCTGGCTCTACAGTTCTACAAAAGCCTATACAGAAAACAGAGATTAGCTCCACCCTGCCTTCTGAATCAGATGGCTAAAGCCCTGCTAATTCAATGGTTTCCTTTTTTAAAGAATTTCTATATTTGATTAGTAGGTGATGACACTAGAATGCAACAATATAATTAAGTTTTGTTCTTTGTTTATTTGGGTCTTCACCAGCATATGTAGTTGGTAATAAAAATACATATCAGTCTCCATCAAGTTTAGTTAGTCTCTGAGAAAAAAATATTAAATTTATAAGATGTCAGTGTGATAATTCAGAAATGTAAAGGCAATAAGATAAAATTCAAACTCATTTACTCTCTAAGGCATTAATCCATAAAATACAAGGATCAAAATGTCAAGACTATTTTTTATCTATTCTACTTTACTTTCTCTTTTTATTAAAATACTAGACACCCAGTGCACAGAATTCTTGCACGGGTAGGGTCCCTAGTTCTGGCTGGTGATCAGGGCTGATTGGGGCCTTCCGGCTGCCTGCCAGGGCCTTCCTTTGTTCCGCGCCGCTCCCTGGTGGTCAGTGCACATCATAGTGAGTGATCAAACTCCTGGTCTCCCGATCGAACTCCTGAGTGGACAATTTGCATATTAGGCTTTTATATATGTAGATAGCCAAGATCTGAAAACAAGTGCCCATTGGTGGATTAAAAAGCTGTGGTACATTTACAAAGTAGAATACTACATGGCTATAAAAAAAAAAAGGGAATCTTACCATTTGTGAGAGCATGAGTAGACCTTGAGATTATTATGCTAAGTGAAATAAGCCAGTCAGAGAAAGACAAATATCACATGAACTCATTTGTATTTGGAATTTAATTAACAAAATAAACTGATGAACAAAATAGAAAAAGAGGCATGGATACTAAATACATGGATCAGACTGACAGCTATCAGAAGGGAAGGTGTTCGAGTTTCTGGATGAAATAAGGTGAAGGAATTATCAAACATATATATCACACAGAATAGACAAGGAGGTTTGGGGGATGGGTAGTAGAGATGGGCAAAGGTGGGATAAATGGGGACAGAGACAGACTTTGCTTCAGGTGATAGGCATACAATACAGTGTGCAGATGACGTTTTGTTGAGTGACACACTTGAAATCTGTATGGTTTTTGTGAACTGATTTCATCCCAATAAATTCAATAAAAATAAATGAATATGGAAAAATCAGACTAAAGAAATGGAACCCTAATTTCATGTGTATGATTTATATATGTGGGTATAAAACTAAATTTCAAGTAAATAATAGCTTTGGTGATGTTAACTACCATATTAACATTATGAATGTTGACCTAACTATTTATTTTACTTAGAATGAAAATAGTTTTAATTAGCCATAGCTGGTTTGCTCAGTGGATAGAGCATCAGCCTGTAGACTGAAGGGTCCCAGGTTCGATTCAGGTCAAGGGCACATGCCCAGGGTTGTGGGCTCGGTCCCCAGCAAGGAGTATGCAGGAGGAAGCTGATCAATGATTCTCTCTCATCATTGATGTTTCTCTCTCTCCCTCTCCCTTCCTCTATGAACTCAATAAAAATATATTTAAAAAATAGTTTTAATTAGTATAGTAATCAGCAAATTAAATATGGATAAAGCCTGGCCACAGTAGCTCAGTGGTTGAGTGTCAATCTATGAACCAGGAGGTTATGGTTCCATTCCTGGTCAGGGCATATGCCCATGTTGTAGGCTTGATCCCCAATCATGCAGGAGTCAGCCAATCAATGATTCTCTCTCATTATTGATGTCTCTATCTCTTTCTCCCTCTCTCTTCCTCTCTGAAATCAACAAAAATATATTTAAAAAATAAATAAATATGGATTAGAAGTAAATAATATTGAATAGGGGAAAAAAGCAAGAAGAAAAATGCACCTTGATTTGCTTACAAACTAAAATATTAATAGGTAATTTTATTATTAAATAAAAATATAAATTGTTACATTGTGGGAATTGAAGATATTCATATTTTTATATCATAAAGGTTGAAAATACTGGTATAATACATGATTTAAGAGAACTTATGAGAAGACTAACATTAAAATAGAGGAAAGAAAAACTTAACGTGGAACCTATTTGTCAATGCAAATTATCTATTGCTGGATCAAGCATAGCATATAGTTTGGGAATAAGAAAGCCACTTTTGTTCACACATTTAAAATGTTATACCTGTCACTTAAAAGCTCTAGAGATATTTACAGAGGAAAAAATGTGCTTGTAAGGAAGTACATGACTAAAAATTGTTGTTAGAAAAACACTGTCACCTTGAATTATTCTGACAAATACAATATTGATAGTTAGAAAAAAATCATGAAGTAGCTCTGAAAAAAAAAAACCACAAAAAAAACAACCACCTCTCTATTTTACATATGGGCATCATCATTTACTTTATAATAGTTAAAACAAACTTGAATTGAACTGTGGTAACATCAACAAATTCTAGGCTAATCAGTAGATAGTCTATTGATGTTAAACAGAAGTATTTTTTATAAAAATACTTGAGGCCCAGTGCACGGATTCATGCACTGGTGGGGGGTATGGCCTGCAAGGATCGGCCCACTGTGGGAATACCGCTCAACCTGGTCAGCCGAGTTGCACTCCCACTGTGGGAGCACACTGACCACCAGGGGGCAGCTCCTATGTTGAGCGCCAGGTGGTCAGTGTGCATCATAGCGAGTGGGCAACCAGTTGTTCTGGTCATTCCGCCATTTGGTCGCTGGGCTTTTATTATATAGGATAAATATTTGAAAATCTAGTGGACTTACTGAACTCTATCTGGAGAATATGGTGTAAGTAATATATTTGTCATATGACAAAAATTGAGATAAGTGTGACGTACACATGCCATTTTAAGGAGGGGATATTCACAGGTTTAAAATTTTTGAATTACACCTCCTCCCATGACCACATCAAAATTACAACTAAATTACAGAACAACCATCATTGAGAACAACCTGAACTCTAATGGCAAAAAAATCCTATAACTAAGGATATAAAGAAGAAACCATGAGGAGACTGACAGGAGGGCAGAGACACAGAAAAGGCAGGTCCCACACTGATGGTGTGAAAATTAAGAAGTGGGAGGGATTTCTCCACTGCAGAAGGTTCCCCTGAGGAGTGAGAGGTCCCAGTCCTACACCAGGCCTCCTGGCTCTGGGCACCAGGGCTGGGAAGAGATGTCCCCATAAAATCTGGCTGTGAAACCCAGTGGGGATTGATTCTGAGTGAGATGTAAGGCTGCTGGAGACCTAAACAATTCTCTTAAGGGGTTTGTACACTTACTAACTCACTCACTCTAGCATCCAGTGCAGGGATAGCAGCTCAAAAGCATCAGGAATATGTAGAGAGGAACTAAATTGACTACCACCAGGGTGAGTGCTGGAGGGGCAGGGGTCTGGCAACTCTCTCCAGGAACAGAAGTGTTGGCAGGCTCCATGATTCCTTTGTTGAGAGTTCTTCCCACCCAGCTGGCAGAGTGACAAATCTGTGCTCTCCATTAACCTGGCTAATATTATTCACCCCTCCCAGGTGACTTCCTGAGACCCTGTGACACCCATGTACACACTGGTCCAAGCCTCTTCCAACAGTTCCTTCACACAGGTGGCCTGCCTTGGCTTGTGCTGCAGAATTTTTTTCAAAATCTCTCAAAGATTTACAAATCCCAAACAGGCAGTGGCTGGTCTCAGCATGTATTGTAGCTCTTGTTATGCAGCCCCAAGCCCAGCACAAATGGTGACAGGAAACAATTTGCATTGTTACACCCATCAGGTGGCCCCAACCTTAGCATAAGCTGTGATCAGTTTTGGCATGGAATGCAGCTTCAAATAAGTGACCACAAGTGGTGGCTGGTTTTACCTCACATAATGATGCCCACCAAAATGTCCCAGGCCTGGCACTATTGGCAGCCAGCATAAGTTTGCAGTATAGCATCTCACAAGCTCCTATCAGCCCAGCACAATCAAGAACTGACCACAGATCATTTTGTAGCTACTATCAATATGCCCCAAACCCATCACCAGTGGCAACTAACCTTGGAATACACTGAAGTCCCTTCCAGAAAGCTCTAAAATCAACACACCCAGTGTCTGGCTTCAGACCATCAGAGCAGTATCTGACCAGCTTCACAAGTGACACACCCTAAGGGAGGACTCACCAGCACCAGAGTCCTAATAAAGTGCCTCCCACTACATGTGGTCAGCCCCCATGCATTAGGACTTGGCTGTATTTATGGCCTCATGCAGTCGGCCTCACGAAATGTATTGCCAGGAGGAATTGAGGCCCAACTACAACAGAAGGGCACATATAAAACTTTCACAAGGGACAACCCTGAAGCACCCAGCTCAGGTGACTAGGAAGACTGTGCCACTGGTCCTCACAGGATACCTACTATATAGGCCACTCTACAAGAACTGAGATGTAGCAAATCTACCAAGCAAATGAGGGCGGGGGGCGGGGTGAGATTAGCTAAAGTGAGGAGACAAAGAAACATGTCCCACATGAAAGAATGAAACAAAACTTAAAAACAAGAACCTAAACAAAATGGAGCTAAACAATCTACCATATATAGAGTTCAATATACTGGTTATAAGGATGCTCAATAAACTTAGGGAAAAAATAGATGTACTCAGTGAGAACTTCAACAAAGAGATAGAAAACAAACAAGTACCAGTCAGAAATGAAGAGTACAATAACTGAAAGAAAACACTAGAGAGAATCAAGAGCAATTAGATGAAACAGAAAAGCAAACCAGTGATCTGGAGGACAAGGTAGTAGAAAACATTCAATCAGAAGAACAAAAATTTAAAAATAATAATTTTTAAGAAATGAGAATGGCTTATTGTTCTCTGGAAACCAAGTGTACCAACATTTATAGCATAGAGATACCAGAAATGAGAAGAGAGAGAGAACAAGGAATTGAAAATCTGCTTGAAGAAATAATGATGGAAAACTACCCTAATCTGGCAAAGCAAATAGGCATACAATTCTAGGAAGTGCAAAGGGTCTCAAACAATATGACTCTAAATAAGACCACAACAAGACACATCATCATTAAAATGCTAAGGGTTAAAGACAAAGAGAATCTGAAAAGCAACAAAAAGAAAGAAAACAGTATGTACAAAGGAGCTACTACAAGACCATCAGCTGATTTCTCAACAAGTGAATTTTACCAAACATTTAAAGATGAATTAATACCTATGCTTCTAAAACTAATTTTAAAAAATTAAAGGGGAAGGAAGGCTCCCAAGTTCATTTTATAAGGCCAGCATTACACTGATAACGAATCCAAAGACATTATAAAAAGACTAGAGGCCCGGTGCATGAAATTTGTGCATGGGTAGGGTCCCTATGTTTGGCTGGTGATCAAGGCCAGCTGGGGCCTTCCTTCCCCCAGCTTCCAGCTATCAGCCAGGGCCTTCCTTCATTCTGCGCCATCCCCTGGTGGTCAGCGCACATCATAGCGAGCGGTCGAACTCCCGGTTTGTTGAACTCCTAGTCCGTCAAACTCCTGAGGGTACAATTTACATATTAGCCTTTTATTATATAGAACTAGTGGCCCGGTACACAAAATTCATGCACAGGGGGGTTCCCTCAGTCCAGCCTGCACCCTCTTCAATCGGGCACCCCTTGAGAGAAAGAGAGGCATGGCTGTTGGCCAGGCCCTGAGAGAAAGAGAGAGGCAAGGGCTGATCAACAGCTGCCATGGAGACTATGGATCAGACCCTGCTTCTCCTTCCAGGCCTCTCTTTGGGCCTGATCCGCAGCCCCCTCCGCAGTCAGTGCTGGGTCGCCATGGCAACCCAGCATTGATTTCTGGTCGGTTGAGCCTTTGGTTGTTTTGGATGTTACAGACACTGGGTTTTTATATACTAGGATAATTATAGCCAATATCCTTGATGAACAGAGTTGCAAAAACCCTCAACAAAATATTACCAACCCAAATTCAGCAATACAATAAATTATTACCAGGATCAAGTGGGATTTATTGCTGGGATTCAAGGTTTGTTCAATTCTGTAAAATAATATGATATACCGCATAAACCAAATAAAGGATAAAAATAATGTTTTTTCTGTATAGATACAGAAAAAGCATTTGACAGAATTCAACATCCATTTATTAAATTACTTTCAGCAAAGTGGGAACAGAGGGAACATACCTCAACAACCAATATTATTCCACAGAACAAGATTCCAATCATTTAGAACTGAAGAAGAGATAAAGAGTGTACCAGACAAGCAAAAACAAACAAACAAAAAATAAACTTTTCCTTGGGGAAAAAAAATGTATACCAGACAAGAAAAAGACGAAGTACTCCATCACCAATAAACTACTACACAATAAGTATTAAAGCAACTTATTTAAGAAGAAAAAATCACAATATGAATATGAAAATACAGGAAAGGAAGCATTTCTTAGTAAAAGCAGTAAATCCTCAAAAAAATTAAAAATAGAACCCAGCATTTTCACTTCAGGGTACTTATCCAAAAAAATTGAAACTTCAATTCAAAAAGATATATGTATCCATATGTTCTTTGAAACATTATTTAGAATAGTAAGCAACATAAGTACCCATTGATAGATGAAATGAAGATAATGTGGCATATAAATACAATGGAATGTTACTCAGCCATTAAAAAATTGAAATCTTGCCATTTTTGACATCATAGATAAATCTAGAGGGTATTATTCTAAGTAAAAAAGTCAGGCAGAAAAAGACAAATACCATATGATTTCACTTACATGTGGTATCTAAAAAAAAATATCAACTAACAAAACAAACTCATAAACACAGGGAATAAATATAAGATTATCAGGTGAGAGAGGGGTTGAGTTATTGGTGAAAAAGTTGGAAGAGATTAAGAAGTGCAAATTACCAGTTATAAAAACAGCCCTGGTATGTAAGGTATAGCACAGGGTATGTAGTCAATAATGCTTTAATAACTATGCATGGTGTCAGATGTGTACTAGACTTATTGGGGTGATCACTTCATAAGTTATAAATATGTCATCATCATATTGTACATTTGTAACTAATATAATATTACTAGAGACTCAGTGCATGAAATTTGTGTATGGAGGGTCCCTCAGCGTGGCCTGCACCCTCTCCCATCTGGGACCCCTCGGGGGATGTCCCTCTCGCAATCCAGGACTGCTGGCTCCTAACTGCCTGCCTACCTGCCTGCCTGATCACCCCTAACCACTTTGCATGCCTGCCTGATTGCCCCTAACTGTCTCTTCCACGGCCCCTGCCACCGTAGCTTTGTCCAGAAGATGTCCGGTCTATCAGTCTAATTAGCATATTACCTTTTTATTAGTATAGATATGTCAACTGTAATTAAAGTGTTTTAAATATATAAAAATAAATATAAATTGTGGCTCTGCCATGTACCAGTGGTTTTACTTTGAGCAATATGCCCATGTAATTTGTCAGGATGAAATTAGAACATACTTCCACAGCTCTTGGAACAGTGTCTGGCATGAAGCAAGTGATCAATACATTTTGCTTCTATTATAAAAAAAAAATAACCAGATTTTTTCTGAAAAACTGCAACGGAATTAAAAGTTTTATGTCAGCATATTTTAGTTAAAACCAGATCAATTTAGAGACAAAAAGTGATACAACTATAGCCATTGGTGCTGTTAGCCCATGTTTTTTTGTGGTTTTCCCACTTCTGGGAATATGGTTGGTGGGTTCCTCCCTGGCTCCTTGGCATTCGTTAGCTGTGACCACTTGACTTACTTTATTTAACCAATGAAATGGGAGTAGAAGTGTTATGTACCACTTCTGGGTGAAAATTGTGCAATCTGTTACTCTCTCTTTGCCTGGAGACGCAGGAATATATTAGGGGTGGGCCAAAGAACATCAACTTGGTTTCTTCGTATGAACAAGGGGAGAAAGAAGAAATAGCTTTATAAATTAGGGGACTGATGTGAGTAAAGACACTGAGACTAGAGGGTAGAAATAGTATGTTTGTGGAAAAGCAAATACTGGGTTCAGTTTTTCTTGTATGTGTTTTATGGAATTTTTCTACTGCACATCTGATACATGCTCAAGTAGAAGAACATGCAATATATAAAAAAAGAGGTTTTACATAAATAATCCTACATCCAAAATATCTTATGACTAGGTATTTTACATTCAATAAAATATAAAATAATGTATATAGTAGAATTGAAAGAAGAAAACATAAAGAACATACTCTATTCCAATTAGCCAAATTAATTATTGCTCCAGTAGGAGTAATTTGTACAAATAGCAAACAGAAACAAAAGAAATATTTATAATTTTAAATATTATATAGTTTAAAACATTATGAAGTTCCTTCTTTTAAAAAGATAACATTTAAATAACTAGCTCTTCTCTGGTGTAATATATTATAGTATACATCCAGAAAATCTTTCCCCAATTGACTCACAACATTCTTGGCCTTCAAAAACTCTAATTTCTGAAAGCTTGCCTTATGTGAAAAAAGAAACAAAGAATCTCCAAGAAAAGCAATATTCTATCTCTGGCTTCAAATTGTGTTTTGAAAGATTCAAAACACAGAAGAGAAACAAAAAATAACTGAAATCTTAGATCAGATAAGCTTTTCCTTATACAGTATATCTCACTGACGATTAAACAAAATGAAAACTCCAGACATTAGGTTTATCATTCCATTCCAATAGACTATCATTCTCGTAATAAACGGTGGAAATGAAGCAGATGGGTAGGAGTTAAAGTAACTGACTCTCCAGGGCAAAGAAAAGAAGGCAGACAAACCTTGACTAATCATAAGCGACAGGAAAACTGATCTACAGGAGAATAAACTAATAATCCTGGCTTAAAGAAGGGTCTAAATCTACAGAAATTTTAATAGCAAGTCCCTGGTAAAGGACTTTGAGTAAATAAACTTATTATCTGTGGACTTCTGAGCATGGCTCCCTGAAAAATGTCATACTGATCAGAGATCCAATGAAAGTGTTTCATGGATGAAACACTCCTCCTCCTGTGTGAGGCAACCCACAGAACCTCACCTGGAGATGTGATTTATTACTCCCGTTCAGAAAGCAGATGTTCAATGAGGATAAAAGAGCAGCCCTCCACACTGCAGACCTGTCCCTCTTCATCTGAGCTTGACCGCCAGAGCGTTGAATAATTAGTAAAGCCTGGTATTAGGATAAAATCTATGATTTGTGTGAGTCTGATTTAACAATCTGATCCTTTGTGTTAGCTCGCCATGTACTGAATATTCTTTTTTATTTTTTTCATTAAGAAGCTACAATAAATTTCCAATGTATATATGACATTTTTCTACTAGGTGCTTTTTTACTTTTTAAATCAAATTAATGCAAAAAGCAGGAGTGTTATTGTTTGTTTTGTTTCTGAAGATCACATTCTGATAAAACATTAGAAAAATGTTAATATATAGAATGTGCTTATGAATATAAAATTTTACTCATATTGTATTTGCATTACTGAAGTGCATAAGGTAGTTTTTTAAGAGACTAGTCATTGATTTTCAGCAACCTATTCTTAAAATTCATGTGGTTACACCCCAATGGCAGTTAGATTGACAGAAATCTCCAAAAACATAAATCATAAAACAAATTCGTATAAAAATTGTACTAATATAAATTCCAAATCTATTTTAACAGTAACTTCTTAAAACATATACATACCATGATATAAATAAAATTAAAATCTGTGGAGCATATTTATTGCCAAATGAAGTTATCTGTTCTTTCAAGTTCACTCTGCTATTCTTAGTGGAAAAAAAAGTACACCAATTTTTTCCACGTTAGAAATTCTGCCGGCCTTATGAAGAAGAAACTTCTATGAAGAGCCTGAGTAGAAAGGTAATACATTTATTCATTCTCCTTGAATATTATATTCAAATGTATTGGTACGTAAGCCTTCCAGATTGTTCATCAAAGTTTAAGATACTGGCTGTTCTTCCTTAAAGGACGCAGTGACACTTCCTTCATCTCTTGAGTCTCACATTTTTTAAAAAATAAAAAAAATAAATAAACTAAATCTTAGAGGGAAGTACGGCAGCAATGGTTTTACCCTTGCTGCCATACTTGTTTTCCTCCATCCCAATTCACTTAGCATCCATTTGTCATTACTCTTCCCAGAAATCAAGAAGCTCTTTCCCTTTCTTCCCTAGGAATGCTCTTGCTACCTGTAAACATCCTCCTCCTCAAGTTCCTTTGTTAAAAACATAACTTTAAAATGAGGGTGGCTTCACTTCATACACATGTATATGAAATTAATGCTGCAATGAATAGCTTTCAGATGTTTGGAACATCACTAAAATTTTTTTTTATCATTGTTTGAGCCTCTTGCTCATAAACCTCCTATAAGTGCATCCATGAATGGCATTCAAACAGGAAAAGAGAAAAGCAGATTTTTTTTTTTTTCATAAAGTAGAGGTAAGAGAATACCCAATAGATATACTCAATGTTTGATTTGGGGTAAAAAGTAAGAAAGGTGTTTACATCTCTCCCCCATTTACAGCCTACCTTACTTTTCTGCATTACAATTAATGGTATAAACATATTGTGTATTCAACAGACATCACTTGGAAGGCATAGGATAATCTAACAGTTCTTAATGCTTACTGATGTCAAGAATACCAATTCTTTTCAATGGAGGATGCATCCATCTATCTATCCTTGACATGTGGACATCTTTCAGCTACATAAATCAAATAAAATTGGTATGTTTAAAAATATATAAAATACTGTTACAATTTTTTAAAAGGTTCCAAGACATCATAATGGTGATTTCTGTTACCCCCCACAAAAAAACAAGCAAAAAAAACAAAACAAAAAAACCCACAAAACTACCAAGCCATACAGAGAATTTTTTTTTTTTTTAGAAAAAGTGATTATACATAAAAAATTAAGATAGTCTGGAACTATATTTAGAGTCCTAAAAGGACAAAAAAAAAGCACAAAACACAACAACATGAAAAGCATCCCTTTGTTAAATTTGGACATTCCTGCCTATATCATCAGGTTAAATGTGGAATAGGAAGTATATTTTGTTTTCTAAATAAACATTATTTAAAACAATATCAAATTTAGGTAATTATGCAAAGTTATAGAATTTTAAACACTTTAGCAAGGAAGTTTTCATGTGGGTCATAATAAAAATCATATGTGCAAAATAACATACTTTATATTTACTAAAAAATCTTTTAAAACAACTATATGTCATAAATCTAACCAAGAAGGATAAGTTGCCTATAGTTAAAATATAAATATAAATAAATAAAAACTAAGATGCATTTATTTTAGGGTACTACAAATTAAATTTTCAGAATTATTTAAAATATAAAGAATGTGTTAACTGTTAAAATATCTAGTAGAAGTGTCTATGGTTTTTCCTTCTAAGCACTTCTGTATTTAAATAAATAATTCTCACTAGCATAATATTATTTCCTTAGCTCATATATTATACATCATAGATGGGCATTAACATAGTACATCTTCATCATCACAATTATTGCTGGTCCACACTGCAGATTTTAGAGAAATTCAACCTTATATATATATATATTGGTTTTAGAGAGAGAGAGAGAGAGAGGAAAGGACAGGGAGAGAGAAACATCGATGAAAGAGAGAAACATCAATCATCTGCCTCCTGCATGACCCCTAATAGGGATTGAGCCCATAACCCAGGCATGTGCCCTGACAGGGAATCAAAGCCACAACCTTTTAGTGTATGGGAGGATGCTCAACCAAGTGAGTCACACTGCCCAGAATGAGAATTCAATCTTTAATAATATATAACACACATACAGTATACAATTACCTATATATTTGCATACGTAATACATGTATAATTTGTATTGAGTCTTACAATCATGCAATCCACCTGCATTCAAAAATTGGGACAACAAAACAAAGTCCTGACTTTTGACCTGGAGTACCTAAGCACAATCTATAGCCCTGACACTTGTTAGTAAAGTTCCAGGAACTTGAGAAAGTCACCCAACCTCTTCAAATTCCACTATTCTTATTTGGAAAATGAATATACTTATGCTTATCCATCTCTTATTTTTAGTTAGTGACTGAGTATTTCAGACAAATATGCAGGCATAATGGTAAAGCATAATTTTTTTCATTTCATCAATAAATACTAATGTTGCGCTATTTGCAAAAGTCAGATACACTCTGATGCCTCTTTCTTTTTCTTTGGGGAATAATTATAAAGCTTATTTTTATTATACTCTGAGATATAGTACAGTAAATACAATAGTTCTTATACATTTTTCTAAAAACAGTAACAACACTCCCATGTTCACCTTGTTTTTAATTCACTTTTAATATAATCAAATAAATATAAAAATTAAAATTAAATGGACAGATATATAATAAACTAGAGGCCCGATGCACGAAGATTCGTGCAAGAATGGGCCTTCCTTCCCTTGGCTGCCGGCACCACCTTTGCTCCGGCCAAGAGCTGCCTTTCCACCTTCCCAGCTGCTGGGACGGTGCAGAACACCTGCATTGTCGCCATGGCGCCTGTGTATGCAAATCAACCCGCCATTTTGTTGGGTTAATTTGCATACTTGCTCCTGATTGGCTGGTGGGTGTCGCGAAGGTACAGTCAATTTGCATCTTTCTCTTTTATTAGTGTAGATATTGTGATAAAATATAAATATATTTTTTCATGAAAGTAACATTAACCAGTAAATTATATGTTCACTGATGTATCTTTGGCCCAATTTCCAGTAAAAAAATAAAATAAAATGAGGGGTGATAAGAGAGGGAAGGGCTTCGGAGCAAGTAGCACTGAAATGTCTTACCGGTATTAAAGAGAAATCATAAAATTGTACCTTTTGAGGTAGAAACCTTTTTTTTTTCTTTCTTTAAAGCCTGTATTGATTGAGAGCTTCTGCTCATTACTTTTGAGGGAAAAAGTACCTTTCTTTATTGACTTAGTCCAGTTGCTAATACAAAGTCGTTTTTTTCCTTTGCATCCTAGTCAAAATATCTTTAACTGAATTCTTTCATCTTCTTCTCCTTCAAAATGATATTGACCATTCAGGTTAATAATCTTTACCAAGGAAGTGCTTTATTGTAGGTGATGTAGTTTCTTACATTATCTACATTAAAAGGTTTCAAATATAAAATAAGACAATAAAAAGGATGATAATAATAGGATAGAAGAATAAACTCTAGAAAACAGCAACAGAAGTTTTTGTATCTTGACATAAAAGGGTGCTTTACGTGACAAAATCAACAAGGAGACATACAGTGTTTTCATTTAAATACATATATTTGTAGTTTTATTTTAATACCGTGATTTAAACCTAGCATTTGACCATGCGTATTATGTTATATAACAATTCAAATAATTTAAGAAATTTTATAACATATTCTTGAATGTTACCACCATTAACCATGATTATTTCATTGTTTCTGCAAAACAGAGAACTCAATAAAACCTGCTTTCTTCTCCTTAGCACTATGGCTGTTCTAGTTCCCAGCACCCTGCCCACAACATCAAGCCACTCTCTGGATCCATCACTTATCCTTGCAATAAACTACAACGTTCATGAGTGCCTTGTTGCTTCCTAGCCATTTGATAATTAAAGTTAACTATTATAGAAAGTCAATACACAGGACAGACCAAAATCAGGTGGCTATTTCAAGTCTAGGAGGTATACTTTCATTTATGACATATTCAAAAAACTTCCCACAATATAAGGTCCATATCCAATAAAACTTCTTCACCTGTTTAGTGATATAGTTTTTTTTTTACTTTTTATAATAAGAATAAGACTCATCATTATTCTATTTGAAGACATACTGCTTTCATCTTTTTATCTCAATGCAAGAAAAAAATAGAGATAATTTAGTTCTTCAGTAGAAATTGCCCCAGTAGGACGGCAGAAGCTAGAAGCATTGTTTTCAAACTTACCCAATGTACATAGAATACATGGTGAAATTAAATGAAGACTATAACCACAGAGACAAATGATATGGATGAGAAACTTGAACAAAAAATATGTACTGCCAAGTGGAATATTACATTCTAGAATAGTTGAACATAGAGATAATTTTTAAATAAAAGTCTATTTTGTTTTAAAAGTACAATAAAAATAAGGTAGGAATATGTTAGTTGAAACTTTCATCAATATTTTATGCAATTTTGTACAAATGCAAAATATGTGAAATATTTGGAATGGAACCATTTCTGTCTTATATACTTTGAGAAATAGCTAGCATGTGGAATAAAGGAAAATTGATTATACTCAACATTTAATAAGTCACCGATTCCTTATGGTCAAGTAATGATTTAACCTAGGTTGAAATATGTACTGGTTTAAATAAACCTTCAGTGCATGTAGGATTCCACAGGGCCTTGAAAAGAAGAAAACAAAAATAAATAAATGAATGACATCAATTTAATAAAACAAAATGAAATGAAGTTAATGAACATATAAAATTCTTAGACACTTTAAGAAAGCACACAGACCAACATAAAACTGTTCTATTTATGATTTTCTAAGTCAATATTGCTATTAAAATTTACTAAAAATATTTATGTTAGTAATCTTTACAGGTTCCTAACTTCCAATTAAATACACTTTAGTATTAAACACAATATTAAAGAGGAAAGACCAATGGACTAAATTTTATTATTTCCTTGGTTTTGTAGAGTCAAAAATAACAGTTTTACTAAATTCTTTCCTCTTGGTATTCTTCAAGTAAAAAACTTCAGGAAAATTAATTAATTAAGTAATAAGTCTCACATGGTTCTCCTGATATTGTTGTAAATCATATTTAGTTACAATCTAAGGTCCTTAACACAAAGTTCCAACATAATTTTGTCAATCTATAGCAATCATATTATTATTTTTAAATTTCTATACTTTATTATAGTTTAAGTGGTAGGAAACTAAAACATTTAAAAGTATATACTAAGAAGTATAGAATATGATACCTGCCCCTAAGGAAAGTAGAATTTAGTTGGAGAGATATAGATATAGAAAAAAATGATCTATACTATAAGGTGGTAGGTTATATGTGAATATCTGATATATGTACATATATTGAGAACTGATATTATATAGAACTGACAACTACAAGATAGTAGGTTATACAGGACTGATAACTGCTGAAGTTCTGACATGAGAGATCACTCCCAGTTTGGGTGGTGAAATCAAGGATATGAAATTGCAGCTTGGCCCAAAAAGAACGATATTACAGGGGAGGGTTAGTCCTGATAAAATGGTTAAGTACAACAAAACAAACAAACCAAAACACTAAAAAACAGAGACAAGATACAGCAATTTATGTTGGAGCACTTTAAATGGAATAAAAGGTTTAAGTTTAGAAACTGTAGGAGCTGAAATTGCATAAATAAGGGTATAATTTTAGCTGCTATGGATGCTGGTTTGAGGAAAGTGAATTTTATCATTTAAACCTAGTGAACCAGGGAGTTTTAAATACAACATAATGTAAGCTGTGTGTGGTGTTTTCTTTTCTTTTTTGCTTTAATTTTGCATATTTCTTTGTGGTACCATATAGATTAGAATATGTAGAGCCTATAAGTAGGAAGGCAAGACCACAGTCAATATGAAGAAGTCCTAAAGTAATAAGCAGCATTGAAAAGTAATTATTTGCCGAAACCAGTTTGGCTCGGTGGATAGAGCGTCAGTCTGTGGACTGGAGGGTCCCGGGTTCGATTCCGGTCAAGGGCATATACATTGGTTGCGGGCACATCCCCTGGTGGGGGGTGTGCGGGAGGCAGCTGGTCGATGTCTCTCTCTCATCGATGTTTCTAGCTCTCTATCCCTCTCCCTTCCTCTCTGTGAAAAATCAATAAAATATGTATATATAAAATATATAAAATAAAAAAAAGAAAAGTAATTATTCTTCATAATATGATTTCCCCTATCAAGATGCTTGCCCCAGTTTTGTTAACAGTTAACACATCACTCAAGTTATAGCTCAAGCACAATATCATTTCTAGGCACACGATCTCCTCTTCATCTGATTCATATTTTAATTTCATATTTCTGCTTATTTCATTCATGGACCTTATCACTGGGAAAATCTCTTATTTAGTTCTATCATTCTAATTTATTGTCTATCATCATCCACTAGAATATGAAGTTTATGAAGAAAGGGAATTTGTCTATCACACATTGCTACAATCTCAGTGCCTGGAATATCCTTATTTTTTTAAATGACTGTATACATGAAAAAGGTGAAATATTTGATGACAAAAATAGTCACAGGTTTACTGAACATTATATATAGGCACAAAATGTATTTGCCAACAAAAAATGTTTATACAACAAAAACACCAACCACACAAAAATCTGTAGAATCATTAAGACTAACAAAGAGTTAAAAGAAACCCTATGTTCAGTGCCTGCTCCCCAAATGCTAGTTGAAACAATGTGAACAGAGAAAATATATTTTTATATTTTACTAGCGTTCCCGTAGCAGGAAAAATCCTGCAATAAGATTTCCTGCTGCACTTTACCCCGCCTCCGCTCCTCCCTTGTCGCCCGCCCCACCTTCTCTGCCAGCCCGCCTGCTTTTCGCTTCGCCCCCGGCCCTGACTTCGCTCCTCCCTTCTCCTCCCCCCCCCCCCCCCCGGCTTGCTTGCTTCTTCGAAGCTTTACTCCCTTCTGCAGCTCTTGGCTTCTTTCGAGGCTGTCTTGATATGCAAATTAGCTGCCATCTTTGTTGGGGTAATTTGCATACTCGTCCTGATTGGTTGGTGGGCGTGGCTTGGCTGATGGGCGTGGCTTGGGTGTAGCAAAGGTGCGGTCAATTTGTATATTTGTCTATTATTAGATAGGATGTATTTCAGAAATTTGGAATTCTGCTTTCCACAAAATGGAGGTTACCGCATAGCACAAATGTAAACTTAAGTAAGCCCACGCTTGTGGGAAACGCCTCACTGTTTAGAAAACCTAACATACCCAATCCCAATCCTCCAACTCACTTCAGCTAGCTCACCTTCCCCTAGGAAACAGGGTCTGACAGTCTTACCAGGCAATCTCTGACCTCAATCATGCTCCACATTGTGTTGCTGCTGCTAAAGCTCTATAAAACTTGCTCTTGCCCAAAATCCATCAGAAGAGTGTTCCACTATTTGTGAGGCACCACACTACATAATCCATGGATTATTTCCCTTTGAATAAAGGACATCAAACTCATTACTCAATTGTATACTATGTCATTTGACAGATTGGCGCAGGATGGAATCTGAAGAAACCTGCTGAAGATTCCAGGGATGGCTCCCAGCTGCAGGTGAAGGGACCCACAGCACCCTTTAGGTAAGCTGTCCCTCCAAGATTGCCCCTAAGCTTCTCTCAAATCAAACTCCACTTATTTTGTGTTCTGAGCTCTTCAATGATGTTGTTTGTTCTAATCCTTCATGCTAGAAAATCAGGGTGTGAGAGACTCCAGACTTCACAGGATGAAAATGTGAATTTGAAAAACTTCAGATATTTACAGTGTGGAAACTGGGGTGTGAAAGACTCCAGATTTTCACAAGACTTACAGGTCTCAGGAATTGTGCACAGGCAGCCAGAAAAAGGAAATCTACTTGAATTAGAAAAAGATTATTTCAACAAGAAAACATAATGGCTAGTTCTCAATCTACAGAAAGCAGGGACACACTTCCCGGGACTTGGGCCCTTTATATGATAAAGAAATAATGTGCAAACAACTGTCTATTTCTAAAACATTGGCAATAAATAACCAAAGACAATTTAGTTGTAGCCATTTTGGGGTTCTCTATGTTTGGGGTTATACACTTATGAAGAGTCTTTAAAGTACAGGTTCAAACACTGAACAAAAAGAATGGCATACTTTCTTTGGTATGCTGATGTGTAAGTTTCTGAATCAAAAATGGTCTCTTAAAGATGCATGGCAAAAAGCTGCCACACAGTTAAAACAACAGAAATCTAAAAAATCAGAAAACACATTCCACATATTCACTCTAATCCCAACTGTCCCCCATCCTCTCACTTCCCTTCTTCCTCACTACCCTGAGATCTCAACTCGTGGTTAGAGTTCCCTTTCCATTCTTAAGATCTCATCACTCAATCCCCTTTTAAAACTTAGCTAACAGAAAATCCTAATAAAGACACCCCTAAATTTATTCCTCAATCCAAAGCACTTTTACACCATGGTCCAAGGCTGAACTATGAGTCATAGTAAAAGACTTCCCTAAATGAAAGGAGGATCCTCAAAAAATTTACCGAGGAATTTAGAATCCTGGTTAATACTTATGACGCAGGACTCCCTGACCTATGAGGATTAATACACCTGGTTAATACTTATGACCCAGGACTCCCTGACCTATGAGGATTAATTCTGGTGGGTCCTGGAAATGGTTAGAGAGGCAGGCTGGATGAAACTGTAAAAGGAACTTAGATGAGAAGCTCAAGCTACTACCAGAGATGCTAGATGAACTTGTAAAATGGCTCACGAGTTTTTGAAGGGCTATTTCCAGAGTCTTTCCGCTAAGAACACATTGGACTATTGTTCAATCTTGTAAACAAACAAAGGATAAATCACTAGCAGATTTTAGAACCAGATTCAAATATTTATTTCTGACACACTCAGGTTTTACTAAAACAACTTGCTCAAATCAATTTGCCCTCAAGTACCTCTTTATGAGTGGCCTCTTCCCAGATCTTTCCAGTAAGATCAAGCATGACAGACCAAAATGGGAAGTCATGAATTTGATGAAGTTTGTATTCCAGCTGAACATTCTGAATGTCCTTTAGAATCATAAAACACATGGCCCTCCAGCTCCAAGGGTCTCAGCCAACAAATAAGCCACCTTATAATTTTAAACTTCAAGGGACCAGGCCCATGCCACATCTCTGAACAGACGGCATATTGGAAAAGAAACTGTCCCCAAAGAAACATATGCTGAACCCATCTTCCATACTTCAAAAATGACCTCAATGGTGAGAAACATACAAAAGTTGCCTTCTGTAGTCCCTCTAATGAACACAGTGAAATTCAAATAAAAATAAATGGAGAAACATGTACAACTTCAGTAGATACAGGAGTGATCTTACCTATATTGAGCCCCACTTTTTTAAAATAACCACTCCAGCCCTAACCGGTTTGGCTCAATGGATAGAGTGTTGGCTTGCGGACTCAAGGGTCCCAGGTTAGATTCCTGTCAAGGGCATGTACCTTGGTTGCGGGCACATCCCCAGTAGGGGGTGTGCAGGAGACAGCTGATTGATGTTTCTCTCTCATCAATGTTTCTAACTCTCTATCCCTCTCCTTTCCTCTCTGTAAAAAATCAATAAAATATATTTTAAAAAATAAAATAACCACTCCATCAAGTGAAAAACAATATAAAATAGTGGGGGTTTCAAATAAGACACAAGGAGACTAACCATCAAAACCAGCCCAGATGACTGACCCTAGGACCAGGTTCCTACAATTATACCTGTAGACTTTGTGATTCAACCCTTTGAATTTAATCAGCCAAGACTTTTATTTAAATTACAAGGGCACAAATTTCACTCCCAATGGAAAAATAAGCCTTGAATTACCTGACCAACCTGAAGCAGAATTATTATGTGCCCTACAGTTTGCTATAGATGATATTGAAGATGAGTCACCCTATGAGACTCTAGAGTTATCTGAAGTTCCCTAGACTCTGGAAACTTTATTAACAGAGAGTGGAGAATCAAGAGTGCTGAACTCACAAAAGTCTGAATAAAATATACCAAAACTTTGCCTAAATTGTCTCACTATCCATTAAAATCAAGTTGTGCAAGGGCTCACCCCCATTGTGAAATCTTTAATTTCCCTATGTTTATTTCTCCCTTGCACCAACCAGCCCTTGTAACACTCCCATTCTCCAAATTAAAAAGCCAAAGGGGCAAGGAGGATGAGTGGGTTCTCCAAGATTTAGGGACAATAATAAAACTGTAATTCCTCGTTTTCTGGGGGTACCCAATCCAAACATCTTATTATCACAGGTCACAACAAATCCTCAACGATTCACAGTGGTAAACTTATGTTCAGCTTTTTTTTCTTTTTTGGTTAATCCTCACCCAATGATATTTTTCCATTGCTTTTTAGAGAGAGTGGAAGAGACAGAGAGAAACATGGATGTGAGAGAGATACATTGACTGGTTGCCTCCCCCACACGCCCGGACCAGGGCCTGGGATGGAATTGAGCCTGTAACTGAGGGGCATGCCCTTGACCAGAATCAAACTGGGACCCTTCAGTCGCGGACCTACACTCTATCCACTGAGCCAAACCAGCGAGGGCTCAGCTTTCTTTAGTATCCCTGTAGTCCCAAGTAGACAATATGTATTTGCCTTTACATGGAACAATCGACAATGTATTTGAACTGTAATACCTCAGGGATTTACTGAAGCTCACACCTATTTTTCCCAAGCCTTCTATCAAGATCTGAGCACCCTGTAATTTCCACAGGAGTGCTCATTTTTACAGTATGTTATGATCTGTAGCTATGTTCTCCCACTCAGGAAGCCTCTAAATTAGACTTAATATATGGGGGAGAGGGGCAAAAGTAAGTTTACAGTTGCGAGTATACAAAACAGAGTTTATTCTTGTATTATTATTTACTGTATTATATGAACAACTGTAAACCTACTTTTGAACCACCCTGCATTTACTCCAAGAGTTGGCAAAAATAAGTTCATAAGGCCTCAAAGGAAAAACTTCAATTTTGCAAATAGGCTGTTCACGATTTAGGACATGACATAAGCATTCAGGAGGTTTCACTCTTTCCAAAGTGTATGCAATTAATACAAAATTTTAAAAAAAATCAACCACAAAACAAAACCTTAGTGGGCTTTTAGGCCAGGCAATATATTGCCAGCTTTGGGTTCTTAACTTTTCCTTTTTATGGACTCACCAAAACCTCCACACCAGAACTCCTACCATGGAGAGATAAGCATTGTGGGAACCATGCCAACGAGAGCGCAGAGGCCTTGTTATTCATACATCGGGATGTTCAAGGCCAAGACACGATGAGCAGATGCAAGGCCACAGCGATCCCACGGCACGCTGTGCCCTTCTGTGACCCAAAAGATTGATGTCACTGTTGGCCACCAGCCTTCTTTGTCTCTGGAGTAATCTACAGGTTACTGACCAGAGAGAGGCTAGAGAGAGCACAGCTGGGCAGAGAGCTCAGAGAACGTAGCTCCTATGTGTGCAGGAGAGTGAAGAGCTCAGAGGGAGCTGAGAGCTGATACTGCTGATGTAAGGCTAAGAGTTCACAGAGAGCTCAGATATAGCTACCATGTTAACCAGCCAGTGTGCTGGGCAGGGGAGACAGGAGAAGCTGCTGAGCCAGAAAGCTCAGCTGCCACTATGATGTGAGGTGGCGAATCTAGAAGGCAGCATGCGGCTGCTCAGATAATAGCTGTGGGTACAGAGACTAATGCTGCTTTATGGGAAAGATGTATCTGTTCACCAGCCGGTGTCCGGCTGCCTGCCTGTATGGACTTTGCTGTAAAGGACTGTGTTGTCTGACAGCTATGAGGCCACTGGTGTCTGCAGTAAAGACTCGTTCTTATACACCCACAACTTCTCATGGCTTCCCCATCTGCCCTGCCACCGAGAATTGATCTGTGTCTCTGTGAGCAGGGGATAAAGGAGGAACTTGGACTAAGTTCCCAATAATCAGTACAGTGGGCAGGGTTTGAGAAGGACCAGCCCTGGTGTAGTCAAATGGAAGAATTGAGAAGAATACATGAACTCAAAGCAAATCAGACCAGCAGAGCCGTGCAGAGCTCCAGCTGGCTCTGACAAGCATGAACAAGCATTTAATGACCTTAAAGCGGCCCTCCCAAACCCACCAGCATTACCTTATTCCTCCATGACAGGAATAATCAGGCTTTAGGAATTTTAACTCAAGACCAAGGTGAGAGAATGAGACCTATTGTATATTATAGTGTTACCCGTGGCATTGTCTTCTATGTAAATGTGCCAATGAATCCATGTTTAGCAAACAATAAAAAAAAAGTTAGACTCACTAGCTAGAGTTTACCCAAATTGCTTTAAGGAGGTCACAGTTGTGGTTACATTAGTACAGCCCTCAGCATATCTGATCTCAGGAAATTTTGTTTATCTTCAAACACCTTATACTGTTCAGAGTCTTCTAAACTCAGCCCCAACTCAACATCTTTCCTTAAGTAAACTCTTCTCTTTACTTATGGTCTACTTTTATGTCCATCTAACATACATCTAAAACACAACTTTAATCCTGATACTTTCTTCCCTTTATCAAGTAAGAGAGAAGAATGGGACTATGAGGCAGTTATTTTCCAATTAGTTAACAATGTCTAGATTGAAAGCATATAACCCAGATTTAATTCTATATGTGACAGGTCCTATACCAAAAATAAGCAGGGAAAATATTAAGTTCATTATGCAGCCACTACTGAATATAAGTTTATTGAATGCAGATCTCTCCTACAATGTGATTCAGCACAACAGGTGCAATTGCTTGCCTTGACCAGAGCTTGCATAATCGTTCAAGAAAAATCCGTTAATGTTCACAGTTAGCTGCTATGCCTTTGGCATGATAGGAAGTTTTAGAATGTTAGGAAAATAAAGAGGTTTTCTAACTGCAAGCAGCACAGGTAAAAGTAGAACTTCTCTCTGCCATTTTACTTCCATCCAAAATTTAATATAACTAAGATGGGGCTTGCCTTAAAGGAACTAGGTCCAGGTATCAAGGAAATGTACTGACAGATTTTCATGCCAAATCTATTGCATTCCCAGGTTGATGAAATCCACCGCATAGTTCAAAAGCCCGTTAATTTTCTAAGTCAGCTTCTCACATTACAGGTCATCATTTCACAACAAACTACTTCTCCTCCAGGGGAACAGCAATAATGGAAAGCAAAGGATTGTAAATGCAATGAGGCCTCCAAGCTCTGGAGAATCAGGAAGACCACCTGGTTATCCCAGAATCCCTCAAGGTGCCTCTACTCCATGCCTTACATTGCATGACACACCAAAGAACAGAAAAAATAATGCAAATTAAGGGATGATATTGGTGGGAAAATTGCCATAAGGCTGAAACTAAAACATTTAATTGGTATAAGACCTGTCAAACTCATAATCCTGGTAAACCATCCACAATTCAAGGGGAATCACTTCGCCCCTGAATAAATGATTTAAACATTTGCAAGTGGATGCCATTTAATCACTCTGGTACAAGGTTATCAATATGTACTAGTTACTGTTTGCTCATTTTCTGGATGGGTTGAGATTTCCCCCTATAGAAATACTGATGCTTTTTTTGTTACAAAAAACAAACAAACAAACAAAAAAAAAAAACTCAAGTAAGAAAAATCTTTTAGAACATGTTATCCCAACTTGAGAACCTATTTCACTGGACAAATTGTACAGGCCCTCGATACATTTCTCCAAAAACAGATAAGCGGAAATAAGCAGAAATAAGGATATAAAATGCCATATTCCTAACAAGTAGAGGTGATCCCATCAACTTTTGAGTATTCATTTTTACCTTTTCTTCCTTAACGAAATGAGACCATACACTGCATTCATTTTGTGTGTGTGTGTGTGTGTTTTTAAGTTACTATACTTGTTGCCTTTTCTCCCAGGCAATGACTTCTATCTTTCCATGTCAATATATTTTCATGTTATTTAATAACTGTCCTTATTCAGGTGACATTGCCATTGTCCAAACCATCTTCAACCATCAGAAGAAAGTTGAAAGAACCAAAAGCATGCTCAAACTTGAACTATCAACGTTTTCAGAATCCACAGAACTCCCTTGGCCTACAAATCTACCATTACCCCTATTTACTCTCGGGAGCACACCAAATGGAAATTACAAATTAACCCCTCATGAAATTTTCACAGGGGTACTCATGTCCCTTCTGGTCAGACCTCATATTGACACTTGTCTCATTTATTCTGAGATGACACAATATTGCAAAATCTCTAATGTATTTCACCACCGTATATGTCCAATAGGTTGAAGAAGCCTTTCCAAACTCATATTCCATTAACTTTCCTCCTTGAAATCTGGACTCAAGTTGGAAGAGACAGAAAAATATAATCTGCCTTTGTACCTCGGGAAGGAACCCTATCAACTGCTCTTCACCACCAGCACAGCAGTCAAGCTGCAGGGCCTGGGACCCTGGCTCCACATCTCAAATGAAGAGGGCCTGGCCTGATTTCTGGACTTGCACTCCCACCACCAGTCTTTAGCTCAAGGAGACTATTTCCACCCATGATGCCAAATCATAATTTCATACTTTAAGCCCAAATTTGAAAACCTTCCTTTTTCCCCTTCTTACCTTTACATCGACACTGGCCTGGAAAGATAGTGCTGTCATCCATACCTCTCCCAGGACGCTGCTAATGCATAATGGATATCCTTTCAGTCTGCAGGATTTGCCCTCAAAAACTCTGATCAGTCCATGATGTTAATTACACCCTGGTCCGCCCGGTGACCAGCTTCTCTTCCATTCCCAATGTCACCATAAGCTATAATCAACTCCCCTTAGAAGTCACTTACAAAGTCCGAGTTTTACAGTCAGAATAACCTGTGCCTTGCTTTAACCTCTCTCGTCATAACGATGAGTTCAGAGAGACAGGAATACCTTTAAAAACATTCTCACCAACATGTTCTTCTGATTATCTAAATACAAACTGCCCCTGGCCTAGAACTGCATTTTTTTTTCTCCCTACAAGCACCTGCTTCTGCAAAGAGCTCAGTACTTTTACTTTAGAATAGAAAATTATCTTCCCAAAGGCGATGAAACCTAACTGAGCCATGCTCAATTGGGCAAATGAAAAATTCCCAGCCAAGGAAACCCATTAAGTTGTACTGTTTGTCATTTCACAAGTATATTTTAAACTTCCTGGCATTCATTATTTTTAATAAAACTCTAATCCAGATTCACCTTTTAATATTATAGAAAATATTAGTAAAACAAAGTGAAAAATATAATACCTTGAGTATATTCAGAGACAAATGTCACTAAAACATATAATACTAACACTTCTCTTACCATAAAAGTGCATAATATTCTAGGACTTGCCCAAACAGCGAGGACAAACACCCACTATTTCTGTCAGTTTAGCTAGAAGAACACAGAGAGGACTACAAAGAAGTATTCAAGCTCAACTAATGAAAATAAATGGTTCCCCATGAAAACTCTGTAGAAATAACAATAATTTGAAAAATACAATTATCTTTTATGATTCATCACTCTGGGAATATTGTAAATTAAGAAAACCAGTTACAATTAGATCATCTTGGGCTTTAAAATATAATGCACTCAATGTATTGTTAAATGGGAATAAAACTTCAATATTGAATATTTACTTTTTTTAACACATTTTTATTGATTTGAGAGAGGAAGGGAGAGGAAGAGGGAGATAGAAACATCAATGATGAGAGAGAATCATTGATCAGCTGCTTCCTGCACGCCCCCTACTGGGGATTAAGCCCACAAGCCAGGCATGTACCCCTGACTGGAATTAAACCCAGGACCCTTCCCACCGCAGGACAATGCTCTTTCCACTGTGCCAAACCAGCTAGGTCGAATATTTACTTTTTAATAATTACATTTTAGAATAAAGAGTCTAACTTTGTTTCCTCAAAATTTTTCAAGTTATTTTATTTTGTATAAAGTTGTACTTGAAATTAAATACAATATACAAACATAATTTCATATCATTACGGCCGTGTTGGGGAGTTTGCTTTTTTTAAATAATATATTTCTATCCTGAAATTACAAACATTATTATTATAAAGGCACATGTGTTCATTGCAAAATGTGAGAAAAACAGATAAGCGGAAATAAGCAGAAATAAGGATATAAAATGCCATATTCCTAACAAGTAGAGGTGATCCCATCAACTTTTGAGTATTCATTTTCACCTTTTCTTCCTTAACAAAATGAGACCATACACTGCATTCATTTTGTGTGTGTGTGTTTTTTTAAGTTACTATACTTGTTGCCTTTTCTCCCAGGCAATGACTTCTATCTTTCCATGTCAATATATTTTCATGTTATTTAACAACTGTCCTTATTCAAATTTCCTTAAATATCCTTTAAATACATGGGATTACTAAACTGCCCAATCCAAGATTTAGTCCTGTACATGCATTTAAATGCCATATAAATCTTGCTTCTGATTTAAAAAAAAGAAAAAGAAAAAATAGCCTTTCTTTTCACTGGGAAAATTCTAAGCAAGTCAAAAAATAGAAAAACTGGTACCTACACAGGGGTCACTTAAACTCAGTAACTAAGAGTTGCCATAATTGTCTTGTTTTGTTTCTCCACCCCCCGGCACCCATGCACAATTATATATACAGATTGCACTTGTCATTATGTTTTTTTAGTCTCTTTAATAATAACCTCTCAATTTTTTAATGACACTTTCTTTTTTAAAGGTACATGTCAGTTGTCTTAGAATACTGCTCATTTGGGAATTGTAGGATTGTTGACTGTGGTATTGTTTTACATATCCACCTACCTCCTGTGTTTACTGTATACTGAAAGTTAGGACTGTGAGATTGAATTATTTCAGGCTAGATTTTTCTGACTATTGTTTTATACTTTCAGTGAGAAGAGCTAAATATATATTCTTTAGTAAATTATTATTTCATATTGATAGTTTCTATTTGAATATATTACAGGGTTTTTTTCCCCTTTTTAATTTTCAGACTTTCTTTTCTCTTATCCTGTACTGGTAAAGTTCAATTGAATTATTAGTTGAGTTTTATGCCATAATTATTAATTGAATATTACATCATATATAAATAGCTTCAAGATTATTATTACAGTAGCAATATAATTTTACTTCTGAGTCAAGTTTGAGATTTTTTTTTTGCAGTTTTCTTTGTCCTTAAATTAGAGCCAACTAAATGTACAACCAGAGAAAGGGTTCCAAATCACTTTTAAAATGTTTTCCCCCTGTAGTTATGATACCAATTTGATGTACAATTAAGTTTATTTCAAATAGATTCTAACCTTTAGTTTTCTTTTTCTCATAAACATGATATTAAAATACATACTCAAGAAATTTCAATGTATTGTCATCTCCTCTGCACTATTCTATATTTCTTTCTTGCTTTCTCTATGGGTAAACATTTTTATTATTCTGTTTTTATTCTGTTGTCTGCACATATACAAAGTATTATGAAAATGAAAACAATGTAACTGCTTCACACCCTGATTGTTTTACTTACTAATGCAGTCTAGAGATCACTCCATATCTGAGCATTCCCCACCCCCTTTTGGAAAGTTTACATTTTGTGACTAGGAGCCATTATCAAACCGCCTGGACATTTGTGGTGTTTTTCATTTTTAGCTGTTACCAATAATGCCCATTAAGGAAGATCTTTATGGAGAGGCTATTATCTTGTATGAATGTGCATGTTCAGGATAGATTTGTAGGGAGAGCATTACTTGGTGGAGGGGGAAAAACACATACAAATCTGTCAGATTTTTCAAAACTCCATTTTAAAGGGGATTGTGCTATATGATAATGCTGTTCTTTCAAAGAAAAAAAAAGAATGTAAAAAATGTTTAAATGTTTGAATAATATGCAGTCATTTAAACTATGAAATTAAAATGTTCTTATTAATATATAGTATAATATTCATTATATATGAAATGCCAAAAATATATGTAGATACATATATGTTTATGTACATCCTATATAATAAAAGCCTAATATGCTAAGTGTCTGGTCCTCTGGTCATCCGTTCAACCAACAAAGCGTAAAATGCTAATGATATGCTAAGGCCTCTCAACCGATTGCTATGATGTGCACTGACCACCAGGGGGAAGACACTCTGCCCAGTAGGTTAGCTTGCTGCTGGGGTCTGGCCAATCAGGACTGAGTGAGATAAGCCAGACACGCCCACGGTCTCTCCCTGGCTGGCCAACCTCCCACGTCCCTCTCCAGCCCCGATCGTGCACTGGTGGGGTCCTTCAGCATGGCCTGCACCCTCTCGCAACCCAGGACCCTTTGGGGGATGTCAGAGAGCCAGTTTCAGCCTGATGGCAGAACAACTGGTCTCTATGATACACACTGACCACCAGGGGAGACAACACAGGAGCGACCCCCCTGGTAGTCAGTGCGCTCCCACAGGGGGAGCGCTGCTCAGCCAGAAGCCAGGCTCACGGCTGGCGAGCACATCGGTGGTGGTGGGGAGCGGGCCTAAGCCATTAGTTGGACATCCCCCAAGGGCTCCCAGACTGTCAGAGGGAGCAGACCAGGCTGAAGGACACCCCCCCCCCCGACTCCGAGTGCACGAATTTCGTGCAGCGAGCCTCTAGTGTAATATAATTATAGATAATGATTCAGTCTTCATGTTTAACATACTAAAAAAAAAAAAAATCAAGATGGAAGAAAAGCTTTTAAAAGAGAAGATAACACATATATTCACAACAGGCAAATTATGTCTATTTGTATGATTTTTGTTAAATTCATTCAGCCTAAGAGTGACTGATTACAGATGTTCCCTCAAAGAAGAAAAGTTAATCCTTTCACATTCAATTAGAATTTGTAACAACTTTCTCATAAATTAAAAATAAAAAGACTTTTAAATAACATTTTTGGAACAATATTAAGTGTTTCTTAAAATTTGTAAAGCTAAGAAAACACTATATTTCCAGTTCGACATTAGTCTTTTCTTAGGCTTAAGAAAAAACAAACAAGTCATCAATTATTAGGTTTTATTTTTGCAATGCAAGAAATAATAAACCTGTTTAGAATATTTTTTCTTTCTCAAAATAACTCTATATTATACCTTAAACAAATTTCCTTTAATTTGATGGACTAAATCTAAATCTATAAATTCATTTTATAAGCACAAAACCCTTAAAATAATGACACATCTAAAGTAATTCTAATATATAAGTAATTCTTAATTTTTATGTATTCTGAATTGCAATTTATACTCTCTTTAGGGTAATTATACTTTAGAAACCTCAAGTACTAATTATCATTTTAATAATGGAGAGCCACCTAGTATCATTTCCAGTTTCTTACTTATAGAGTACAAGGTCAATGCGACCTGTGGTTCTCTTTAGAAACTTTCTGAAATGCAATATTATGCAAATTTCTATTCCATCACCTGTTTATTCTTAGGGTTGCCTAAGGAGGAAAGTATAAGGCCAAAAATGGTAAAGAATTATAAATTTAGTAGATCACTTAGAAACCAGATGAGCTGAGCCCTCAAATGGTGCCAGCACTGAGGGATGGGAAGCCAAAGTTTTAAAGGACTCTGTGAGGGCTTTTTTTTTTGGCAGAGAATTCTCCCTGCAGATCCTGGGCAAGTCCAGAGGGCAAAGATACTGGTCTTAGCAAATGGAATGTGGTCTAAGTGAAAGGGAATGTCAGTTATGAAGGATGGAGAAGGGGATATCGATTTGATTATTTGATCAGACCTAATCTATGGTATGAAGTCAAACATTTATAAAACTTTTTCCCCCTTTAGCGCTTTACACTCACTTATTTGAAAACACTTTATCACTTCATTTTGAAATACTTGTTAGAGAACAAATGGTATCACTTGTGCCCATGATGACTGTGGATGAAAGGGGCCACATGCTAACCTGACAAGCTCAGGGGAGGCCTGTGTGGCAGTCTTGCAAACTCAGAGACCTAAAATAACCACAAAAGATGGTCTGAGAATTAAATATTTAACTACAAACAGGTTATAGTGGGCAGTCATGTCCTAGGCCAGCATTTTCCCTGACAAAGATCAACTTAGATCTTTCCTGAGCCCATTTGACTTTTTGCCTCTAAGATAAGGTGACCAGACATCCCGCTTTTGGCGGGACAGTCCCGATTTTTAACAATTTGTCCCGTGTCCTGAGGCGTTTTAAAAAAGTCCCGATTTTTGGAAAGAATGCACAACAAGCTAGGGAACAGCAGGAGAACGGGAAGGGAATATACGGTTTTCGGCGGCCGTGTGGCTATTTAGCCAGGATATGAGTTTTATATTATTTTTGTTAATTTTATAATGTTAAACTTTAATAATAACAAATAATTGTTGAGAACTGATTATCGAGAACTGCTTATCAAAGTTCGCATTGTTGATCAGTTGTTAGAATTCGACCACCATTGTTTGGACTTAATGAACAATGGCATTTGTTGGGACTGGCAACGACGAAAACATTTCGTAACTGTCTCTCAGACGATACACATCGTACTGCGTGCTAGTAAGCTAGTTAAACAAGTGATGTCATTACAAATCAGCTATTCAGATAATTTAGGTAAGTAATTTATTTATTTATTTCATAAATGTTCTTGAACTTAGCAGACAGTACTCGTATTATTTATATTTTATAGCGGCGGCAAAAAGTCTAGCGCCGGCCTTGAAAGTGACACTTACAACTTACATTACAGCAAATTCAGAGGAAAAATAATACAAGTTAGTATTGTTATTTAGAAAGAAATATAGGATTAAAATAATTTTTAAAATATATTTTTTATAAAAATCAAATTAATTTAATTTATAAACTAAAAATAAAATATGTTCATGTAATTATGTACCTACTTACTGTGTTTTTAAGCAATATGTATATAATAATTTATAATATATTTTTTTAGATTTTTAACATAATGAGTAAGAAAAGAGTATGCAAATTCAACGATGATCTAAGAAGTGAATTTCCTTTTATTAAAAAAACCAAAAGCGATTACAATATAGACCAAATTTTTAATCAAGAACCCCCCCCCCCCCAGCCGAAACCGGTTTGGCTCAGTGGATAGAGCGTAGGCCTGCGGACTCACGGGTCCCAGGTTCGATTCCGCTCAAGGGCATGTACCTTGGTTTCGGGCACATCCCCAGTAGGGGGTGTGCAAGAGGCAGCTCTTTCTCTCTCATCGATGTTTCTAACTCTCTATCCCTCTCTCTTCCTCTCTGTAAAAAATCAATAAAATATATTTTAAAAAAAGAACTCCCCCCCCCCCCCCATCAATGGTGTCCCGCTTTACCAATGTTAAAATATGGTCACCTTACTCTAAGATAACATATCTGTGAGATGTCTGGATAACTTGTAACTTCCCTTTTTCCTGGAGCCCCTGGGGCACAACCAGATGTGGTGGGCACCAGGACAGATACCACAAATTCCTTCATTATCATGTTAATTGTTCCTGCACCCACCTAAGTATGTGTCCATCATTTTACTTTTTATCCAATCCCAGGGGTTTCCCACCACTTTGCTTTATCCCACCTCCTTAATCCGTCACCAATGAATTTCATGTAATCCACCTATGTCCCTCCTTTGATTGCAATGTATAAATAGAAATGTAACCCACCATTCTTCGGAGCATTATCTCAATTCATTGAGGTTCTGCTTCCCAGCATATGTCCACAGTTTGGCTCAAATAAACTCACTAAAATTCTTTACAGGTTTCAATGGGTTTTTTTCATTAACATGACCAAACCTAGACTTAATACCTTGCCTAATTGCCGTTTCAACCTCCAGAAACATAATCTTAATCAACCAGTTGGAATTTCCTGGTCAATACCAATAAGTTAACCTGCCATGGGGCCTTCTCCATGCCCCTTAGAAAGAAGAAGCAATCTGCATGATAAGATCCCTTATTGTTCCCTTTCTCCCAAAAGATGGTGCCCTGATCTAAAAGTAATAATTTAAAAACCCTTCCATATGGCCTACCCCTTGGACTGCCTTTCTATTTGTTAGATAGAATGATGCAAGATTCATGAATTGCTTAATAAAGCAATTAGATCTTCAAACTTACTTGGTTGAATTTGTTTATCAACACACTAATAATCTAATATTTTAATGTCTTCCCCTCCTAAAATCATTAACAGTTCTTTTACTCGCAGAAGATATATGCTAGTGAAGAGGAACAGAATTTGCCATCCTAAAATATGCCTCTTTGACATGTAAATTATCTAGAGATGGCTGTTTTCAAGAAACTGCAGATAAAGGATAAGCTCTAAAAAAGTAAAAGTTACCTTCTGTAGGAGACATTTACATTCATAAGGGAAAACTCTATTTTTAAGGGTGTCTCCCTTTTAGTACCAGAAAGAGTAGGATAACTAATGTCTAGAAACTCTTATCTATAGAGAAGGCACCCACTTAAATCTGTGTTACAACCATAACCTTGTTTACCATGTGTTTCCTGGTAACCTCCCATACTGGTGTCCTCTCTTCCCCCACAACATCTTTCTTTTGTGTTTAGTTGGAGATGTTATTTAAGGTGGTGGCTTGGGCCATTTGGGGAGTTACTCAGTTTTCCTGAGTATCTCCCATGTGTATACATGTTACTAAATTTCTGTTTTTTTTTTTCCCATTAATGTTAATCAGTCACTTATTATGCGGGGAGGGAAGATCTCAGTCAAGAACCTAGAAGGTAGAGATAAAGTTATTTTTCCTTCCCTACATAATTTAAGCTATACAAAATATTTTGTATTTGTTCTTTTATTGTTTCATTTTAATGAATACTTTTTATAATCATAACAGCTTTTATAGTCAATACCTAGCCTTGCTTTCCTCCCCATAAAGATTTTAAACACAAATTCTCTTAACAAAAGAATTATCAGTTGCTTAATTGTTTGTAGTCAAAGCTGAATTAGAGACTTGGAGACGTTCCAGGAATGATCTGGCTCCTAGATAAAGATTCAGGATTCTACAAAGAAGCATTCAGTGCAATACTGTAAAAGCAACTGAATGTAGATGCTTAGGTTTTAAAATTACTGGTTGTATATGCTGATCTGCATTGAATGCTTTGTTCTAAAAGGCACACGGACTCCTTTCAAAATGTGTTAGATACAATAATATAAAATAAAATGTAGGACAGCAATATGCACTTCCTTAGTTTTTGTTGTAAATACAGTAAAATAATACATAGTAATTTGTCATAGATTTTTAGTATCATAGTAGTAACATTACAGCCTTTTAGTTATTGTATTCATTTTTCACCAAGTAATTATTGAATGCTTTCTATATTCATTTACTGGCACACCTCTGATAAATGGGATGCGCTAATACACAATGAAGTTTAATGTGGATGAAAAGGGACCACATATTAAACCTGACAAGCTCAGGTGAGGCCTGCACAGTGGCCTTACAAACTCAGAGACCTAAAGTAACCACACAGAATGGTCTGAAATTAAAACTTTACAGCTAAAAGCAGTTCATGGCCTGTAGTTATGTCCTAGGTGAGTATTTTTCCCTAACAAAGGACATCTTTACCTTAACTGTCATCTTTTTGAATAGAGGATAACATACCTGATAACATGCTTTTGGAATAACAAAATCATTTTCTTTTTTGGACCTCTCAATGCACAAACACCTCACCAGACTGGGGGCCCACAAATCCCTTCATTATCACTGTTAATTGTTGACTGTTAACTCACCTGTACCCACCTATGTAAAAGAAGTATGTATCTATCGGTTTACTTTATATCCAATCCCAGAGATTTCCCCACTTTGCTTTCTCCTACCTTCCAAATCTACCACCAATGTATTTCATGTAACCTGAAACCCACTTATGCCTCCTCTTTTGATTGTAATGTATAAAGTAAGATGCAAACCTGCCATTTTCCAGAGCATTTTCTCAATCCACGGAGGTTTTGCTTCCCTGCAACTGTCCTCAGTTTGGCTCAGATAAACTCATAAAAATCCTTACAAGTTTGGACATTTCTTACATGGACATTAACTTTACATTTGAAGTATATAAATTTGACTCTAGAAGAAGAGTGGCACACAGAGAGAGAAGGGGGTAGAGAGGGTGCATGCAAAAAAGAGGAAAAGCAAATGTAATTTACAAAACTTGGGTGAGTCTCCCCAGCTCTCTTCTCTGCGTGCTCTGAGAGGCCTGAGCTGGCTGTTCCCTCGCTCAGTCTGTGCTTCCCTGGTGTAAAATCTCTTCATGCACTGGGTCTGAGTGTTTAAGGTCTAATGGTACCAAATGCATTGCTGCCCACACAGCACAGCTTCCAAATGAAGCCAGCTGCTCTTACCTAGGGCTGCAGCAAGTAAAGCAATTTGTTCTTACCGACTGAAGGTGTTCATGAAGCACACATCACAAAAGGATTTCTGACTAACTGTGATTTTCATCTCACCTCCTCCATGTATCACATCTCCCATCTCACTCTCCAACCTGCCTAGATCACCTTGTTTAAAATTTCTGATCATAACCCTCAGCCCCATCCCTACATTCACAATTACCCTTTCCCTATGCTATTTTTCTTTTCTAAATGCACTTAGCACCTTCTAGCGTACTAAGTAATTATATTTTATATTTATTGTTTATTATAAGTCTTCCCTCACAAAACGGAAGCTCCATGAGGGCATATTTATTGTTTGATTAAAGGATGTATCCCAAGTACAAAGAAGAAGGCTTGGCTTCCAGGGGTCAGTTAGTAATATTTGTTGAATGAATGCATGCAGAGATTTTAACAATAATGCCCTTAGAACTTCACCACTGGGGAGCTGTGGCTCCTCCACAGAATGTTAATAAGCACCTGCAGCAAGTGATCATGTTTCCTGTAATTGTTTTTAATCAATGTTCTTGTCTGAACTTGTCCTTACTGTAATATTAAAACCTGTAGTCCAAAAGAAAACTTGAAATATAGCATTCGGTTCTTAAGCCTGATTTTTTAATTTGTAAAAATAAAAAGGAACATGTGAGATGAATAAATATAAATAAAGCATGTGGGGGCCACACTCATCTCCTAAATGCTGGGCATGTTGATGCATGATTAGAAGTATTGAATTAAAGGAGATGGTAGGAACAAATGGATCCCAGATAGAAACTATAGTTTATTAGCAGGATGATGAGAGCTTAATTGAGAGTTATTCAATTCTTAGAATTGGGCTTAAGCCATGGGCTGACACAATACATTAGCAAAACAAAAATAGCTTTGTACAATAGTTAATAAAACAATTACAGTAAAAAATAATAACTTTTATTACTTACATGATAAACTATTTTCATATTAGCTAGAACTCCCTGCATATTACTAACTGTGCCAGGAGCTCTCCAAAATTAAATCTAAAAAAAGTAGTATAGATTGAGACTACACAGATAGCATTGAGCAGTTTTTCAAAATGTGTATTCATATTTTTTTTTCCTAGCACATAGGCAGAAAACTACACTTATAAAGCAAATTCCACCTTTTGGAAAATGTGCTAAAATATTTGAAAAACACTGTATTTTGAGCACACATTTCCAAATTGATGTATGCTTCATTCGTATGTGGCTGAGACAAAATATGTGTGATGTCACAATTCAGTCCATTTTAAATAAGCAAATTAAAACCACTAATGATATTTATACTACAGTGATAAATTACATTTGAGGATATATCCAATAACTTCAAAACTCAAAGAAAATACAAATAATTGAAAGTTCAAAACTAGTAAAAACACTTATTAAATATAAGAGCAAAACATTCACTAATGAAAAGAAGAACCCTTTTAAAATGTTCGTACTTTTGCCTAAAAGAACAACTTAGAAACCCTGTGACTGTTCCACGTTCAGGCACTAATTGAAAAGAACATGTGCACTTAGTCAATTAGCCACATTTAAAAAGGCAATCTTCTTAGAACATTGAAAGAAAGTTTTAAAAAAACAAAGCTACCCACAAATATGTCAAATTAATAAAAGTCCCTGTACTTTCTCAGTGTCAGAATATAAAATCTTCACTGAGGATTTTGGATATTCATTCTCAGTTATTTTAACCAAAATGTTATTTGCAGTAGTTCAAGCTATGTTTACAGACAGCTTATATGCTATGTTGAAGCATCTATTTATACAGTTGATACAATCAGAAGAAACTTTCCCACCTCTTAATGGAATCTTATCATCGGCAGCATTGCTAACTTGACTACATCTATTCATCTTCTACCCTGTTTTAATAACACAAGTGGCACCTAAGAAATTATTCTTTGATCTTTCAATAAACTAAGCCTGTGCAGACAGAGGAAGGTGAAAGAGGTTAAATTGGCATTGATTATTTAAGACACATTCATCATTTATTCAACAATCTCCTTCATCACATGAACTATTGTGTTTACAGGCTTTGCCAAGGCACTCTGGATTTATTTTTCAATAATTTGTGCCACGTGCATTTCAAATCAGAGCACATTGTACACTAACATTAGTTTTAAGTCTCCTGATGAACCTGGTACAGGACAGAGTAGTTTATTGTACAAACCTTTAAACTTATTCACTGTAGTGAATTTTTAGAAATTTATTTTAACAGTTTTCACTATAATTAAGCTCTAATGGGGATTCTATTACCCATCTTAAGCAAAATGTGTAGCAACAGCTATCTTCCCAAGGAAATTATATTAATGCATACTTGTAATCTCTTATATTCTGACATTTAGATCACTAAAACATGATTTATAATGATCCATAAAGAAAAATTTGTGGCTAGTGTTTGGCAGCTTTAGGAAGGAAGAAGGGAGTATAAGAATCATCAATAACATGCAAGATATTTACAAGATTTTTCATTATTTTTTCTGACAAATAGTATTGCAAATTATAAAGAGGTATATTCTATGTGGGTATCTATATATAAAAGCCTAAGCGACCGTTCAATGGGCCGACAGGTAGCTCTGGTGTGCACTGACCAACAGGAGGCAGGCGCTCAATGCAGGAGCTGCCAAGCTGCGGTGATTTGGCAGCTGAGGTTCTTGGGTGACACACCCAGAACCAGAGAGGAGGGAGCCCGATTCCAGGGTACATCACCCAAGAACTGCCTTCTCGAAATCTGGGACCCCTCGGGGGATGTGGGAGAGCCAGTTTTGGCCCAATCCCTGCAGGCCAGGCTGAGGGACCCCACTGGTGCATGAATCCGTGCACCGGGCCTCTGTTATCTATACTAATAAAAGAGTAATATGCTAATTAGACCAGATAGACCAGACATCTTCCGGAGGTTCTTCTGGACAAAGCCATGGTGGTGGGGGACAAGGCAGAGGCAGTTAGGGGAGAGTTGTTAGGGAAGATCAGGCTGGCAGGCAGAGGGTTTATGGGCATCAGGCAGGCAGGCAAGTGAGCAGTTATGAGCCAGTGGTCCCGGATTGTGGGGTTGGGCCTAAACCAGCAGTTGGACATCCCCCAAGGGGTCCCGGATTAGAGAGGGTGCAGACCGAGCTGACGGACCCCCCCCACCCATGCACACATTCCTGCAGTGGGCCTCTAGTATATCATATTTGTGAAAAAATTATGTCAAACTATATTTCCTGAGAAAAATGCAAACAAAATATTATAAATTAAAAGATTAATTATTCTTATTGCATATAAATTGTGAAAAATTATTTATAAACAAATATTGAAAAGTATAGAAGATATATCCTAGTCATGGAAAAATTACACTACTGATGAATCATATATTCCAAATAGTCACACAAGTAACACTTTTAAAATGCTTTACTTATTTCTAATTTATTTAAAATCCTTCCTCCCCAGGGAGAATGCTCTGAAGTTCATTACAACAGTTACCTCAAAAAAAATGAATATATTTGGTAATTAATTTTCTAATTCCAATGATTATATTCTAGAATATATCACCAAGAATTGTTTACATGAAGCCTTTAAAAAAGATTATTAGTCCATGTTAACAACTACCAAAATAATAACAGACACTTGTACACGGGGATCCTTTAGGGACTCACTACCAAGAAATCATTATTCTTTAACATAACCCAATCCAGTCAAATACATTAAGCTCTCATTGTCAGATATGAAAAAGATAGAAACAATGAGGATTTGACAATGAGGATTTAATAATAAGGATTAATTATGTTAGTGACTTTAATTTTATTTACATGGTTGGAGAACTAAATAGCTGATATAAAAAATTTATGTAGAAACAAAATAATTATGAGGCATAGATGGGCAAATACATAAGCTGCTGCTAGTAGCTTCAGCTTAGGTAGCACTCCACCTAGTCTCTCCCCTGTGCCAGTCATTTTTTAGCAACACTTTCTCACAAGCAGTCCTAAGTGTTACAGATCTCTGACATTCCATACTTTTATTCAGTCATTTAGACACTTAGAATTCAATCTCCCAAATATAATTTCCTTATATTGGGTAAAATGGACTATTTGTCCCAATTCAAAAGTATTCTACTTTTTTTTTAAGAACACATTACTTTTAATAAAGGACTAGATTTTACCACTACCATGTGTTAGTGAACAAGTGACTTCACTTTTTGAAACTCAGTTAACTTATTTGAAAATTCAGGACTTTCAAATAGGATTGTAAGTTAACTTGTATGTTTTTGTTATATTGGGATAAGATTTTATGGGAACTCTGGATTCATTGCTTATTGGAAAACTCTCTGTCTTGAAGATTTAAAAATATATAGGTTATTATTTGTAAAAATACATACTGGGTTTATATCCTAGGCACAGATATGCAAATACTGTGTATTTAAAATTTTTAAACAGAAAAAAAACTCCTCTAAAAAAGATTAATATTGAAATATGTATGGAAAATCCTCTTTGAACTTAATAAAAATATTTTTTCTTAAAATATGAAGCATTAGCATCATTGAAACAATACATAACACTGGTATTTAAGAAGTATTATAGTCACAATACTAAAATCTAGACAATTTAGGTTTCTCAAAAAACATTAAAATAAATGTAAGAAAAGTTCAAAATAAAAGCATAACTTCTAGAGTTTTTTTTTTCATTAAAAATAATGCATGTAAATATTGAAAACCAATTTGCACTGTAATTAAAAACTTTGGTTTATTTCCTAATAAAGACAAATAGCTTTATATTAAGTGTATTAATATACTTTGTAAGGCAACACAAAAGTAATATCCATATTTATGTTGTTTAATATAATGAGGACATGCAAATAAACATACATTGTATCATTACATATCTTCATAAAATAACATAAATTATCTCTATTCTATTTATACTTGTCATAAAGTGCTAATAATTCTATAATAAATGTTTTTAACTAGAAGAGAGAGTTCTCACAAATGTTACCTACAAAATAAATCCTCTATTTTTTCATCAAAATGAAGTTTAAAGTCATGAACTTAGGCAAAATGAAAATTTAATAGCTGCACTTAAGGAAAAAATAGGTATTTGAATCAAAGTTATCCAAAATGACCTAGTGTTACTTAACACAATCTTCTATTCAAACACATTTTACAATCTTGTTTTGACAGTTCAACAAGTATTTCATATGAAGAAAAAAATGCTAACTTTCAATTAATTACTTTCTGTAGCCTACACTAAAGTCCAAGAACTAAAATTTTTTTAATAAATTTCTCTGCTAAGTTGTGTTTCTTTTTATGGTCTAGATTATAAAAATGACGTGCTTAGCTTTGGTGACTGCAAACTTTATTAAACTGTTAATAAATAAATTAGTACTTCCTTAAAAATAAATTGTCCTTGTATCCTATTATATATCATCTACATATCTGCAAATTAACTAATTCAAAGGACTGTATTAGAAATGTTGGTTTAAAACTAATAATAAAATATTGGTATGCTAGTCAGTGCCTGTAATTATGTTTTTCAGTTCCCAGAGGGTATTTGGGAATTATTTAAGAGTAAAAGATGAATAGTGCATCACTAAATTCTTTTAAATCAATGCATGGGCACAGCAGCAGCAGAGGCAAATAAGCTTGTGGAAGTCTGAATACCAATAAAGAAGACAAAAATGGTTTTATATAGCTACTTACATCATAGCCTAGAACTTCAGTCTGTGTGGATTTATCTACTCTTGAAGCAAAAGCCTTCTGTAAATGCTTTACTTTATCCTGCAAAATAAAAACAAACAAAACACATTGTTGGCGAGCCTCTAGTAATTATATATTAACTATGGGGTTATTCTAGTAATTCTAGGCTGTACAAATGCCTTAAGAAAAAACAAAAGAAAGGGAGTAGGAAGAATGCAGAGACAAAAGTGAGGGCATTGCAGAATAGGTACAAATCACATACCTGTCTGATATGATGCAGTAACATCAAGTGAGAAATATTTTCATGGATAAATTAGGTGGTGTTTTTTTTTTTTTCATGAAAAGCTTATAAAAATTAAAAAGCTATTTATTGCCTGAACATTATATTGTGGGAGAAAAATTGATGAAGTGATTTAGCCAATCAAGTTAATTAGAGGGGGAAATGAATGGAGAAGTGTCTTCCATAGGTAATACGCCCCAAGAGAGTTTTTTGATATCAAGTCCCAAACATTCCCCATTAACAACATCCTGGTCTATAAAACACACTTTCTATTAGATAAGGGGCCCTTCATTCCCCTGGCCCATATTTTCATGAGGAACTTCTGCTAGAAGTGTACTTTTGGTTTCTTTCCCTACCTCTCACTCACTCCTCTTCTTCCATAAGCTGGTAAGTGACCTAGGGGTAAACACACACGCACGCTGCTTCTTATTGACATGACATGTACATAGCCTGAAATCTCAGCTTGCCCAGGCATAAGTGTACAGGATGCAATTTTCCCCTCTGTCAGCAACCCTAGTGGATCACTTCAGTTCAGTAAAGAAGGTATTAGAAGCTTTTATGGCTGCATTCCAATATGGGTTCGTAGTGTATTATATTATAACTAGAGGCCCGGTGCACGAAATTCATGCATGGAGGAGGGTTGTCCCTCAGCCCAGCCTGTACCCTCTCCAATATGGGACCCCTTGAGGGATGTCCGACTGCTGCCAGCCTGTTTGCCCCCAACTTCCCTTCTCTGCTGGCCTGGTCACCCCTAACTGCCCTCTCCTGCAGGGTTGATCACCTCCAACTGCCCTCCCTTGCAGGCTTGGTCCCTCTCAACTGCCCTCCCTTGCAGGCCGGGTGCCTCCCAACTGACCTCTCCTGCTGGCCATCTTGTGGTGGCCATCTTGTGTCCACATGGGGGCAGGATCTTTGACCACATGGGGGTAGCTATATTGTGTGTTTCAGTGATGATCAATCTGCATATTACTCCTTTATTAGATAGGATAGAGGCCTGGTACAGGGGTGGGGGCCAGCTGGTTTGCCCTGAAGGGCGTCCCGGATCAGGGTGGGGTTCCCTTGGGGTGTGGGGCAGCCTGAGCAAGGGGCCTGTGGTGGTTTGCAGGCTGGCCACGCCCCCTGGCAATGCAAGCGGAGGCCCTGGTATCTGGGATTTATTTTCCTTCTACAATTGAAACTTTGTAGCCTGGAGCGGAACCAAGCCTGGGGCTCCCTCCGAGCGGCCGGCAGCCATTTGTGTTGGGGTTATAATTGAAACTTTGTTGCCTTAAGCGGGTGGATCTGGCCAGAGTGTGCAGAAAGCTTTGCTTCCCCTGTTGCTGGCAGCAACCCTGGCCTGCTCTCTCAAGCTCCATTCTGCCGCCATTTGTTTGAATTTGTTTACCTTCTATAATTGAAACTTTGTAGCTTGAGTGGAGGCTTAGGCCTGGCAAGGGCAGGTGGAAAGCTTGGCTTCCTCTGTTACCTAGGAAACCTTGCTCTCTGTGGCTGTAGCTATCTTGGCTTGGGTTAATTTGCATATTCGCTCTGATTGGATGGTGGGCGTGACTTGTGGGCGTGGCTTGTGGGTGTGTCGGATGTATGGTCAATTTGCATATTTGTCTATTATTAGATAGGACTAGGGGCCCGGTGCACGAAATTCGTGCATTGGGGGTCGGGGGTCCCTCAGCCCAACCTGCCCCTTCTCACATACTGGGAGCCCTCAGGGGATGTCCTACTGATGGCTTAGGCCCGCGCCCCACAGGGAGCGTACCTAAGCTGCAGTCTGGCCTCCCTTTGTGGGAGGCAACCGGGCTGGTCAGGGGAAGGCACCAGCCCCATCACCCCACTGCTGCAGCCACTGTCAGTCACCACAGCCACCAAGGTGTTTTCATCAACACGGACTCCAGTCCCTTCACCAAGAAAAAATGACAACTTTCTTTAGGCATTTTCAAGATGTGTCTTTCATAGGATATGGATTTCTTTATTTATTTTTTATCCTCACCTGAGGGTATGTTTCCATTGACTTTTAGACAATGTGGAAGAGAAAGGGAAAGACAGAGAGAAACACTTTGATTGGTTGCCTCCTGCATGAGCCCTGATCTGGGCCCCGGCCAGGGAGGAGCCTGCAACCTGGGTACATGCCTTTGATCAGAATCAAACCCAGACCCTGCTGTCTGCAGGCTGAGGCATTATCCACTGAGTCAAACCGGCTAGGGCAGGATATGACATTTCTTAGCCTTCCAGCAGCGGACCTTCATTTTTTTCTCCAGAAGTGTGGTGGAAAAACCCTAGATCACCTTTTTTGATTCTTATGACCCAGGTTACTAAGAATATTACCAGTGGCATACAGGAAGCTTAGCCAATGTGCAGTCAGAAAAGGTGTTTCCTCTTTAGTTCACACCAATGTAGGGCTGGGCCCTGCCCAGGCCTAAAGCCTCTGGCCGAAGCTTTAGGCCAGGGCAGGCCTCTCCAGCTCCCTCTGATCACCGGCTCAGCCCCTGCCCAGGCCTGCCCAGACTGAAAGCCTCTTGGGCAGGAGCGGACCCCCAGCTCCCTACAATCAATCGCAGGGGGTCTGCTCCTTCCCAGGCTGAAAGCAGACCCCCAGCTCCCTGCCCAGGTGATCAATCGCAGGGGGTCCGCTGGTGTACCAGGCCAAAGAAACCCCCAGCTCCCTGCAATTGATGGCAGGGGGTCCACTCGTGCACCAGGCCAAAAGCCTCTGCCGGGGGCTTTTGGCCTGGAGCCGGAGCAGACACCCAGCTTCCCGCTTTCGATGGCAGGGTTTCCGCTCGCCACGCCCACCATCCAATCAGAGCGAGGAGCTGGGTGTCCGCCACGCCCACCATCCATCGAAAGTGGGGAGCTGGGTGTCCGCTCTGGCACCAGGCTGAAAGCCTCCACCGGAGGCTTTCGGCCTGGTGCCAGAGCGGACCCAGCTCTCTGCAATCCATCACAGGGGGTCAGCTCAGGGTGCCTATGTATGCAAATTAACCGCCATCTTGGTCGGGTTTATTTGCACACTCGCTATGATTGGCTGGTGGGCGTGGCTTGGCTGGTGGGCGTGGCGTGGCTGGTGGGTGTGGCGAAGGTGCAGTCAATTTGCATATTACTGTTTTATTAGGTAGGACTAGTGGCCTGGTGCATGAAATTCATGCATGGGAGGGGTTCCCTTAGCCCAGCCTGCAGCCTCTTCAATCGGGGACCCCTTGGGCGATGTCCGACTGCCAGTTTAGGCCCAATCCCACAGGCAGTCGGACATCTCTCTCACAATCTGGGACCACTAGCTCCTAACCGTTCACCTGCCTGCCTGCCTGATCTCTCCTAACTGCTTCTACCTGCCTACCGGATTGCCCCTAACCCCTCTACCTGCCTGCCTGATTGCCCCTAACCTCTCTGCTTGCCTGCCTGCCTGATCACCCTTAACTGCCTCTGCTTGCCTGCCTGATCACCCCTAACTGCTCTCCCCTGCCAGCCTGGTTGCCCCCAACTGCCCTCCCCTGCCGCCTGATCTCACCCCCAACTGCTCTCCCCTGCTGGCCTGGTTGCCCCTAATGGCCCTCTCCTGCCAGCCTGATCTCACCCCCAACTGCCTTCCCCTGCCGGCCTGGTTGCCCCCAACTGCTCTCCCCTGCCGGCCTGATCTTGCCCCCAATTGCCCTCCCCTGATGGCCTGATTTTGCCCCCACTGCCCTCTCTGCCTCAGCCCCCACCACCATGGCTTTGTCCGGAAGGAAGGTGGATGTCCAGAAGATGGCTGCTCAACCCAGTCTAATTAGCATATTACCCTTTTATTAGTATAGATTAAATCTCTCCAAATTTTCTATTTTATAATTTATTCTGAATTTAGAAGGGGGAAAAAAGTACTTCGTTATTGCCCTTCTAAGCCCCCAAAATACACACACACACTGAATCAATGTGGAAAAAAAAAAGAGTTTAAGTATAGTTATTGACCAATACAATATCCATTGAACCTTAAATTCAACCTTGAAAATAGTTCCTCTAAAAAAAATTCTGAATTACTAAAAACAAAAACCTGCCTTCTATATGGAGATTGACACCTTGCAAACATAGCAAAGATTCCTCGAGCTTTTATTGTTTGATATTTTTATTTAAGAAGGTCAGAATGTTATACTCAGCCCACTTTATCATTATGATTAAAAAGGAAATTCCCTTTTTGAAGAAAAGTTTTGCTTTAGGGGATTGCGAGCATTTTCTTTTATTGTAGTGACTTAATTTTAACGTATATAAAAATTCTTACAATGAGCTGTATGACAGTTTATCAAGGCAGTCATTCATAATGGCAATATGCTGATGACAGCATTGCAAAAATACAAGTACTAGTATACGAGAGACGACAGAAAGATCACTACAGACCTGCAAAGTCAGCATAGCATTACAGGTTGACAATCGGCTAGAAAACAACAATGTCATGAATCAAACTTCACGGGACAAATTCTCCACACAGATCAAACTTCACTGTCAAACTCAAGAAATTCTGAATGCCATAAAATGCATTACCCTTCAAATTTCCTTCAGCACACTCCTAAGCAAAACTAAAAAATAAAATAAAATCCCATATATCTCTCTGAAGAGCAGAATATAATAAAACAGAGAAGCTGAAGGGATTATAGGTGACTAGAATTACTTAGTTGTTCTGGATGTCTGTTTATTGATCTTTTAAACAACTGTTAGGTAAAGACATTTAAAGCTGGATTTAATTGATTCCAACAAATATTTAATGGATATCTATAATTTATTCATCCATCTGTCAGTAATTATAGTACATTTAATTATGTAAATTAAACTGATTTCACTTTTTTCTCTGTATAATTAGAAATACAACAACATTTTAGTTTGTTGAATGTGTTGTATATAGTTTACATTTACAAATAAAACTATTTCTATAAAATGTTTGGCTAATTGTTCACTGTGAGCCGCTTTAGAGCCCAGCTCCTAAGGAAGACACAACTCAGTTAGGTGCGCAGCTGGCGGAGGTGCAGGCTCTCTAGAGAGTGGTCTGTACAGAAGGCTAAACCCAATGCTCTCCTTACATATGAAGTGGTGAACAGATTGTTGTTCTTGCTGTTTCACTACTTACAGTTTATAGGGGAAATAGGCTTCCAATAAGGAAACCAATAGGTGTAAAATTACAAATTTTGGTGATACAAAGGGAAGCAATGAGCACCTATGAAAGAGAATAACATGAAGACACAGTGTGTCTTACTAAGGAAATGGCCCTTAATGTTAACCCTACAGGACAAGGACACAGACAGGCAGTAGGCAGGGGAAGGTTTGAAAGAGAGAGATTGAAGAAATCTCAAGGGTGGGTGTGGGATAGGGTTTTTTTGTTGTGTTTTTTTTTTATAGGAACTGAAAAAAAGTACAGTATGACTAGAATTTAGTGAGCAAGAGGGATATTGGCATATGATTATGATAGGTTCTGCTAAGCACTGGTTTTATTTAAGTTCACTGGGAAACCATGAAAATGTTTTAAGTATCTCCCCATTATATTTAGCCAGCATCATTCTGACTGCTATATGGAGAAGAAAACAGAGACAAGGAATAAATAGGTGTAGGGGAATTTGGAATACTCTAGATCAGTGGTCGGCAAACTGCGGCTCGTGAGCCACATGTGGCTCTTTGGCCCCTTGAGTGCGGCTCTTCCACAAAATACCATGTGCGGGCGCGCACGTACAGTGCAATTGAAACTTCGTGGCCCATGCGCAGAAGTCAGTTTTCGGCTCTCGAAAGAAATTTCAATTGTTGTACTGTTGATATTTGGCTCTGTTGACTAATGAGTTTGCCGACCACTGCTCTAGATAATGCAGTTTAGAAGAAATGCGTTAGGCAAAAGGAATAGAGTCCTGTATTCTTTTCAGACTCAATATAAGAGCTAGATTTAAGGACTTGTAATTCACTGTACAGGTAGGTTAAGGAAAGGAAAAGTCAAGAATAAATCCCTGGTCTCTGTTCTGAGCAAGGATGGCTGGATGGTGGCAGCACTTCTAATACCGGGAACACTGCAGAAGTAAGTTTAATTGGAAACAGGGGTGGATGGGAGATCAAGAAGCAGGATTAATTTAGAGGGAAGGCAAATGGAACATACTGAGCATATTAAAAAGTGAGATTACTTTGAGATATTCAAGCAGGTATGAGTTGTAAGAGTTGTTTTAAGAGACTGTTAGGTTGCTAAAATCTATAAATAGTGCTAGTAAGAGGACGGACCAAGAACACAAAGATTCTCCAAAGGAATATATTCCTCATTCAGATGATAGCAGCACCCATGTATTCTAATCAGCACTCCTCATTGCTCCCTTCACACATCCACACTTTCCTGGGAACTTCACCGTCCTCCACTTCAGCCACATGGCTGTGGCCAGAGCTGCAGGGAGTGCGATATGATCATGCTGTCACAGTGCCTGGATCGCAGAGTGAGAATGGACCCTATTCCCAAGCTGGGCTAGAGGCCTGTTCTGGCAGTTTTGATACAAAAAGAAAGAAAAGTTAATCTTTCTTGTGGTGCTTGGATCAAAAGTGGTTATGTCTAAGAGCTACTGTGGGCCAAGTTTTTGGTGATACAAGACAATGAAAGTTGGTCTGAGAGAGAGAGAGAGAGAGAGATCAAAGAACAGAAGGGATGAGTAGAGAAAATGAGGATTACTATCATCTTAATTGTTAATGAAAATTGTTCCTGGGCCCCAGCCTCAGTCTTGTCTTTGGTTTCACGAGTCACTGAGGTAGTCTATTTTTTTTTTAATGTCTTTATTCATTAAGGTATTACATATGTGTCCTTATCCTCCCATTACCCCCCCCCCCCATTCCTCCACTCATGCCCTCACCCCCCTGTTGTCTGTGTCCATTGGTTGGCTTATATGCATGCATACAAGTCCTTTGGTTGATCTCTCCCTCTTACCCCCACCCTCCCCTACCTTCCCTCTATTTTAGCTTATGGTAGACCAAATTATTTTCCTGACATTTATTATTAAGACAGACATAATCAAGAAAAAGAGAAAGCCAAAACCAAAGTCAAGGAAAAAGAACTAATTCTAAAGAAATTAAATATTTCTAAAAACAGTGCCTAGTGGTAGGATCCTAAGTAGCAGTCTTCAAGTCTAGTTTTGTTTGCAGTTGCTTTTTAAATATGTATTTAAAATTTGCACTTAAATAAATTAGGGACTAAGAACTCAAAACTAAGTTGTATTAATAAAATGCATACAACTATAGTCTGTGTATATTTATATGTACTACATGTTGGCACCTATGCTAACTACGTATTTTCAATCAGTGCTTACATCTTATTTTGTACTCAGCTTTTTTCTATTATACTAGAGGCCCGGTGCACGAAATTCGTGCATGGAGGGGGGTTGTCCCTCAGCCTAGCCTGTACCCTCTCCAATCTGGGACCCCTCAAGGGATGTCCGACTGCCTGTTTAGGCCCGATCCTGGGAGTGGGCCTAAACGGGCAGTTGGACATCCCTCTCACAATCCAGGACTGCTAGCTCCCAACTGCTTGCCTGCCTGCCTTCCTGATTGCCCCTAACTGCTTCTGCCTGCCAGCCTGATCACCCCCTAACCACTCTGCTGCCAGCCTGTTTGCCCCCAACTTCCCTCCTATGCCAGCCTGGTTACCCCTAACTGCCCTCTCCTGCAGGGTTGATCACCTCCAACTGCCCTCCCTTGCAGGCCTGGTCCCTCTCAACTGCCCTCCCTTGCAGGTCGGGTGCCTCCCAACTGCCCTCTCCTGCTGGCCATCTTGTGGTGGCCATCTTGTGTCCACATGGGGGCAGGATCTTTGACCACATGGGGGCAGCTATATTGTGTATTGCAGTGATGATCAATCTGCATATTACTCTTTTATTAGATAGGATAGAGGCCTGGTACAGGGGTGGGGGCCAGCTGGTTTGCCCTGAAGGGTGTCCCTGATCAGGGTGGGGTTCCCTTGGGGCATGGGGCGGCCTGAGCGAGGGGCCTGTGGTGGTTTGCAGGCTGGCCACGCCCCCTGGCAATGCAAGTGGAGGCCCTAGTATCTGGAATTTATTTTCCTTCTACAATTGAAACTTTGTAGCCTGGAGCAGAGCCAAGCCTGGGGCTCCCTCTGAGGCCCAAAGCCATTTGTGTTGGGGTTATAATTGAAACTTTGTTGCCTTAAGCGGGTGGGCCTGGCCAGGGTGTGAGGAAAGCTTTGCTTCCCCTGTTGCCGGTGGCAACCCTGGCCTGCTCTCTCAAGCTCCATTCTGCCGCCATTTGTTTGAATTTGTTTACCTTCTATAATTGAAACTTTGTAGCTTGAGTGGAGGCTTAGGCCTGCAACGGCCGGCAGAAAGCTTGGCTTCCTCTGTTACCTAGGAAACCTTGCTCTCTGTGGCTGTAGCCATCTTGGTTTGGGTTAATTTGCATACTCGCTCTGATTGGATGGTGGGCGTGGCTTGTGGGCGTGGATTTGTGGGTGTGTCAGAGGTATGGTCAATTTGCATATTTGTCTATTATTAAATAGGATAACAAGCTTCTCAATATCAAATAATATTAACAACTATTTTAAAACTAGACAATATTTTATAGATGTAATATTTCTAAATATTCTCAGACAAAACATAATTATCTATACTAATAAAAGGGTAATATGCAAATTGGTCAGGACGCCCTCACAGTAATGGCCAAACAGCAGGCTGCATGGGGCGACAAGGCCAGCAGGGGGTTAGTGAGGGATGACCAAATGACTGAACAGCAGGCTGTGTGGGGCAACCAGGCCAGCAGGGGAGGGCAGTGAGGGGTGACCAGGCTGGCAGGGGGGGCCAGGAGGGGCGACCAGGCTGGCAGGGGGGCAGTGGGGGGTGACCAGGCCAGCATGGGACAATTAGGGGCAACCAGGCTGGCAGGGGGACAGTTAGGAGTGATCAGACTGGCAGGCAGGGGTGGTTAGGGGTGATCAGGCGGGCAGGGGGACAGTTAGAGGTGATCAGGTAAGCAGGCAGGCAGGCAAGTGGTTAGGAGCCAGCAGTACTGGATTGTGAGAGGGATGTCTGACTACCGGTTTGGGCCCAATCCCCGGGATCCGGCCTAAACCGGCAGTCGACATCCCCCAAAGGGTCCTGGATTGGAGAGGGTGTAGGCTGGGCTGAGGGGACCCTCCCCCCATACACAAATTTTGTGCACCAGGCCTCTAGTTATTAATAGTGTTCATTCCAATAACCACCGATATTTTAAGTGATATACTTAAACCTATTTTCTGACATGTCAAATTTAGATAGGATCTAATAGTCTTTGTTATAAAAGATTACAGCATTAATATGCTTTATTACTGACATTTACATTGTTGGATACAATTAGATTGTTTTAAAATTATAGTATTTTTCCATTTTCTATATTTTTATTATAAATATTGGAAATATGTTTATGATTTTGATATGTAAATATTAGTTAGGTTTAAAACAAGTTGTATAATTAGTCCCATAAAAAAGGTAATGTAATTTCAATTGATTAAATGTAATTCCAATGATTTTTCTGATTAAAAAGAAAAATCCTTTAAGGTTCAAGGTCTAATGGGGCATCTTTTAATTTCACCCTCCAGGCCTTACATATGAATTTGTAATGGGAATATCCTGTTACATTTTGCTGATATTACATTATTTGTTAAATCTTCAGGATATTTAGACAACTTTAGAATCATATTGAATATTTTTGTACATGCACTATTTTTGGTTTTGAATTATATCTTAGGGATAAATTGTGGGGGTAGAATTAATCAAACAATATGTATATCTTTATGACTCATGCTACATATTGCTAAATTGTGTTCCAAAAATTGTAACAAGTAAATGTCACTAGAAATAAATATATGCACCAGTTTTCTACCAATGTTCCAGCACTGAATTTACATTTAGAAGCTATTGGCTAGATTGGTGGATATAATATGTGATTTCAGGCTTACTTTTGCTTACCCAGAGAAATGGATATTACTAGATGTATGTACACTACCTGTACCTTTTCTGCTTTGTCTACTATATGTATTTTGCTTCATACCAGTTAATAAAATACACATGTAACCTATATGTTCATGTAGACTAATGTCACCCCAATAAAATTTAAAATAAATAAATAAATAAAAATACTCAGTTTTGAGAATATTACATAAGTCCTACCGATGCCTGAAGTTTGAGAACTAAGTTGATTTGAAATAAAACTATTATTAATAATAAAAGCTACAACTCAGCAAATCAAAATTATAAAAGATAGTTACATCTACCCTTTTCATTCATCCTATATAATAAAAGAGTAGTATGCAAATTGACCGTACCTCCGCTACAAATATGGCAGCCCCATAGCACCAGGGTGGGACGCTAGCGTCGTCACCATAGTGACGATGCTAACGTCCCACTCATAGGCTGCAGATAGGGGAAGGGCTGCAAACAGAACGCTGGGCTGCTGGGCTTGGGCGTGCTCAGAGCCGCCGCCCACACAGCTTGGGACGCGCCCCTGGCCCAGCAGACAGAAGCCCAGCTGACAGAAAGCGGGCGGTGGGCCGGGGGTGAGCTCTGAGCCACCGCAGCACGACTTGGGACACACCAAACGGACAGACACTGGGCCAGGGAGCGATGCTGCACAACTTGGGACATGCCTCCGGCCCAGCAGACAGAAGCCCAGCTGACAGAAAGCAGGGCGCTGGGCTGGGGGCATGCCCCTGGCAGCCCCCCACAGTGCGGCTTGGGGCATGCCCCCAGCCCAGTGGACAGAAGCCCTGCAGACACAATGAAGGGGGTCCTCTGTGCATGAGCTGCAGAGGAAACACCTTTTCTGAAGGCTCATTGGCTAAGCTCCCTGTAAGCTGCCTCTCACAGTGTTCCTGGTAACTTGAGTAATAAGAACCCAAGAAGGCGTTCTAAGGTTTTTCCATCTCACTCCTGGAGGAAAAACGAAGGTCCGCTGCTGGAGGGCTAAGAAATGTCATATCCTGCCCTAGCCGGTTTGGCTCAGAGGATAGAGCCTCGGCCTGCCCACCGCAGGGTCCAGGTTCGATTCTGATCAAGGGCATGTACCTAGGTTGCAGGCTCCTCCCTGGCCAGGGCCCAGGTCAGGGCTCATGCAGGAGGCAACCAATCGAAGTGTCCCTCTCTCTGTCTTTCCCTTTCTCTTCCAAGCTCTGTAAAAATCAATGGAAACATATCCTCAGGTGAGGATAAAAAAGAAAGAAAGAAAAGAAATGTCATATCCTATGAAAGACACATCTTGAAAATGCCTAAAGAAAGCTGTCATTTTTTCATGGTGAAGGGAGTGGAGTCCGTGTTGATGAAAACACCTTGGCGGCTGTGACAGTGGCAGCAGCAGCGGGGTGATGGGGCTGGCGCCTTCTCCTGATCAGCCCAGTCACCTCCCGCAGAGGAAGGCCAGACTGAGGCTTAGGCCCGCTCCCCATCAGTAGGACATCCCCTGAGGGCTCCCAGTCTGTCAGAGGGGGCAGGCTTGGCTGAAGGACCCCCCCCCCCAGGTGCACGAATTTTGTGCACCGGGCCTCTAGTTTTATTAATAAAACATATGTCTATCCCATATGTTAAACTGTCTACTAGGTATGCCCGTGTAGATACCCCTCCTGCATCACAATCTCACCATATTCTAAATAAAACTTGTCATCTTCTAACATTTTTCTTTCTTTTTGGATTCCCTGTATCAGTGAAAGTTATCATTATCAAAGAATCTCTTAATAAATATCCTGGGAGTCGTCCTGGTTGTGTTGCTTCCCACATTCATCTATTCCAAATTCAAGAATGTCTCTTCCGAAATATTCCTTAGATGTGTCCCTTCCCTTCTACTTTAACTGCCAGTGTTTATTCCAGGCCCTCATGTTTTTCCAACTAAATCACTGCTAAAACCTTTTTAACAGCATTTTCTCCTCCAGATTTGTTTCTCTTAATATATGCTCCTTATTGCAGCCAAACTAAACTTTCCAAAATAAAATCAGATCATGCTTCATTGGTTTTTTACAAATTCAAGGTAAGTTTAATACTCTTTAGCATAACCCATCTGGTTCTTCATGATCTGATCTCTGACTCTTTGTCTGACCTACAACTTCCCAGGATATTATAAGCTCCTGAAAAAAAAAAAAAATGTATGACTTTCTGTTCAAGAAATCTGATAAGCACTTGAAGGTGTCTTTGTTTTTCGTAATACTTTAACCCAAAGCTTAAAGTATGTTTTCTTCACCTTTTTCTTCTCTTGGCTCAGGATTCTTGTGATGTAAAATGTAAATGATTTTATACATTTCATTTCTTTTTAAATCTATAAAATGAAACTAATTTGATTCTTACAATTACAATGCAAATGGTTTTACATGTTTTTATTCTTTTTGAAAGAGCTGAGCAAAGCAAACCTTGCAACTTGCATTTATTCTTAGAGATCAACCTAGTTTTTGTTCAGTTTAATGTTAACAACCTCTTGTAAAACAATGTAATACGGAATTTAATAATCCAAAAGGGCAATTTTTAGGCAACCCTAAAATCACTGTTGTGTATAATATCTTCTGAGCATATTATGAAATACTATTTATTTTTTGTTAGTATTCAAATTCAAAGCAAGTAATATGGCTAGAATACTTAAAGAGTAACAATTCATTAAATAAATATATGGGGTATTTAATTTAAGTTTAATGCTATTTTATTTTTCAACTCTCTTTAAACACTTATACCTGAAGGAGTGTATATTTGTTCCATTTTTAGTAAAACATCTAAAACAGGAAAAAATATAGAGACTATATACTTTACTCCAAAGTTTTAAAATTTACTTTTCCTAATCTAAATTCATTAGTCTGTTCATTTTAATCTAATTTCAAAGTTGCACACACCAAATTCTATTGAATCATAGTCTATTTGGGCTGTTATAATAAAATGCCATAGATTGGGTGGCTTATAAATAATAGCAATTTACTTCTCACAGTTCTGGACAATGGGAAGTCTAAGATAAAGTCACCAGCAGTTTTGGTGTCTGATGAAAGCCTGCTTTTCATAAATGGTACCCACAGTTGGTGGAAGGGGTGAGAGGTCCCTCTAAAGTCCCCTTTATAAAGACACACTGCTAAAACCTTTTAAACAGCATTTTCTCCTCCAGATTTGTTTCTCTTAATATATGCTCCTTCATGAGGGCTGCTCTCATGACCTAATTAAGCCCCAAAGGCCCTACCCTAACACCATCACGTTGGGGGTTAGGATTCAATATATGAATTTAGAGTAGCATAAACATTCAGACCATATCAAAATCTAAAGCACTACCAACTCTAATTATATGGTAAAAAGCTGAGTACAATGTCCATCACATGGAAAGATTTAAGGAATAATAGATATGACTATCATTGGTACTTGTAAGAAGGAGAAATATATCATTACTACTTGATAATGAAAGAAAAAGACAAAGAAACAGAGGCAAAAGTGTGAGAAAGGGGGAGAAAATAAATGGTGGAAGAAATGGCAAAAACAACTAGAAGCAGGTGGAGAAGGAAGAAAAGGAAGAAGAGGAAAACTGGGAAGTGGGGTGGAGAAAGAGGTCATGGAGAGATGGAGCCAATGGGCAGTACAGCCTGTTTTTCTTGGAACAAAGCAAATCGCTTTCTTGGGAGAGGGCCAGTGCAGGACACCAATAAAATGAACTGGAATTTAAACAAACATTAGTTGTCTTACAGTATTTGCTGCCTTGGTATTTCCAATATGAGGCAATGTACGCATGTTGATGCTTTTATGTAAGTAAGCGTGTGCAAGGAAACAAACATATCAGTTTTTCCTTTGATTCAATATTTCTTTAGTTTGAAAAATAATAAGGTAGTTTAATCTATTAAAATAATGTGTGGAGGTTATTTATTCTATAAAAGTAATATTTAGCAATATTAAATTATATCCATAAAAGAATACAATTTTATATAAGACTAGAGGCCCAGCGCACAAAATTCGTGCACTGAGGGGGTTGTCCCTCAGCTCAGACTGTACCCTCTCCAATCTGGGACCCCTCGAGGGATATCTGACTGCCCGTTTTGGCCCGATCCCGGTGGTTGGGTTAATTTGCATACTAGCTCTGATTGGATGGTGGGTGTGGCTTGTGGGCGTGGCTTGTGGGCATGTTGGAGGTGTAGTCAATTTGCATATTTGTCTATTATTAGGTAGGATTGCATAGATCTCATCCCATGTTATCTATTCTATGGTTATACTTCTGAGTAATAAATGTGTTTAATAATTGCATATAAACAGAAAATGTTCACAAAGATTTATTAGCTGATACTTGGCATTTTCATACTTCATTTACGTGTCCCTTCATTTTATTAACGGTTTCTTTTGCTGTATGGAAGCTTTTTAATTTGTTGTAGTCCCATTTGTTCATTTTTTCCTTTGTTTTACCCAGCAATCACCACTTCTGGGAATATAACCTAGGAATCCCAAAACACCAATCAGAAAGAATATATGCATCCTATGTTTATAGCAGCATTATTTACAATAGCCCAAGTGCCCATCAGTAAATAAGTGGATAAAAAAGCTATGGTACATTTACACAATGGAGTACTATGCAGCTGCAAAAAGAAGGATCTCTTACCCTTTGAGACAACGTGGATTGATCTGGAGACTATTATCCTAAGCAAAATAAACCAATTATAGAAAGAAAAACATCACATGATCCCACTTATATGTGGAATATAAAGAACAAAATAAACTGACAAATATGTCCTGAGATATGGATGCATGGAACAGTGGAGGGTGGGAGGGGGCAGGGGACAGGAAGAGATTAACCAAAGAACATATATGCATAGCCCATGGACACAGATAATAGCATGGGTAAGGCCTAGGATAGGATAGGGGTTGGGTGGAAGGAGGCAACAAGGGAGAAAATGAGAGACATCTGTAAGAATGTCAACAATAAAATACAATAAATAAATAAAAACATATAACCAATAAATATAAATAAAAAGAAAGTTGGAGTAACAATCTTAATTTCTGATGAACAAACAAAATCCTTCTTTGGATGACTTGCAGCCTTATGTGACTCTCATATGCTTTGTATGCACAGTTCTGACCCAAAGTTAAAATAGTAATAATAATTCAAAAAGAGGTGGCTAGTTAATAAATAAGTTTAATTCTCATCTTTGGATTATATGAGGCCGATAATGAACTGTATCTTTAGATAATTTTATTTAAAATTTAAGACAATGTGTTGAATAAGATGAAAAAAAGAAGTAAATTTTCACTTCAGCTTGCTAGGTGATGTACATTAATTATACAGGTTACTAATTAAACAGGAATCAAACAAAGTGAAGAAGACAGTTTGCCATTATAGCACAAATGAAGTTGGTCTGACAATGAAGCACAGATCTTGGTGATCTTACATTTTAAGGTACCATTTACATTCCTCAACTTTTGTCAAAATGATATATGCTACACTGTGAAACTTTAGAGCAGTATTTGAGATTACTGATCAGCAAAATAAGCTTGAACATACTATTACTATTCACTTTTTTTTTTTCAGACACATGAAAGCTTCATTTTTAGGTTGAATTTAAGGGAAATAATTTGTGAAATAGAGAAAATAAATGCCAAGTTTAGCGATTGTGTTGACTTTTCTTCTAGTTTCACTTACCTATTGGGAGAAAAAGAAATAAATATTTTGATATATTAACATATATCAAAGAGGTCCTTTTTCCCTCAGAAATATTTTAGTCTTTTTTTAAAATATATTTTATTGATTTTTTACAGAGAGGAAGGGAGAGGGATAGAGAGTTAGAAACATCGATGAGAGAGAAACATCGATCAGTTGCCTCCTGCAACACTACCTACTGGGGATGTGCCCGCAACCAAGGTACATGCCCTTGACCCGAATTGAACCTGGGACCTTTCAGTCCGCAGGCTGATGCTCTATCCACTGAGCCAAATCGGTTAGGGCAGAAATATTTTAGTTTTAAGAAAAATTTATATCATTCAACTGATCTGATTAAAACCACAGTTTTTATCAAAGGCAATTTAATGGGTGATTAATGCATGTTCCACACATCAACACTTTTAAAGCTTTGTAAATAAATTTCAGATTATATTATGTATTACCAGAACCATAAAAGTATTATTTTATTTTAAAAATTATTATTTTGATTTTAAAAGTACATTAAAAACAACCGTCTACATTAGTTATCTAACTTCCTTTTTTATAAAAACTATTTTTGTGGAATTATTATTTAACTATTTTTCTATACAGTACTTGGAGGCAATCTTGACTTTACTTCTAAAAAGATTAGAAGTGTGCTATTGAACAAAAAGAAAATATGATAGTAGGTGTCTTCATATTACAGTATTTACTCTTGTGCATCATTAATAAATTTAATTTGTTTACATGTGCTTTTAAGCTAATGTATTTTCATATTTTATTTATGCTGTCTAGACTAAGCACTTCTAATTTCAAATAAGGAAGAGCTAATTTTGAGGGACTTGTTTTTAAAGAAAGCATTAAAAATATTATACAGATTGCAGCAAAAGTAGGTTTACAGTTAATTTTATGGAGTAAGATAATTAATAATACCAGAACAAACTTTGTGTTTTGCGTATTCACAACTGTAAACCTACTTCTGCTCTATGCTATCTGCACATATATACTTGTATGTCCTATTAAAATATATGACACTGCTATGCAATACTAATCACTATTTTATTTTAATATGTCTAATATTTCATGTGCAAAATTACTAATCAAGTAAAAATAAATATTTATAAATTTGATAACTATTGAGTCTGACAAGGAGGACTAAACAATTGCTCAAGTGAAGTTATAAGTGTTTACAAATGCTACAGTAATATCAAGAGACACTGCTGGATAGAAAATTGAGAACAGCTGTCCTGTCTCTCTCTTTACACTTCCATGTCAAAACATTTTTTTCTCATTTGGGATTTTCAAGCTCATCTGTGAATAATTTAACCTGATCTTGAATGAAGGGTTATATAGAAATGTTAAAGCATTCCTCAAAGTTACACATGATTTTTCCAATTTCAGTAGTTAAAATATAAATATTAAACATTTTGTTTTATTCATTTTAAAATAGTATCAGATACTTATTCTTGTGGTAAAGTGACAGAAACCATCAAATGGTAAAATGAAATTCTAAGCCAAGGCTAAGTCTCCATTGTATTTTCAGAAAATAGTAAAAGGATTGTTGCTCTAAACTTTTTGTTTGTTATTGTGTTAATTCTCACCCAAGGATATTTTTCCCACTGATTTTTAGAGAGAGTGGAAAGGAGGGAGGGAGAGAGAGAGGAAGAGAGAGAGATCGATGGGTTGCCTCCTGTACATGCCCTGAACTGGGGGTCGGGAGGGAGGAATGCCCTTGATCAGGAATCGAACCCTTGATCTTTCGGTGCTCAGGTGGCCGCTCTCACAACTGAGCAACACCTAACAGGACTGATTTTCTTTTTATTGCCTTCTTATTCATTATTTTTTCTGGTCTTGCACTCTCAAAGTATATCTAAATCAAGAAAAAGCACTTACTGTAAAAGTATCAAGGGTAGAATAAATCAATAATAAAATAATGCAATGAATTAGGGATGCAAAATTGTTTTACCCTTTAATTTATTTTATTAAATATCCACATATGATGTATAGGTAGTTGTTTTTCCATTGCCATTACAACTGAACTTTTTGAATTTGATTGTGATAGAAGTATTATATAATGCCCAGTTTAATCAATTTTTTTAAGAAAACAATAAAGAAAATTATAAATAAGGTGATTGTATCTCTACTACCATCAATATAATTATGTGCCCTCCAGGATTTTGTAACTACATGACCTCAAGTTACTCTTAACTTCATTTGCCTTCTACTGTGGTTTTCACATTGGCCCTTTCCAACTTGTTCCCTATTGCCTATACTGTAATTGTACTTTCCTCATCATTGTACAATCCAAATGTCCCTTTAAGGATTGTGTTAATCTCTGTCATTGTTGATTTTTAATTAGTATGTCTTTTCCCACCCTAAAATTAGGCTTGATATCTCTTCTGGATATTCTAGAAATTTGAAATGTTCTAAGAGGTGGCCTGAATATGTGAATTTGTAATTTTCCTCAGAATAGAGAGAAATGGCACAAGAATGGACTGTTATCTGGCCTGATGTCTGCAACAAAATGCCCAAGAATTTAACCTTCAATTTAAGAAAGCACTGGAGACATCTTGCACAACTTCTTGCACGTGGTGTGAAAATGGGCAAGGAACCAGAGTCTCCAGGAAGGTCAGGCAGAGGTGACTCAGAAAAATATAACATCCCTTCCCCCGTTTCCCTTCTTAAAAATGATGAATGTGACTTGCTGCTTCTTGTAGAACCTTTATTTCCTGCTGATGGTAGCCTTAACCATTATAATTCTTCTCGGTGGTCTGCATTTGGAAGTCCTATCTCAATCTGGGAGTATCTTCACTGTATCCCACATTATGTAAGCATTTCTGTGCATTATATATACTTCATCATTAAGAGGTATTTCTATCTCTGTGTGTAGTCCTCTTCTTTTACTCTCATTTAAATGTTTTGATTTGGTAGGTCTATTGGCCTCATTTATTCACAGTAGTTCCAATATAGGTGATACTTAAAAGCAGAAGCAAGAATTCAGCAGGAGGGTGCTTAGAAATGTCTGACCCCATGAGCATTGCAATGAGTTCAGTTACAGTCGTAAATTTCTCTTTTTCAACTAAGTAGACAGAGTTTGAAGGACTAATGTTCATAATGGTAGCTTCAATAGTAAATAAGAGTGGAAGCTCAGCAGCACTATCTTGTTATTTTGTGTCAGGTGACTTTAAAGTTTATAAGCCTTTGCATATCAACTTTTTAATCAGTAAAATGAGGATAATCATATTTTGCATAATAGAGTTGCTCTGAGGATTAAATGAGAAGAAAATGTGGACAAGAAAAATTCAATATTTGTTATTACCATTCTTACCAATAATTAGTAATTATTACCAAACTCAAAGATTATAATTTAGGAATAAATATCTTGTAAGTTAACATAGCCAATTGTCTGCATCATTTCAGAAATATCTAAAGGTCTGCCAAACAAAAACTTTCCCCTACTGATGCTTAAATTCTTCAATGAAATTGGCATGCATTTCATGGGGGAGGTAGCTCACTTAGAATGATCACTATTGCACTTGAGAACATGATATGAATGTCTTCCATGACAAGACAGACTGAGGCTAAATTGGAAAACCAATGCCCAAAAGATATAATTCTTACAAAGACTGAAAGCAGAAGATGATAAGAGGATTAAAAAGAGCCCACATCTGCAAGTTGTAAAGTATCATGAGTTGTTTTTGCCATGATTCTCTCAAAGAAACCTCCAGCTTTCTCTAAGGGTGAAGGGCATACCTATCCTTGCAATTTGAATCCCAGTGCTGTTGTAACAGCAGCCAGAACATTTAAGATTCTCATTGTCTGACTAGGATGACTTTCCAGCTCACATATGAGACAATGGCTAGTGGAGAGGGACAGAGGTCACTGGAGAACAGCAATGGAGAGCACTGGCTGGGAGTCAGGAGGTGAGAGAATATTCAAGGCAACTTGCCCAAGATGGTGAACTGACAAGATGCAGAGGTATCAGTGATCGAATTGAGAAAAGAAAATTAGTAAAAGGATCAGGGAGAGAACATTGGGAATGAAAAGAATAAAGAACAAGGGCTTTGTGGTAATGGGATTAGTAGTAATGGCTGTTGAATTCTCCCTCATTTGACATTATTTGCCCAACACTTGATGGTGTGATTTAGGCATTCAAAAAATTTGGCATTTCATTAAGAGACTTTCTACTGCCCAGGAGATGGTTGCAATGTCATCTTTTACCACAATCATATTTTTTCTCAAATACTATCTCCTACTATTGTCATCATTTTCTCAATTCCGTTTATTGTTCTAACACAACTAAACAGTGCTTTTATAGCTAAAAGTCCTTCTTAGGAAAATATTCCATATTCTTTAAGGTCCGAATGAAAGGGAATCCAAATTCAAGATGAACTCAGCAAAAATAAAAGGTAATTCCAGCTAAATTGTACAAAATCCTAAAAGAATTTATTACTCACAAAATCACAGTAGGTGCTATTATACAGGGCAGGTCAAAGGCAATTATATTTCATCTGGGATATTAATTATTGAAGTCATTAAGAAAGTCTATCATTTATACAAATTCTCCATTAGCAATCCTGTGACATTTCCATAACTTCAATGATATTCTCTTTTCAACAGTATTCAATATTCAGAAATATAAAATTATATGTTGGCTTCCCTTTCTTTCAGCAAGTGCTCTCTTTTCAGTTTGTTTGGGGATGATACTGTATTAGTGAGAGCCTTGCAACCATGTGATAGCTAGCCCTTTAAAATATAAATGCACTGCAATTTGTGAATGACTCTCCTGGTCACTAATTTCCTTTGAGAAAAATAGATTAGGTAACTGCCTCCCTATAATTTCTTGAATGATGTCATCTAAAAAGTATAACATTTTCCCCTTAGTTCTTTATTATAATGCAGAACTAGACAAAATGAGTTTATGCTTTTAATACTCTAAGGCATATATTAAAACTATAAAAGCTCTAACTCTATTGTAATGGAATTTGAAGGACAAACATAGTGGATGACATGAAATTTCTCATTTTTTATTTCATAACTATATTGTTGAGACATCACCTATATTTCAAAAAACTGTCCTCCATCTGTCCTTCTCTTAAATATATAAAATGCTGAAGTCTCTCCTATCTTTGAAAAATAATAAAAATCTCTCCTTGTCTTGAGTCCACTCTAACTCCCTCTCATCATTTTACTTTCAAGTTCAGGTTTTACAAAGTGCAGGTTGAACTTATTGATTCTTCTGCTCAAAATTCTCCAGTTACTCTTTAATGAAAGTTGCCAGGAAATATTCTTGGCATATATAAGTGAGTTTAAAAAATAGCATATACTTATAGACTCACTAAGCATTCTGTCAAATTTTAGCAAGTTTTCCCATTTCTTTGATTTCTTAAATAGAGAGATACTGTTAATGTCCTTTGTACAGTTGTCCAACTTACCTCCCATTCTACCTGAGTTAATCACTAATGTAATTTGATGCATATTTCCCATGGATTTTAAAAATAATTTTACTACATATGTATAGGACCATAGACACAATTTATATGAAGTACATCATATTTTATTTAGGTCCTCCCCCCTACCACATGCTGTGAGTGCTTCATCTTGCCCCTAAATGGTGCTATTTTCCCACCACATTCTTTTCATAACTCATGACATCTTGCTTTATTTAGTTTTTCAATAAACAACTTGGAGAACTTACCATATGCCAAACGCTATGTCATACAAAATCCTGTTTAATGCTCTTTGCATGTTGCAGTACCACCTGCGAGTTTATAATTCCTCAGTCCATTGTACTGACCTCTCCCCTGAGCTCCAGTTATCTGTGCATCTCTGTATTTGGGTATAGCTACTTGGCAGACACATCAGCCTCCTCCATCTCCTTATTGGTTCTACTTCCTAATTTCTGAATATCATAAATGGCTTCACATGTCACCCAGTTACTTTATATATTAGAGGTCACCTTAATATTCCTCTCTATTTAGTTATCTATCTCTGAAGCTTTTAACTCCTACACAATTCCTAAATGCATCTCCTCTCCAAGTGTCCTTCTAAGGCACTTGTCAACTTTCTGTATTATTTCAACCTTTTTAGGTTTACTTTCACTCTATCGCCTTCAGATATAACCTACTGAAGGAAGAAATAGCTTTAAATAGTTCTCCTTGCATGGAGTCGGAGTACCTCACCATGACAGCATGCCAGAAGGCTCTCTGCTAACTGGCACCTGCCTCTATCCCAGCCTCATCTCTGCCGCTCTCCACCTCACACTGCTCTGCTCTCGATTAACTCGAAAGTATTTTTAGTTCCCATATAGAGCTGGCTATTTTAGAACCAGGTACATTTGCTGTTCATTCTGCCTGAAAAACCCCTCAGACTTTCTTTACTTGTCTATCTTTTACTCATCCTTCAGGGATCCTTTGTTCTTAGGGTAGGCAGAATTCCATTTCCACCCTCATCTTACCATTTTTTATGTATCCCAAGCACACTATTCCCAGGACATTGTAGAAGCCCAACCAGTCTTAGTGGGAACTGAACTAAATTTAAGTGTCGGCCTTTAGCAAGCATGCCTATTTTGGAAATAAAACAAAGTTTTGTGGGTTTTTAAATACAAAGTTCATAGATTGTCATTGATGATAACATCAACTTTGCCGACATGTGGAAGCCATTTATATTTGTCTCCTTTAATTTGCTGCTGTCATGAATCATATTGATAGATTCACTAAAAAATGTAACTATCCTTGAATCTTACACCGTCAGCAAAACCAGGTAGTATATTACTAGGACTGTGAGCTCAGGAGTCAGACTGCAGGGGTTCAGATTCTAGCTTTACTACTTACTACATTTATGTGAAGAGGCTACTTTAACTTGCAAGGCCCCAATTTTATTATCAGTCCAATGGGGTTATAATAGAAAGTACACTATAGAGTTGTTATAAACAAGAAGATCATGTAAGCATTGGATAACCTTTGCCTACTACTTGTGTGATTCTTTTTAATTCATGACTAGACCTTATTTGCAAATAGACTTCACTGAGGCATTATCTTATTCTTAAGTGAAATTGTTCTATATACATATTTTTTTTTGGGGGGGGGGCTTTGTTATTTTCAATATTTTTTGGGGGGGCTTTGTTATTTTCAATTAAAGTTAGGCTAGAATTTTAGAGTAAATTAGAAAAGGCCATTCAGTGCTTTCAATGGCATAAAATAAATGAGTGAAATAAAAAGCATTCATTCTGTAATGATTAGGCGAGGCTCAATTATAAAACCATTGGCTCTTTTAACTTGAATTCTTTAAAATAATCCTTCCAATTTCTTCTTAACTTCTAGTTTTTAAAAAAATTTTACACATATCAGCTCACTGATTCTCACAGCAGGTCTGTGATATAGGAAGTTCAGGCTTTATATTATCATTATAAATAAATAAATAAAATTTGAATTCATAAAAAATGCCCAATAAAAAATATTTATTAACAGTTTAAGCATACCTAGAATCTCCACATTCTGCTAAATAGCAATCTTTCTATTCAAAAATTTAAGCTGTCTGGTTTGATGGCTCTGTGTGTTCTGAGCAGGTTTACATGGACAGATATTAACTTTTGGTAAATATGTGTCAATGACTTTAGCACCTTTTCATGACTAGGGATTATGTCCAATATACTTCCACTCCCATTTTGCTTGCTTGGTTATTATAGAAAAATGAACAAATAAGGACTGTGAACAATTATGATGTGACTAGAGGCCCAGTGCATGAAATTCATGCACTTGGGGGAGAGGGGGTCCCTCAGCCTGGCCTGTACCCGCTCCCAATCCAGCACCCCTCGGGTAGGGTCCCTGGGCCTGGCCGGCGATCAGGGCCTATAGGGCTTTCCTTCCCCCTGCTGCTGGCAGCTGGCTCTGCCCCCGCCACTGCCACTGTTTGCCATCTGTGCAGCATTACCCCCTCCCCCTCACCACCAGTCGCCTCCCTCTGCACAGCGATCAATGGGGTGCAATCACTTGGCTGGCCTGGGCCTCCCTCTGCACAGCGATCAATCGTGGAGCAATGGCGGGGGCCCCCCGACCAATCTCATTGCACCCACCTTGGCTGGCCTGGTGCCAGTGCGTGTCATAGCGTGGTTGTCCAGAAGATCATCTGGACAGTCATTCTGCTTTTTGGTCATTCAGTCAATTTGCATATTATGCTTTTATTATTATAGATTCTAAATGCTTCATAAATCCTCATTCACTAAATTCTCACAACTATTATGTATTACTCTAATTCTTACATTAGAAATCTGAGGTACACACTACTTTAATATCTTATTCAAGGTCAGAGAACAAGTGGCATAGCCAAAATTCAAACACAGAACATTCATCTCCAGTGTACATACCCCTCTCCACTGAGAAAAGATGAGAGAGCCCATAGTTTGTGAAAGCCATTGGACTAAGAGGAATTAAAAAATAACTAAAACAAAAATACAAGGTTAGGAAATATGACCACAGTTGGATTTCTCTGCTATAAATGCCATATTCTTCTCAATTGATTACAATTTCCTCCAGGTAACAAGGCGAGGTGAGATGAGGTAGATTAGTACTGCTGCTAAAATCAACTCCAGAAATATTGGTGTACAGGAGAGTTGGGAAAAGACAAGAGATAAGGAGGTCGGGGCATGTTTTCTGCTAATTACAATGAAAGTTGCATTGAGCAAATCGAAACTGGTACTACCAAACTTTGATTATATCTCTAAGCAAAGCAAGCTTTTCTCCTATATGTCCAGAGCAAGAAATGGGTTTTTTGATCCTGGAAACAATACTCATTTTGTTTAGAAAACAATGTCCCTGAATCTCAACTTCCTTCTTTATAAAGAAAAAAAGGTGTTTGATTAGAATGATGATGCAATTCACATTGGTGAACATTAATTAGGTACATAAATAATTGGAAGCTGAAGAAGAGATGAATGATACACGAACCAAAGAAGTTTATTTTTATACTCTAGCTTTTAAAACAACTGTAATATGAGACAAAAGGAATTCCATACACCAGTAAAGGAAGATTTTATTTTGATTGAAAAGCTATAGGATAACTCTAGGAGACAGTGATTGAGTAGTGTTGAAAGGGAGAATTTATTTAAAATATTGGCTGAGAAAACACACACAGAGAATGACTAGATCAGAGTGTGTAATTGAGCATACTTCAGCAAAATATGAATGGGATTGGATTTGGCTCTTAATGTTACAGTAAGGGCATTATGATTCAGGGATAACAAATAATTCTGAATTGAGAGATGATGATTAGATAGATGCTATCCTGTTGAGAACAAACTCAAAGATCTTTTGGTTCTGATTTAGCTTAAAAATTCTATGATTTTATTATTATAAAGGAAGCAACTCAGTTACAATTTTTTTTAATATATTAAAATATCACTGCATTAACCTACTTGACTAATTTCTTTCATGTCTGTTGTGTTGCCAATGCATAATTTGGGAGACTATTTCCTGATCATAAATTATTTTAGTTTATAAATTGCTTTAACAATAATATTTAGGGCTAATTGCTATGAACACCCTTGGAGATACAACCCTTTTAATTTGGGTTTATGTTGTAATGAATGATAATTTAATGGTATTATTATCATTCCTCTTAGCTAAAGACTTTTGGAGTGCAAATAGAATGAGTGAAAAGACAGCTTTTTTGGTCTTTGAACTGCAGAGGAAAAAACTTCATGGGTAGAGAATGATAAGAAAGGGCAATCATTTTGGTCTTTCTTTTCTGCTAACTGCCTTCTTTTGCAGATTTAATGATGTTTTTTAAAGTTTGAAAAGAAGAAGGCAGGATTATCACAATGGAAGAAGTAAACAACATTCTCAAAGCACAATAAGCATGATTTTTTAAATGTGCTATTGTAAACACTGTCATGAAATTTAGAATTTGTAGTATTGCTTTCCAGAAGTGAAATGCCATTTCAATAGCCTACTCCATTTTCTTATGTGTTGTAGGGTTACATTCCATTAAAGTGTATTCTGCAGAATGTTTTTAAATATGCCCAAAGAAAATTTGCAAATGACTAGGCTTCATGTGCATTGACCTTCGCTCTTCCTTTGAATCTGCAGTACGGCTCATTTTAGTCAAGCTGTTCAAACATTTGTGGTATAATGAACAAATTAAAGCCACCAGCTGTGATGTTTAATTTATGTGAAAAGTTTATGATCTACAACTATATAATACCTTAGGTAATAACTGATATTGAGTGTAACTGCACTACAGTGACATGCAAGATATGTTACAAAATACCTATGAAATGTCACATATTTTATCATATTAAGCCATTGGACTTCAGGTCTAAAAAGGATGCCATCATTTATCCAAAAATGTATATCAGAGGATAAATGAATAGACTCAACATTATTCTCTAAGTGTAGATGAGATATGAAGTAATTTATTCTCATGTGTCAGAAGGAGGGTTTTTTGTTCAATCCTGTATTGTTTATAATGAAGTACCTCCATTATTTATAGACATTCTAGAATTTGGAAATGTCATTAACCATGAAGATCAACTCTGTTTATCAAATTTCTCATTGTACAAAAGTGAAGGCATTTAATAACCCCCAAAACAAAAGGATATTCATTTATCATGTTCCCTTTTCTTTGTTCGGCATGATGCACAACACAATTGTTCAAGCAGCCCAGCCAATACAGGCTGCTCCATGTCATAGATCATTAGAAAACTCAAGCTCTCAAAAAAGTATTATATATATTTTCCTATATTGGACATTGGGTTTTCAAATCACTAAATAAGATAAGCAAATAAAAAACAAAGATATATTTCCTTGAAAGAATATCAACCTATGAATACCAAAGTCAGCTATAAACATTTATTGAATTTATTTTTACGGCATTTTTAGATATAGATGGGAATAGATACTGAAGAAAGTTAAGCAACTTTCTGAAGATCCCTGGCAGTTAAGGGGTGGGGACAGGGGTAAACAATAGCAATTGGTGAGATTTAGGTCATTTGATGACCTGGCCAAATGCCTCATCCATGAGACTAATATCAAAATAGAAACTCCATGGCATTATTTCTATATAGAAAGAAAAACTTCTAAGGTTGAAAGATATAAAATATTTTTACAAGAATAAGGGGAAAAAATAAACATTTCAAATAAGTTTAAACATTTGCTGCATAGCCTGTAGCTTTATTTGCTTATTTTAAAATCTTCAAATGCAAACCCTTGTATGATTTGTGTTTGTAGATAAAGGATTTATGTAATCATATCATAAGAAAATATTTTTATGACTTTTAAAATATAACCTAAAGCTGTGCCTAGAGATAACAAAGTATAAGAGAAAAAATGCTTTGACAGCAATTTTAGGTAGAAGGAAACATTATTCAACACCTCTGACTAGGTACATAGTTAACTTTTAAGTTGAAAATGGAAGGAAAGCTAAATGTGAAGGAACCATTCACTTTTCACTACACCAGCATTCTCTTTCACCTTGAAAACAGATTAAAGACGGAAAGGTTGAAAACTAAATTATTAACATATTTAGTAGTATAGTGCTATATGTAATTGTTTGCTTACAGTTTTGAAAATAGAAATAAAGTCAGTTATTGAATAATATATCTTAATAAATCTAAAATATAGGAACAGTGCACTCAGACTCTGAATGTCATCTGTCCCTAGTAGGAACACAGAGAATAACAGAACCTGTATAGCAAAGTCAAGGCACTCCAACTTTTAGCTTAATATTTGCTGTTTGTCTCTAGATGTCTGCTATAACAAGTCCACTAACATTTGTTTCTTTTTAAAAAAATGTATTTATTTGTATACATTTCAGCTGGTACTGTTCATTTTTCTTAATCTTAGTACTTAGCATAAGCAGTGAGTACTCAACATGATTATTGGTCAAAAAGTGTAAGTCATGAAGGGTCTAATAACATTTTTAAAAATAGTGATCTGGTAATCAGAATATTAATTGCTCATGATTAGATATCTGAAGGGGATACTGAAGGTAAACATCATTTTAAAGGTTTTGGTTTGTTATTAACATGAATTGAACACCAAAAATAAATATAAAGTACATCAATTTGATGGAAGCTTTTAAAGAAATCTGAGTCCTAATTGAAAATACTTAAAATCACAGCAAATATTTAACAATCAATACCTTGTTTTAATATTTGTCAACATTTTTCACATAAATAATTATAGTACATTAAAGAGCTATAGCAAGGGTCTGAGTTTACAACCTATAACAGTTTTTACAGTTAGGAAAATTAAACAGAAATTATTGAACATCTATGTGTAGAGGATATATTTAAGCCCTATGGGAAAGAAAAAAAAAACACATGAACATATAATCTCTCTATTTCAGAGGTGTGAAATCTAGTTAAAGAGGTAAAGAAAACATGTAATACAATAATGATTACTATAACTATACAAGCATAAAATTAGTTGCTAAATTACAAGAGAAAAAGATCAATGAAGGATGCAACAATCACTTAAGGTTTCATAGAGGGAGGATAATACTGATTAAACTTTTCATCCATTAATACAACATTAAACCACACAAATTGATACCTAAAACAGGAATTTGATTGTTTTTCTTAATAAAGATAATTCTCAGTATTCTGTCTGAGAGTATAGATATATTACACTAATAATAAAAATGTACAATTGAAACAAATGCTCAGTTAAGTGTCTTCAACCTACATCTCTCTAATCTATAATAAGCATAATACGCTAATTAGATCAGATGTCCTTCCAGACAAAGCTGGGGCTGTGAGGGAAGCCCGGGTCCCGGGTGCCAGAGGGAAGCTGGTGCTGGCAACAGGGGGAAGGAAGGCCTACTCTTGCACGAATTTCATGCACCGGGCCTCTAGTATTGACAAAAAAATCTAAATGTAAAAGTTGTTAAATCCAACTTTTGATGCTTTGCTATTAATTCACTAGATGAAGATTCATGCTTTTATTTGCTAGCGAATATTTTATTTATTTTATGTTTTATTGAATTTATTGTGGTAACATTGGTCAGTAAAATATATAGGCTTCAGGTATACAATTCTATAATATATCATCTCTATATTGTATTGTGTATTAACCACTCAAAGTCAAGTCTCCTTCCACCACCATTTTTCTTCCCTTTAGCCTCTACTACATCCCCCAAACCCCTTTCCCTCTGGTAATCACCATTCTGTTGTCTGTGTCTATGAGTTTGTTGTTGCTGTTGTTTTTGTTGTGTTTTTTTTTTTTTTTGCTTAATCCCTTCACCACCTATTTCAACCAGTTCCCCAACACCCCACCCCTCTGATAGCTGTCAGTCTGGTCCTTATGAGTCTGTTTCTATTTCATGTGTTTATTTTGTTCATTAGATTCCACATATGAGTGAGCTCATATGGTACTTGTTTCTCTCTGACTGGCTTATTTCAATTAGTATAATGCTCTCCAGGTCCATCCATGCTGTCACAAAGGTAAGATTTCCTTCTTTTTTACAGCTGAGTAGTATTCCATTGTGTAAATATACCATGGCTTTTTTCTCCAATCACCTACAGATGGGTACTTGGGCTGCTTCCAAACCTTGGCTATTGTAAATAATGCTGCAATAAAAGGGGTGCATATGTTATTTGAATGAGTATTTTAGATTTCTTTGGATATAGTCCCAACCAACTGAGCCACACCAGCCAGGGCTTAATTTAGCTTCTCCGTTGGCTATTGTGGAATTGTAAGAGCACAGTATACACAGAGGTGTGTAGCAGGAAATGACACTACTAAGGTATTGTGAGGCATGGTTATAAATTGCCTGTTAAGTCTCTCACATATTGGTAATAATAAGCCATCAAAAGTATCTTGGCATGGGTACAGTATGCTGAATAGGTTAGAGGAGGAGGGGGATAGCATGTAAATTAAAGGAGCCTAGATAATTAAGTGTGGAAGATGAGACAACACTGGGAAGTGAGAGTGGTGTTTATCCTCTGTAAACTCTGATTGGCTACATGGCATCTTAAAAAAAAACACACAAAAACTGCACATTCTCAGTGTTTCCACTTATTAGGAAATTTCTTATTGTATAGATTTGACTTGTGTCCTAAAATTTAAGCCTAAATTTAATTGTTTATTTGACTCCAAATTGTGGATGCGGATTTTTGCTAAAGCCTGCACAAACAACATCGCTGCTCTTCTATGTTAATTTTCTTTCATATGCAGATATCCTATTCTGGGAAGTAACTATAAAGACCTTTTGTAAAATTGTAAAATATGATTAATGCTTCTTTGCCTCTGTAATGTGCCTCATTACTTTAACTACTAACTCATTTAGAACATGCTCATATTAGTCACATTAGTAAATGATTTCTAATTATCAGTAGCTATATAAGGTTAGCAGCATTAGCCTTTGGCAAGCAGAAGAGGAAGAGAGGACTAAGGAAGAAAGAATGGGGCAGTAAGAATGCAAATATGTGTGTGTGGAGGAAAGATGAGGAAACAAAAGGTAATGAGAAGATAAAGTTTGCTGTTGTTTTTTAAATTGCCCCCTAGATGTTTAATTAAATATATGACTTACAGTGTCTTTCATACTAAATGATTATGGGGGCTGTGTAGAGAGGCAAAAAAAGAAGTGGGTATAATGCTAGAGAGAGGTAATATGAGTCATTCTATTATTGATGTACTGTGTGTCTACTAGCTGCTTAGATGAGTGTCTGAGAAACTAAGTTGTACTGATAAATTGCTGGCAAAGGTATATATCAGATATATCAGAGTCTGGAGGTAGGCATTTAAAAAATTCCTCAGATATGTCATGTTTGCTCAGCTGTTGTAGTCACATGACTTCCTAACTTCTAATTAGTATGAATCGATATTTAATTGGAGATGAAATTGTCTTTACACTGCTCCAAAGGTCAACTCTGACCAAAGAGAACTATGTCATATTGAAATGAAATAACCTTAAAGGAAATTCTAAAGAGACTTCTGGATATTATCTTCCTTATTCTCTACCCTTAATCATAACCATAGCAATAGCTTTTGGTTTTTGAGTGAGCATAAGAAGACAAATTCTAGCCATTCCTAGTCAGTATACTTCTATGTCCTTGGGCAACTCACTTGTCTGTACCACAATTACTATGTCTATAAATAATATGTATTTTACATGATTTCAGAAAGAAAAGAATATATTGGATTCATCAAAATGAAACACTGCTGCTGGTAAGGGTATGTGCGGGAACAAAAAACAGAACATAAAACAAACAAAACAAAAAAACACCTAAGGGTCTTATAACTTTAAAATGTTTGAAGCATATGAAAAAAAAAAACAAAAAAAAAACCTTATATCTTAATATTTAAAGGAAAAATACTTAGCCCAGGTCATAGATATGTCATTAATTACTAGGCATGTGTAACATTGGCTAAGTGAAGATATTGGTGGTGTTTGTAATCTACGAGAATGGTAGCCATACTATCAACAGATATCCCATCTGACCTGCTATAGAGTAGGCCCAAACATTGACTGGTCCAGATATTGTGCCTTGGTTCTGGGAATAACAATGATCAGGAAAGGAATATAGCTGCTCTTATGGATATTCAGGGTATGCTACTGCATCTATAGATCTACTTTTCATTTGGAACCCAAGTCCAACTTAATTTATTTGGTTCTGACAAAACTTGCAGAATAAAAGAATCTATCGCAAAGACATGTAGAAAGCAAGTACGGGGCACTCAGGTTAGGGAACGGATGGGCAGCATTAAGCAAGCACACTGAAACCAAAGCTGAGGAGTAACTATGTCAAGCCAACAACAGTTTTTGGGAGTATGGAAAGAAGCGAGCCTGTAAAAACATTAGTGAGGTGAACTACAAGCAAGTTCACAAGAAGAAAATGAAGGACTAAGGATCTGCTACAAAAATGTGACATCCCAGCACAGATCATCGAGGTAGGCAAAACTCATAAAATGTGATAAGCAGAGGCAGACAGGGCAAAAGGAAATCCAGCCCAGATGAGATTTTCTTGGTCACCTGAGTGGTAAAGGGGTTTAATGACAAAGTAATGCTATATGGAACTACAATTCTGCTACTCCGAGTAAGCAAAATGTGTTTAACAAATTTCAGGTAATGAAGATTTAACAAAGTGTTTTTCCTTCCTTTCCTCCTTTCCTTTTTTCTATTTCTTTCATTCATTTTTTTTTTAATCCTCACCCTAGGAGTGAGGATATTTTTTCCATTGATTTCTAGAGAGAATGGAAGGGAGGGGGGCAGAGAGAGAGACAGAGAAACTTTAATGTGAGAGAGACACATGGATTGGTTGCTTCCCACACATACCCTTCCCAGGGCTGGGGACCAGACCTGCAACCCAGGTACGTACCCTTGACTAGTAATCAAACCCGGATCCTTCAATGCACAGAACAGTGGTCTAACCATTGAGCAACTCCACCAAGGCTTATTTATTCTTTCTATTTCTGATTGTGAATGTTACAGCTTTAAAATGTACAGCATTATTTGGTATAGACACAATAGCTAATATATAACAATACATTACAAATATACTAAATTGCTAAAGATGACTAAGTGAAAAAACGTAGTTTTCTTGAAAAAAATAATGCAGAGGAAAGTGAGAGATAAGGGAAAGAAAAGAGGTCTATAATAGGAATACATATGATCACATTTATTCTTATACTAGTATTAGCAATTAATGAGATGTGTCTAAAAGTACAATCTGATTGAAAGAGAAAATAGGTATTGAACCAGTGAGGCAGAAGAAAATAATGATTTCTGTGAAGAACATCCGTGTAAAATTTCAGAAACTCACTGCTTATACCTCAAAATAATAAAATGTCAATAAAATAATTCTGAAGGAAAATCAAATAAAGGAATGTGTTACATCCAGGTATTCCCTAAAAGATAAAATTATCCTGTAGTAATAAGGGCTTCGAAGTGCTATATAAAGATTTTATCTTCGAAATCTACACTTTAATAATAAAAAGGAGTGATATGGCCAACAGTGACCTCAGTTCCAAACCAGGCCAGTCTGTTGAGTACTAACTGTGTTTTTCTGGAGCCCAGCGACATATCACAGAGTGGAGGATCATTTCTATGCTGCAACTTTAGTGGTGAAACAACACCTTTTGTGTCACCATGTTATACTGTCTAATTTCTATCTTGAAGTAGGATGAGATCGGGGAAAACTTCAATGTTTGGAGCTATGCAGAAGGGCCATCATGTTATCTTCAGATAGTAAGGGCCGTCTCATGCTTGGTAGAACTAGGAAAGGACACTACTGTGACATTCTATTGTCTTTAAAGGTAGAATGAAAGTTACAGGTACAGAAGGCATGAGAAGGGGCATCCAAAACCAGGGCCACTATTCAATCAGTGGTCATTACTAAAAAGAAATGACAAATTCTGATTTATTTGGGAAATGGCCAAAAAGCTTCCCTGAAATGCTTCATTAGAGAGTGATGAATTTTGATTGCAGAAGAGGGACCATATGGTATGTTTCTAACTTACATAATTATTTATTAGTCTTGGGGACATTGCAGCAGTCCAGACATTTTTAAAGTATGCATCATGTACATATAAGTACACAATCTAATTGATAACATTTTTAAGCTGAGAATCTCTTGAGTCTCCTTTAATGAATAGCTAAATCCTATTTCACAAAATCATATAAAGTAATATGCTCAGAAATGTGTCTAATAATGACTCAATAAATTGTTTTTATCTTATTATTTTTACTTGTTAAATTCTGAACTACCTGCTCCTACTCTATGCTTTATCAAATAATTATTCTTGACTATTAGTTTCTTATCATCCCAACCTTCTCTCATCCTACTAACACTAGTGCTCAATCCACACTATTCTAATAACAACAAAATTATGGAGCATTATATTAGAAGATCTATGGTTTTTATAATATGTAATAAATTACCCAGCTATGCAATATTATATGATCATGTTCTATGTTTCATCATTGGTAAACATTGAGGAATAATAGCTATATGTCCTATCTCACAGATTTTGTGAGGATCAAATGAGACATGGTATTCACAAGGTGTACTAGAAAGTTCAAAAGTTTTTCATATTTATCATGATTATTATTATAAATTACAAGCTAATTGTGATACCTGTAAAACTGTTTTGTTATATGTTCTCACTGACACTTGCTTAACTAAATGGTTTTTTGTATTTTCTCCAACTTCAAACAGAGATACTAACAAATGCATTAAAGTACTAAACTATCATTCTACTACAATGGTGTGTTTTTTAAAATATGAAAATTTCAAAGCTTCCTAATAGTGTGCACTTATAAGATTACTTTATCTCAAAATGTAACCTCTTGGTTACTTGAATGAGTAGAATACGTATAACTGTTGCTGCATGTCTCTAACACTGGGACATTAATCATTATGCATGGTAATATTGCATTATTGCTTTTGAAATCTATTCATTAGAATCATAAGCTATAAGCCCTTCAGGGACTGATTTAGATACACATTACATCCCTCAGTGCTTAGTATTCAGATTTCTTATTCAGTTGATATTTTGTAATTTCTCATATCATTAGCAGACAGCTCTGCATTCAATAATAAATCTGAAAGCACAAAGATTTACATATTTTTCTGCTTCTCAAAAATCTAACCTATTTTTTAAATTTTATTTCCCTGAATTGTTTTCTACCGCTGTTTCCTAAATGGTACATATTCCAATTCAAAAATACTTACGTGTTTCATTTATTGTTATTTTAAAACTCTTTTATTAAGTTATAATTCAGATAACCATAAAACTGTACAATTCAGTGGTTTTTAGTATAATTACAGAGTCATGCCACTAGCAGCAATACCTGATTTCTGAACATTTTCTTCACTCTGAAGATTCTGAACCCATCAGCTATCATTTTCCGTGCCCCAGTCCCACACCCTCTGGCAAACACTAATCTACTTTCTGTTTTCGTGAATTTGCCTATTCTGCATATTTGTATAAGTGGAATAATCACATATAATAAAAGGCCAGACCATAAGCGGAATGACCAGAATGACCACTTGACTAGTTGCTATGAGGTAGGGGATCAGCAAGGGAAACTGGCTGGCTGGCAGAGGTGGTGGGGCGAGACGAGGGCCTGCAAGGGGAACTGGATGGCTGGCGGCAGCGGCCAGGGACTGGCAAGCAGGCAGAAAATGGCCCTGATCGCAGGCTAGGGCTAGGGACCCTAACTGCACACGATTTCATGTGCTGGGCCTCTAGTACAATATATGGCCTTTTCTTTCTGTCTCCTTTTACTAAGCTCTTTTCAAGTTTCATCCATGTTGTAGCCTGAATCAGCACTCCATTAATTTTTATGGCTGAGTAACATTCCACTATATGGATTTACCACACTTGTTTATCCATTCATCAGTTGATGGGCACTTGGGTTATTTCCATGTTTTAGTTATAATGAATGCTGCTGCTATGAACAGGTGTTTTTTATATTTCCAGTTTTCTTGGGTATCCACCTAAGAGTATATTACCAACTCACATGTTAACTCTATAACTTAACTTTTGAAGAATTGCCAAACTGTTGCACCATTTTACATCCCCACCAGCAAGCAATGTATGAGGATTCTAATTTCTCCACATCCTCGTTGGAATTAGTTAGTGCCCATCTTTTTTATTATAGCCATTCTAGTAGGTGTCAAGTGGTGTCTTATTTCTTTTGATCTCTTAATTATTTCTCAAGAGCCATATGTAGTTACCCTTTTCTCACAATCGATACAACCTCTATTTCTTACAGATCTTCCTCTTCTTCCTTTCCCCATTCCTTCCATAGCAGGAAAGGATGATAAGCAATTGTGTAGGGCAGAATCATTCCCTAAGAGAAATGTATCTGTTTTGTCAGTCTTGAATAGTATTTGAATAGACTAAATGCCATAACAAAATACATCTAAATTATATAGTGATATCACATTATACTTTCTTGCTACTGTGACTTATATATGCTCAAAGTAAAAAATGCAATCTTGCCAAAACCGGTTTGGCTCAGTGGATAGAGCGTCGGCCTGCAGACTGAAAGTTCCCAGGTTCGATTCTGGTCAAGGGCATGTACCTTGGCTGCGGGCACATCCCCAGTAGGGGGGTGTGCAGGAGGCAGCTGATCGATGTTTCTCTCTCATCGATGTTTCTAACTCTCTATCCCTCTCTCTTCTCTCTTTAAAATATCAATAAAAAATATATTTTAAAAAATGCAATCTTTATTATTTTCCTTTACATATGCCACTTTAAACTGGAAAAGTCACTTCAACATATAAATCATATTACACTATGTTATATAACATGGCATGCTACCTCAAAGGAATGGATAAACTTATCAAACACATAACTCTCCACAAAAGTCATCCTAATTGCCACACTCATTTCTGAAATTTCAAAATCATTGTGCATGTTGTTTATGTAAGCCTCTTGATGAATGTAAGCTAAAGATTTTAAAATTTAAACATAATTTAAAATTAATATTTATTTTCTGGATATTAAATTATCTTCTAAAATGGTCTTACAAACTAGTAACTACAGCAATAACATTTCTAAGTAAACCAAATGAATTAGAAATGAGAAACAAACATTGGCTTATCCAAACAAAACAACAATGAAGCTACCAAATGTACTGAGGCCAATCAGCAAGGAGCTATATTTTAGAATTAGCATTAAAGAAAGATAAGAAAGAGAATGAGAGGAAATAACTTAATTTAGTTGAGTGTGTAGTGAATTAATATTTTGCATGGGTTATTTAATTTCATTGGAGAAGTAGTAATATGAGTGTGTTAAATATAGTGATCATGTTTTGTTTTGTTTTTCTTTGAATTGGCTATTGTTTAACACAGTTCCTATACAAAAAGTTGCTAAGAATGTTAAATAAATTAAGTATATGAATGTTGTTATTCATGTTCTAGATGAAAAAAGAAAAACATTGAGGCAAAAGTAGATAAATATTTAAAATACCACAGCTCATAAAAGTTGAAGTTTGCCTGATTCCCAAAACATCTCCTTTCCCTTTATATGAACTGCTCCCAAATAATTATCTATCATTTCAAGATCTAGAGTAAGTAGACATATAATTGACAGTGAAGGTACAACATAGAGATATTAATCAGCTAATAAATACCCCCCCAATATTTTTCTAACATTTTAGGTGTAGAAAGCTGGCAGAAAATTATTTTAGTAAAAATTAGTGAACAGAATAGTCATGGGGATATAAAGTACAGCATATGGAATATAGTCAATAATCTATAATAATAAAAGTATAATATGCTAATTAGACTGGACATCCTTCCGGATGACCTCCCAGATGAAGCCGGGGCTGCAAGGGAAGCGGGTCCCGAGTGCCTGCTGGCAGCCAGAGGGAAGCCCGGGTTCTGGTTGCCAGAGGGAAGCTGGTGCCAGCAGCTGGGGGAAGGAAGGCTTACTCTTGCACAAATTTCATGCCTAGGGCCTCCAGTATTTGAATAATTATGCCTGGTGCCAAATGAGTATGAGATTTATCAGGATGATCCCTTAGTAAGTTATATAAGGTCTAATCACTGGGGCATATACCTGAAACGAATATAATATTGCATGTCAACTGTAATTGAAAAAAAATGATTTAAAAATTTATTGACAAACTCTTAATAATAATTGCACTATATAAAAATACCAAAAAAAAAAAATGTTGATTGCAGAAACCAGTTATAAGAATTACTGTTGGTCAGATGTGTCCTTTGGCCTTCAATCTTGTTAGGGTGGCAGAAACAAAATATGTACGTTTAATAACTTTGCATTCATCCCAGAAGTAGATTTATTCTAAAAATTAAATACATAAAATTATTGAGCAGAGAGCAGTGGGATTCTCAAACTATGCTTTGCCCTGTGTCTTCACTAGGGATAGAGTGAATAGTAGGAGAGAAAAGCAAAGTGGTGCTTTGAGATCTCAAGAGAAAGAAAGCAAATATAATATTCCTAGAAACAAAGGAATAGCCCCTAGTGAATATCAGTGACTTTAAATTATATAAAAAACATACTGAATGCTCTTTTTCAGCCAGCAAGACAAGTGTAAGGTAAAAGAGGCTGCATTCACCTGTGCAACTGGGTGAAAGCTGTCATATGTCCACAGAGAGAACTCAGGGAAGTGTTCTTAGCTGAAGGATTACATGGTGAACTTTTAAAAAATGTTATTGTAGCTCCCTGGCAGTAGGCAGCACATGCTTTCCTAAAATAAAATAGCAATGTAAACAATGACCTTAGCATAAAGTGGATAATCCTATCTAATAACGGGCAATATGCAAATTAACCGTCACTCCATCACAAATATGGTGGTGCCCGTAGCCACAAGATGGTGGCGCCCAGTCCCCTCAGCCCCGCCGTAGTCCCCCAGTCCTGGGTGGGCGGCCACTGAGAGTGGGCTGTGGAGGCAATGGGCAAGGATGGGGATGCTACATCCAGTCTGGGTGCCACAGCGGGGTACAGTATGTGGATGGAGTGCCCAGCCCATAGAGGGGCACAGGCAGTGGGGGAAGGGGAGCCCCTATATGGGGAACAGAAGTGCAAAGAGGAGCAGCATGACTGCATGCAGCTCACCTGCCTCCTCTGGAGGAATTCCAAGGAGAGAGAGGCGGGGAACAGCAGGCTTCAGCTGTGCCTGCCACCTGCGGGCAGCTCCGCTTTCACTCACTCGCTCACATGCAATAGGCTTGCTCCTTCCAGGGCGCGGATTGGCAGCACCGGCAGTGTGTGGCTGTCAATTCCGGGTTAGAGGGCCGCCGCCTCCCAGCCCAGGACAGGTGGGACGATTCGCGTAGGAAACTAGGGTGACACCCCCTTAAAGGGCCCGACTCCCCAAAAACCAGACTCGCCCAAAAAGGATAAGCTCTTTGTTATTGTACTGATCTGTCACCTTTAAGCATCATTCACACATTAGACACTTTAACCCTATTGTTAGAAAGTTATAAAATAGATGTGTACTTTTTTGTAAACTTTATTTTCCAGATAAGGAGATGTAGACTCAGGGTCTGAATCCATAGTTGTCTGGGTGGAAAGCTTCTGTTCAGCTCTGAAAGCTGGGCATGAGGCAGTGGACAACCAGCCCAAAAATACTAGATGGTGAAAGGAGGAGCTGGAAATGAGACAAAATGGTATGTGTGCATCTTCAAAGGAAAGTGGATGCCGCTCCAGTCTAGGCACTTTCTAGGAGACCTTGACAATTATCGGCAAGCTGCCATTCTGAAACAAGCAAAGGTGAGGAAGGAGTACAGGTAATGCAGAATGGAAACTGCAGTTTTGGCAGGTCAAGGACTTTGACCTAGCAATGCAATGCCATCAGAGTTGGGATGTTCTCGGATTCTCAGAACTTTGCAATTGATTTCTATTGTTTGCTTCAAGAAATTTCAAGCAAATTCCCTGAGAATGTATCCTATATAATAAAAAGCCAGAGGCATTATGACATAAATGACCAGAGACCAGACCACCACGGCCCCTCGCAGACTGGCCCTGCCCCCAAGCAAGAGGTTAGGGGCAACCAGGCAGGCAGGCAGGCAGAGTGGTTAGGGGTGATCAGGTAGGCAGGCCAGCAGTTAGGGGCAATCAGGTAGGCAGGCCAGTGGTTATGGGAGATCAGGTAGGCAGACGGTCCCTCGCTGGGCTGACCCCGCCCACAAGCAAGTGGTTAGGGGCAATCAGGCAGGTAGGCAGAGTGGTTAGGGGTGATCAGGTAGGCAGACCAGTGGTTAGGGGTGATCAGGTAGGCAGGCCAGTGGTTAGGGGCAATCAGGTAGACAGACCAGTGGTTAGGGGTGATCAGGTAGGCAGGCAAGTGGTTAGGGGCCATCAGGTAGGCAGGCCAGCAGTTAGGGCTGATCAGGTAGGCAGGAGAGCAGTTAGCGGCAATCAGGTAACCCAGTGGTCGGCAAAATCATTAGTCAACAGAGCCAAATATCAACAGTACAACGATTGAAATTTCTTTTGAGAGCCGAAAACCAACTTCTGTGCATGGGCCACGAAGTTTCAATCGCATTGTACGTGCGGGCCCGCACGTGGTATTTTGTGGAAAAGCCACACTCAAGGGGCCAAAGAGGCGCATGTTGCTCGTGAGCCGCAGTTTGCCGACCACTGAGGTAGCCAGATGGCCCCTTGTAGGGCTGGCCCTGCCCCTCAGCTAAGAGGGAGGCCCAGATCAGCTAAGCCATTGCCCCCCAGCCTGTTGCCTGCAGAGGGAGGCCACTGGTGGCAGGGGAGGAAGGGCAGCGCTGCACAGATGGCAAGCAGTGGCAGTGGTGGGGGTGGGGCCAGCTGCCTGCAGCCAGGGGAAGGAAAGCCCCAATAGGCCCCAACCTCAGGCCAGGCCTAGGGACCCTACCCAAGGGGTCCCAGATTGTGAGAGGGTGCAGGCCGGGCTGAGGGACCCCCTTGAGTGCACAAATTTTTGTGCACCGGGCCTCTAGTATATCTATAATAATAAAAGCATAATATGCTAATTAGACCAGATATCCTTCTGGACAAAGCCAGGGCTGCGAAGGGAGTCCCTCCCAGGTGCCAGAGGGAAGCTGGTGTTGGCAGCCGGTGGAAGGAAGGCCTACTCTTGCACGGATTTCGTGCACCGGGCCTCTAGTTGCTTATAAGACATTATCTGAGAGATGACAAGCAATGGCCACTGGAGATATCCCTTTTAGAATTTGAATGAAGCAACTACTTTTAATAAATCCACTCTCCTAACTCCAGCATTGAAGATGCACCTTTCTAGCTCACTACCTCTACTTAAACTTTGCACATTCCAGCCAACCCCATTTACTTCAGATTCCTTAAACTCTCTCTTTGAACTATATGCCAGTTTACACTACTAATGCAATACAATCAATCTCCTTCTAATCATGTAACTAGAGACTATTCTTTCTTCAAGATCCTAATTCAATCCCAACATATCCATGAAGTATTTCCAAACTATCTCATCGGAAATCCACAAATACTTCTGCAGGAAATTGGATAATCTCTTACTCATTTTTGCACCCCCACTTCCTTGAAGGGTCACTGGAATACACGATGAGCTCACCGCACATTTGTTAAACTGAAGTAATATTTAAAATTCGGTGAAGTCAGGAGCAATACTATATACTCTTCTGGACTCTCCTCTTAGAGATAGTACAGATAGTGGTGCTAAAAAACACCTCATGGATGGATGGGCTTCCTGAGTGGTATAATTGGAATAAGGGGGCTGGTTGCATCCCCTCCTTGCCATTGTTTATTGTTGTACCTTTCCTTGAATTTCATGAGCAAATAGATTTTTCCTAAGCTAATTTGAATTAGTTTTATCATCTCAACAACCATAAATGTCATGCCAATATGGCACTGACCTTTGTGAAATGTGAAATACAAGACAAGAAATTAGAAATCCTACGTGTTATTTCTCAGAACCGTCCAAGCTATAGGCTTTTTCACACACTTTTAGTTTAAACCAATATGTTCATTTCCCAGTTGTTTTTATTTTAATACATAAAAACTTTATTTAATGAAATATGATTTTATAGGTATTGGCTTATATAGCTAAAGGTGTGTTTTTTAATTATAAAGGTAAAACAAAACCATAGAGAAAACTCAAGGTAGCTATATGAAGTGAATCAATAACTTATCAGAAATAATTTATTCTCAGCTAAAATGTTAAATTGGATTTTTAATTATGACTTTGTTTATACTCACATCTTGTCTGGTTTTCTTGGACTTACTAATTAGTAAAACATGGCAGAACTGCTTTGGTTCACTAACTTTCTTTGTTTTCTAAGATTTTTTATTATTTTCAAGTTCTTGAAAATGAACTTATATTAGAAAAGAATGACCATTTCTGGAAGGTACTGCACTATAGGAAAATCATCTATTCAATGCATACACTTTTATTCTTTGTTCCATCCATTGAAAAAAGTTATCCTTAAATAGAGAAAGCTAGTAAAGTAGTAAGATAGGATCAAAAGCAGGAGAGTGACCTGAGGGTTCTATTGTTTTTCTGTTGTCATTACTGTTTTGATTGTTTATATGATGAAACCTTGGATATTTTTATTTCATACTTTCTGTTTGCATTACCTCTTGCTTATGCCCAAAGCCATCCTGAATCACAGGTGTTTGCTCTTGAAAGCAGCTTAGGGTCTCTCTCAAATTACTAGCCTTGGAGCAAATATCTACATTTGCCAGAATCTAGAGAGAACTTTAAACCATCATATCTATGAATTGCTCTACAGTAAAATTATCAGTTTCTTTTCAGTATATAAAGTCTTTGCAGATTATTCTGCAAATCACATACAGCAGGTCCTTGAATGAAGTCATGTGTCATAATGTTGATGAGATACAATAAGAACTTAAGACTTATTTATATCAATTAGCCTATAGTAAAATTTGTTTCATTATTCTTAGTTTCACTTCAAGTTGCAGAACCTATTAGCAACATTGAGGCCTTACTGTATAGTCAAGTAAAAGCAAAGACACAATTAATTACTAGTTCATTACAAGGATTTTGTGTCAGTTGTCAGTTAATTTGGACTCTCGCAGCTCCAATTTACCTTCATTGCCTGTTTGTCAAGGTGCTACATTGCAGGAGAAAGATGTTTTCTTTCCTGGTTCTAATGGGCTCTTTCAACTGGCTTCTGTAATGTGAGAATCTCAATTGCTAGGCTCCTAGTTGAGGCAGTTTCTGAATCTCCAGCTTCTGCAATGCCAAGGTATCCCCACTGCCCAGCCCCCAAGTGCATGAGAGCCAACAGCACCCAGTGGCCAGAAGTTTCTCCCAGCAACCTGCTTAGGCAGTCTTGTAGAAGAGTGACTCCTTCAATATAGTCCCCATGAAGAACACTCCTAAGCATTCTGCAGGGTGAAGTTCCGTAAGTACCGGAGGACAGACTTCCAGTAAATTCTGCCAGTGCAGCATCATGGCGACTCCCTTTCCATTCAGTGAGCCATATTTGTGGTCTCTCCAACAAGGAGAAAACCTTGGTCTAGATCTTAACCTAAGGGTGAGAGGACTATTCGATGGTTGTTTATCTCAGTCTTAGGAATAGTGGCTGTTCTTTATATCTCTTATTCTTTTTTTTTTTTTTTTGTTTTTCATTAATCCTCACCCGAGGATATTTTTCCATTGATTTTTAGAGAGAGTGGAAGGGAGGGTGAGAGACAGAGAGAGACACTGATTAGTTGTCTTCCACATGCGCCATGGGCCGATGCTCTATCCACTGAGCCAAAATGGCAAGGACTGCTATTTCCATATTCCTTTGAATTGTCTTCTATATACTAGCTAATGATACATTAACTGGAGCTACAAATACAGTTAATAATTCTTTATATTAACTTCTGTTTAAATTACTCTGTGGTGTCTACCTATTGACAGAATAAAGTCTTAATAAAAATGTTAAAATAGATTTCCATTAAGTAAATAATTCTATTCCAAAGACAGCAGAGTTTTAGATTATGTGAGGATGGATGGAATTCCTAAACTTTTCACACCTCTCATGTCTACAATTGATGCCTTTGTTTCTTTAAGATGGAAAAATTTTACTCTTATTCTGAAAGATTTCTACACAAACACAGAGACCCCTATTTAAAATAAGCATACAATTACCTTGAGTTCTTAGGCAATACAGAAGTCTCTGAAGGTATCAGAAATAAAATATCTAATGAATTTCAAAAAAAATATGTATATATGAGATAATGAATTAGTTCTTCATTTTTGGCCATTGAGTCACCTTTCAGTATGTTGCAGAATAAACTCAGTGTTCTGGGTTTAGACAAAGCTACCCTCCTGCATTTTTTTGTGTTGAGCACTTATGATCTTAGGCTCTATAACACCCATAGATAACACCTTTAAATGGCCTTATAGAGCTAAAGACACTAATTACACCCCATTTTGTGTTGCTGCCTAAAACTGTGCCCCAGAGTGAGGAGATACCAGCTGCAAGTTCACTGCCACAATTTCAGGTTTATATCTAACTCAAGAAATAGGAAAATCTTATTCTCACAGTTGAAATAAGAATATTATACACCAGAGAAATCATGATTTCTTAATATGTTGAAGGAACATTTTTGTTGTAGGGAATTAAATTAAAAAGAACTAACCAAGATACTTAATTTTAATCTTGAACCCAGGGTTTTGCTGTCCTCTGACCTAAGACAGCCATTTGCTGCTCATTATCATTCTAGTAATTACTCTATTTACCTCAGTTACTCTATCATATATAAGAATACATTTTAGTTTTAATGAGGGACTCTTTTAAGATGACTAGCAAGGCCAGAGTAAATATTTTATTTGAGAAGAATGACTATCAATTTTAGGGTAAAAGGAGAGGTAAACTTGTTAGGCAATTTATGCTTACATTTTTAATATGATTCATTTCAATAAATGCATTTAATTCAGTCAGTAAATGTTTATCAAGAAGTTACTATGTGCCAAACATTACCAGAAAACCATAGCCAAGTCCAGCCTACAGTCTGTTTTAGTGAATACTATCTTATTGGAACATAGCCACACCCACTGATGTCAGTGTAATAACCTGGTTATTATTTAAGAGGAAAGAAGGAAATGGAAAACTAGATATAGGCAAGCCATTGATACAGCTTTGCCAAAAAGCTGCATTTAACATTCTCCAGTTTGTTCCCGCTGATCGATGGGGGAAGGGACTGGACAAAGGCCGTTTAGACACATGCCCAGGAAGGTCTGAGTGATGAAGAAAGGTGCCTACCTGTCTGCCAGTCACACCGGGGAACCAATTAGTGGCCAGGATGGGCGTGGCCACTGCAAACTTGCTAAACCTGAATATTTAAACTTCCAATCAATGGAAGTTCTCTCCTTTCTTCCCCTCTCACAGGCCTGCCAGGTTCCTGGCTCTCCAGTGGCCACATGGTGCACGGCCATGTTGGACTCCACATATGGACTAATGGCTTTAATCTGGCCTGAATGCTGAACTGCACCCAGCTGCAACATGGAACAAACACTCTGGACGATGGCCCTGCTTCTGGCTCTGCTGGAACCCTCAGCTGCACCTTTTCCAGGACTGGCTTGGGGGAAAAGGGACTTTCGGACCTGAGAAATGTAACTCCACCCAAATAAGGCCTGTGTCCACATCCCATCCTTCCATGAGAATCTTAGAAAATTCATTTTCTGAAGATATGGCAAGACGCTCACTCCCACGACCAGGGAGTTTAATATCACCATTACATATTGTCTACAGCTGCTTTCAGGCTGGAGTGACGCAGTTTAGTTGAGGCAGACACTTCAAAGCCTATATATTTATTATTTGGCCTTTTACAGAAAAAGTGAAGTGTGCTGATTCCTTGCCTAGAAACTAATAACATTGGTGAATGAAACAAACATCCCTGCTTCCTGGTACATACCTATTGGCTGGGGTGGGCAGATATCAATAACAAACATATAAAGAGGTCAATAATATTTCATATTAGAAAATAATAAATGATGTGGGGAAAAGAGAACCGAGTAACAGGAATAGAGCATATGATGTGAGGGCCAGGTTGCCATTTTAAATAGAGCAGAGTAGAGGAATTTGAGAAAGTAATGCTTGAATAAAATTTTGAAGGACAGGAGGTATTAACCATATAAATCGGGGGAGGGGGGATTTTTTCGTCTAAGAAGGCAGCTAAAGCAAATAACCCAAAGGAAGGAGCATGACTTGTGTGTTCAAGGAAGAATAGGAGGCTGATTTGGAAGAATAAGTGAGGAAAACGTAGTTTTAATGAGGATTGTTTTCAATGGTACCAATGCTTGTTACTGCCAATAATTGCTGTAAAATATGAGCTTACAGATTTTTTTTATCATGCATGGTTAAGCAAGTATAATTTAAGAACTCCAAAGTCTAGTGTTAGTTTAGTAATATCCAGTTGCTACATATATCTCAATATATATTTCATATTACTGGAAAGGAGATTGGAATGGTGACATGATTTATAACAATATCCTGGAGAACACCTAAATGTAATAATATATGAGGTCACAGAGTGCCTGGAAAGTTCAAAGTCTTGAAAGGTTTGGCTAGGGCTCAAGAGTACTGAATACATTAAAGAATACATTTTATATTATTGCCTTTATGCTTGAAGAGACTAAGCAATGTTTTCCTGATGAATTGAATAAATAATTATAGAATGAGAAAATTTGTAAAACAGAGAAATATAATGTGTACTTTCATAACAGATTTGTAGTCAAGAAAATTTCCAAGATTTGTTTTTAAAAGGATTTAGTACCAAGTGACTTTTACCAAGACAAAACAAAAGACATATGGAAAAGACAGCAAAAGATGAAAGGATAAATAAGTATAAAAAATGATTTTATGTTGGGTGAAATAAAATATGAGAAAAGTTTCACATTCCTGATCACTAAAGATACATTCCTTTAGAAAACATTTTTATGTTGAAAGAGAAAAAAATATTCTTAAGAATGGATCAAATTTTAAAATAATATTCTAAAGTATTAAATGATATGAAAAACTAAAAATATGAATGCAGGTTAATAACAGTTGACATTGAAAAAAATATTTTAGACAGTCTTAGGCAACACTGGTAAAGGCCTGACTCTTAGTTTATTACCAATGTCTCCTGTAGGCAAACTTTAATGCAGAAGATCAAAGAACACCTGGAAATCTATAGGCAGCCAATTTCCTGGAGCCAGAGGGGAACCACTTTGGCAGTGAAGAGTCACATTGCTATAAGCTAGCCTTTTTTCAATGACTCATTTAATGGGCACCAAAGCTGTATGAAGTAGATACTATTATTACCTCTATATCACAGATGAGAAAACTGAGGAAGTGAGATATTATGTAATTTGCCAAAGGTATAAAATAATAAATGGTGGAAAAGTAGGCCTCCAACTGTCCAGTGCAGCTCCAAAAAACCCACACTTAATTTTTAACCTATGCTGACTTAAGAGATGCCATTGTAGGGGTTCAGATTAAACCCCAAAATAATCTGCATACCACTGAGGCACATCTGCGTTTTCTGCTGATTCTCTTTGATGATCAAACACTTCAGACCAGTTCCCACCCGTTCTTCTCTGGATACCCATAGCAATGCCCCATTGAGCACCCCAAAGTTCTCCTCCTACCCTTCAGACTCCATTGCTTACCTAAAATACAATCTGGATGTGAGTTCATCCCTGGGGTCATCCTTTCTGCCTCCATGTTTCTGCTAGCCCCCCATTTATTCCGTCTCTCCCAGAGAAAGCCAGTTGAGTCCAAACAAGCAAAGGGATAAGTATCTCCACCAAGTCAAGGAATTCGGGACGGTGCATACAAAAACAAGCCCCCACATTTCCTGTATAACTTGTCCTAATAGTGTGAAAAGAACAAGTTTTAGTAACATTACTAACGTAACCACTGATAATTTTTAATCAGAATTTATAGTTTTGCTTTCATATTACAATGTGTTTTAAATATGTGGTAATTAAGGAACTGGTGAGAAGAAATAAGTTGTGTTGACTAACAAATTAGTCCAGTGAAGGCTAGGGGGTGGGGTGATAAACATTTACTGAGCACTCATTAATGCCAAGCATTATCTTTTAAAGGGGAAAAAAGGAGAGAAAACATCAAATAGGCTGACAACAGTAGAGAGGAAATGCAAAAGAGATAGCAGTCATGTAGATTATACGAGAAGTTCCTATTTGTGACTTAGACCTAAATTCTCATGCATTGGGCAAGTCATAGGAATGAACTGGCAAGAAAAACCATATTCTTTCTACTTAAAGTTTTGGGTTTTGTGAGGACAAATGAGAGCCAGATATACTTCCAGAGTACCAGGACAACCCTGGTACAAATAGGGATAATGTAGTTTCTACTTGATTTATAATGTAATAAAATTCAATCCAGCTTTTAACATTTAACAGAGTAGCCAGAAATCTGGGCAAAAGAGAAAATTGAAATCATAAGTAGTTCTAATACAAAATACACCCTGACCTAGATTATATCAGTGAATATATGGAGAAATATTTTCTTCTTCATTAAATGTTGATTTTTATGTTTGTTCTCATCCTGGACCCAAAACACATATCTGATTTCTTGTCTTAGAAATGAGTTACCTAAATTACAAATGATTATTTTGATAATGAATGTTATTTTTGAGAATGCATGCACCATTTTGTTTCTACATTAGCTATGGAGGATTTTAGACATTGATCTTATCAATGTGAAAAGTTGACATAAGAAGAGCCATTTTAGAACAGAGCTAAGTCACCCATTCCAGAGGAACTGCCATGCATATCTTACTCCTCAATCCTTTGGGATGTTTGTTCTGGGCAAAATAACTTGGACTGGGCCGCAGCAACATTGTATTTCAAACAACTGTTTGCAAAGCTAACAGGAAAGCAGACATCCTGACTATCACCAGACTAAAAGTTAAAGACATTCTTTAGAGTTAGCATCACCCCCTAATCAGAACACTATTTGGGCTCCAGCTGGTGTTTTGCAGTGGTTGAGCATCAACTATGAACCAGGAGGTCATGGTTCCTTTAGATTCCTGGAGAGAAGCACATGCCTGGGTTGCAGGCTCAGTCCAGTAGGGGGCATGCAGGAGGCAGCCAATCAATGATTCTCTCTCATCATTGATGTTTCTATGGCTCTCTCCCTTTCCTTCCTCTCTGAAATCAATAAAAAAATATTTTTAATAATAGGGGAGGAAAAAAGGACACTATTTGGGCTCTGGCCTGAACCAGTGCTTCTCAAATAGCTATTCCTTTTTTTATCTCAAATAAATGTTTGTTGCCTCTCACTTTGGCCTTTTATTTTTAACTTAACATCTTCCAAAGGAGAGGAAAAGTATAATTTAGTAACAACTGACTCTAGCTGCTGACTCACTATCTCTAGGTTTCAAGTAAAATCTCAATAGAGACATGTCAGATGTATGGAATTTTAGAGCTGTAAGGAATCAGGTAATCTGCCTAATTTATGTAGTAATTGCACTGGTAGCACGTTACTCACTATCTGTCATTTTTAGATTTTTTTAAAAAGAAATTGAAAAAAAAATCGGCTTTCTTTTTAACCCAGATGTCATTTCACCAATTGAAAAAAAAAAAGAAAAAAAGAATTTACTCTCTGATGAGAAATGCCAAAACTGCCATTTAAAATCAGAGTGACTTGGAGACAGTTTCAACTACTTATTTAAAAAAATGATGAGTGCCCTGGCTGGTTTGGTTCAGTGGATAAAGCATCGGCCTGTGGACTGAAGGGTCCTGGGTTCGATTCCGGTCAAGGGCACATGCCCAGGTTGCGGGCTGGATCCCCAGTAGGGGCCGTGAAGGAGGCAGCCAGTCGGTGGGTGGTTCTCTCTCATCATTGATGTTTCTATCTCTCCCTCTCTGAAATAAATAAAAATTTATTTTAAAAAATTATGAGTGCCAATTCATAGTTGAGGATGCTTCCCTTTACAGTATAACAGTGTCCCTTTGTTGATCTGCTTTAAGCCTTATCCACATGCACTGCAGTCAGTGAAGACATAAAATAGATCAACTGTGAAACATTTTGAATATTGACATTTTAAATTATTTTTTAATACTCATAAAACCCTACCCCTGAGCTTCCTGAAATTTAGAGCTGTCTGTTTCATTCAGTTCATCAGATACCTAGTAGGAGGACATAATCACAAAGCTAGAAAAATGTGAAACACTCCAGGCTAGACATCTTAGGCTAACCATAATGCAGACAATTTCTCCAAGAATTTGAGCATACAGCACTTCATAAGTAGTATCGCTACCAACTAATTTTTTAAATGAAGATTATGAATTTCCCATGGTGAAATTAATGTCAGAGAGTCAACGTCATTTACAATAGAAAATGGTTATTTTGTCTTCTTTCTAATTCTAAATTAAATTAGCTTAGAACCTTTCTTCCCATTCTCTTCACCTACACATATTTAATATTAGATATTGGTGGAACTGATTTAAATTTTTCTCTCTCAAGTAAAAGAAAGGATTCTCTCCTCTACTAAACTAATTAATGATGCTCATTTTAATAGCAGATTTAATAAAATAATAAATTTCAGGGTACTAAAGCAGCAGAAACCAAAGGATGCTTTATAGTACATATATTATATATTTTTGTATATGTATTATATATTATATTGTTATCTTATATTTTACAATGTATTATATTGCATATTATACTAATTTATTATAATTAATTTCAATCCAAGCTACCAACTCAAAAGACCAGAGTACTGGCTAATGACAGTAAGGAAAATAGACAATTCATGTATCAGTCTTTTATTTACACTTCCATTTGGTAAAAGCATTTTCTGTCTAGTCTAATGTTCCTATTTTAGTTTTTAAAGTTTGAATTTCTATCTCTTTGGAAATAGAAGAGAAGAATTTCCAATCTTTGTTATATTCTTCTGATTTATGCTTCAACAGCAGAAATTGGTGAGATTGGGCAAAAGGATGAAATATGGGGAGTTCAGCCTTTCCAACAGTTTCTCTTTTGAGATAATTTGATCTATTGATGCAGGCTTTTTCTTCTTGTTCTTTCTTCCATGTAAACATACCTGGACCAGAGCTTAGCTCCAGCCTTCTACAGAAGCAAATCATTGCCCTTTGTAAACCCATTTTTGGGCCTTGATTGGTGTGATGCAGCAGTGTGCTTGCAGCAAACTCAGAAAGCATACACTCTACTGATATGTTATAAACTGAATGCTTGTGTCCCCACCAAATTCATATATTAAAATCTAATCCTCAAGATGATAAGTATTTGGAGGTGGGAGCTAATTAGTTAATCAGGGTAGAGCCCTTAGGAATGAGATTTTTAAGAAGAGGCCAGATAACTCACTTGCTCTCTTTCTGCCATGTGAAAATATGACTAGAAGTCAACAGTATGCAACCTAGAAAAGAGAGAGAGAGCCCTTACCTGCACCCAGCCATGCAGACACCCTTATCTTAAACTATTAGCCTCCAGAACTGTGAGAAGCGGATGCTTATTGTTTATAAGCCAGCCAGTCCAAACAAGATCTAGGACAATGGGAGCCACTGGTATGTGCTGTCCTGTCCCATGTTTAGATTCCAATTGTTTAAGAACCTATAGTTGGGAACTGTGTGAAAAGTTCACTCACATTTTTTTATTTTAACATGCTCTGCTTACTTACATCAATGTTCATATATGTGTTTGATAAACTGATATTTTTGCTGTGTTTTAAGCTTTACCAAGACACTTATTTTGTGATATTAATTACTTATATTTGTGTGTGTGTGTTTTTTTGTTTTTTCATTCCTTATCTAGATTATAGATTCCTTCTTGGATAAAGCAATTAGCAATATAGAAGACACACAAAACACTTGATAGTTCACAGGTTAAAAATGATTGAGTATTTCAGAAAAATTAAATCCAAATATATATCTAATGGAAGAATATAGTTCACTTTTACTATATATATTTTATTTTTTATTTTTAAACTAAAGGCCCAATGCATGAAATTCGTGCAAGGGATTTGACCCTAGCAGCGGCAGCGGCAGCCTCAGCCCCCGCCCGCCGCAGCTTCCTCCAGAAGGTTGTCAGGAAGGATGTCTGGTCTAATTAGCATATTACATTTTTATTATTATAGATATTTTTATTGATTTCAGAGAGGAAGGGAGAGGGAGAGAAAGATAGAAACATTAATGATGAGAGAGAATCACTGATTGGCTGCCGCCTGCACACCCCCTACTGGGGATCAAGCCTGCAACCTGGGCATGTGCCCCTGACCAGAATTGAACTTAGGACCCTTCAGTCTACAGGCTGATGCTCTATCCACTGAGCAAACCGGCTAGTGTTTACTATATTTTAATAATTTATTTTAGCTATTAGACAACTAACTTAAATGGGGCAACTGAAATATTTTAAATAATTACATAAGAAAATTTATAGTGTCAGTTGTATTATAAAAATGAAAATACTCCACATGACCCTGTTAAATTGAAAAATTATTCATTTTTTCAATTTAAAAAATATATTAGCTGAAATATTTTCCTATATAGATATATATACTCTATACAATCTATGATAAAATTTAGAAATCTTTATTTAAATGTTGGTAATAAAATGACTAGGTTGTATGCCAGGAACTCTATGAGTAAGTCATAGAAGGCTGAGAAGGAAAAGAGAACCCAAATAATAAGGCTTATGAGTTGAGGAGGCTCAATAGAATATGCATCTGCTCACCCATATTAAGTTATAAACAAAAACTTTTCTATAGCTTCTGACATTTGACTAATAATACTTCATTAGGATGATAGATCCAAAGGTCTGCTTGATCTAAATTCTGTTCTGTGCTTGCTGATCATATTTCTGTTCATCAGTATCTGAAGGGTATGGAAATAGGGGCATGGGTGAATATCAATGAAACTATTTGTTAACTCTGTATTTTCTAAAAATGTTCCACCCAATAGTACAATAGTATCATAAATAATTTGAGCATAGAACATCAGAAATCTCATGCCAAGTCAGAACAGAGTTCTATCTCAGAAGGTTGGGAAGGAGTGCTTTTCCTAAATCATGAAATACATTTAAGCCATATATGAAAGTACCAGTTTTCAAAAGGCCAAATTTCTGTCACTGAACTCCAGTTTCATTCAACAAAGTGGAGTCATTTGAAAATTAGGAAGCATGCACCATTATGTCCCAGACCTTGTGTTGCCTCTAATAAGGCAAACATTTCACAATGGCATGTGATTCTCTAGACTGCAGCAAAATTCTCCCAGATGTCTTGCATACAATTAAAACAATCTGGTATAATCTATTTCAATTTGACAAAATGAAAACTATATTCTAGGTGGATATGTCTCTCAGGAAAAGTTCAGTTTTCCTAAACTGTCACCTTTGATGAAAGTTCCAGGGGCTGCTGGAAAATTATTAGATGTTATCAATGATGTATAGAGAAAGAAAAGAAAATGTCTTACAGACAGATTTAAATAAAATATGCTCAGGGGACTAATCCCATGTAGCAACAGACCGTGATTCTAAGCATATCACTGAACTGGATTACCATCTTGCAGGGTGGTCTCAGGGCTCTAAGGTAATAAATACTTCACAACAAAAAGAGGCCTCAAACGTGAAGCAGCAGGTTGTTTAATATCATGGCATTCAGAAGTTCAAATATGAAGCTGTAATTGGTTGTATTAATTTGAAAAAAAATATGGTAGGTGCAAATGAAAAGGGTACTTTAAGAAAATAACAGAAGTCTTGAATAAATGACATATCATGTTCAATATAGATATAATTCTTAATTTCCATTAATAATAAACATCTAAAACTATCCACTAATACCTTCAGAATGGAATTAATTTTTTTTTCTGCACTGTAATTAGCCAAGGAATCTTAACAGTAAAATAAGATTGTATTGAAACTATTAATTCAAAAAGTAGAATCTAACATCAGCATCGTGTTTAGCATCAATAATTCATTCAGTTTACTGAGGTACTAATATTCCTTACTCTTTGAGAATCATGCATGAGATCCTAATGACTTTAAAAATTTGATAGTTAGCAAGAAATAAATGATTTAATTTAGAGTTTACCCTAATCCTATATAATAAAAGGCTAATATGCAAATTTCCCCCTCAACCAGGAGTTCCACCAGGGGGCGGGGCCAGACAATTGCCTGCGGCCCCTCACCCTGCCCAGCCCAATTGGCCCTGAATTCGTGCACTGGGCCTCTAGTCATTAATAATCACTTGGTGAGCCGAAACCGGTTTGGCTCAGTGGATAGAGCATCGGCCTGCGGACTCAGGGGTCCCAGGTTCGATTCCGGTCAGGGGCGTGTGCCTTGGTTGTGGGCGCATCCCCAGTGGGGGGTGTGCAGGAGGCAGCTGATTGATGTTTCTCTCTCATCGATGTTTTTAGCTCTCTATCCCTCTCTCTTCCTCTCTGTAAAAAATCAATAAAATATATTTAAAAAAATAATAATAATCACTTGGTGAATAACTAGGAAAGGTAAAGAGGCATGTGATTTCCTGAGGACCAATAGACAAGGATCTTTCTGAGAAAATACAGGAAAATTCATTTAGAGTTTCATATATAACCTGGCCAGTGTTGCTTAGTGGTTGAATGTAGACCTATGAACCAGGATGTCATGATTCAATTCCTGGTCAGGGCACATGCCTGAGTTTCGGGCTCAATCAGTATATTTAGAACAGTATATTCATCTATTCATTAAATAAATATTTGTAAGTGTATGGGACATATATTATTTTATGTCCTGATTCTTAATACCTGGGACTGGGGGGCAGTAAACAAATGGAATGTCTTTATAGTGATACACAAACCCTTTATCATAAGCCTTTTATTGCCAAGAAAAAGTCCCAAGGAATAGGCATAATGAAAGGATTATTAGTACTCTCCATAACTTCAGAGATTATCACACCATCCTTGTTTAAAGCAATAGCACTAGCCCTTTAGATTACTGGAAAAGTGCTAAATAATGAAAGACTATTATGCACTATAACAAGTGTGTAGCATCTTATGTCCTCCAAAAAAGAGTACAAATATGTAAAATGTACGTAGTTTATCAGTAGGTATGGACCTTCTAATTTATATACAGAAAATGTATTCTTACAAAATGTCAATTTAATATTTATCTTTGGATGAACACTAATAAATTGCAATTTCATTGTTCCAAAATATTTTGTTCAAGTGCATACGCTTCGATTTTTGAAGGAAACATACATAGAGCTGGGAGAAATTGTGTTATTTGGTGTGAATTTTTAGTAGTTAAATGCTTCTGAGTAGATTTAGTTAAGAATCTAAAAAAAATTTTCAGATTTTGGAACTGACAAAAGGAATAATGTTCATTTGCCTAATGACAGGTATGTCATGTTTTCAGAAAGCAGTACTTCTTTTCTTTATACATCTCTAAGATAGTGCACTTTGGTTACCAAACTTCAGTATACATAGTAAGAGAAGAATAATAAAATGGGGGGTGGAGGGTGTCAACTCAAAGCAATTAACATGGTTGTTATAAAGCCCTATAGTTTTCTAAGAATCAGATGAGTTTTGTTTTTGTTTTTTTACATATTAATATACACTAAAGCTTCTTTTTTTTTTAACATAGTTTGCCAGTTTGCTATGGCTCAGGAAAAAAAAAAATCAGCCATAGCTTTTGATATATTATCAAATGTATATCTGTTTTTATACCTATTATTCTAATTGAATATATGCAACTAAAATCAAGAATTTTCTATTCATTTGCAGACATTTCCAGTACAGGCAGGAAACTTAAAAAAAAACATTACTAGTAAACACATACTTGTACTACTGAATTTGAATAAAGGTTAAACCCTAGCTAGTTTAGAGCATCGACCTGCGGACTGAAGGGTCCCAGGTTCAATTCCCATCAAGGGCAGATGCCCGGGTTGCGGGCTCAATCCCCAGTAGGGGGCGTGCTAATCAATGATTCTCTCTCATCATTGATGTTTCTATCTCTCCTTTTCCCTTCCTCTCTGAAATCAATAAAAAAATATATTTGAAAAAACAAAAAAGGTTCAAACAGTTAAATGGTAATACCTAATGCTTGGGAACAAGGATGTCTTGACATTTACTCCAATAATGTTAAATTTGAGAATTTAAGAAAATAATTAGACATGCTAAATTTATTCTGACATATAATTAACACATTGTGGACCAGTAGTTTTACTGCTAGCTTTACCCAGTGGCCAGATAAGTTTCTATTGAACGAGTACAAAAAAAACACGTTTTACATAAATGTTAAAGGCACGCTTTGAAATTAAATACCCATTGCATTTTGAAGTTATTTATTACACGTTCTTACAAGGAGTTCATCACCACCAAACCAGTATTACATGAAATGTTAAAGGGTCTTCTTTAAGAAGAAGAAAAAATATTAAAAATATGAATAAAGTGACAATAAGTACATATCTATCAACAATTGAATATAAAAATCAAAATAAATGAACAAGCAGAACAGAAACTGACTCATAGATACAGAGAACATTTTGATAGTTGCCAAAAGGGAGGAGGTAAGAAGGAAGGGTGAAAAAGGTGAAGAAATTTAGAAGTATAAATTAGTAGTTATAGTGTAGTCATGGGAGTATAAACCACAGAATAGGGAATATAATCAATAATATTATAATAACTATGTATAATGTCAGATGGGTTTGAGACTTTCTCAGCATAACCACTTATTAAGTTTTATTGTTTTACTTTTATATATATTTTTTTATATATATTTTATTGATTTTTTACAGAGAGGAAGAGAGAAGGGATAGAGAGTTAGAAACATCGATGAGAGAGAAACATAGATCAGCTGCCTCCTGCACACTCCCTACTGGGGATGTGCCCGCAACCAAGGTACATGCCCCTGACCGGAATCGAACCTGGGACCCTTGAGTCCGCAGGCCGATGCTCTATCCACTGAGCCAAACCGGTTTCGGCTTAATAAGTTTTATAATATCTAATCACTGGGGTGTACACCTGAAACTAGTAATATTGTATGTTAATTGTAATTGAAAAAATTAACAAGTTAAAAAATACAAAAATATGGTTTAAAATATATTTCACCAACATTTACTCAATGTTATTGTTTTATGTAAAAAAATACCCTCCATTACAATATACAAATGATAAGATATCTTTAAGAAGCATTATTTTTGTTGTTATAATGATGATTGTGTTCATAAAGTTTCAAGGATGAAATATAGTGCTATTCATTCAACTTTAAGTTCAATTACATCAGACAGATGACATTAAACTTTCCAAGGGTATGTCTTTTCCAATATATTGAAGATATCAAACAAACTTTATAGCCAATCTTGAGTAGTATAACAGGCATAGTGTCATCTTTCTAGCAGCTTGTCTATTTTTACTAAAATATGTCTATTGTGACAAAGTTCAGAGGAGGAAAAAATATAAAGACTCTCAACCATGAGAAAATCATCTATATATAAAAAAGCCTAATATGCTAAGTGTCTGACTGTTCAACCAGTCACTATGACCACCAGGGGGCAGATGCTCCAACAAGTAGGTTAGCTTGTGGCTGGGGTCCAGCCGATTGGGACTGGGTGATATGGGCTGGACATACCCTGGAGCCCTCCCACGGTGCCTCCCCAGCCCCAATCGTGCACTGGTAGGGTCCCTCGGCCTGGCCTGTGCCCTCTCACAATCCGGGACCCCTTGGGGGTATGTTGGAGAGCTGGTTTTGGCCCCATCCCTTCTCTCCCCCCTCCCCCCCCGTGCACCGGGCTTCTAGTATACTAATATTTTTCCTTAACAACAGATCATAAATACTCTATGCAGTCCAAGATCTTAGCATACAAAATGATAGAGAACTATGAATAATACCTATTATTTTTAATTTAAAAGATCAGATTACCTGGAAAGTAAAAATGAGCAAACACATTTCAATTGATTCTATCCTATCTCCTCTCCTTCATAATGCATATCCAGCACGAAGAAGTCAGTTTTAAGCAAAGGCAATGCAGGTAGCAACCCTAACGTATCCTTCAGTCTCTCATCTCCTGCTCATTAACTGATGGGAAAGGTCATTAATTGTGTTGAACCTTAGTTTCCTTATTTGCAACACAGTGAGAATAACAAAACCAACATAATTTACAGAATAACTAGGGGCAGTAATGGAATGCAGGATGTGTAAATGACTAAAAACTAAAATAAGTAAAGAATAATAGGGGGAAGCCCTTATGCTGGACAGCTATTATATTGGGGTTAGATGTGTTCTACTCCTCAGCATTTCTTATTAAAAGTCATGTCCTTTTAAAAATAGTAATGTAGTTAAGACTTGCTACCAAACTAGTTTGCTCACAGATGAATACCTGACAAATGTTGTGCAACTGAAAGGAAAGGAAGTGTGGGACAGCAGCCTCAAACCATGGGAGCCTTGACATACTGAATCAAGTTGATCTTGGCTGGCTGTCAAGTAAACCAAGAACTGTGAAATGTACTATGAATCGGGAATTTAATAAAAGAAAAATTGGCAAATATATCTGGAATGCTGTAAGAATTTTAAGAAACCCTCATTTCAAAGCAACCAAGTTCTATAAACTTCAATAACTCTGAAACCCCTATCTATAACCACTGACTTGACATGGTCTAGTTCCTTTGTTCCTCTCAGCCTGACACTCCACCAGTCTGTGCATGCTACAAACAGTGAGAAATAAATTGATTTAAGGCGCACTACAGTGGAACACTTTTTGCTTCTCCATAGCAAACAGTCAAATTTAATTTACATGTGAATAGATTATTTGAATGACATCGTGTAGTTTCATAACTTGGAGCAATTTATTTAATATCTTCAAGCCTCGACTCCCTTGATTATAGAGACAAAATACTAGTAAAAGTATGACTGAAGGTGATGAGAGGTGCATATGCAAATTGCCTAGCATAATATTGACACATAGTATGGGCACTTATTTGCCTCATATACTTCTGTTTTTTGTACTTTCACAAATATTGGTTACAAATGTTTGTTGTTTTTTAATTTATTTTTACTCTTCCATTTATACTGAGATTTTACAGGAATTGTTCTTTTTCCTGTGCCATTAGCTTCCCCATAGCTACTTTCAATTACTAATTTCACATTATAGACCATGTCTTCTAAAAAATTTACAACAGTCACATTGTATTATTTCAAATGTTTTTTTCTTGTAAAAAAAATGAGAAGCAAACTACATTAGCACTATCTAAATTAAAAAAAAAAAAAACAACTGTTCGCTAATGCTGTTTCCTAATGTGGTTTTTAAATTTCTAGAATATTTTGGATTCTAATCAATTTTAACTTTGCCCTTTCCTCTTTGTTTCTATAATTTCTTTGGATTCCTAGTCTTCAGATAATTTTATAGTTCTGCTTTCTCCTCTGTTTTGTCATGTTTATTGCGGCACCCATCTTGCATTTAAGACCCCTGTTTCATGTCTCCACCCCTGGTTCATTTGAACTTCCTTCATTAAATTGTACACCGAAAACCACACTCCCTGTTTCTCCTTTTCTTCCAGTCTTGCATCTGCCAAATCATACAACTTAATAATAGGATATTATCTTGCTTTATTTTCTAAAGGTTTATTTAACAAATGTAGGAACAAGAACTATGATATAAGTTATATTCATTCCTTCAAACACTCACTGAATGCCCACCCACTTTGCTGACAAGGCCCTGTCATTAAGGAGCTCATTAATGAGAAAGGAACAGAAGTCAAGGTAAAGCCACATTAGAGTGGGGTAGGGCAGCAAAGAAGCAGGGCATTTAAACCCAAGCTTCTTGGCGGGAACGAGTCCTGAGTAAACTCTGAATCCTCCACTTTATTCTTTTAAAAAATATATATATGTTTTTATTGGTTGAGAGAGAGGGATGGAGAGGGGGAGAGAAATAAACATCTTTATTGCAGAAGCCAGTGGCCATTTGGCTATCAGACAAAACAGTTCTTCACAGCAATCCCATACAGGCAGCCGCACACCAGCTGGTAAATACATATCTTTCCCACACAGTAGTTGCAGTCTCTTTACCCACAGTTATTATCTGAGCAGCCGCATGCTGCCCCCTAGACTCACTGCCTCACATACCAGCGGCACCTGAGTTCTCTGCCTCAGCAGCTTCTCCTCTCTCCCTTGCCCAGCACACTGGCTGGTCTCTGTAGCCTCACATAGTAACGACCTATGAGCTTTTCTCTCAGCACATTGGCTGGTTAATTACATGTATGATACTCCTGAAACAAAGAAGGCCAGTTGCCAACAATGACATCAATCATTCTGGCTACAGAAGGGCACAGTGACCATGAGATTGTTGTGTTTGCTGAGCACCTGCACATAGTTCTTGGACTTGTGTATGGTATCTTAGCCTTGAACATTCTGATTACGAGTCCCAGGCTCAGAGTGGCCTTGACCATCCAGTGCACTCTAAACAGGTCCCCACAGGTCAACACTCAATCTCTGAGCCACACTGGCTGGTGTGAGAAATGGCTCACCTGTCCAAATTTCAAATGACGGACTGGGAAACAGAAACATGGTGAAAATGAGACTTTTAATAACATTCTCCAGAGCGGACATCCATTATACAGGAACACACGTGGGTTAGGGAACATAGCCTTTATATTTAGTTCCTCCCTAGTTCCTCATTGGCTGAGTACTATTTGGTCACCTGTTTCCTAATACATCGCCTAGGTCTTGCTGTCGCCCATTGGGCCATTTAAAATATTGGGCTGAGACCTTTCTAGCTGTCTCCACCTCCCCTCTCTAGCTGAGGCAGACCCCTGGCGGGGGGGGGGGGGTGTCGTTTTCCAACATGTTGGCCCATGTGCGCAGTTTTTGTTCCTACAACCTCTTTCCTCCTCCCCACATTCTGCTTGCCCTGGGAAAATTCATCCAATTCCATCAGAAGCCGGCAATCTGGAGATGGATCACAAAAGTCCATTTCTTATACCGGGCTCAAAGCACTTTTCAAAAATTAAGTTTCATTTAATATCCTTAGATGAAAGGAGTGTCCATGAAAAAAAACTGACATGGTAAGAGATATGACATTAAATGATGTGTGATGTCCATGCCCTTCCTGAGGAAAGCCACCATACTCACCTCTGTGTCTGTGAGAAGGAGCTGAAAGCGACTGCTCTGATGTATCTACCTGTGTTGCCGCACATTGACTCCCAACTTGCTGCCCTGACTCCCAAGTCTGATTGCTGCTACCAGGCTAAACAACCAATAAACAGGAGCTACTGTTTTCATTCTGGTATTGATACTGAGCAAAGGAGCACTGTGGTATCTTAGGAATAGCCCTAACCTCACAGCTTTGGAATTTTGAAATGTTTGATGTAATAGGGGGAAAAATATGTTCATGCAATCAGACAGACGGCTTCAAATCCTAACTCTATCCATTATTATGCAGATGAACAAATCACTTAATCCTTCTGAATTTCAGTTTTATTATAGATGAACTAGAAGTACTAATACATACTTCTCAATTTTATTATAAAAATTAAAGGCAATAATAAACCTCAAGCATTATCAGAGCACTTGTCAAAGAGTAGGAACTCAGTAAATAATGGCTATTGTTATTAAAATTATCTGTTCTTGTCTGTCTCCCTCAGAAAGAGACTGATGAAGCCCTACATCTTATTAACCCTTGCTATAGTCAAGCTCAGGCTGTGCTTTAAAAATTTCAGATAATTTATTGTGAAAGAGAACACTGGAACATTTTATATGAATTTTTTAATATATAATTTATTTTTATATATGTGTACATATGCAGATACATATATATATAACATATATAGTGCATATATATATATATAAATATATATACATATATAAATATATCTTTTTCACAGTAATTCAGGAACATGATTTGTACTCCCCCCCACCCCCCCATTCTAAGTCTTTGGCTATCTTTGTGTCCTATTTACTACTAAAATAATTTCATTTGGTAAATTACTCCAAGCACTAGAATCTCGATTGGTAAAATAAAATAATAAAAAAATAAAGGGAAAACTACTAAATTATATGGCATACCTTATAGAAGAAATGAAAATATTCAAAAGCATTAGGTATAAATTAATTTCAGCTACATGCCTAATTTGGCAATAATATGGCTGCATGCTCCTTTTAAAACATATTTGTCTTAAAGGTAAAACACCTTCATACTGCATTGAAATTATACCACAGTTATTTTCCTATATCCATGCAATACTGCAGTATGACCACACTCTGTGATAAAGACAAACAAATGTCTAGGATTGCCAAGGCAAGTGCGGCATAAGAGTAAAGATTATATCTTTTTGGCAGTTCTTCATCAGGGTACTGGACTGTGTAAGGAATGGAGGCTAATCCCTATTATGTATCATGGGATATTGTTACATTCACACTACATCTGTCTCAGTGACTGACAGGAGAGTAATTGCTGCTGAGATAAGCCTTTTCTGGAATATATGCAATTAATTCGCCTGAGAAAAAGAAAGTAGACTGCCACTTTAATAATGTTTAAGTATACCTAATCTATTTCTTTTCTGTTCCTAATGTTTCCTAAATATGAAAAAGAAAGAGGATTTTAAAGTACTTACAGCTGTCTGTTCTTATGTAAATCATGCATGGGCCTGTAATATTCTATCTCAAAATGACTAGCATGAAATAATACCATAAATTATAATAGAATGTAGAGCAAGTGGGGAATTCCTTTTAAGATTAATTCAAGATATGGTTTTCATGCTAAAAGAATGTTTCTCTTATCAAGAAGAAATTATTCTGTTATTAAAGCTTCAAGGGCATACAATTTTATTCAATTTGAATTCTACATGTATTTTTAAACCAAATCAAAATTACTCCTCTCCAGATTCTTGATAAAGTGCTCTTTAGTCATATATATTTCCTAGAGTCTTTTATTTGTAATTCCCCTTTTTTATTATGCACAGTAACCTGACTATACATAATGCTATACTTCCTGTTCTTCAATGGCCTCCAACTTTTCAAAATTCAACAATTCTACAAGTATCTTTATGCAGCCCCATACTACACTATCAAAATGTTAAAAATTGAGCTGAGAGCTTGGCTTACATTTAAATTAAATACATTTCATTTTAAAAGGATGGGGAGAAATTGTTTATATGCTTACATTCAAATAAGAATATAATTTTCAATATTTGCTTTGAATGAGAATAACGGTTTAATAACAAACACAATTTAAAAAAATATGATTTTTCTCCAGTTAGCCTTCACATTGCAAGAGGAAGTGTTCAACTCAGTGATGTACCTGCTATGTTATATAGCTGGAACAGATCATTTTTAAAACCCTCTTTTACAAAAATAACTTTCTTCAAATAATAATAATGACATCAAATAGATATTAGTAATGGCCAAGAAAAGAAATATAGCTAGTTAAACTTTTATTGTGTTGAACTTTGTAAATAGTATGTCAACAGTAATATTTTAATAAACAAAGTTTATTAAGAGTCTACAAAGGATACAATCTTGATAACTACTGAATCGTGCTCTGATGTAACATTTTTTATTAGTGCATTAGTTTTAAAACATACAATTTAGTGTACAAAAGTTCAGAATTAAAGATATTAAAATGTACAAACTTAAATTTATAAGTGAGAGGGAACAGGGTTTGTTACAATAAAATATGCCTCTTTGCGATACTTATTATGTTAAACTGGCTATTTTAAGAAAAATACTCCAGAAGAACCTCTGACATTTCCCCCTAACTGTGTAAAAGGAATTGAGATAGAGGACCTCCCCACGGAAAGGAGATACCATCAGTTTCCTATGAAGGAGTGTGATAGGGAGGAATATAGCAAGGCCCATTGAAGTTCCAGACCATACCACCCCTGCCTTCTCCTAAGCTCTAGATGGACCATAAGCTTCAACTATCAGATTTGGCCTCCAGTCTCATTCTTATGGCATCTCCATGTGCACATATACAATGAATTTGCTAATGTTCTCTTATTGATTTGCCTCATGTCAATTTGATTAGTCCAGTCAGAAGAATACACCAGTATTCCCCTCCAACAATATATGCCTCACAATTCTCACTCCATTTGTCTGAGTCTTAAATAAAAATACTCTAAATGTTTACTTCAAATGACTGAACTGAAGTAACTCAAGCTTCATTCTTTCATCTTTACAATAACTATGCTCTCGTTTATTTAGAATTTAGTGTTGAATACATTAATATGTAGTACCACAAGAGTTAGAAAAGAAAAATTGATCTTAAATTTTATTAGATAATTCTGAACTGTATGTTTAAACTCTAACTGGAAATCAATTATCTTTTATTTAAAAATATGATGTTTATTAAGGGATGAGTATTAAAAGTGATAATTAAAATAATTATAAAATACGAAATTCAGTCAAAAGCTGGAGTTACTAATTTAGAATTTAGGCCCACAAAAAATATTTTCATGAAGGAGTCTCATCACTATCATTTTTAGAATTGTTGACATATGATAATAGTAACTACAGATGACTTTTAGTCATTTGCATTATTGTTTTAAATGCCTTCGAGTCAATGTATCCACTTATTGATTAGCCTATAAACATGTGGTAGTTAAGCTAAACATGTACTAGCTTTCATACCTTCTGACAAGTATAAATGTTGTCATGTTGGTAAACAGAGGAGGATTATGAAAGCAAACATGGGAAGTATTTTTGTTTTGTCTTGTTTTATTTTTTCCTTATTGTTTTAATGAGGATGGTATTAAAATGTATAGTTATTCTTAGATAGAGCTAACAAACTTTTATGCCCAGGAAACTTGATTTTGGGTGAACCATTTAAACTGGCCTGTTAAATAGAAATATATTGTTTCCATTTTAAAAATATATATTTTTTATTGATTTCAGAGAGGAAGGGAGAGGGAGAGAGAGAAACATCAATGATGAGAGAGAATCATCAATTGGCTGCCTTCTGCACTCCCCACACTGGGGATTGAGCCTGCAACTTGGGCATGTGCCCTGACCAGGAATTGAACCAGGACCTCCTGGTTCATAGGTTGATGCTCAACCACTGAGCCACGCCAGCCAGGTGAAATATATTGTTGTTGTTTTTTTAATTATACTATAAAAAGCTATAGCTGATACTTTTTACTCAGATCAGCTAGAAACTGAATAAAAGTTTCCAAAGGGAAATGTCTGAAATGGTAGAAATTATAAAAGCTTAGAATTACTGATAACCACTTTTGAATGTGGTTATTCATATAAATTCACTAAATCTATTTGACATAGTATAAGTAATAGGCATTCACATTGGTATAACAAAACATTCAGTCCATAGTATGGTGTACTGATCCTAATTAGGGTAATTAAATTTCACTATTCACAGTCTTAGGTCTCACTAAAGTTATTGTTACTTGTAAGTTACCTTCAATTTATTTAAAAATATTTTGAATCAATACATAAATACCAAATACACTTTCTGACATCATATGGAAAATACTTTTTACCCAGAGTATGAAACCATTTATCAGATTAATAATCATTTATAAAAACATATCTTTCTCTCCAAAACACAAGGTAGGAACATTTATGATAAATCTCTTGGATTTTTTTTAGGCACAAGAAAGTAATATTTCAATGTTCCTCAGTTTCTTCCTAACAATAAAATTACACTGTATTTTCATTGTGACCTTCACTAAGTCTGAGAAAAAAATCTAAAACTTTCTTATGAGAAAACTATTTTCTGCATTACATCATGAAATTTAATAGTTAAAAGTTAAATATAAGGTTAAATATGTAATTAATTTAAATACTTTTTATTATAATTGATTCTAATTAAGTATTCTTACTTTTAACCATTATGTTTAGACTTTTGGTCTAAACCTACACCTATGCAGTAAAAGTAAATCCATAAACTCCCTAAATCTTTGTGCTATGTGGGAGATTTATCTCCAGTATTAAAGTTGAATATATTCTACAAAATAAACACAAACTTATATTTGAATATATTTAAATATTATTTATTTGTTTAAAGTTCCTATCACTCCTGACTTCAAATGTTGGTTTATATTCATGCCTTTAAGATCTTGCCTGATCAACATGATGTTGAACAATTTTCAGTAAAGTGTGTGTTATAGCTTTTCTTCTCATTTTCTATTCTGAACTAATAATACATAGGTCTTAGCAAACATTTTGTCTAGATTTTTGGTTTGATTAATTTTTATTCTTACATGTGACTGTGTCAATCACAATCTTACAGAGAATTTTAATGTGGAAAATAGTAAAATCATAACTGCTACCATCAAGTAATTGTAAAGGGGCATAATTCCATAATACCTCTCTGATACTCTTATTCCCCTGTTACAAACTAAATGCTTGTGTTCCCCCAAATTGATTTATTTAAGTCCTAAGCCCCAATGTAATAGTGTTTGGAGGGCACTTGGCTTAGATGAGGTCATGAAGGTGAGGGCCTCAGGACAGAATTAGTGTCTTTATGAGAAGAGAATAGTCACAAGAGCTCTCTCTCCCTCCCTGTGTGCATGCACCAAGGGTTGTGAGGACATATGGAGGAAACAGCTGTCAAAAATCAAAAGGGGGCTCTCACCAGACACTGAATCTGCCAACATCTTGGACTTTCCGCCTCCAGAACTGCAATAAATGTCTGTTGTTTAAGCCATTCAGTTATGGTATTTTGTCATAGCAGTCCAAGCAGACTAAGCCATTCCCTCAACACACACACACACACACACACACACACCCCACAGCATGAAAGCCTCTAAAATCAATCTACATTCTTCATTTATTTTCCCAAAAAAGATGTCTGATTTTTTTTATTGTAAAAGGAATATATGTATACTTGTCATTAAAAGTGAAACACTACTAAATTATATAGAACAGAATCTAAACCTTCTCATATTAAGTAAAGATAATTATTAATTATACTAGACTTTCTCTCCATGTATATTTTATACAATGTTATACTATTTGCAGTTCTCTCCATTTCATTTTAAAAATGCACAGCTAGCCGAAACCGGTTTGGCTCAGTGGATAGAGCATCGGCCTGCGGACTGAAAGGTCCCAGGTTCGATTCTGGTCAGGGGCATGTGCCTTGGTTGCGGGTACATCCCCAGTAGGGGTTGTGCAGGAGGCAGCTGATTGATGTTTCTCTATCATCGATGTTTCTAACTCTCTATCCCTCTCTCTTCCTCTCTGTAAAAAATCAATAAAATATATTTAAAAATGCACAGCTATGTCAATATATATTATTGATATATACTATCACTATATATTATAATGTATCAAACTCATTATTGATGAATACTTATTTTTCCATGTTTTAGTATTATCTTATTATTTGACAATTGAAAAAAAATGAGGCCAGAAGAAAGATAACTAAATCTAGTCACATAGGCCCACTCATATTCTGATTTTTTATACCACTATATTCAGTGAGTCTCCTATTCATGTAGAGAAAGATAAGGCCAGGAAGATGAAAATAATTAGTGCCTCCTTTGCTCTAGTTCTTATATAATCTTCTAACCTAACACAAAGTTGATCAAACCTGGTGTATACCTTGGGGCTTCATGTAATGTGGCTGCCACTGAATCCTTGATAAAAAAAAAAAAAAATGAATTGTGGAGGGGGAGACTGCATAATACAATTACCATTTTGGATTTGCTCATCAGAGGGTTCATGAACAAAGAGTCTCAAAAGAAGATGGTATCCTGAATACAATTTCCTGACACTACTATCTCCCAAGCTGACACTAATTTCTTGTAGGCTGAAGCAGGAAGGCAAGGCTAAGAGGCACATGTGGGACAGTTCGGGTTCTGATGGGTGTTGAGAAGACAGGAATCTCAAGACTGTTCTCCTGGGGGCTTAACCGGAGTCATTGGACAAGTACCAATAAGCCTGGGTTAACAATGAAAAAATCAAGGTTCTGGAGAGAAAACAGCTGATGGAATATATCCACCCTTGCAAGAAAGGTGATACTTTCCTAATTTTTCATCCTCGGAGGATCTGCAGAGTATTTTTGGCTGGGAGAACTGCAGAGTAGCCACCTGCACTGGTCAGTTGTTTAACATTTGTAACTGAAAAGACCTCATGGTGTCACAAAAGAAAGCCAATGACTAATATCCTTCAAGTTTGTTCACTGTTACCAGCCAACAAAAGCAGGTTCTATTGGGCCTTTGACCATCTCTGGTTTAAATTTTTTATTTTATTTGTTTTACCTGAGTACTGAGGACAAATAGAGAAATAAACAACCCAAAGAAAGTAATTGTGGATCTTAAGGGGACCAAATATCCTAGGAAGGAAGGACAAGCAAGAGATTAAGGACAGGCTACTTACAGTGCAATAGAAATGCTGCCCACACAAATGACAAATTAACAACACCAAATGCTATGCATATTTAACAGTATATAATGAAAACATTAAAATTATTTTCCAGATTT